>NC_091977.1:252625523-253225523 GCF_044704955.1 Pristiophorus japonicus | reverse complement strand
AAATTGCACACACACCCGAAGAGGCCCCACAAGTTCCGGGTTTAGGCGCACAAAGCGCATGCACCTGAATCCGACACTTACGATCTGTCAGTCTTTTGAAAGATCACACGCATCCCAAGGAGAAGGGCCTTCATGAACGGGGATTTAAGCTATTTGCCCAACTCTTGCCCAGTGAATGTCCTTCAAACTCTTATACCTGGTAAGTGCAGGCATAAGGCCTGCTTTTACCAGTGTAAGGGGCCGAAATTGCCCCTTCCCTTAAGGCCTGTTACCGCCGGAAATCGCGGCCACGCTGCTGATTTTTCATGGAGTGGCCGCTATTTTGAAAATTGCGCTCCTGTGATATCCCGGCAGTGACCATTCCCCCCACTCCTCCACTACCACGCCACAGCTGCTGATCCATCCTAAGGACATCATCAGCGCGCACCGCCGATGTTTCCCCCCGATCACGAAATTCCACAGAGAAAATTGTACTGCCGCAGCTCGGTGCCACCGGCAGCTTTTTCTGTCAGTGCATTGTGCTTGGAGTTCTTCTAAAATGGCAATGCAGCTACCATTAAAGGGGAGGACCTACTGCCGCGGCCGCCATCTTAATTTTTTTTGTTGGCCGACTGCCATGACCAACAATTATGCCCCCGAGTTCGGCCGGGCCACCAACAGGCAGCTTGGCATCCTATCTTGGGTACCAGACCACTGGCCCGAGCTTCAAGAATCGCACAGGCTCCACTCTTTAAGTGAAGGGAAGAGACGTGGTGATGTGCCAGCACGATGCTGATGGGTGACAGCGGCGGACACTCATCCCGCCCCCTACATCCGCCCCTCTAGTGTGCGAACTTCTGCTCACCGCCACACTTCCACCTCCATTATGACCAACTTCCGGTCCGCTGGAAAATAAAAGCCAAAGAGCTCAAGAGGCCACTGTATCCACTGCGCCGGTAAAAACAGCTGAAACAGGGTAGGTGCGCTGCATTTCCGGTGGTTGTCCCCCAAGAGTTTTAATAGATAGAAAAAATAAATGTTATTACTTAATTTTGTATTAAAACCCTGTCTATTTATTTTTTAGTTTATTTTTAACACTATTAAAACATTTAAAAAAAAACTTTCAACAAAATAAAATTTTCTCTACATTTAATTTAGTGCAATATCTATTCATTTTAAAGAAGTGAAGTGTTTTCTTTATTTATGTTTGTGTTTTATTTGACTTTAGGGATATTCTCATTGATAGTAATGGGAGCTCGGAGCTCCGATTACCATGAATGAAAATACTACATTGTGATTGGTGGTCCAGGCCCATGTGATCCCAGGATAGGCATACGCTCCTGGAATACGTGGGCCTCTGTGCTGGGCTGCACATCTGGGCTTCCGGGACCACCAGGTACTTTCGTAAAATAAAATTCGGTCGGAGGCATCCGCCCACGGGAAGCCACCCACCACAATGTTTGGCCCAATATCAGGTGAAATTGTGTTCAAGCTGGAAGGAGATCCTATGAAGGAGTTTCCTGGTTCGAAAAAAAATATCAAAGTGATAATTTTGAGCCATAATTTGCGGCCTCTATGGGTGCGTATGAGGTGCACACGCTCCCGTAGGGGCCACGCAAGTTCTGGATTTGCGCTAAAACACGGAACTTGTGATCTGTCAGGAATTCTCTTGACAGATCGCAAACATCCCCGGGATAAGGGCCTCCGTCGACGGAGTTCTGCCCAGCGAATGTCCATGAAATTCTTACGCTTGGTAAAAGCAGGAGTAAGGCCTGCTTTTACCAGCGTAAGTGCTTTGCAAAACAGAAAAAAAAAGTTAGCAATCATTTATACATTAAACCCCTGTGCAATAAATTAAGGTTATTTTTAGCCCCATTAAAACATGTAAAAAAAATTTAAAATTATATTTTTGTTTTAAATATTTAATTATATGCATTTTAATTCATTTTAAATATGCAGTGGTTTTTTTATTTATTTGATGTGTAGATGTATTTTTTATGTGAACCCCATTCGTACTCATGGAAGTTCAGTACATCCAGAATCCCCATAAGTATAAATGGGAATCCCCCATCTCTGATAGGTTGGGCCAGCACATGTGACCCCAAGGATGCGTGCGAAGCACCTACGTCCCTGGGATATGTGGGCCTCTGCGCAGGCCTTCGCATGGAGGCCCAGGAGCGCAAGTCTCTGAACCTCCGGGACCATCAGGTAAGTTTGTAGATATTTTGCGGGTCATAAACCTCCAATTGCAAATTCCACCCCTTTATTGTTAATAAAGGACAAATATGAGCATGTTGGAGATAACTTTAAAGTGTTTTCTCTTATTAACTGTAGGAAAGTATTTGCCGCATGGTGCCCCAGTCCCCTGGGGATAATCAAAAGGTCGCCCCAAGCCAGCTTCAACTTGCTTGGACAATGGTGACAGACAACCATGAGAGAGAGATTCAGAGAACTTAAAGCTGTTGAGGCGGCCTCCAGCAATGCACCCCAAATTTGAGATGACAGCCATTGCTTTGCTCGAGAATTAGGCAGACTTGTTACTGGAACTTCCTGACCAGTGATTCAAATGTGCTGCAGTCATGTTCATTACCTGAAAAATGAGGAATCCACTGATTAGCTGCAATGCAAATACAACCAAGCCTGATGTAAATACAATCAGAAGTATGCACTCTCAAGAGTAGGTCTTACTGTAATGCTGTCTCTGAATCGTGGAGAGGACAGCAAGAAAGGCTTACCTTTATGCCAATAAAGGAAGAATCCATGGAGTACCCAGTCCTCAGGACTTTCACAGAGAACACTCCTGCATCTTCACACACCTGGTACTCTGATTCCACCATTTCTATACGAGACCACTTGAGTTCAAGTCTGCAAAATTACAGTATATACCTTCATGACATTTGTAGTTTTATATACTTACAGCATTTAGAGAAATGCAAAAGATAGTTTCTCAAAATCAAATATATCTGGATGAATGAGGGTTTTAAATAAACTGGTCAAAATGTATCGAAAGAAAACATTGGGTGAAATATTAACCAAAATTGATTATTCTGAATCAAATACAGGGCACATTAACAAATCACAGCTTTATACAATTGCATTCTCAGGACATGTCCCACCATTTCAAGTACTTCTCTATTACAAGAGAATCAATTGTAAGCAGGCCGTAGCAAACAGATAATCCTGCAATCGGTGGGAGTCAGATTTTGTATCCCATTGTCATCCCAGGAAACCTCACCCACAACCGTTAAAGCCAAATGGTGGCTAAAATCTAAGGCACGGAACTTCATTTAATTATTATAATTACTGACCTGCCTCAAGAGCAGGTTACTTACCCGACCCAATCGACACGGTTAAAGCGGAAGTAGGCATGTTCCCGGCGTGTGGGAGTCCAGGTCGGGTTATACATTTTTAAGAATTAACCCATCACCCACCACCCATCCGCAGCCCCACCCCCCCCACCCGCCCCCACCAACCCCGCTGCCCGTCCTGGGCAGTTAAAATTCGCTCCAAAGTATCTCCCTTTTTATAACTGTCTGCTTTTTTTTCAAAGATCAATTCTTTTTATGTCGTTCTCAGTCGTTGTCTTCCATTTTATCACCTTTATCTGTAAATCTGAGGCACACGTTCCTCATTGCAGTGTTGTATCTGTGTCCGAGTCTTTACTTTGTTTCTGTCTCACTCTTTCTATGAATCTCTCATTCCCTCTGTTTCCTCTTGCTTTTATCATCATCATCATCATCATAGGCAGTCTCTCGGGGTCGAGGATGACTTGCTTCCACACGAAAAATGGGTACTCAGGTGACTGATGAACTAATTTTAAATGGTGGAAGCTGCCTGTGCGTGAATTATTTTAACTTGTGGTGGCCGTTGCACACCCCAGCCACCACACGGGCTTGACAGAGCAAGGTCTTGGTCCAGTGGCAAAGGTATCCAAGACGACTGGAGACCAGGCTCCGCCACATGTGCCAATACATACACACAAACTCAAACATACTCCTACTGTCCTCCTTCCTTCCACCTTCCCACAGGACCGCCTTCTACATGGAATTCATAGTATGCAATGTGAGCCTCATGACATCACAGCCTCGTTATTATAGTTCTCTCGATGTCTATGTGCAGCTTGCAGAATATTCCTGATGTTGCTGATGTTTCTATCTCTTAGATTTTGAGGCCATAAATGCCAGGGTGGAGGTGGGTACAGGAATCAGGCAAGGAGAGAGTATCAGAATGGTGCTGTAACACATCTGTGTAAGATAGAAAAGTGGGTGGGGATCAGGCCAAGAGGCACTGAGAGGCTGGAACTGGGAGAAAGCACAGGTTTGAGATTGCCACTTCGAAGACCAAGAGCAGAGAGGGTTGGGGGCCGCAGAGGGGGAGTGGAGACTGGGATCAGGACGTATGAGGACGGGGCGGGTGATCAGAGGGCAAGGATCGGAAGATCGGAGGCCATGCAGGGGGATCGGAGGTATGGGAAGAGAAGCTGATGCAGGTGATTCTCTGGCTACAACTGGATCGATTGGAATGGAACCAGATGAGGGCAGTCCCCCCCAGCTGGACAATGGAAGAGGATGGTGTGGTCAACTGTGTCAAAGGCTGTAGAAAGATCAAGAGAACTAGTTTACCATGGTCCCAGTCACATAGGATATCATTTGTGACTTTGGAATTTTTTAAATCCTGTCTCCCTCATGTATTTATCTAGTTTCCCCTTAAATGCATCCATACTAATGGCCTGAACCACTCCCTATGATAGCGAGTTCCACATTCTCCCCACACTCCAGGTAAAGATGTTTCTCCTGAATGCCCTATTGCATTTATTAGTGACCGTTTATGGTCCCTAGTTTTGGATTCCCCCACAAGTGGAAATATCTTCTCTACATCTACCCAATCAAATTCTTTAGTAAGTTTAAACCTTGATCTGGTCACCCCTCAGCTTTCTCTTTTTCCACAGAAAACAGCCCCTCCTTGTTCAATCTTTCATATTATGCTAGTGGAGATCTGGTAGGGACTGCCGTATTATGAAGTGGTGGGATGCAGGCCTGTAACTCCCTGCTACTGATTTAAATCCAACCACGTGGGCAGTTGCTAAGTGGAGGCTGGCTTTTCTACTCAAAAAAGGTGAATAAAAACAATAGGGCCAATAATTCTAAAAGAAAAAATGATCTTAACAGGGCCCTTCCAGTATGGAAGGCGGAACAACCCTGCCTACTTATACTATTCCTTTGTGGTTTGTATTTTTATGGAAAATTAATAAATGTTAGGGAAAAACGCTGAGTTTGGTTCAGTCCAAATTTCACATGCAAGCAGGCAGCGGGTGGAAGCTGAGAGGTATGTAGGGCCCAAGTTTCGAGCCGCGCCTAGAACGGCGCAGTCCTGACCTGGACACCCGTTTTTCGCACCACAAAGTGCGCCTAAAAATAACTTCCAGATTCTCCAGCTCCCTGCAGGTCGTTTGCAGCTCGGCGCAGCGCAGCAGGAGCTGTAGGGGGTGGAGCCAGGTCCCTGCGCTGAAAACAGTGCCGGGACCTCTGCACATGCATGCTACAGTGGGCGCGCATGTGCAGTAGCTCCAGGCGCCCAAAACTGTGTGGGAGGGGCTGAAGCACGCAGCCCCTAGTCCTGGCCCAATGGCCTCACTGGGGCTGCATGAATAAGGCTCCTCCCACGGCCAGCTCCTGCTTCCTCCCGACCCGACTCGACTCCCGCTTCCCGCCTCCGGACCGGACCCGACACCAACCCGACACCCGCTTCCCCCCCCCACCCCCCCGCCCCTGGTCCCGGACCCAATACCAACTCGACTCCCGCTTCCCCCCCCCCCCCTCCCCGCCCCCGGACTGGACCCGACCTGACCTCCCACCACCCCCCCGACCCGTGCTCCCCCCGACCCGACCCAACACCACCTACCTGTAAATCTGGTGCTGGGAACGGGCCCTGCCCGAAGTCTTGGGCCCTGCCCGAAGTCTCGGGCCCGGCCGGCACCGGCCCGTTCAGCCTCCCTCCCCCATCTCCTTCCCCCCCACCCCATCTCCTTTCCCCGCCCATCTCCTTTCCCCCCCGATCTCCTTTCCTCCCCCCCCATCTCCTTCCCCCCGATCTCCTTTCCCCCCCTCCCCATCTCCTTTCCCCCCCTCCCCCTCCTCCTCCTCACCCCCTTTTCCTCCTCCCCCCTCCCCTTCTCCCCCTTCTCCCCCCTCCCCTCACTCTGCTCCCCCCCTCTTTCCCTCTAACCCCTCCCCTCACTGTCAGAAACACAGACACTGACACAGAGAATGAGAGATACACACAAACAGACAGACAGACAGAGAGATAGAGACACTGACAGAGACACCCTGGGGTGGGGGGGGGGGGCATCCCAGCACGCTGTTGGAGGGCTCCCGGTGCTGCAGTCGGTAAGTAGAAAATGTTTTATTTATTGATTTAAAAAAAAATTATTTCTTATTAATTTTTTTTGATTGAATTATTGGTTGATTTATTGATGTTTTTATCATTTATTATTGATGATGGCTCTTTATTTGTAAAACTGAAGTGTTTAATGTTTGTAAACTTCCCTTTAAACCCCCCCCCCCCATTCCCTACGCCTGATTTGTAACCTACGCCTGATTTTCTAAAGTGTAGACAAGGTGTTTTCGAGCGTACAAAAATCTTCACTTACTCCATTCTAAGTTAGTTTGGAGTAAGTTTTCACGACGAAACTTTGAAAACAGGCGTAAGTGGCTGGACACGCCCCCTTTTGAAAAAGAAATTCTGTTCCAAAGTGAAACTGTTCTAACTGACGAGAACTGGAGCAAACTAAATGACGAGAATTCCGATTTCTAAGATACTCCGTTCTACACCAGTTGCTCCTAAAAATCAGGAGCAAATCATGTCGAAACTTGGGGCTGTAGAGTGGTAAGTCTGCTAGTAACTACAGTGCAAGGGGCTGGTGGGCTGCAAATTGTACCTTAGGGTGAGTGCTACTGCGCTACAGTTTGAGCAAGAGTTTATTTTACTCAGCAATAAATGCTGATTACTGCCAGACAAGTTAAGCAGTTCACCCACTATTAGCTAAATAGAGCCAAAGCAGCATCGAAATTTACACAAATATCTTACATTTGAGGGACAGCTGTGTTTCCTGTGGGATCTGAAACCTGAAACTCCAAACTGTCTGACGTTCCTTCTGAAGAAGGTCGGATGATGTAAATGATGTTCCTGCTGTTCAGGTCTTTCTGTCTGAACTTATTACCAATGAATCCTCCTAGGCAGAAATAAATCACAAGAAGATCAGCACTTCTGTTAAAGTACATGAGAACAGCACTTCAGTCAGTGCTTTGTCAATGAATGTATTTATTCTGTAATATCTTGTGATCTTAAAACAGTGGGAAATGAAATAAACTCACAGTGGTGAGTGACATAACTCACAATGGGGAGTAAATAACTCACAGTGGGGCAGTGACATAACTCATAGTGGGGGAGTGACATAAACTCATAGGGCCCAAGTTTCCACATGATTCGCGCCTGATTTTTAGGAGCAACTGGTGGAGAACGGACTATTTTAGAAATCGCAATTCTCCACATTTTTTTTTCTGCAGTTCTAGTCAGGTAGAACAGTTCTTGTTTAGAACAGAATTTTTTCTTCAAAAGGGGGCGTGTCCGGCCACTAACGCCTGATTTGAAAGTTTCCACAGTGAAAATGTACTCCAAACTAAAGTAGAATGGAGCCAGTGAAGATTTTTGTAGAACTGAAAAAACCTGTTCTACACATTAAAAAATCAGGCGCAGGTTACAAATTAGGCGTCCAGAACGAGGTGGGGGGGAGGGGAGGGGAAGGGAACTCATTAAATTCGACAATAAATCCTTATTTATACTTCTACAAATATATCCAACCTGAATAAACATTTATAAGCCAAGAAAAGATTAAATAAACCATCTTCCTACCTGTGTGAAAGTGCTTCAGCCAGGGAGAATTCTGCAGCCGTTCGTCCGCTGAGCGGGAGGGGGAGAGAGAGAGAGAGAGAGAGATAGAGGGAGGGAGAGAGAGAGAGAGAGAGAGGGGGGGAGGGAGGGAGAGAGAGGGGGAGGAGGGAGGGAGAGAGAGAGAGGGGGGGAGGGAGGAGAGAGAAGGGGGGGAGAGAGAGAGAGAGAGAGAGAGAGAGGGAGGGAGGGAGCGAGAGAGAGGGGGAGGGAGGGAGAGGGGGGGGGAAAGGGAGAGGTCAGGTCGGATCGGATCCAGTCCGGGAGTCGGGAGTCGGGTCCAGTGGGGGGTGGGGGGGGGGGCGAGTCGGGTCGGGGAACAGGAGCGCGGGTCGGGTCGGGTCAGTCGGGTGGGGGGGGGAGCGGGTGTCGGGTCGGGTCTGGTCGGCGGGGGGGGGTGGAGCGGGTGTCGGCTCTTGTCGGGGGCAGGGAGCAGGAGCTGGCCGTGGGAGGAGCCTTATTCATGCAGCCCCAGTGAGGCCATTGGGCCAGGGCTAGGGGCTGCGTGCTTCGGGCCCCTCCCACACAGTTCGGCGCCTGGAGCTACTGCACTTGCGTGCCCACTGTAGCGCGCATGTGCAGAGGTCCCGGCACTGTTTTCAGCGCCGGGACCTGGCTCCGCCCCACCACAGCTCGTGCTGGCTGCGCCGAGGGCCAGAGGACCTGCAAGTAGGTGGAGAATACTGAAGATTTTTTTAGGCGCCGTTTTAGGCGCGAAAAACCGGCGCCCAGCTCAGAGGGGCGCCCGTTTTTTTTCTTGTGGAAACTTGGGCCCATTATGGGGGAGTGATATACACTCACAGTAGGGAGTGAATTAACTCACAGTGACGGAGTGACATAACTCATAGTAGGGAGTGCGGAGGATGGTCTGCAGAAGCCTTGAAGTCGGGGCAGAGTCCTTCAGCACCTGGTACACCACTCCCTGTAGACTTTAACAATTGTAAAGAATTCTAGAAACCACCAAACACTTGCACAAATGTAGCAACAGCCAATAGAAATTAATCAGCTATTAACCTGTAAGTAGTTGATGATCCCTGTAAATAACGCTGGTGGGGGCCCTCCCTGCTGCTGAATGCGTGTTCAGCTGTGTGAGGTTAAGAGAGGGCATGGGCTGGAACACTGAGCTCCAACATGGCAGCACTGGCCATGATCTGCCCACGCTGCATACTTGCGGCAGACGCTCTGCGCACGCTAACACCTTCACCAGTATGGCGATCGACGCGACTCGGACCAGAAGTGTACACTCACGCTGTCGACGCCATTTTGGACCACTAAGGGTACTCATTGTGCCCAAAAAACAGATGCTATGGATCCGAATTTTGCGCTCAAATTCTCTAACCTGTCTTCCCACCTGAATGCCATTGCTGCTGTCTCTAACTCAGCTGCTTGCCTGATTGCAGATAGTGTGGCATCTCCCTCCCCACAGTTTTAGAGACAAACAGGTGATAGGAGTAAAAATTAAAAGTGCAGAGAAAAAATATATAAAACAAATGGAGTAGAGAGGCAGAAATGGAGTAGGTGAGAGAGATGTCAGCAAAATGTTGGAAGAAGTATTCAAGCAACATCTACTTACCAATAACCCACCCAGTAACACTTGTCAGGGCCTCGATCCAGACATGGTAACCAAAGCTGAATGGAAGAGGAGCTTCCCTTAACAGGAAGACAACACCCAACTGTGTATGGCTCCAACAAACCCAAGCATTGTTTTTTTAAATTAGTTCTTAGGATGTATTGCCCATCCCTAATTGCTCTTCAGAAGATGGTGGTGAGCCGCCTTCCTGAACCGCAGAGGGAAATTTAGAGTCAACCACATTGCTATGGGTCTGGAGTCACATATAGGCCAGACCAGGTAAGGACAGCAGATTTCCTTCCTTAACTACAATCTATCTGGTAGCTTCACTATTGCTGATACCTGTACTTGCTTTTTATTCAATTTTTATTTAATTAACTGAATTTAAATTCCCCAGCTGCCATGGTGGGATTTGAACTCATATTTCTGGATCATTAGTCTAGGTTTGCAGATTACTAGTCCAGTAACATAACTATTATGATACCATATCCCATTGGCCAATGTAGGGCTCTCCTATGGCTACAGTGGCTGGAGTCATACCTGTTAAGAGAAGCAAAAGAAGAAATAGCAGAGGCTCTGACCATCATTTTCCAGACCTCCCTGGCTCCAGGTACGGTGCCAGAGGACTGGAGGACTGCTAATGTTGTACCTTTGTTTAAAAAGGGAAAAAGGGATAGACCAAGTAATTACAGGCCAGTCAGCTTAACTTCAGTGGTGGGAAAATTATTGGAAAAAGTCCTGAGGGACAGGATACATCTTCATTTGGAAAGACATATATTAATCAGAGACAGTCAGCATGGATTTGTCAAGGGAAGGTCAGGTCTGACTAACTTGATTGAATTTTTTGAGGAGGTAACCAGGAGGATCGATGAGGGCAGTGCATATGATATATGTAGTGTGTATGGATTTTAGCAAAGCTTTTGGTAAGGTCCCACATGGCAGACTGGTCACGAAAGTAATAGCCCATGAGATCCAGGTCAAAGTAGAGCCAGGGAGGTCTGGAAAATGATGGTCAGAGCCTCTGCTATTTCTTCTTTTGCTTCTCTTAACAGGTATGACTCCAGCCACTGTAGCCATAGGAGAGCCCTACATTGGCCAATGGGATATGGTATCATAATAGTTATGTTACTGGACTAGTAATCTGCAAACCTAGACTAATGATCCAGAAATATGAGTTCAAATTGGCTCAGAGACAGGAAACAAAGGGTAATGGTTGATGGGTGTTTTTGTGACTGGAAGACTGTATCCAGTGGGGTTCCGCAGGGCTCAGTACTAGGTCCCTTGCTTTTTGTGGTATATCAATGACTTGGGACTTAAATGTTAGGGGTAGGATTAAGAAGTTTGCAGATGACACTATACTAGACTGTATGGATGATAAAGAAGAAGAAAGCTGCAGACTGCAGGAAGATCATCATCATCAAAGGCGGCCCTCGAATCGAGGATGACTTGCTTCCACGTCAAAAAGTTCACAGGTGTTTCAATGAAGGACCTAAAATTCTAGGTCCCAAACTAAATCTTCAAGGGTGGAAGATGCCTGTGCATGGATTTTTTTAACGTGTGGTGGGCCGTTGCACACCAGCCACCACACGGGCTTGTTAGAGCTAGGTCTTGGTCCAGTGGCAAGGATTAACCAAGACGACTGAAGACCAGCTCTGCTGCATGGACCTAGTGTGGACATATATCACAGTGTGGGCTGGCCCGTGCTGTCCCTGGACCCTCGCCTCTTCTGGGCCTCAAACTCACGCCTCTCCTGGGCCCCGATCACATCCCTCTACAATCTCTCGCCGCTCCTTCGCTCTGACCTCGCCGCTCCTGCTGTACCTGCTCACGTTCCAATCACCGACCTGGATCTTGGTGTCGTCCTTCTTCACTGCCGTTGCTCTCCTGCTCCAACACGTGCTGCTCCCTGGAGTGATATGCCGCCACGCTGCTCCTTTCGCTCCCCGGCCTGCTCCGATGGTGCGCGCAGGCCAGGGGCTGCTCAATGTACTGGTCAGGTGGCCAGAACAGTGGCAAATGGAATTCAATCTGGATAAGTGTGCGGTAATGCATTTGGGGAGGTCTAACAAGGCAAGGGAATACACATTAAATGGTAGGACACTGAAAAGTGTAGAGGAACAAAGGTACCTTGGAGTGCAGGTCCACAGATCCCTGAAGGTAGCAGGCCAGGTAGATACGTGGTTAAGAAGGCACATGGAATACTTGCCTTTATAAGTCGAGGCATGGAATACAAGAGCAAGAAGGTTATGCTTGAACTGTATAAAACACTGGTTAGGCCGCAGCTGGAGTACTGTGTGCAGTTCTGGTCACCACATTACAGGAAATATGTGATTGCACTGGAAAGGGTACAGAGGAGATTTATAAGAATGTTGCCTGGACTGGAGAATTTTGGCTATAAGGAAAGATTAGAGATGCTGGGTCTGTTTTCTTTGGAACAGAGGAGGCTAAGCGGAGACCTCATTGAGGTGTATAAAATTATGAGGGGCCTGGATAGAGTGGATAGGAAGGACCTGTTTCCCTTGGCATAGGGGTCAACAACCAGGGGGCATGGATTTAAAGTTATTGGTGGGCGGTGGGGGGGGGGGGGCAGTGTTTAGAGGAGATATGAGGAGAAATTTCTTCCCCAGAGGGTGGTGGAACTCATTCCCTGAAAGGATGGTAGAGGCAGAAACCCTCACCACATTTAAAAGATACTTGGATATGCACTTAAAGTGCCGTAACCTACAGGGCAACGGACCAAGAGCTGGAAAGTGGGATTAGGCTGGATAGCTCTTGTTTGGCCAGTGTGGACACGATGGGCCGAAATGGCCTCCTTCCGTGCTGTCAATTTCTATGATTCTATACATGATACAAAGAAGGATGGTTGCTGTTTTCGGATACCAATCATCACAGTTCCAGGACATCTGAGCCAAACATTCCAGTGTCCTTGACCCAACCATTTTCAACAGCTTCATCAATGATCTTTCCCTTGTCATAAGCTAAGGAAAGAAGCTGTTCAGTGATCATTCTGAAGTGTTCAGCTCCATTTAAAACTCCTCCGATAATGAAACAGCCCATGCCAGTATACAGCAGGAGCCAGACTATGTGCAGGCTTGAGCTGCTAAGTGGAGGGTAATATTTGCATCACATAAGTGCCAGGTATTGACTATTTATGACGAGTAAAGACACAGCTGCCTCCCTGACCTGTAGGATAGTGTATAATATCATAGGGAAAATAGCTAACAATACAGAAGTCAGTATTAGTCTTTTTGTCTGGTGGGAATGTGTTCTGTGATAGAAGTTAACACATGGTTTAGATTAGGTGTTCAGAATTCCACAGGGGAATGCTCAGTAAGCAATGGGTGTCGAATTCGTGCAATTTACAAAGCATCAGAGGATTTGTAAAAGAATTATTGTTAGTTTGGAAGCAACCGTCTTCACTACATTTCAGCTGTTCTGATTGTGTTAAGGTGTGATGTTTATAACCATGAATAAATACATACACATTCCAATGAGAATGAAGTGTATGTACTGCGACATTGCCATCTACTGGTCTAGTAGCATATGACACATAAAGATCACATGCCAATAATCTCAGAATTGATAGGTTCAGAGCAAATCATCTGACATTGCCCATCTAGATGTATAAATACGCTCACTTTCAGTAATTCTTTTCATATTCCACGCTGAGAACTTGTCTGGATTGGTTAGAATTAAAGGGAGACCTGCGGGATAGCCAACCATCTATGTGTATATACGTATGACTTGCTTGTACTTTCTGGCAATATTAATAAAACCAACATGCTGATTTATTTCTGGCACCTGAACCTATGTCCTATGTCATTTGGATTAATCTACTCGGTTGCTCTGGCATCCATCATCAACATCTAAGGGTCAGCATTGACCAGAGGTTTAACTGGATCTGCCATATCGACAATGTGACTAAAAGTATAAGGCAGAGGTGCGTCTCCTGACCCATCAATACCTCTCCATTATCTATGAGGCTTAAGTCAGGAGTGTGGTAGAATACTCACCAGTCGCCTGGATGGGTGCAACTGTGATACACTCAAAAAAACTCAACACCATCCAGGACAAAGCAGTCCACATGATTGGTGCCCTTGACATTTAATTTAATATTCACCCCTTCATCACTGGTGCACTGTGGCTGCAGTCTGGACAATGTACAGGATGCAACTTACCAAGCTTACTTACCACAGTGCCTCCCAGCCCCATGACCTCCACCAGTAAGAAGGACAAGAGCAACAATGTCAAATGAACACCATCACTTGCAAGTTCCCATACAAGTGACACACTATCCTGAGTCGGATATATAATCATCATTCTTTCATCGTTGTTGGGTCAAAATGCAGAAATTGCCTACCTAACACCACTGCGAAAGTATCAATACCACAAGGACTGCAGCAGTTCAAGGAGAAGAAACATCCCGCTACCTTCTCAGGGCAACTAGGGATGAACAATAAATGCGGTCTTGGCAGTGTCACATATATCCCGAGAACAAATAACAAAAACATCAGTACAGGAGGAGGGAGAGACAGATGGAAATGCAGGAGAACATGAAAGATAGAAGTGAAGACAGTGAAAAAGTGATACAGAAATAGAGGAAAGAGAGCGGAAGACAGAGGGATCAAAGCGGTTTAGCAACTCCAAGAAGCACAAAATTGAGTTTGATGTTTAATTATAATTCCACCTGACTCAAAAATCATACAGAGCCAGTCCCTAGATATGGCATATATACCAGCCCACTGTCCCAACAATTGAACAACACTGCAGTAAAGTACAGTACTCTTTTCTGCATTCCAGTCTACATTCTTCAACCTCTTCTTTGAATAGCACCATGGGATCTTTTATGTTTACCTGAGCATATAGACTTGGCTTAACACCTCATCTGACAGCCAGCACCTCTGAACTTGCAACATTTCCTCAGAAATATTCCCTCTAATTCTGTTTGGCCCTGGATGAAAACATTAAGAGCTGCGCAGGCCTTTCATAATACCACACATGAGCGTTTTTTGTATTGAAAAGCCGGCTGCACGGTTTCCCTGGAGCACAGCTCGGCCGTGCAGCTTACAGGGAGCACTGTCCCTCAGCACTATACTGAGCCGCAGCTTAGACTATGTGCTCATGTTTTTCCCAGAGAATAGGAGACTTCTGGAACAAGCTATCGTTTAATGTGGTGGATGCAGACTCGCGGAATTCCTTTAAGCAAAAGTTGGATTTGTTTCTGGCTAGGTCGGAGATCATTTCTTACAGAAGGTAGGTACTGCAGGGAATTCATGGCCAGAGCGATCTCCTGGACTAATTTCGATCGCCTCGATGGGTGGGAGAGGAATTGCACAGATTTTTTCCCCCAAATTGGCCTGGGAGTTTTATCTGTTTTTTTGCCTCTCCCAGGAGATCACGTGGTTTCAGGTGGGGTGGAGTGTATATGTTGTGATACGCAAGGTATCGCAATTGTGTGGGACAGGCTCAATGGACCAGATGGTCTTTGCCTGTCCGTCATTGTTCATATGTTGGTATGAACTGTTCAGCCTACTGATTCAGTTTGATATAAATATTGGGGTGTCTATAAATATTAATGAAATGACAATATAGATGACTGAATAGTGACCGTTAAAAACTTTTAAAGTATAAAGTACTGTACCAGTAGTGACGTTTTCCAAGTAACCAAAATATGGAGCACGTAAGATATGGAAAATGAGCTCTTCGTCATTGCTGTTAATATCAGATGCTCGCAAGTCTCGAGAAGAGATGTAGATTCCGTATTTTCCGTTTTTTAAAACTTCAACCTTTGACGGGCATTGAAGGTAAACTATTTTTGGGGCAGCCTTGTCCACATGATCCACCTGGACAAAGATAATAAGTCACTTTTTAATTGCTTTTTTCAGATGATTTGACCACAATATTAAAATGAAACATCCTTCAATAGTGTATTTTAACCATCAAGTAACACTCATAGAATCATAGAATGGTTACAGCACGGAAAAAGGCCGTGCCGACCCTCAGCTAGTCCCACTCTCCTGCCCTTACCCCGTAGCCCTGCAAATCTTTTTCCATTGCTGCTTTCTTACTGGGATCATGAGATTTTTCTCAAAGCATCATGCAGATACTCTACTTCCTTCACTACATTAATCTACATATCGACTATTACATCTTTATTTGATTCTTTTCTGGAAAACAACACAGTAGTACTTTCCCCCCATCAAATCCACAACAGTCACATATATTGTAGTAGTTTATAACTTATTTCTACTCATGCTTCTTGTTGTGGTGTCATGAAGTAAAAAAAGCATCAATAAATTAAAAGTAACTTACATTATTTCTAATAATTAGCAGCAAGCTTAAAAATACGCACCTCACACTACTTCTCTCACTTACGAAGAATCCCTCCCTAATCCATTCACATCCTTACATTATTGGGGTTCTTCTACAAACAAGTAAAGCACCAAAACCAGAGAATAAATATTTTCACTTTCTTTCTTTTTATATGAGACACCTAATGGTAATCACACCAACAAACAAGAACATTTGTCCAATCTTCTCTCTTTAGTCTCTGTTAGGTGCTCAACTTTAGCACATATCCTACCCAATACATGTGTGTATTAATTCCCATTAGGACTTTTCACATTTCAACTGGACATGTTAAGGAAGAAACCCATAATTCATTGCATCAGCCAGAAATATCTGTTGGAATAGTCCCAATATTTCCACTGTCGCCTTTTCACTTTATTACCATTATTTTTCTATTTCTAATCCATAACTCAACATTCACACTATTCTCCTAAAGTGGGAGGGTAGAACAACAGGAATTTTTACCTACAGGGTCAATACTGCCTCTTGATGGATTGTTAACCCAGGAGCTATGATTCAGGGCTATCAGTTCCTATTTCCACCTGACTAGGTTTCCATGCTTCCTCACCAAAACCCATCTCCTACGAAGAAGCCATAATTTTAACCTCAGCCATGTAGGAATGCCAGTCAAGACTGAGGCTTGAACGTTTGTACCCACCTCAGGAATCCTCTGTTATACTATTCTAGCTACCTACCAGGTTACATTTCCAACGTGAGTTAAGGCCGATACCTAAAACCACAGATAATCCGCAGCCACTTGCCTCAATTGTGAATACAGCAGGTTGCATCTGCAATTTCCCATTGACCAGAAAGCCGTGATTGCTCATATCAGTGACAATAAAGGAGAACCTGTCAATCTGCGAATCCCCTCCACCATGTTTGTAAGATACATCCATGTTGTCGACGTCCAACTGCGTGAAGTTGTGCTGGTGAAGAACAGCCCCTTTGCGGTACAGTTGGCCATACTGTGGATGTTGTGCAATAATGTAGGTAAGGTTTTGTGAGGGAGTGTCAGGATCAGATATCTGTAGCACCTCTGGAGAAATGGACATCATGGAGCCTTCGACCAATCGGATCCCTTTCTTTTTCGACAGTGTGGGCAGGATGCGATCAGTATTTTCAATGATGATCTCTAGACTTCCGTTTCTCGTGGACAGCCCATTGCTGACAATGAATCTAGCAAAGAGAGTCAGAGGCAAGGCAGCCTTCAGCAAGTTTTCTTGATTCAGCATCTATAGAAATGAGATAATAAAATAATACACACCTTTAACAGGGATTCTGGTCCTAGTGGCTCTGTAACACAAGTTCAGAAATAAGCCTCTGTGTCACGTGGACTAACGTTATTGTTTATACAGATTGAACCTCCCTTATCCAGAACTCCCGTATCCAGAACTCCTTTATCCAGAACTCCCTTATCCAGAACCATCCCTCGTCCAGAACCATTCCCGGCCACTGGGTGGTGCATGCGCAGAACTCCGACATGAACAAATTGAAGTCCTTCCTTGCTGCTGGCTCTTGTAATTGCTGACCTGACCTGCGATCCATCCCCCATGATCTCTCTGCCGCACTTCCAGCCCCAAGCCAGCCAGCCTCGAAATTGCCTTGCTCAGTACCTGTACCATCCAATTTAACTTGGCCACCCCTCGTCCAGAAAAATCTCTTATTCAGAGCAGACCAGGTCCCAAGGGTTCTGGATAAGGAAGGTTCAACCGGTACTTACAAATCTGTTGCCAACTTAAGTGGTCTAACAGAACTACTTTTAGGCACATTAGAGAATCCCAATGTGTATGACAACAGCCTTTTATCGTGAATAAGTTCATAGCGAATGAAGCAATCCCTTAACGAATCTTTCTTATTGCCATTGGTGTATGGATTCCAGCTGTGGCAAATGAAAGGCCCATACATAGCCAAAAGCCAAAGTAGGGAGGTTTTACCTCCGTTACCAGATTTCAGTCCCTAGAAGATATATATACCTCACTGATAAAGAAGTTGTTGTAAAATTGCAAGACTCCAAAATATGCTTTAAGATTTATACTAGCTATATTCCGCCTATGTATGAAGAATCTGGCCCTCAGATCTCACCAAAATTCCTAGTATCGAATTTAATATATTCAATTAACATTGTCAGACCATGGCCCTGAAATTGCAGTCTCCATGACAGAGTACTCTCAGACTGCACCGTTGTAACCCTTTTGAAAGTTCCCGCAACTTCTGGATTTTCTCTTGTGCCGGGCATGCGCGAAAACCGGAACTTGTGATCTGTCAAGGTATGCCTTAACAGAGCTTCCGAATCAACTGAAAGCTGAATATTGCTGATGCAGAGTTGGGCTAATTGCCCCACAACTGCCCAGCAATTGCCCATGCAACTCTTACGGCTGGTAAAAGCAGGCGGAGGGCCTGCTTGCATCAGCATAAGGGATTATTTATTTCAGATTTTAGCATCTGCAGTATTTGGCTTTTATATTATATATAAGGCATTTAAGGGTGTATAAAGATGTGCAATAAAACGTAAAAATCCAAAATTATGCACATACACTTTAAATGAGCTTATGCAAATATTGGCCTGGAATTAGATGTTTAGACTTATTTATGGAAAAAAAGTAATTTTTATTGAGGTTGGTGCAATGAAGGAATTTATGAATAAATTTGCAATTCAGTACATTTATATTTAATTAGAATACTGATGGTATGATTATTTGGGGATTCCGTTGCATGTCTTTAGGGGATTCCCTTCATAAATGATTGCAATGAAATTCTGCTTTGTGATTGAAGATTCCGAAGCGCCTGCGTCCCTGGGATCTGTGGGCCTTTATGCTCCCTTTGCCTGGAGGCCTGGGCGTCAGGAGTTACTTTCGGAATGGTTTCATGGGTCGGAGGGCAGCGTAATGGCAATTATTACTTTAAATAAAAACAATCTTGCCCCCAAAAATACATCAGGGAATATACTGTGAATATATTTCTTTCTGTGCACCACCATGCATCCAATAGAAAGTGCAGTGCGTGTTCCATCTCAACATTCCTTTCCACAGCCTAGCTGTTCTGTACCAGTCAGGAAATATTGATGATAAAGAAAGTCAGGGGTCATCTCCTCAGATCCAAGACTGATCAGGTTTCAGAATGTAAGACGGGTGGGATCATGGTTGAAAGTTCTAGGCTCTGAAAATCCAAGGGGTGGCATATCCAATTGCACTAGAGAGGCTACAGAGGAGATTTACGAGGATGTTGCCTGGACTGGAGCATTTTAGCTATGAGGAAAGATTGGATAGGCTAGCTTTGTTTTCCTTGGAACAGAGGAGGCTGAGGGGAGACCTGATTGAGGTGTATACAATTATGAGGGGCCTGAAGAGAGTGGATCGGAAGAACCTGTTTCCCTTGGCAGAGGGTCAGCAACCAGGGGGTATAGATTTAAAGTAATTGGTAAGAGATTTAGAGGGAATCTGAGGGGAATTAATTTCAACCAGAGGGTGTTGGGGATCTGGTAGAGGTAGAAATCCTGCCTGAAAGAGTGGTAGAGGCAGAAATCCTCACGACTTTTAAAAACTACTTGGACGATGCACTTGAAGTGCCGTAACCTACAGGGCTATGGACCAAGAGCTGGAAAGTGGGATTAGGCTGGATAGCTCTTTGTCGGCCGGTGCGGACTTAATGAGCCGAAATGGCCTCCTCCTGTGCTGTAAATTTCTATGATTCTATGATCCCAGCATAAGTTCCGAGATATATCCATCACGGACCTCCGACAAGGGCCACCAGATCAGTGGAAGGTCCCATAATTTAAATGCATTTGGGGGATAGATGGGGATCTGGGGCACCTTCCTCCTGCTTTTGGAGGCTGACAAGTCTGTCAGCGAACGAATGTGTCAAAGGTGGGGGGAGTAGGGGCCGTGGGGTCAGCACCATGGGAGGAAGGGCAGCCAGCAAGATCCAGCTCAGATTTATTCTTTATCATTGTCTCTCTTTATTCCCGCTGTTTGTTACTCTCCTGTGTTATTCTCCCCTATCCTCTGGCATTCTGCTTTTAAAAAATTCATTCACAGGATGTAGGCATCGCTGGCGAGCCCAGCATTTATTGCCCGTCCCTAGTTGCCCCTGAGAAGCCTTATACAACTGAGCGGCTTGCTAGGCCACTTCAGAGGGCATTTAGGAGTCAACCCGATTGCTGTGGGTCTGAAGTCACATATAGGACAGACCGGGAAAGGGCGGCAGATTTCCTTCCCTAAAGGACATTAGTGAACCTGATGGGTTTTGTGACAATCCGGTAGTTTCATGATCATCATTCCTGACGCTAGCTTTTTAATCCAGATTTACGTCATTAATTACTTCAAGTTAAATTCCCCAGTTGCTATGGTGGTATTAGAGCTCATTAGTCTCGGCCTCTGGATTACTTCCCCAGTAACATAACCACTATGCTACCGTACACTATAAGCTCTTTGCTTCTCTGTTTCTTTCCCCCATTTTCTTTGTTTTCATCTCCCATTGTAAGTTAAGACTATGAGGCAATTGATAGCCAATATCACAGTTGAACACTTTAATGTATCTGACTAAATTCACGTGCATTCCCCATTGCTATCTGGTATACATATGTTTAAAATCAGTTTCAAAGGTCAATTAAAGTGTTGAAGTTCTGACTGAGTTAACCCCATCTGATGCAATGTGACCTGGTATGCGGTTGCCAATAATTAACTTACTAAATAAAGCTAGGCTATTTTTGTTATGTCTTGAATAAAGAGTCAGACTAGATACTGCAAGCTCAAAGTAAGGTATGACCGTAGTCCTTTATTACAGATCTCAGAGTGACTCTCCAGCCTGTGAGGCCTCCTTATATACAGGTTCTACCAAGGGATTATGGGATCCCTTGCGACTCCAGGGGATAAGCCCTCTGGTGGGTAGACATTGTATTTACAGGTTTACATACATAACAACACTCCCCCTGCAAAGTCAATCGTGTAACTATTTACAATGTGAGTCGATCTGGGGCCTTCCTTTCCCTGGTAAAGTGCAAATGCTGGTTTTGTTGAGTCGTTTGTTGGGCCCGCGCTGGGCTGCTGCGCAGCTGGCCTTGCTGGGCTGCTGGGGGTGGTGAGTTCTGCTGGGCTGCTGCGGGTGATGGGTTCTGCTTCGTGGTCAACCACTGTGTTGGTTGCCACTTCTATGTGTATTGGAGGGTCGGAAAAGGTGGAGTCTATTGTGGGTTGTTCTGGATAGCCCGTAAATCTGAGTTTGGTTTGGTCCAAGTGTTTCCTGCAGGTGAGTCCATTTGGGAGTTTGACCACAAACACCCTACTCCCCTCTTTGGCAAAAACAGTGCCAGGAAGCCAATTGGGGCCTTGTCCATAGTTCAAAATAAATACAGGATCGTTTATCTCAAATTCGCGTGACACATTTGCGCGATCGTGATATGTATTCTGTTGAAGTCGCCTGCTTTCTACCTGTTTGTGTAGATCAGGGTGGACTAACGAGAGCCTTGTCTTAAGTGTCCTTTTCACGAGCAATTCAGCGGGAGGGACCCCGGTAAGCAAGTGGGGTCTTGTGCGGTAACTGAGCAGGATTCAGGATAAGCGAGTTTGCAGTGAGCCTTCAGTTACCCTTTTCAAGCTCTGCTTGATTTTTTGAACTGCTTGCTCTGCCTGACCATTTGACACTAGTTTAAACGGGGCAGATGTGACATGTTTGACCCCATTGCGGGTCATGAACTCCTTGAACTCGGCACTGGTAAAGCACGGCCCATTGTCACTTACAAGGATATCAGGCAGGCCATGCGTGGCAAACATGGCCCGTAGGCTTTCAATGGTGGCAGCTGATGTGCTTGCCGACATTATCACACATTCAATCCATTTGGAGTACACATCTACAACCACTAATGGGCCTGCATAGTCGACATGGACCCTGGACCACGGTTTGGAGGGCCAGGACCATAAACTTAGTGGCGCCACCCTGGGTGCATTGCTTAACTGTGAACATGTATTACATTTGTGCATGCAGGACTCGAAGTCTGCATCGATACCGGGCCACCACATGTGGGATCTAGCTATCGCTTTCATCATTACGATGCCTGGGTGGGTGCTGCGGAGATCACTAATGAAAGTGTCCCTGTCCTTTGTTGGCACCAGTACCCGATTATCCCATCGAAGGCGGTCTGCCTGTATAGACATTTCATCTTTGCGCCGCTAGTATGGCTTTATTTCTTCCTGCATTTCTAATGGGACACTAGACCAACTCCCATGGAGCACACAGTTTTTTACTAACAATAGTAAGGGGTCCTGGCTCGTCCAGGTTCTAATCTGTCGGGTGGTAACAGGTGATTGCTCACTCTCGAATGCTTCCATTACCATGACTAAATCTGCGGGCTGTGCCATCTCCACCCCTGTGGTGGGCAATGGCAGCCTGCTGAGAGCATCGGCACAGTTTTCTGTGCCTGGCCTGTGGCGGATGGCCTAGTTGTATGCGGACAACGTGAGCGCCAATCTCTGGATGCGGGCCGATGCATCCGTATTTATCCCCTTGCTTTCACAAAAGAGGGATATAAGCGGCTTATGGTCGGTTTCCAATTCAAATTTGAGCCCGAACAGATATTGATGCATTTTCTTTACCCCGTAAACACATGCTAACGCTTCTTCTTCGATTATACTGCAGGCACTCTCGGCCTTAGACAGACTTCTGGGTCGCATGCTAGTACCAAACGTTTACATGGATCGTACAACACAAGCAATTTGTTTGAACATAACAGCTTCCTAGCTTTCTCAAAGACATTTTCTTGGCTTTTACCCCATACCCGTTCATTTCCTTTATGCAGTAAAGAGTGCAGGGGTTCTAACAATGTGTTAAGACCCGGTAAGAAGTTACTAGAAACGACCGCAGCTCCATCACATTCTGCGGTCTTGGTGCGTTGTTGATTGCCTCCGTCTTCGAATCGGTGGGCCTGATGCCATCTGCTGCGATTCTTCTTCCCATGAATTCCAATTCAGGCGCCAGGAAAACACACTTCGAACGTTTTAGCCTGAGCCCCATACGATTAAGTCGACTAAGAACCTCCTCCAGGTTCTGCAGGTGCTCGACGGTGTCCCGACCTGTAACCAAGATGTTGGCCTGGAAGACCACAGTGTGCAGGACTGACTTCAGCAAGCTTTCCATGTTCCTCTGGAATATCGCCACGGCCGACTGAATCCCAAACGGGCATCTGTTGTAAACGAAGAGACCTTTGTGCGTGTTGATGCAGGTGAGGCTTTTCAATGATTCCTCAAGCTCCTGCGTCATGTAGGACGAGGTCAAGTCCAGCTTCGTGAACGTTTTCCCTCCCACCAGCATCGCAAATAGGTCGTCTGCCTTCGGTAGTGGGTATTGATCCTGCAGTGAGAAACGATTGATAGTTACTTTGTAATCACCACAGATTCTGAAGGTGCCGTCTCCCTTGAGGACTGGAACAATCGGACTGGCCCACTCATTGAATTCGATCGGTGAAATGATGCCCTCTCATTGCAGCCTGTCCAGCTCGATCTCCACCCTCTCTCTCATCATGTAAAGTACCGCTCTCGCCTTGATGGATGGGTCGTGTCCCCGGAATCAAATGGATCTGCACTTTTGCTCCTTGGAACTTCCCGATGCCTGGTTCGAACAGCGAGGAGAACTTGTTTAGGATCTGGGCACATGAGGTGTCGTCGACGGACGAAAGCGCTCGGACATCGTCCCAGTTCCAGCGTATCTTTCCCAGCCAGCTCCTACCGAACAGCGTGGGGCCATCGCCCGGTACTACCCAGAGTGGTAACTCGTGCACCACTCCATCGTAGGACACCTTTATGGTACCACTGCCGATTACGGGAATCAGTTCCTTTGTGTAAGTTCTCAGTTTAGTACGAATGGGTGTCAGGACTGGCCTTGAGGCCTTGCTGCACCACAATTTATCAAAAGTCTTTTTGCTCATTATGGACTGGCTTGTGCCCATGTCCAGCTCCATGGACACCGGGAGTCCATTTAATTCAACCTTCAGCATTATCGGGGGGCACTTTGTGGTAAATGTGTGCACCCCATATACCTCTGCCTCCTCGGTCTAAGGCTCTGGTTCATCATGATCCACCATGGATCTGTTCTCCTCTGCAACATGGTGGTTTGCAGGATTAGCAGGGTTTGAAGCTCGCCTGCACATACATTGGAGGTGTCCCATTGTTCCACAGCCCTTGCAAATGTATTCTTTGAAGCGGCATGAATGGAAACGATGATCACCCCCGCAGCGCCAACAAGGTGTTAATGGCCTTGTATTCACCACCCTTGATGGTGGACTCTGAGTCATCTGCGAAAGTGCAGCTGCAGGCATGTGAGTCCTGTCCTGTACATTTCGATTCGAAAATAACCTTACTTTGTTCACAGTATTTGCAGCAGCATTTGTGTGCTGATAAATTTATTTGGTATTGTCACTGGTGGCGATAAACGCCTGGGCTATCGCTATGGCTTTACTCAAGGTTGCCGTCTCTACAGTCAAGAGTTTTTAAAGTATTACTTCATGGCCAGTGCCATGTACAAAGAAGTCTCTGAGCATGTGCTCCAAGTGTCCTTCAAATTCGCAATGTCCTGCAAGGCGCCTTAGCTCGGCGACGTAGCTTGCCACTTCCTGGCCTTCAGACCTCTTGTACGTGTAGAACCGATACCTCGCCATCAGAACGCTTTCCTTCGTATTTAGATGCTCCCGGACCAGTGTGCACAAATCATCGTATGACTTGTCTGTGGGTTTTGCTGGAGCAAACAGATTTTTAATGATGCCATATGTTGGTGTCCCGCAAACGGTGAGGAGGATCGCCCTTCGTTTGGGAGTATTCGCTTCTCCTTCCAGCTCGTTGGCCACGAAGTATTGGTCGAGTCGCTCCACGAAGATTTCCCAATCATCTCCCTCTGAAAATTTCTCCAGGATGCCCACGGTTCTCTGCATTGTTGCGGTGGGGTTCGTCATTTGTATCTCGTCGCCATTTGTTATGTCTTGAATAAAGAGTCAGACCAGATACTGCAAGCTCAAAGTGAGGTGTGACCGTAGTCCTTTATTACAGATCTCAGAGTGCCTCTCCAGCCTGTGAGGCCTCCTTATATACAGGTGGCTCCCAAGAGATTGTAGGATCCTTTGGGACTCCAAGGGATAAGACATGGTATTTACAGGTTTACATACATAACAATTTTAGTAAGAGTTTATGAGACTTTAAGTGCAGCCTGGCTGGAATAAAGGATGGATGAAGTTTCACTCAGTTTCATGAAATATTCCAAAACTAGCATTAAAATGCAGTTTTGATTCATTATTAACTACTTCTGGCAGGCTTTCAATGACTGAGTTAACCCGGTTTTCACTGACTGGATCTGAGCCTAGTTTTTACAAGGTCATTGTCAAATTAACACAGTGATTTCAGTAATGGAATTACTTCAGTGATATGGCCATTGTGAGAAAAATGTGCTGAGGTTTATAGAAACTATCGGTAAAGACTTGGATTTATATAAAAGCAAAATACTGTGGAGGCTGGAATCAGAAATAAAAACAGTAAATGTTGGGAAATCTCAGTGGGTGCCTAGTGCTTCTGATATGACTTTCTTTTTCTTCAACCAAGGATTCCCCTCCACCGGTTTAACACGGCCCTTGATCGTGTCCACTCTATTTCCCGCACCTCTGCTCTCACCACTTCCCCTCCCTCTCAGAACCATGACAGGGTTCCCCTTGCCCCTTTCACCCCACCAGCCTCCACGTTCGATCGATCAACCTCCACCATTTCCACCACCTCCAGTGTGATCCCACCACCAATCAAATCTTCCCCTCACCTCCCCTCTCAGCATTCCGAAGGGACTGCTCCCTCCGCGACACCCTGGTCCATTTCACAGTCACCTCCAGCACCCCCTCCCCTTCCCATGGCACCTTCCCTCTCTTTTTTCTCTCTCTTTGTTTCTCATGGCAGTTGATAATTATCCTGCCATTCACACCCAATCTAAACTAATCTTTTTCTAACTTCTGCCATTACCATCTCAAGTCAGCCCATGATCCCTTTTGTCTCTCTAATTTCTCCTGCCTCCCACCCTATCACAGACCTTTCCTTTTGTTCTTCCCTCTCCTCCCCCTTTCAGTGCTTCAAAATGAATTTGTTTATTTCGAACATGTGCCAATTCTGACGAAGTGTCATCAACTTGAAACGTTAACTCTCCTTCTCTCCACAGATGCTGCCTGACCCACTGAGATTTCCAGCATGTTCTGTTTTTATCTTGGATTTATACAGCTCCTTTTATGACTGACCATCATCATAGGCAATCCCTCGGAATTGAGGAAGACTTGCTTCCACTCTTAGAATAAGTCCTTAGGATCAGGACATCCAAAGGTGTTTTACAGCCAATGCAATACTTTTGAAATGTAGTCACTGTTGTAATGGCAGCCAATTTGCGCACAAGCAAGCTCCCACAAACAGCAATGTGATAATGACCAGATAATCTGTTTTTCAGTGATGTTGGTTGAGGGATAAATATTTGCCAGGACCACATGGGATCTTGTATGTACGCCTGAGAGGGAAGACGGGGCCTCGGTTTAACATCTCATCCAAAAGACAACACCTCTGACACTGCAGCACTTCCTTGGAGTGTCAGTCTACATTATGTGCTCAAGCTGCTAGAGTGGGACTTGAACCCATGACCTCCTCACTCAGAGACAAGAGTGTTACCCACTGAGCCACATCTGACACTATTAGATTTGCACCTCTTACAGTTGGGATGTATAAGGCAAGATATGACCACAGTGCCTACATCTTTTGACCAAATGTATTCTCTGAAAGACATCTTAAACGTACTGGCCATGAAATTCTCCAGTCTTTCGCTGCAACTCCGGTGGGAAACTAACCATTTGCCTGGGCGTTCTGTCAGCCGCCCATCAGAGCTATGGTGGGAGACCGGTAAAATCCCCACACAATTTCAGGGCCATTATCACAATCAACCTGTAACTGAGGGGCCTCTACTTCTTCTTCATTTCTAATAGACTGTTAAGTATTTTTAAAACTACATTTACACATTTCACTGCACATTTGTTCTTGTTCTCTGGGCTCGACAATCTGTGCAATTTAGTTTGAGTTGAATCACTGGCAGCAACTTCATTGTTTTTACATTAAATCCATTGGAAAAAGGAGCTTTGTGTGAAGTGTTGTGATGACTTTACTTCAACCATGTTAAAAGCAGCATTAACAAGTGCTACTCTGCAGCAATGCAAGTATGTACTCGAGGAGATACTTTTCAGCTCATGCTGAATTCTGCCAAATGCTTCATTTAAAGTCAGCTTTGTGGTGTTCTGGCCACAATAGTTGACAACATGATTAGCACACAATTGCATTTGATAATCAAGCTCTTGCACATTCAGTGCAGAGTCTTTATGCCAATTTAAAAGGCCTCCAATGAGGAGCAGGTAAAATTGATTGGGGGCGAAATTGCCCCGCGTCCCGATCGAGGGCAGTAACCTTCCGGGACCAGGACTTTTATCACCTGGCCTAGAAGTCCCGCCCTCGACACGGAATTGGGTCGTACGCCCCTCAAAGGAAGTGGAGCACTGCCTCCGGTGCTCCGCTTCCTTTGGGGGCGGTGCCGGGGCGGTAGTGCGGCACTGAGTCCAGGGTAATGTGGATGCTCCGACACTGGACCATCAGGGCATCATGTCTCCGGGCCAGCAGCCCGGCACCCAAGATGGAGTGTCGGGCTGCACGATGGCAGCCTGGACCATGCTATGGCAGCCATTGTCGAGCTGACCCGCAAGTCAGCCGACACAAAAAGATGGCAGCCTGGAGCCCTGCAGGCCTTTACCTTTAAACAGCGCCCCAAGAGCAGATGTCCGCCAGCTTCGTGACCTGCGAAGCTGGTGTTGACAACTGCTCGTGGCGGTGGGCAATTTCCCCCGCGGGGTGTTAAGGGGTCCGCATGGGGCGGTGAGGGGTTGCTGCGCACAGTGATGATGTCATCAGCGATGGCCTGGAACGCTAACCGCGCTGCGCGGCATGGCACAGTGCCTCCCAAATCCCCAGGACAATTTTCCCATGGCAAAATCTGTCTTGTTCCCTGGAGGCATTAACGGGGCTATAAAAAGGGACAATTTCACCCCTGTCATCTTTTAATATCGCATTTTCCTCTTGGCCATTCCATGTTAGAAGAAATGCTTCGACCAATAAAAATAATCTGCCTCATAGTTTCATGATCAGAGCATGTGGCATCAGGCAACAAGCAGCAGGATGGATAGCAAACTGGCGGCAAAGCAGAAAACAGAGAGTAAGAGTTAAAGGTACTTACTCAGACTGACGGAAGGTGGGAAGTGGTGTTCTACAAGGATCAGTGCTGGGACCACTGTGGTTCATTATACACATAAATGAACTGAACTCAGGAATCGGAAGTACTATATCAACATTTGTGGATGACACCACATTGGGGGGTTTTGTTATACTGAGAAAGACTGCGATGAAAGACGTAAACTTGCAGAATGGTCAATTAATTTCAATCTCGATAAGTATGAGGTGGTGCATTTTGGCAGAACGAATAAGGATTCACCAGCTCCTTGGAAAATAGGACGCAAACGAGGCAGAGGCAGGGATCTAGGGGTACAGATTCCCAAATCATTCAAAGTAATAATGCAGGTTAACAAAGCTATAAAATGCTAACAGAGCACAGGGGTTCATTTGTAGAGGGATAGAATGGAAAATTACAATAGAGTGAGGAACTTTTAAAGATTAATTTTAACTCCCAGCAAAATTGATATTGTCTGAAAAAAACTCAACTTTTGTCACTGGTCTCTGCAAATTCAATTTGAAATATGACTCCTGCTTTTCAAAGCTCTCATTAGCATCCAACAGTTACACTTTGATATCACGTGCAAATTTTTCAGCCCATAATTTTGCATAATCAAAGTGTTAAAAAATCAAACCTTGTTCTTTCTCGTATTTCAAATTCGTGTGCACGTGCGTTTATTTCTATTTAAAAGCGGCAGCTGTGCAGGAACTCCATGGCTGACTATTCCCCTGCCGAGTCAAGGGAAATGGATGCAAATTGTTGCATTTTAACTTGCCCCGGGTGAAATCAGCTAACTCAATGTAGAATCATACACCCAACTAACCGTGCAATGAAGCCTGCTTAATAAAGCAACCTTTGGCCTTCAGCCTTATAGACCTGTCACATATGTCCTATTCACACAGGCACCATAGATGCACATGGAGGCTGGGGTGTGCTGCTCCCGCATTCGTCAGCCAATGTTCCACCAATTCATTTTAATGGGAGGAAAACTGCAGGCTTGCAGGGGGAAACCATAGTCAGAGTATCCATTCAGAAGTCATAAATATATCAACGTCAGAACCAATTGCACATGTTTTTAATGGCTGTATATATGATCAACTACAATTAAAAGAACGCTAATATCTCCTTGCTCTGAGTCAATAACTAACCAACAATGCATACAGTAAGTGTGATTACAAGACATGCTATAGTTTGGTTTAAAGGAATTCAGTGTTATTTATTAATATCACTTTAAAACCTTTGCGTAAATGCAGATATTCTTACCTCAGTGAGTCTCTCGTAGCTGCTGCCTTGCTTTTGTGAGTATAAGAAACTGTCTGAGCGGCCACATCCATCTGGCTAAAACTGGTTATCACCACTCCAGGGTAGTTGACATATTCTACTTGTCCGTATCTTGGCGGGACCGTTATGACATAAATCAGCTCCTCGGGTTTGTTCGTGCCGTCAGAAGCCAGAAGGATGGCTGTAGTCAGAGTGGCTCTGTCTCCCTTGACGATGGTCAGTGGTTTTAGAAAAACAGCGATCTCACCTAGAAACATAACAAAGTGAAAATGCACACTTTCTAAAGCCATAGAGTACATCAAACTTACAAAAACTGAATAATCAAAAGCCAGGAAGTTATGCTAAACCTTTATAAAACACTTGTTTGGCCCCAATTCTGGGCACCACACTTTAGGAAAGACGAGAAGGTAATATTTTAAAAAGGGATATTCTATTTATTGACATGCCTCCTTTCTTTGCTAGTCTTTAACATTGAGCTACTACACCTTCAGCCCTATTCTAATTAAACACTGCACAAAAGTGGAATGGGCAGACACATGGCAGATGAAGTTCAACGAAGAAAAGTGTGAGGTGATACACGTGTGTAGGAAGAATGAGGAGAGACAATACAAGCTAAATGGTACAATTTTAAAGCAAGGAGAGCTTGTATTGTCAATAAATAGGATATCCCTTTCTAAAATATTTCAGAGGAAGAAATTGCTTTCAGCAGTATTTTTAACAAATGCAATAATCTATTTGTATTAGGTTCCTCCTTGTGCTACTTAGAATCATAGAATAGTATAGCACAGGAGGAGGTCATTCGACCCATTGAGTCTACGCCGGCTCTTTCGAAGAGCAATCCAGTTTGTCCCACTCCCCCGCTCTTTCCCTAGATCCCTGCAATTTTTTTCTCCTTCAAGTATTTATCTATTTCCCTTTTGAGGCAGTACATTCGAAATCCTAACCACCTTTTGCGTAAAAAAGTTTTTCCTCATGTTGCCTCTGGTTTTTTTGTCATTCACCTTAAATCTGTGCCCTTTGGTTATCGACCCTTCTGCCAATGGAAACAGTTTCTCTTCATTTACTCTACCCAAAGCCTTCATGATTTTGAGCACCTTTACCAAATCTCCTCTTAGCCTTCTCTGCTCTAAGGAGAACAACCCCTGCTTCTCCAGTCTATCCATGTAATAGTAATCCCTCATCCTTGGAATCATGCTTGTAAATCTCTTCTGTACCCTCTCCAAAGCCTTCATGTCCTTCCTAATGTGGTGCCCAGAATTACATAGAAACATAGAAATTTACAGCGCAGAAAGAGGCCATTTCTGCCCATCGTGTCCGCGCCGACCATGAAAGAGCCACACAGCCCTCAGTCAGCAGCCCTGATGGTTACATATAAACCTATGAACAATGAACAATGGTGGACAGGTAAAGAGCATCTGGCCCAACCAGTCCGCCCCCCAAAACTGCGATACTCCATGTATCGCAACATTTTACACTCCACCCCACCCGGAGGCATGCGATCTCCTGGGAGAGGCAAAAAAAAGATAAAAACCCAGGCCAATTGGGGAAAAAAAAATCTGGGAAAATTCCTCTCCAACTCATCCAGGCAATCGAAACGAATCCAGGAGATCACCCTGGCTACATTAGATTCCCTGCAGTACTTACCATTGTATCTACACCAGCCAACATGAGGTTATCCAGTCTAATCCCATTTACCAGCTCTAGGTCCGTAACCCTGCCGTTATGGCCCCTCAAGTGCCCATCCAAGCACCTTTTAAATGTGGTGAGGATTTCTGCCTCTACTACCTTTCCAGGCAGTGAGTTCCAGACCCCCACAATCCTCTGCGTGAAGAAGCTACCCCTCAAATCCCCTCTAAGCCATCTGCCTTAAACCTATGCCCCTTCGTAATTGACCCTTCCACCAAGGGAAATAGGCCCTTGTTATCCACGATATCCAGGCCCCTCAAAATTTATACACCTCAATGAGGTCTCCTCTCAGCCTCTGCTGTTCCAAGGAGAACAAGCCCAGCCTATTCAATCTGTCCTCATAGCCAACATTCTCCATTCCAGGGAGCATTCTCGTAAATCTCCTCTGCACCCTCTCCAGTGCCATAACATCCTTCCTATAATACGGCGACCAGAACTGCACACAGTATTCCAGCTGTAGCCTAACCAGTGTATTATACAATTTAAGCATAACCTCCCTGCTCTTGCATTATATGTCTTGGCCAATAAAGGCAAGCATTCCGTATGCTTTCTTAACCAACATATCCACCTGGCCTGCCATCTTCAGGGCTCTATGGACAAGCAATCCAAGGTCCCTTTGTTCATCTACACTTCTAAGTGGCCTACCGTTTAATGTGTATACCCTTTTCTTATTAGTCCTCCCCAAGTGCATTACCTCACACTTCTACAAATTCAATTCCATTTGCCACTGTTCTGCCCACCCGACCAGTAGATTGATATCCTCCTCCAGTCCATGACTTTCCTCTTCAATATCAACCACACAGTCAATTTTAGTGTCATCTGCAAACTTCTTAATCATACCCCATATATTCAAATATAGATCATTAATGTATACCACAAAAAACAAAGGACCCAGTACTGAGCCCTGCAGAACCCCACTGGAAACTTCCTTCCAGTCACAAAAACATCCATCAACCACCCCCCTTTTTACCCCCCTCTCTGTCCTGTCTAAAAATACTGTAACCAGAAATATTGAGCTGCCGAACCTGTCCCTCCTTCAGCCATGTCTCTGTAATGGCTATAATGTCATACTCCCAAGTGTCTACCTGGGCTCTCAGCTCATCCGCCTTATTCGCTATACTCCTTGCATTGCAGTATATACCATTTAGCACACTTGATTACTACTTACTAACCCTTGTTTCCTCTCTCTTACACATTTACTTTCTGCATTCTTGCTTTCAAATTTCAGCTTTATTTCCTTCCCTATTGAATTTGTTCTCAGTTCCCATTCCCCTGCCAAGCTAGTTTAAACTCTCCCCAATAGCACGAGCAAAGCTCCCCGCGAGGATATTGGTCCCGGCGCTGTTGAGGTGCACCCCTTCCGGTTTGTACAGGTCCCATCTCCCCCAGAAGCAGCCCCAATGCCTCAGGAATTTAAAGCCCTCCCTCCTACACAACTCTCCAGCCACGCGTTCATCCTCATTATCCTTCTATTCTTGTACTCATTAGCACGTGGCACTGGTAGTAACCCGGAGATTACTATCTTTGAGGTCCTACCCTTTAATTTTTCTTCTAGCTCCCTAAATTCTGCCTGCATGCCCTCATTCCTCTTTCTACCTATGTCATTAGTCCCGATATGGACCACGGCCTCTAGCTATATACCCTCTCCCCCCAGAATGCCCTGCGTCCGCTCTGTGACATGCTTGACCCTGGCACCAGGGAGGCACCATACCATCCTGGAGTCACGTCTACGGCCGCAGAAACGCCTCTCTACTCCCCTAACTATTGAATCCCCTACCACTACAGCTCTTTTATTCTTTGTCCCTCCCCCCTGTACAGCTGAGCCACCCATAGTGCCTTGGAATTTCTCTGGCTGCACTCCCCAGAGGCACCATCACTCAGAAGAGAATACTGGTTGGAAAGTGAGATGGACTCCTGCACTACCTGCCTAGCATTCTTCCTCTGTCTGGTGTTCACCCACTTCCCCTCTACCTGCATGCTTTTAAGCTGCGGGGTGACCACCTCCTGAAACGTGCTATCCACGTAGCTCTCAGCCTTGCGGATGCACCATATTGACTGCAGCTGCCGCTCAAGCTCCGAAACGCGGAGCTCGAGTAGTTGAAACTGGAGACACCTCTTGCACACTCCAGTTGGGGCCAAACAAGTGTTTTTTATAGGTTTAGCATAACTCCCTGGATTTTGTACTCTATGCCTCCATAAAGCCCAGGATTCCGTTTGCTTTATTAACTACTTTGTTAACCAGTCCTGCCACCTTCAAAGATTTGTGCACAACCCAAGCACCCCACCCACCTGTCCATTCAACCACTGTCTGCCACACCTGTGACAGAGACTGTAGGTCCCACATTGGACTCATCAGTCACCTGAGAACTCATATTAGTGTGGAAGCAAGTCATCCTCGGGGGGTTCTGTCTAAGAAGAAGCAGAAGAAGATAAAGCCCAGGATCCCGTATGCTTCATTGTGCATTTCCAATCTAGTTTATAATTTGAAGTCACAAATGAATAATCAGATATTCTGCTTAAAATAAATATTATTGAAATTATATGATATTCAGATGTTTTAAATAAGAATTGGGACATAAGACCATAACAACATAAGAATTAGGAGTAGGAATAGGCCATTCGGCCCCTCGAGCCTGCATCGCCATTCAATAAGATCATGGCTGATTTTCTATCTCAATCCCACTTTCCTGCACTATCCCCATATCCCTTGATTCCCTTAATATCCAAAAATCTATTGATCTCTGTGTTGAATATAATCAAGGACTGAGCTTCCACAGCCCTCTAGGATAGAGAATGCCAAAGATTCTCTGAGTGAAGAAGTTGTTCCTCATCTCAGTCCTAAATGACTGACTCCTTATTCTGAGACTGTAACCCCTGGTTCTAGACTCCCCAGCCAGGGGAAACATCCTCCCTGCATCCAGCCCATCAAGCCCTGTAAGAATGTTATTTGTTTCCATGAGATCACCTCTCATTCTTTCAAACTCTAGAGGATATAGGCCTAATCTAATCTCTCCTCATAGGACAATTCGCCCATCCCAGGAATCAGTCTGCTGATCATTCGTTGCACTCTCTCAATAGCAAGTATATCCTTCCTTAGGTAAGGAGACCAAGGGCTAGAACCTCCACTTTTTTTGCCTGCTGAACACCTACTTAATGCCCATTTTACCGCTGAAATGATGTATAACGCCCATATATCACACATTTTGGCACAAAATGGAAACTTATTGCCAAGTCTTACTTTCCCCATGTGGTTAACACCGAAAAAAAAATTACCGCCCGCCCACCTTTTTTGGGGAGTAATCAGCAGGATGGGCGAATTCGACGCCCACAGTATTGCGCAGTGTTACTTTCCGCGCAGAATTAATGCCGAGATTCAATATTAACGCCCGCCCACTGTTTTTTGTCGTAAAAAGCATATTTACCCAAACTAACGGCCATGGAGATCGGCCATCATCAATTTCACCACCTCGCACACATTTCACCCACAATATCGCTCGCTCAAAAAACCGCCCACAAAAAGTGGAACTAACCGAGACGAATCACAGCGTTATCGACACCATTTTAAAAGGCTGCTGTGCTTCAACCTCAGTGAAGTTCGGAGGTGCTCTGCAGGTCATTGGAGTTGACGTGAACATCTCTAAAAACATCTTGACCACACTGTGAACAATTGGAATTGAAGAGGTGTGTTCGTCGGGACATTCTTTGTTTGTGAGCAATTGGTGGAAAACAGAGAGCTATTGCAATGGGGCCTGTCCTTTCTCACCCTCTCTTGGTGACTAATTACATGCAGCAGACTCGACATCGCCGAAGAAACACTGCACTGCATTATGTGCCCAATGTACGAAGTGACAGACAGATGAGGAGGACCTGACGTTGCACCTCCCGCAAGTACAGGGAAAAGCATTCTTACCTCAACTTGCCCGACACCACCTGCCTTCAGAGACTGCGCTTCCACAAAGAGGTTATCACTGAGAGATCTGTAGCCTGCCAGCACCATCAGAACTTCACTGTCCGCCGAGGTCAAAGTCACCGCGGCACTGTCGTTCTACGCCTCGGGTTCTTTTCAGACCACAGCTGCCGATATTTGCGGACTTTCTCAGCATGCCACACATCGCTGCATTAGACAGGTCAGTGAAGCTCTGTACACATGCAGGAGGGACTTGATCAGATTCCCTATGACCAGGGATGCACAGAGTGAGAGGGCTCTAGGTTTCTCCAGAATTGCAAACTTCCCCAAGGTACAGGGAGCAATAGACTGTACGCACATCGCAATGCGGGCACCTTTTCAGGATGCTGAGGCTTTCAGGAACCACAAGGGATTCCATTCCCTGAACGTCCAGCTGGTTGTCGACTACCAGCAAATTATACTGACTGTGTATGCTCAATTTCCGGGCAACATCCATGATGCACACATCATGTGTGAGAGCGCTGTATCTGATTTGTTTAACAATGAGCCACAAGGTCAATGCTGGGTGCTTGGGGACAAAGGATATGGCCTCGCCACCTGGCTGATGACCCCCCTGCATGACACCCATACTGAGGCCGAGAGGCAATACAACGAGAGCCACAGAGAAACTCACAATATCATGGAGAAAACCATTGGAGTGCTGAAGCAATGCTTCAGATGCCTGGACCACTCAGGAGGCGAGCTCCAATAGTATTGGAGCTCGCCTTCTGAATGCAGCTCAATTCGTGGTGATCTGCTCTATGCTACACAACTTGGCTATCAGGAGGGGACAAGATTTGCCTGATGAGTCTGACAGTCCACCTCACCAGAGAGAGGAAGAGGAGGACGAGGAGGCGGACGCTGACATCGGGCCAGACAATCAGGCTGACGCTGAAGCCATGCCCCCGGCTCCCTGTAGACTGCATGAAAGGGCCCATGGTGGCATGATAGCTGCAAGAGCCTTACATCAGGAGCTCATCAATGATTGCTTTGCCCAAAAGAACGTTGGTGTTATTTCCAAGGCTCACACACTGCTAGGTGTGCAGGTCATACATCGATGGTGGGCATCACCTTGGTGACAGTTAAAGTTTAAGTTGATTGAAGTTGAGTGTGATTATACCCTTTGATGTTCAGGAATCACCAGCGTGTAATGGTGCAGCTATCTGAGCCAATGTGCTGCAAGGTTTTGTTCAATAAAACAATCACACACCACATCCAGCCACGCTTTCAGTGCCTCTGAGCTCCCTCTCTCTCTGTCTCCTCTTCTGCGCATGTCATGGTGACCCTTGACCTCCAGAATCGTGGGAATCGAGCGATGTCATGCCATTGCTAAGGATGGCCACACTTTATGGCAGAAGGTCAGAAAAATCTAACGCTACCACCCATTTGATATCGCTCGCGGTAACGCCCATTTTCAAAAATGTAAACTAGGTGTTTTGAGAATGGGCGAGAAACCGGCAATCTGAAAACCCTTTTTTAACGCCTACGCTGGAAATAACGCCAATTTTTGGGCGATAAGCTCAAAAGTGGAGGTTCTCGCCCCAAAACTGTGCACAATACTCCAGGTGCGGTCTCATCAGGGTCCTATATAATTGCAGTCGATGTCTTTACGCTTATACTCAAATCTTCTTGTAATAAAGACCAACATACTGAGAATGTGAATAGAGGGGTTGTGAATGTGTCAAGTGGTGAAGAGAATCATGGGAAGATAGCTGAAAGAAATGTCAAGCTGCGATATTTGCAGTGTCGACACAAAAAGAGGTTACTCAGAGTGTGGTCAAACACGAGTTACGCGAAAAGCAAAGTCAGGCATGAGTCAGACGAAATACTGCTATAACCAGCCAGAAAATAGGGAAGAATCATGTACCGAAACTATACACAAGCTAACATTAGCGCCCGCCCTGTCTGGGGGACCTGTCGGCCTGCCATTGGATGTATTCTGGGGGAAGCAGAAAGTGATTGGATGAACCAAGTGCTAATCAAATGTGTTATGTTCTGAAAATGTATAACTGTTGAGCTTTTGCATTGTAACGAGACTTGTCCTGAGGGAGTTGAACAAGCTCTAATAGAGTGTGTTCCTTTATCTTGACAAGTCCTGGCCGGAGAATCTTCAATAAAGGTCTTTTACAGAAAAGGCAAAAGGTGTTCGTGTGTCAGTGTATTCGCTGAAACAGATTGCGGGAAAAAGAATCCGTATTTACATTTGGTGTCAGAAGTGGGATCTCAACAGGCGACTGCCGAAAACTTGCAAATTAAGAGCCAGACTAGCCTTGGGCGAGACGGGAGGAAAGTGGCCACTGGAGTGAGTATAATTTAAATACCGCTCCAGTTTCCTTCAGTTTCAAAAGTCTGAGGAAAGTTTGGCCACTCGCTGGTTCTCAGGTAGCGTCTGAACGAGATCCAGGACAATCTGGCGAATACCTTCTAAACTTAGAATAGGGAAGGCTAGGGAAATCGCGCGGTGACGCGAACCGGGCAGCGACTCGGAAGGATAGGTTAGAATAGGTAAATCTGGAACCTAGAACAAATTAAGTAAGGCTTATCGCACGGCGACGCGGAGGGATAGACAATCGCGCGGCGACGCGAACAGGAGAATTGCTGGGTGACGCGGAGGTTAGGGAATTACGTAAAATTAAGCCGTGGGGCGACGCAAGACTGTGTAAATTTAAAATTGTACTTATTCCAGGTACGGCGTAGATCTTGTATATCACTTGGTCCACCTAGGCTCTGGATAAGATAACTTAAACCACTGCGGGGACAATCGGGACTAATTAGGACCCTGATCCTACGCGGTGCGACACGAGGATGGGTAATTTAGATAAAACTATGAATTCCCTGAAATGTCATGGATCCAAAAATAGATCCGGCCAAAAACAATTAATAGGAAAGAAGAGAGACTTTTGTGAACGTCTGTTTTAAATGAGAAGTGCTTGTGTGATTTTGACTGCAGAATGAAAGCCTGTTTGGGAAACCGGGGAGTTGTGGTTTGTTTTAGCTCCACCCACTTTTTCAAACAGAGTGAAAGTTTTTTTAACCCTTCGTAGTGTTGTCCTGTATGTGGGAAGTTTAAGAGTGTGAACCTTATTGAATTACATATATTCGGATGATAAGTTACGGAGCTAGGAAATGCACAAAGGATAGGTTTGTTGAATAAAAGATAAAAAATACATGGTCCCGGTGGTTGAAAAAAAAGAATTTATTTGACACGCTCACTTACTTGTCGAAAGAAAACATGCAATGATTGATTACATTGGGTTGAAAGACATAAATTTAGTCTCGGAATGAGATAAAGAATGCCTTTTAAAAAAAAAGCTTTTAAACTCAAAAAAAGTTTTAACGAAAGATTGAAATTACAAAGTTTGAATTGGGATTTTGAGATAATCAGAGAAGGCACAGCAAAATACTGAGTTGGATTCAAAAAAAAATTATTATATTAAATCTGCAGTTTAGAAGAGACAGTGTAACACGACCTTGAGGCTGGAACAATTGAGATAACGAAAAGCAGCCCTCAGCCCACATGCCAGATTCCTCTAGTTATGGAAAAGACAAAAAAAAAGACGCAACCTTGAAAGAAAACAAATTGAATGAATTTGAAAGAAAAAGTGTCTTCGATTGCCTGAGATTTTAAATTAACAAATTTACCGAGACCCGAGCCCTCTGTGTAAAATACAAAACCTAATTTGAAGAAAGGAGATCTTAAAAAAAAGTCGTAACGTACTAAATAGGTGCTGAAAGAAAAAAAAAGTGTTCTGAGATTTTAAATTATGAGAAAGTTCCACTGCAGTTTGAAAAGATGCATCACTTCTGTCGAGTTGGCAGGAGAACGCCACTAAATTAGGGCTCTCATTAATGGAAGGAGGACATGTTAAAACCATAGACGTCTTAAAGAAAGAGTGCGCGCATGAGAAACGTACTAAGAGTTCCACTGGGACCTCTGAGAAAGGTATCGATAGACTACATAGTCAAATGGTTGGCTTTGCATTGACCGAGGCTGATGACAAAATTGAATTTCAGTAAACAATATAGCTATTAAAAATGTGTGGTCTCGTTTTAAATCAATTTTAAAAAAAATCTTTGGCAAGTACTTGAATTAGAAGTTTAAAAAAAATTTGGAGTTTAATCTAAATGCTGTCTTTCCTGATGAGAAGACGTTTATTATGACGGCTTTACTAATAATTTCTGCTGTTTAACGGATTCCTAATTTCTAAGCAAGTTTTGAAGGCACAAAGACTTTTTTTTTCAGATGATTACGTGAAGTCACGTAATGACATCAGGTCTTCTTATAAATCTGTAAAGGAGTTAACCCTTTCCATTGACAGCCGTTTTATACTGAACATTATTAATTTGGATTTCTTAATAGAAAAAAGACTCACCTAACAGAGGAAATGGTGTGAGAGTCAGACTAAAAATCCTGCAAAAGATAAGTTAGCCTCGGAAAAACCAATGCCAACCATCCAAGATGTCATTAAAGCACAGGAGGACGTTCCTGAAAAAGATAAACTGTTGTGGAAAGATTATGGATGTACTTATGACAATGTTTCTAAACTCTGGACCACTCCCACGGAACAGACTTGCATGTCTGACGAGTTGGCCCTATGGGTTATTGAATATATGTACTTTGCTACTCATTGTGGAGCAAGGACAACAAGTGACACACTTTTGGCCACTTGATGGCATCCTAGAGTCCAGGCGCTGGCCCAGAACATCAGTAGTCGCTGCCTTGTTTGCCAACAGCATAATCCAGGGAAGGGAGTCCCCTGTGATTGGGGTAAGACGCCCCTACCAGAAGGTTCCTTTGAGACCTTGCATTTGGACTACATTGAGTTGCAAAGAGTTCAGTGTTACAAATATGTGTTAGTAATAGTAGATGTGTTTAGCAAATGGATCGAAGCCTACCCTACCCTGGACAATTAGGCTCAAACTGTTGTTAAGGTGTTAATAAGGGAAATTGTTCCTAGATATGGTATCCCAGCTCGACTGAGTTCCGATAATGGCCCTCACTTTATTGGCCAAGTTAACAAAGAATTCTGTTCCCAGATGCGCATTAACCAGCAGCTGCATTGTGCCTACCGGCCCCAAGCTGCGGGACTAGTTGAACGTGCTAATCAAACTCTTAAAACCAAGCTTGCAAAACTGGTAGCATCAACTGGACTCAACTGGCTCAAACTCCTTCCTATAGCCCACAACCAGGTTCGAGATGCTCACCTCAACCTCCCAGTTTTACCCAAATCGTCCCTCGTGGCACCAGGGAAGTATGTCCTGATTAAGAAATGGATTCGGAAGGGATTAGAGCCACGATGGGAGGGGCCTTTTCAGGTGTTACTTACTACCCCCACCGCAGCTAAGGTTGAGGGGAGAAGTGCCTGGGTTCACCTGCACCACTGCAAGCTCACCACCCTCTAACGAACCTATTTTACCGGTTATTCTAACTCCTGTTTCTGTTCCAGACTTCCTCTTCTCCATAGCTGAATAAGGTCCTTCCTAGGAGCATCCTGACTAACCGAGTGGGTCCCGAGGAGAACAGTTTGAACTCCTACCTGTAGTGATAGACAACTAGTTACACCGACGGTGACCTGAGAAGAGGCGAGAAAACCGAACTCTTTGAATCAGCAAAATATTCGGACTATTTATCCTTGTCCATAGAGACGCTACAAGAAACATTTTGTTCCTGAGTTAGAGCGATAAGATGAAACTGTGTGTGTGTGCCACAGTCTGTATAGTAGCGTTGGTGTACGTCAAGTGCGGCGCGTGGGAAGCGAGACTGAAGCGAGAGCTCCATGTAAACACCTTTTTGTATATGTCTTATGTTTATGCGCGAAATGGGAACTTTTCTAGATGCTGGGTATGCTCACATATCCCTATACATTCCAAAGGGGGAATTCCTTTGCGCCCCGTTCCACTGACCCTAACTGAGACTGTCAAGTGGCTTCTGAGCCAGACTAGCATGAGAGGAGGGGGGCCAATGCAAATACGAAAGATGAAAGGCGGGTCAAGAGAGGGATCACGGAGGGCAGGAGGAGCATCATACTGTTACCATGTGGACAACCACGGGGACATCACCAAGTGGGAGAGTGCTGGCTACCCCATATCATAGGGTATAGCGATTGCCCACACAGTCTCAACATCACAACAGGTGCACGAGTCACTATCCTCTCTCACCTTCCGAATAAAACAGGTGGAGGTCTGTGGGCCCAGTCTTGGGACCCCAACACAATATATAAAAAGGCAGCGTATAACAGCACGGATTTTGTGTGCGGGCATAGGGCATATCCCTGGTTACCTAGGCGATGGACAAGGTCCTGCTATTTGGGATATGTGGTGCCATTTGTGCGGCAAACACGTACCTTGGCGGAAGCACATGCCTCCAGCCGACACAGGCGAGCCCTCACCCCCGTCGAGAGGTTCTTTGGGGTCATGATGTTCCCATTCTGGATAGGACGCACCATGGATGAAGTACAGAACCTAGAGAGGGTATTGGAACAGATAGCTAACTATACCGCTGAAGCTCTGGAGGACATCACGGCCGAAATGGTAGCAATGCGGACCGTAGCATTACAAAACCGAATGGCCCTCGATTATCTGTTAGCTGAGAAAGGGGGAACATGTGCCATGATAGGATCTGAATGTTGCACTTATATTCCCGATAGTTCAGAAAACATAACCAATCTCGCTGATCACATAAGAAAGGAAGTAAATAAGTTATACATGCCAGCAGGAGGATCTGGCTGGTTTGATTGGCTATTAGGTGGATCCTGGGGATCCTATCTAATGCATGAGGCAATTATTCTCATCGTAGTAATAATTACCTGTTGCTTGATTATTGGTTGCTTTAACCTTTGTTGTAAAGTCATACTGGCAAGGTTAAGCAAACCCTCTTGTGGCCATGGGCTCCCGGGTTATGATCCAGCAAACTAGAGACCTACTCGACAAGGAGGATCAGGAAAGAGAGTGCGAACGGCTGAATGCGATACTCCTGGAATAGTCACCAGGGTTTTCATGGAATGATAAAAGGGGGGAATGAGAATGTGAATAGAGGGGTTGTGAATGTGTCAAGTGGTGAAGAGAATCATGGGAAGATAGCTGAAAGAAATGTCAAGCTGCGATATTTGCAGTGTCGACACAAAAAGAGGTTACTCAGAGTGTGGTCAAACACGAGTTACGCGAAAAGCAAAGTCAGGCATGAGTCAGACGAAATACTGCTATAACCAGCCAGAAAATAGGGAAGAATCATGTACTGAAACTATAAACATTAGCGCCCGCCCTGTCTGGGGGACCTGTCGGCCTGCCATTGGATGTATTCTGGGGGAAGCAGAAAGTGATTGGATGAACCAAGTGCTAATCAAATGTGTTATGTTCTGAAAATGTATAACTGTTGAGCTTTTGCATTGTAATGAGACTTGTCCTGAGGGAGTTGAACAAGCTCTAATAGAGTGTGTTCCTTTATCTTGACAAGTCCCGGCCGGAGAATCTTCAATAAAGGTCTTTTACAGAAAAGGCAAAAGGTGTTCGTGTGTCAGTGTATTCGCTGAAACAGATTGAGGGAAAAAGAATCCGTATTTACAATACCATTTGCTTTCTTAATTGCTTGCTGTACCTGCATGTTAACTTTCAGTGATTTGTGTACAAGGACACCCTGGTCCCTCTGAACACCAACATTTCCCAATCTCTCACCATTTAAAAATGACTCTGCTTTTCTATTTTTGCTTCCAAAGTGGATAACTTCATATTTCTCCACATTATATTTCATTTGCCATGTTCTTGCCCACTCACTTAGCCTGTCTATATCCCCTTGAAGTCTCTTTGCATCCTCCTCACAACTTACATTCCCACCTAGCTTTGTATCATCAGCAAACTTAGATATATTACATTTGGTCCCCTCATCTAAATTATTGATATAGATTGTGAATAGTTGGGGCCAAGCACTGATGCTTGCGGCACCCCACTAGTTACAGCCTGCCAACCCGAAAATGACCCGTTTATTCCTACACTTTGTTTTCTGTCCTTTAACCAATTCTCAATCCATGCAAGTATATTATCTATAATCCGATAAGCCAATTTGTTCAATAATCTCTTGTGTGATACCTTATCGAATGCCTTCTGAAAATCCAAATACGCCACATCCATTGGTTCCCCTTTATCTATTCTGCTAGTTACAACCTCAAAAAACTCAACAGATTTGTCAAACCTGATTTCCATTTCATAAATCTGTGTTCACTCTGCCTAATCCTATTATTATTTTCTCAGTACCCTGTTTCCACGTCTTTAATAATAGATTCTAGCATTTTTCAGACTGCTGATGTCAGGCTATCGGGCCTGTAATTCCCCATTTTCTCTCTCCCTTCTTGATTAAATAGCGGGGTTACATTAGCTACCTTCCAATCTGCAGGAACCGTTTTAGAATCTGTGGAATTTTGGAAGATGACAACAAATGCATCCACTATCTTTATAGCCACCTCTTTCAAAACCCCAGGATGTTGTATGTCATCAGGTCCAGGGGATTTATTATCTTTCAGTCCCATTAATTTCTCCGGTACTATATTTTTACTAATACTAATTTCTTTCCGTTCCTCGTTCTCGCTAGACCCTTGGTACTCCACTATTTCCGGGAGGTGTTTTGTTTCTTCTTTCGTGAAGACAGATAAAGTACTTGTTTAATTTCCCTGCCATTTCCTTATTCCACATTATAATTTCTCCTGCCTCAGCCTGTAGGGGACCCACATTTACTTTTGCTAATCGTTTCCTTTTTAAATACCTATAGAAGCTTTTACAGTTTTTATGACTCTCGTTAGTTTACTCTCATATTCTATTTTCCCTTTCTTTATCAATTTCTTGGTCCTCTGCTGAATTCTAAAATCCTCCCAATCCCCAGGCTTACTGCCCTCTTTGGCAACATTATAAGCCTCTTCCTTTTTTATCTAATACTCTCTTTAACTTCTCTTGTTAGCCACTTTTCCTGTGGTGTTTTGTGCCTGAAAGGAATGGATGTTTGTTGTAAATTATGTATTAGCAGGTGCAGTGGCCCAAATCCAGAACCCTCGGGACCAAGGCCATTCCGGATTTTGTGTTTTGCTGGATTTTGGAATGTCTTTCTGACGTCACGAATCCAGAAACACCCAAGCCCAGGTTCAGGTATTTCCAGATTTCAGAATGTCAGAAGGAGAGGGCGGAGGGGAGGGATGGTGCTCGCCGGGCGACGAGGTCATTGGGCGGGGCCCCGAAGCTGTGGAAGTGTTCGGGCGGGACCCCGCCACCGAGTAGCTGATTGGGTGGGGCCCGCCAAGGAGTTGGTCGGGCGGCCCTATCACGGAGGTAGTGTTCAGGCGGGCTGGCGAGGAGGCCTCGAGGTAAGGGCAATGGCGGCGAGGTGAGGAGCGGTGAGGCGAGGCCCGAGATTGGGCAGCGGCAAGGCGAGGCCCAAGGTCGGGCAGCGGCGAGGCGAGCGGCGGCAAGGCCCGAGGTCAAGCAGCGCGAGGCGAGGGGCGGCGAGACCCGAGATCAGGCAGCGGCGAGGCGAGGCCCGAGGTCAGGCAGCGGTGAGGCGAGGGGCGGCGAGGCGAAGCCCGAGGTCGGGCAGCAGCGAGGCGAGGGGCGGCGAGGCGAGGGGCGGCGAGGCCTGAGGTCGGGCAGTGGTGAGGCGAGGGGCGGCAAGGCCCGAGGTCGGGCAGTGGTGAGGCGAGGGGCGGCAAGGCCCGAGGTCGGGCAGCGGTGAGGCGAGGGGCGGCGAGGCCCGAGGTCGGGCAGCGGCGAGGCGAGGGGCGGCAAGGCCCGAGGTCGGGCAGCGGTGAGGCGAGGGGCGGCGAGGCCTGAGGTCGGGCAGCGGTGAGGCGAGGGGCGGCGAGGCCTGAGGTCGGGCAGCGGCGAGGCGAGGGGCCGCGAGGCCCGAGGTCGGGCAGCGGTGAGGCGAGGGGCGGCAAGGCCTGAGGTCGGGCAGCGGCGAGGCGAGGGGCGGCGAAGCCCGAGGTCGGGCAGCGGTGAGGCGAGGGGCGGCGAGGCCTGAGGTCGGGCAGCGGCGAGGCGAGGGGCCGCGAGGCCCGAGGTCGGGCAGCGGTGAGGCGAGGGGCGGCGAGGCCCGAGGTCGGGCAGCAGCGAGGCGAGGGGCGGCGAGGCCTGAGGTCGGGCAGCAGCGAGGCGAGGGGCGGCGAGGCCCGAGGTCGGGCAGCAGCGAGGCGAGGGGCGGCGAGGCCTGAGGTCGGGCAGCGGCGAGGCGAGGGGCGGCGAGGCCTGAGGTCGGGCAGCGGCGAGGCGAGGGGCGGCGAGGCGAGGGGCGGCGAGGCCTGAGGTCGGGCAGTGGTGAGGCGAGGGGCGGCAAGGCCCGAGGTCGGGCAGTGGTGAGGCGAGGGGCGGCAAGGCCCGAGGTCGGGCAGCGGTGAGGCGAGGGGCGGCGAGGCCCGAGGTCGGGCAGCGGCGAGGCGAGGGGCGGCAAGGCCCGAGGTCGGGCAGCGGTGAGGCGAGGGGCGGCGAGGCCTGAGGTCGGGCAGCGGTGAGGCGAGGGGCGGCGAGGCCTGAGGTCGGGCAGCGGCGAGGCGAGGGGCGGCAAGGCCCGAGGTCGGGCAGCGGTGAGGCGAGGGGCGGCGAGGCCTGAGGTCGGGCAGCGGTGAGGCGAGGGGCGGCGAGGCCTGAGGTCGGGCAGCGGCGAGGCGAGGGGCCGCGAGGCCCGAGGTCGGGCAGCGGTGAGGCGAGGGGCGGCAAGGCCTGAGGTCGGGCAGCGGCGAGGCGAGGGGCGGCGAAGCCCGAGGTCGGGCAGCGGTGAGGCGAGGGGCGGCGAGGCCTGAGGTCGGGCAGCGGCGAGGCGAGGGGCCGCGAGGCCCGAGGTCGGGCAGCGGTGAGGCGAGGGGCGGCGAGGCCCGAGGTCGGGCAGCAGCGAGGCGAGGGGCGGCGAGGCCTGAGGTCGGGCAGCAGCGAGGCGAGGGGCGGCGAGGCCCGAGGTCGGGCAGCAGCGAGGCGAGGGGCGGCGAGGCCTGAGGTCGGGCAGCGGCGAGGCGAGGGGCGGCGAGGCCTGAGGTCGGGCAGCGGCGAGGCGAGGGGCGGCGAGGCGAAGCCCGAGGTCGGGCAGCAGCGAGGCGAGGGGCGGCGAGGCCTGAGGTCGGGCAGCGGCGAGGCGAGGGGCGGCGAGGCGAAGCCCGAGGTCGGGCAGCAGCGAGGCGAGGGGCGGCGAGGCCTGAGGTCGGGCAGCGACGAGGCGAGGGGCGGCGAGGCGAAGCCCGAGGTCGGGCAGCAGCGAGGCGAGGGGCGGCGAGGCCTGAGGTCGGGCAGCAGCGAGGCGAGGGGCGGCGAGGCCTGAGGTCGGGCAGCAGCGAGGCGAGGGGCGGCGAGGCCCGAGGTCGGGCAGCAGCGAGGCGAGGGGCGGCGAGCCCCGAGATCGGGCAGCGGTGAGGCGAGGGGCGGCGAGGCGAAGCCTGAGGTCGGGCAGCGGTGAGGCGAGGGGCGGCGAGGCGAAGCCTGAGGTCGGGCAGCGGCGAGGCGAGGGGCGGTGAGGCGAAGCCTGAGGTCGGGCAGCGGTGAGGCGAGGGGCGGCGAGGCGAAGCCTGAGCTCGGGCAGCGGCGGGACCTCGAGGTCGGCGAGTCCGGATTCCGGAACATTTTACGGATTTCAGACGACCCTGCCACCAATCGGTCCGGATTCTGGAACTCCAGATTTTGGACGCTCAACCTGTAATTCTTTAAATGCTAGCCATTGCTTGTCTACCATCATATCTTTTAATGTAGTTTCTCAATCTACCTTAGCCAATTCTCCTGTTATACCTACGTAGTTTCCTTTTGAATTTAATTAAATCCCTTTCAAACTTAATGCATAATTCTGTCATATTATGGTCACTCTTCCCTAAGGGCCCCTTTACTACAAGGTTATTAATTAACCCTTTCTCATTGCACAATACTAGATCTAAAATAGCTTGTTCTGTCGTTGGTTTCTCGACATACTGATCTAGAAAACCATCTTGTATACATTCCATGTATTTGTCCTCCACACTATTACTGCAAATTTAGATTAAAGTTCCCTTGATTATTGTATTACCCTTGTTACATGCACCTCTAATTTCCTGATTTATACCGTGCCCTACATTACCACTACTGTTTGGGGGCCTATAAACAACTCCCACCAATGTTTTCTGCCCCTTGCTGTTTCTTAGCTCCACCCAAACTGATTCTACTTGTTGATTTTCCGAGCTAAGATCCTTTCTCTCTGCTGTCTTTATCCCACCCTTTATTATCAGGGCTACCCCTCCTCCTTTTCCATTTTGCCTATCTCTTCTAAAAGTTAAGTATCCTAGAATATTTAGTTCCCAAACGTGGTCACTTTGCAACCACACCTCCATAATAGCTATTAGATCAAACCTATTAATTTCTATCTGCACTATTAATTCATCTGTTTTGTGCGAATTAAACTTAAATAAATTAAACTGATATTATCACAGTCTGTCCTTGCTCTCAGTGGTCAATGCTTGAATTGGCTATCATATGTTCAACGCGGAAGAAAACTCCAAGCCACAAAACAAATGCAACATCGTTTTGGCCAGACATTAAGATGCAGCATTTTAATAAGGAACACGGCTGGTCAGAATTTAAAGGCATATGCCTAGCTGTGTGTTTAGAAAATAGTAATTGAAATCTGTCCATCAAGATGTCTTGCTACCTGCATCCGATAATGAAAAAACATCAGGATTCCACCTGATGATCGAACTTACAATAGCCATTGCCGTAAGTTCAACCTTCCTCTAAAATGGCTGTGTGCCGACATGCCTTGTGATCACTATGCAGACAAAGGTCGGACACAGAGGAAGGAAAAGTGGCTGACTAGCCATTCTGAATGCTTAACATATACGGCAATAATTGCTGTAAACTCAATGCACTCACGGCATACCATAATTCTTTTATATAACAGAATAACAAGGTATTTAAAGTATTTGCAGTATTATTTACACATTTTAAGATTATCTTTGTTTTTGGCGTGGCACAATATCTCTAGGATTATTGTTTCTATGTTACCCTTTCCAATGTTCTGAATGGAGATGTGGAATCGCTGCACTGATGATCTGTTATCACCGTCAGACAGGCGGAAATGAAAACTGTCTTGCCCTTTTGACCCAATTGCTGCGGTGTGCACGTATCTGAGTCGGTTCATATCGACGTCATCCTGACTGCAGTTCATGCCAGGGTGCAGGACCAGCCATTCACTGCCTTCCTGATAGAAACAAAACAAGTAATGAGTGTGATGGAGAAAACCTTTCATAATGGGACAGAAAGACAGAGGATAGGACACAAAGTCAGAGAAAAAAACCCCAGAGACAATCAGAAGTTTACAAATCTTCCTTACTGAACACTAAGACATACAGATATGATAATCACTTCAGGGAAAACGATGCCTACAATTTTATCAAAGCAGCACTGTCTCCCAGTACATTGGGCTAGATTTTCGGTTTTCGTCAAAAACGGTAGTTTTACATCAAAATTACCGTTTTCGCTGCGCTACCATTTTTCGGCCGAACCTTCGGCCATTATGTCTCAATAAAGTTGGCGAAGCACAAGGATTCGTGGCACAAACCACGAGTTTCAGCAACTTTAGTCCAGGGCTAGTAGCGCTGCGAGAGAGGCCTCGGGAGGGGGAGGGGAAAACAAAAAAAAAATTGTAAAATACATTCAAAAACATTGAAAAACCCTTACCTACTAAATCGCTGAAAAATAATTAAAAATTAAAAACCTTAACTTACCTTTTTGCAGGTCTTCATACTTACTGCTGCTGGCAGGACTGAACTGACAGGTTTGACCCAATCGGTATTCTGTGTGCAGTATATGGGTCCGGAGAGAGCCAAAAGTACGACGGTATCGCAATCCACGGCGTTGCATGTCGTTTCATGGCGGCGCTCCTCTCCCCAGCGGTACGTGGAAGCATCGCTGCAAAGAGTTAACCGACGATCTCGCCAACTGGGTTTTCACCGCGGTGCGTCAAATCGCAGAGAAAAACCGGTCGCAAAGTCGGCAAAAATCGAGCCGATTGTCTTGCAAATGGTGCGCTCCCCACACTTAATGAATGCCTAAACACAAGGATGCTGAGCAATATCATAGCATTGCTGATTGTGCTTGTCAAATCAAATGTTTTAACTGTATGTGAAAACAAATGTGCGCAATAACTAAAACCAAACACATTCTAAAAACACATGTTGATGCAGTTCAAATTTGCCCCGCTGCCAACATGACATACTTTCAGTGCAGGGGTCACTCAGTATACTGACCATGTGACACACTCTCAGTGCAGGGGTCACTCACTACACTGTCCATGTGACACACTCTCAGTGCAGGGGTCACTCACTACACTGTCCATGTGACACACTCTCAGTGCGGGGGTCACTCACTATATTACCCATGTGACACACTCTCAGTGCAGGGGTCACTAACTATACCACCCATGTGACACACAGTGTGGGGGGTCACTCACTATACTGCCCATGTGACACACAGTGTGGGGGGTCATGCACTATACTGCCCATGTGACACACAGTGCGGGTGTCACTCACTATACTGTCCATGTGACACACAGTGCGAGGGTCACTCACTATACTGACCACGTGACACACAGTGCAGGGGGTCACTCACTATGCTGCCCATGTGATACAGTGCAGGGGTCACTCACTATACTACCCATGTGACACACAGTGTGGGGGGTCAAGCACTATACTGCCCAGGTGACACACAGTGTGAGGGTCACTCACTATACTGCCCATGTGTCACACAGTGCGGAGGGACACTCACTATACTGCCCATGTGACACACAGTGCGGGGGTCACTCACTATACTGCCCATGTGACACACAGTGCGTGGGTAACTCACTATACTGCCCATGTGACACACAGTGTGGGGGTCACTCACGATACTGCCCATGTGACAGACAGTGCGGGGGTCACTCACTATACTGCCCATGTGACACACAGTGCGGGGGTCACTCACTATACTGCCCATGTGACACACAGTGCGGGGGTCACTCACTATACTGCCCATGTGACACACAGTGCGGGGGTCACTCACTATACTGCCCATGTGACACACTCTCAGTGCGGGGGTCACTCACTATACTGCCGATGTGACACACGGTGCAGGGGTCACTCACTATACTGCCCATGTGACACACTCTCAGTGCGGGGGTCACTCACTATACTGCCCACGTGACACACAGTGCGGGGGTCACTCACTATACTGCCCATGTGACACACTCTCAGTGTGGGGGTCACTCACTATACTGCCCACGTGACACACAGTGCAGGGGTCACTCACTATACTGCTCATGTGACACACAGTGCGGGGGTCACTCACTATACTGCCCATGTGACACACAGTGCGGGGATCACTCACTATACTGCCCATGTGACACACTCTCAGTGTGGGGGTCACTCACTATACTGCCCATGTGACACAGTGCGGGGGTCACTCACTAAACTGCCCACGTGACACACAGTGTGGGGGTCACTCACTATACCGCCCATGTGACACACAGTGCGGGGGTCACTCACTATACCGCCCATGTGACACACAGTGCGGGGATCAATCATTTCTGCCCATGTGACACACAATCCGGGGGTCACTCACTGTACGGCCCATGTGACACACAGTGCAGGGTTCACTGAGTATACTGCTCATGCGACACACAGTGCGGGGGTCACGCACTCTACTGCCCATGTGACACACAATGCGGAGATCACTCACTATACTGCCCATGTGACACACAGTGCGGGAGTCACTCACTATACTGTCCAGGTGACACACTCTCAGTACAGGGGTCACTCACCATACTGCCCATGTGACACACAGTGCGGGGGTCACTCACTATACTGTCCATGTGACACATTCTCAGTGCAGGGGTCACTCACCATACTATCCATGTGACACACAGTGCGGGGGTCACTCACTATACTGCCCATGTGACACACAGTGCGGGGGTCACTCACTATACTGCCCATGTGACACACAATGTGGGGATCTAATATTCCAGATCACGAACTAAATCTTGAAGAGGGAAAGTTGCCTGTGCGTGGATTTTTTATTGTGAGGTGGCCGTTGCACACCAGTCACCACACGGGCTTGACAGATCTAGGTCTTGGTCCAGTGGCAAGGGTTATCCAAGACAACTGGAGACCAGCTCTGCTGCACGGGCCTAGATCGCACACCTATGTCCCTCTACAATCTCTCCCATGCCTTTGCCCTGACCTCGCCGATCCTGCAGTAGCTGCCCATGCTCCAAACAGCGACTTGGATCTTGGTGACGCCCAATCTAGTCACCCTCTTCGCTGCCATTGCTCTCCTGCTCCAGCATGTGCTGCTCCCGGGAGTGGTATGCCGCCATGCTGCTCCTTCCACTCACCGGCCTGCTTCGATGGTGCTCGCAGGCCGGAGGCCGCGCAGACTATACTCACCATACTGCCCATGTGTCACACAGTGCAGGGGTCACTTACTATACTGCCCATGTGACACATAGTGCGGGGGTCACTTACTATACTGCCCATGTGACACATAATGCGGGGGTCACTTACTATACTGCCCATGTGACACACAGTGCGGGGGTCACTCACTATACTGCCCATGTGTCACATAGTGCGGGGGTCACTCAGTATACTGCCCATGTGACACATAGTGCGGGGGTCACTTACTATACTGCCCATGTGACACACAGTGCGGGGGACACTCACTGTACTGCCCATGTGACACACAGTGCGGGGGTCACTCACTATACTGCCCATGTGTCACACAGTGCGGGGGTCACTCACTATACTGCCCATGTGTCACACAGTGCAGGGGTCACTCACTATACTGCCCATGTGTCACACAATGCGGGGGTCACTCACTACACTGCCCATGTGACACACAGTGCAGGGGTCACTCACTATACTGCCCATGTGTCACACAGTCCAGGGGTCATTCAGTATACTGCCCATGTGTCACACAGTGCAGGGGTCATTCAGTATACTGCCCATGTGACACACAATGCGGGGGTCACTCACTCCACTGTCCATGTGTCACACAGTGCAGGGTTCACTCACTATACTGCCCATGTGACACACTCTCCGTGCGGGGTCACTCACAATAATGCCCATGTGACACACAGTCCGGAGGTCACTCACTATACTGCCCATGTGACACACAGTGCGGGGGTCACTCACTATACTGCCCATGTGACACACAGTGCGGGGGTCACTCACTATACTGCCCATGTGACACACAGTGCGGGGGTCACTCACTATACTGCCCATGTGACACACAGTGCGGGGGTCACTCACTATACTGCCCATGTGACACACAGTCTGGGGGTCACTATACTGTCCATGTGACACACTCTCAGTGCGGGGGTCACTCACTATACTGCCCATGTGACAAACTCTCAGTGCGGGGGTCACTCACTATACTGCCCATGTGACACACAGTCTGGGGGTCACTCACTATACTGTCCATGTGACACACAGTGCAGGGGTCACTCATAATACTGTCCATTTGACATACAGTGCAGGGGTCACTCACTATACTGTCCATTTGACACACAGTGCAGGGGTCACTCATTATACTGTCCATGTGACACACTCTCAGTGCGGGGGTCACTCACTATACTGCCCATGTGACACACTCTCAGTGCGGGGGTCACTCACTATACTGCCCATGTGACACACTCTCAGTGCGGGGGTCACTCACTATACTGCCCATGTGACACATAGTGTGGGGGTCACTCACTATACTGTCCATGTGACACACAGTGCAGGGGTCACTCACTATACTGTCCAGGTGACACACTCTCAGTGCAGGGGTCACTCACCATACTGCCCATGTGACACAGTGCGGGGGTCACTCACTATACTGTGCATGTGATACACAGTGCAGGGGTCACTCACTATAATGCCCATGTGACACATTCTCAGTGCAGGGGTCACTCACCATACTATCCATGTGACACACAGTGCGGGAGTCACTCACTATACTGCCCACGTGACAGACAGTGCGGGGGTCACTCACTCTACTGCCCATGTGACACACAGTGCGGAGGTCACTCACGATACTGCCCATGTGACACACAATGCGGGGGTCACTCACTATACTGCCCATGTGACACACAGTGCGGGGATCACTCACTATACTGCCCATGTGACACACAGTGCGGGTATCACTCACTATACTGCGCATGTGACACACAGTGCGGAGGTCACTCACTATACTGCCCATGTGACACACAGTGCGGAGGTCACTCACTATACTGCCCATGTGACACACAGTGCGGGGATCACTCACTATACTGCGCATGTGACACACAGTGCGGAGGTCACTCACTATACTGCCCATGTGACACACTGTGTGGGGGTCTAATATTCCAGATCACGATCTAAACCTTGAAGAGGGAAAGATGCCTGTGCGTGGATTTTTTATTGTGGGGTGGCCGTTGCACACCAGTCACCACACGGGCTTGACAGATCTAGGTCTTGGTCCAGTGGCAAGGGTTATCCAAGACAACTGGAGACCAGCTCTGCTGCACGGGCCTAGTGCGCACACATATGTCCCTCTACAATCTCTCCCACGCCTTTGCCCTGACCTCGCCGATCCTGCAGTAGCTGCCCATGCTCCAAACAGCGACTTGGATCTTGGTGACGCCCAATCTAGTCACCCTCTTCGCTGCCATTGCTCTCCTGCTCCAGCATGTGCTGCTCCCGGGAGTGGTATGCCGCCATGCTGCTCCTTCCACTCCCCGGCCTGCTTCGATGGTGCTCGCAGGCCGGAGGCCGCACAGACTATACTCACTATACTGTCCATGTGTCACACAGTGCAGGGGTCACTCACTATACTGCCCATGTGACACACAGTGCGGGGGTCACTCACAATACTGTCCATGTGGCACACAGTGCAGGGGTCACTCAGTATACTGCCCATGTGTCACACAGTGCAGGGGTCACTCACTGTGCTGCCCATGTGTCACACAGTGCGGGGGTCACTCACTATACTGCCCATGTGACACACAGTGCAGGGGTCACTCACGATACTGCCCATGTGACACACAGTGCGGGGGTCACTCACTATACTGCCCATGTGACACACAGTGCGGGGGTTTCGCGCTATACTGCCTATGTGACACACAGTGCAGGGGTCACTCAGTGTACTGCCCATGTGACACACAGTGCGGGGGTCACTCAGTATTCTGCCCATGTGACACACAGTGCAGGGGTCACTCAGTATACTGCCCATGTGTCACACAGTGCAGGGGTCACTCACTATACTGCCCATGAGACACACAGTGCGGGAGTCACTCACTATACTGCCCATGTGTCACACAATGCGGGGGTCACTCACTATACTGCCCATGTGACACACAGTGCGGGGGTCACTCACTATACTGCACACATGACACACAATGCGGGGGTCACTCACTATACTGCACATGTGACACACAGTGCGGGGGTCACTCACTATACTGCCCATGTGACACACAATGTGGGGGTCACTCACTATACTGCCCATGTTACACATAGTACGGGGGTCACTCACTATACTGCACACGTGACACACAATGCGGGGGTCACTCACTATACTGCACACGTGACACACTCTCAATGCGGGTGGTCATTCACTGTACGATGAGCATAGCACATTGTACAGTGCAGGCTGTTAGGTACTATCCTGTTGCTCAACAAAATTGGTTTCCTTGTAAGCAACACACCCTTTATGTGAAGAAAACGGGAAACAGGAGGGAACATTCAGCAAACCTGCATCCTGCCTTTCCACAGCACTCAAAGGAACACAGATCAGAATCTTTGTGCTGCACACTTGTGTTTTACACATCAGCTGCCCTTTCGAGGCGGCTCAATGCTGGGATTGCCAGAATGTTGAATTTACATCAAATTGAACATCTTGGGAACCTTGTTTTTGGAAAGACAACCCTGGTATAAAATAGTGCTGCTGAGTATGGACAGTGAAAATTTTGGAGAAGGCTACTGACAGAAAGAGGAGAATGTTCCAGAATTCTGCTATCCTCTCCTAAATAGTCTCGGTCTAATTTTAAGATTATGTTGTCTTATTTTAAATTCCATCACCATCGGAAAACACTCTCTGCACCTACCCCCGTATCAAATCTCTTAATCGTCTTTAATACCTCAATTACCTTAACATTTTAAACTCAAGGGAATACAAGCCAAGTTTATGCGATGTTTCCTCATAATTTATCTCTTTAAGGGCTGCTATCATTCTGGTGAATCCCTTCCAAGGCCAATATATCTTTCCTGAGGTGAGTGCCCCAAACTGAACGCAATTCTCCAGATGGGGTCTGACCCAGGCTCTGCACAACTCAAGCATCACTTCCTAACATTTGTATTTCAACCACGTTGTGATAAAGGCCAACATTCTATTTGCCTCTTTGATTACTTTTTGTACCTATGCACCTTAATGATTTTTGCGCAGGGACACCTAAATCCCTTTGCTCCTCCACAAGGTCCAATCCCTCACGCTTAAGAAAATACTTTGATTTTTCTTTCTCAGATCGAAAGTTGATGTCTTCACACTTCTCCCACATTGCACTCTACCTGCCATAGTTTTAACAGCAACTATCAAAGGCAGCACCTCCAACAATGCAGCACTCCCACAGTACTGCACAATTAATTAAAATAGCATCTCAGGTCAAAATCTTTTATTAACTTGCAGTCTCTGAACATTGTTGCCTAATCGAAGATAGAAGTAAAAAGAGAAATCTCTGAGAGTTCACAATCTGCCTTTAATGTTTAAATTAACATTAACTCTGAAAATGACGGTGAATAGAAAAAGAGTCTGCGGTTTCTACAAAGCACGAGTCACCTGAACATCTGGTAGAACTGGAAATAGTCACATCTCAAATCAAGATGCCTCCAACTTCCAGGCAGCCACTCTCTAAAATTAGCCACTAACCTTGAGCTGGAGCACGCCCTGTTTGGGGACAATGTCCATCACATAATAAACATGCTGCCTTGGAGTATCTTCATCCTCAGCTTCCAGTACTACGCTAGAGATGATTCTGCTATCCCCCATCTCCACCTCCAGCCCATTGTTCCTGCAAAAGATTAAAAAATTCCAGCTGGTGAAGAAACCTCAACAAGATTTACTGGGTAAGAGGTTTTGTTAATCTCCAAGGGGTTCACCATCTACAGGGCCATGCTGTCCATTTGTAATACCTCATTATATTTCAGATTTAATTAAGTGTTAGAGCACTGCAAATAAACCCAAAAGAATTGTGAACAGTTACCTATGAGCTGAATCGTGTAATGTGTTATATTACATAGAGATCAGCACTCGTATGAATGCCTAACATTTAATTGATTGCAAAGCTTCCATATGAGTGACGACTTAATGAACCAGGGATTTCCACGCTCTTTATCTTGATCGATGGTTAGAGAAATGTTTTGCACACATTTGTGCCCTACTTCTGACATTACCATCTTTATCCGGCAGCTATTTTATACAGATACAGAAAGAAAGTAATGCTGATGGATTTTACATGTAGAATATGTACCCTGTACTCACTTCTCGTATTTAAACATTATTTGTTCATTTGGCTTAAAGATCAACACTTTCTACCCACTTCCCACATACTGAACAATTCTTAGGTTAGTCACTACAACAGAAGGGAACCATGAGGTATCCAAGTAACTGGAGGTGTGTGCATGGTACTGAATGACTGCAGGTCTATGTGTGTATATATATGTGTGTGCGTGTGCGTATATATGTATTTTGCATGTGCGCGTGTGTATATATGTGTGCGTGTGTGTATGTGTGTGTGTACATCTTTATGTGTGTTGTGTATATGTATGTACATGTATGTGTGTATGTATATGTGTGTGTATGTATGTGTGTTGTGTATGTACATGTATGTGTCTATACATGTGCATATGTATGTGTATGTGTGTACATGTGTGTGTGTATGTGTGTGTGTGTATTATTTGATAGATCAATTGACTGTGAGAAACAGTAAGTGTGATAGACAAAGTGAGTGACACAATATGGCTGACTGAGATAGTGCGATATTGCAAGTATACAAATGTGTGGGAGTGAATTGTGTGTTTGTGTAACTACAAATGTGAGATGACAGTTGTTTTGATGTGTTTTGATGTGAATATTAAACTTCTCAATCACAACCCTAGATTAAAAAAATTGCAATGCTGACAGGATATTCTTATATGCAATACAAACATAAAGGGCTTTCAAAAGTATTAAGATGCAAAAATATTTTGCATCAAAATTATATTTTGTCAATGTTACTGATTTCTCAGACTTGAAATATGGTCATTGCACTGGACCAAATGTAACAGTAAGTAAGCTTTTCAAGCAGTGTGAGCAATTGTAAGTGGGATAAATTGCTTTTGGTCATCACAACGCTGGCTGTATGTTGCATGCTGGATCATGCTTAGCACAACATCATAAGCATGAAAACACATGAGAGCAGTATTCAGTCCATCTAGCACACTCCTTCCCACTGACCGTACAATGAGCACTGTGTGGTTTATTTATTCTGCAGGAGGAGGTAAACAACTACAGGAAAAAGCTTTAAAAAGAGAAAACTCTGAAAGCCCTCTACAAATGTTATTAAAATACATATTACTCCTTCGACTTCTTGATGGATCACATCGCCCCCATGTTGTGATTTGTGGAGCTGCAAGGTTTCCTGTTGAAACACAGAAACATAGAAAATAGGTGCAGGAGTAGGCCATTCGGCCCTTCGAGCCTGCACCGCCATTCAATAAGATCATGGCTGATCATTCCTTCAGTACCCCTTTCCTGCTTTCTCTCCATACCCCTTGATCCCCTTAACCTTAAGAGCCATATCAAACTCCCTCTTGAATATATCCAGTGAACTGGCATCAACAACTCTCTGCGGCAGGAAATTACACAATTCACTGAGTGAAGAAGTTTCTCCTCATCTCAGTCCTAAATGGCCTACCCCTTATCCTAAGATTATGTCCCCTGGTTCTGGACTTCCCCAACATCGGGAACATTCTTCCCACATCTAACCTGTCCAGTCACGTCAGAATTTTATATGTTTCTAAGAGATCACCTCTCATCCTTCTAAACTCCAGTTGATCCAGTCTCTCCTCATATGACAGTCCAGCCATCCCTGGAATCAGTCTGGTGAACCTTCGCTGCACTCCCTCAATAGCAAGAACGTCCTTCCTCAGACAAGGAGACCAAAACTGAACACAATATTCCAGGTGAGGCCTCACTAAGACCCTGTACAACTGTCGTAAGACCTCCATGCTTCTATATTCAAATCCCCTAGCTATGAAGGCCAACATACTATTTGCCTTTTTTACCGCCTGCTGTAATTGAGTGCCCACTTTCAGTGACTGATGAACCATGACACCCAGGTCTTATTGCACCTCCCCTTTTCCTAGTCTGCCGCCATTCAGATAATAATCTGCCTTCGTGTTTTTGCCCCCAAAATGGATAACCTCACATTTATCCACATTATACTGCATCTGCCATGCATTTGCACACTCACCTAACCTGTCCAAGTCACCCTGCAGCCTCTTAGCATCCTCCTCACAGCTCACACCGCCACCCAGTTTAGTGTCATCTGCAAACTTGGAGATATTACACTCTATTCTTCATCCAAATCGTAAATGTATATTGTAAAGAGCTGGGGTCCCAGCACTGAGCCCTGCTGCACTCCACTAGTCACTGCCTGCCATTCTGAAAAGGACCCGTTTATCCCGATTCTCTGCTTCCTGTCTGCCAACCAGTTCCCTATCTTGTGCGGGACCTTGTCAAAAGCCTTCTGAAAGCCCAAATACACCACATCCCCTGGTTCTCCTTGTCCACTCTGCTAGTTACTCTGAAGCTCAGGAGAACGTACCTGGTCAGTAATGGTTGCTCGTCATTCAGCGGAAGAATCTGAACTGTAATGGCTTTGCGGATACTGTGCTTGCCATCTGACAGCTGAATGGTGAAACAGTCAGCTGTAGTTTCAGAGTCATCATGTATATACATCAACTTCATTCCTGCAATGAGAGGGTAGGAAGCAAGAAAGCAGATTAACATTTTCCTCTAAACAAACCAAAAAATGATTGCAATATTAGCTTTCCCAGATTTTGACTGCATCAATAGCCACATATGCTCTTTTTCATTTCTTTCTCTCCCTCTTTATCTCATAGAATCACACTACACAGAAGGAGGCCATTTGGCCCATTATGCCTGTGCTAGCTTTTTGAAAGAGCTGTCCAATTAGTCCCACTCCCCTGCTTTTTCCCCATAGCCCTGCAATTCTTTCCCCCTCAAGTTTTCATCCAATTCCCTTTTAAAACTTACTATGGAACCTGTTTCTACCATCCTTTAGGCAGTGCATTCCAGATCATAACAAATCACTATATAAAAAACATTCTCCTCATCTCCCCTCGGGTTCTTTTGCCAATTACCTTAAACCTGTGTCCTCTGGTTACCGATCCTCCTGCCAATAAAATCAGATCTCCCTATTTACTTTCTTATTAAATGGTGGAGCAGGCTCGAGGGTCCAAATGGCCTACTCTGCTCCTATTTCTTATGTTCTTATGTACTCCATCAAAACCCCCATAATTTTAAATACCTCTATTAAATCTCATCTTCTCTGCTTTAAGGAAAGCAATCCCGGCTTATCTCGTCTCTCCACATAACTGAAATCCCTCATTCCTGTTACCTTCGTGTATCTCCTGTGCACCCTCTCCAAGACCTTGATATTCTTCTGAAAGTGCGGTGCCCAGAATTGGCTATAATACTCTACTTGAGCCTTAACCGGTGATTTATAAAGGTTTAGCTTAAATTTCTTTTATACTCCATGCCTCTATTTATAAAGCCATGAATCCCGTATGCATTTAAAAAAAAGACTTATTAACTTGTCCTGCCCACTTCAAAGATTTGTGTGCTCCTGTCTCTCTGTTCCTGCACCCCGTTTTGACCTATACCATTTAGTTCATATTGCCTCTCCTCATTCTTCCTTCCAAAACGTATCACTTCACACTTTCCTGCATTAAATTCCATCTGCCATGTGTCTGCTCATTTCACCAGTCTAACGATATACTCCTGAAGTCTGCTACTATCCTCCTCACTGTTCACTGTATTTACGAGTTTCATGTCATCTGCAAACTTTGAAATTATGCCCTGCACACCCAAGTCCAGGTCATTAATAGCAGTGGTCCAAATACCGATTCCTGGGGCACATCATTGTATATCTCCCTCCAGTCTGAAAAACAGCCGTTCACCACTACTCTCTGCCTTCTAACTGTTAGCTAATTTTGTATCCATTCTGCCACTGTCCCTTTAATCCCATTGGCTTCAATTTTATTAACAAGTCTAGTGTATGGTACTTTATCAAACGCCTTTTGAAAGTCATATACACAATATCAATCACACTATCCTCATGAATACTCTCCATTACTTCATCAAAAAACTCAATCAAGTTTATCAGACACAATTTGCCTTTAACAAGTCCGTGCTGGCTGTCATTTATTAACCCAAGTTTCTACAAGTGACAATTAATTTGGTCCTGGATTATTGTCTCTAAAAGTTTCCTCATCACTGACGTTATGCTAACTGTCCTATATTTACTGAGTTTATCTCTCTCACCTTTTTTGAACAGGGGTGGAAGATTTGCAACCCTCCAGTCCTCACTCCCATATTGAAGGAGGATTGTGGCTAGAGTTTCTGTTACTGACACGCTTATTTCCCTCAGCAACCTGGGAGATTGACCTAACTCCTCTCTTTCACAGACTTCTCTGTCTGATGGAACAGGCCAGTCATACATCCTCAACTACTCTTTATGCAACTGTTGAACTAGCTATAGGAGATATGCCAGAGCAACTTGCTTTTACCCAGTACCTCCCCGGGAGCTCATTAATAATTGCAAGATGAGAGGGACAATATTGTGAGTCCAGTTGGAAATGCTGGCAGACACCGCCGAAGGTTTTCCAACCATGTTGGTTGTAGAATTACCCTTCATCAATTGGGCTCAGTTAACAAAGACCCTTCAGCCTCCCCAACCTCAGTTTTCTAGAATGCCAACCTTGCCATTGTCCTATTACATCATTAACTGCTTCTGAAGTGACCCCAATATCATACTCTCAGTCACCCTTCCTGAAGGCACATTCGAGCTGTTGATTGCCCTGTGTGTGAAGAGATACATGAGAGTATCTGTCCAAAATTGTCATTCAAGAAATCTCAATCTTTGCCCTCTTGAAGTGAATCTGATCCACAGCTTTTGCACTGTGTCAGTGACCATTCTTACATTTGCCTTGCCTCAGTCGAAACACAATAAACACCCAAATAAATTTGTAGCACATATTTTTAGTTGGATAAAAAGACCCAGCAAAGCCAATTGCTTGGAATTTCCGTGACAATCCTCAGGCAGGCAATTGGCAGAGAGCTAAAAATGCCCACTTAGACAGTTTCTTCAAGGGTTTTGCCAATCTCCTGCTGTAACTTCAAGAACCCCACATAAATCATTTTTGCAAACTCCCTTTATAGCTCTATGATGGATTCAGGATTCTGTTTCTTTTTTAATCATTTGTTTTTGCAACGTGACCAACAAGACAGTATTTATTGTCCATCCACTGCTGCCCATAGTGCCAGCTGTGGCTCACTTTCTCTAGGTGGGAGGGACTAGGAGTGAGCAGATGCTGCTGGGTGTTGTGTATCTGCAAAGCATGCACTCCCATGTTCCGCCACCAGGGAGCACATCCCCTGAATTCCCAAGGGATCCCAGCATCCCTTGGGAGCACTGTATATAAGCTGGCCCTTAAGGTCTGTTCCTCACTCTGGAGTGTCTCAATAAACTGTTACTTTAACCTCCCTGTATACAGTCTCATCTGTGTTAGGAACACAATAACTGGCGACGAGCATACAAATCCAACGCAAAGATGCAGCAAACTGTGGGCATCCTGGAGAAGTTCTCAGAGGGTGAGGACTGGGAAGCCTATGTTGAAAGGCTAGACCAGTACTTTGTAGCCAACGAGCTGGACGGAGAAGGAAGTGCTGCAAAAAGGAGAGCGGTCCTCCTCACGGTCTGCAGGGCACCGACCTACAGCCTCATGAAGAATCTTCTGGCTCTGGTGAAACCCACAGATAAGTCGTATGATGAGCTGTGTACACTGGTTCTGGAGCATCTTAAGCAGAGGGAGAGCATGCTGATGGCGAGGTATTGGTTCTACACGTGCCAGCGATCTGAAGGTCAGGAAGTGGCGAGCTACGTTGCCGAGCTAAGGCGACTAGCAGGACAATGTGAGTTTGATGGCTACCTGGAGCAAATGCTCAGAGACTTTTTTGTACTGGGCAGTGGCCACGAGACCATCCTACGAAAACTTTTGACTGGAGAGACATTGACCCTCAGCAAGGCCATTGCGATAGCACAGGCGTTTATGTCCACCAGTAATAACACCAAACAAATCTCTCAGCACACAAGTGTTAGCAATGTTCATAAATTAACTGTATCTGCGAGCAGAAATGTACAGGGCAGAAACCATGAGTCCGCAACTGCCAGTAGGCCTCAGGTGACCCAGATGACTCAGAGTCCGCAACAAAGGATGAATGTAAGGCAATTCACACCTTGTTGGCGTTGTGGAGGCTTCCATTCAGCCTATTCATGCCAGTTCAAAGGGTATATTTGCAAGAGCTGTGGAACAATGGGGCACCTCCAACGAGCATGCAGACGAGCTGCAAGCTCTGCAAAACCTGCTAACTACCACGTGGCAGAGGAAGATCGGTCCATGGTGGATCAAAGCAATTTCGAGCCTCAGAGAGAGAAGGCAGATGCTGAAGTACATGGGGTGCACACATTTTCGACGAAATGTCCACCTATAATGCTAAATGTAAAATTGAATGGCTTACCCGTAGCCATGGAACTGGACACTGGCGCTAGCCAATCCATCATGAGTAAAAAGATGTTTGAGAGACTGTGGTGCAACAAGGCAATCAGACCAGCCCTGAGCCCCATCCACACGGAACTGAGAACGTACACCAAAGAGCTTATCACTGTCCTGGGCAGCGCCATGGTCAAGGTCACCTACGAGGGCACAGTGCCCGAACTGCCACTCTGGGTTGTCCCAGGCGATGGCCCCACACTGCTTGGAAGGAGCTGGCTGGGAAAAATCCGCTTGGAACTGGGATGACATCCGAGCACTATCACATGTTGATGAGGCCACATGTACCCAGGTTCTTAACAAATTTCCTTCCCTTTTTGAGCCTGGCATTGGAATCTTTTCCGGGGCGAAGATGCGGATCCACTTGGTCCCAGAGGCACGACCCATTCACCACAAGGCGCGAGCGGTACCTCACATGATGAGGGAGAGAGTGGAAATCGAGCTGGACAGTCTGCAACACGAGGGCATCATCTCCTCAGTGGAATTCAGTGAGTGGACCAGCCCAATTGTTCCAGTACTCAAAAGTGATGTCACGGTCAGGATTTGCGGCGATTATAAAGTAACTATTAATCGTTTCTCGTGACAGGACCAATACCCGCTACCTAAGGCAGACGACCTATTTGCGACGCTGGCAGGAGGCAAGACATTCACCAAGCTCAAACTGACTTCGGCCTACATGACGCAGGAGCTAGAGGAGTCTTCGAAGGGCCTCACCTGCATCAACATGCACAAGGGACTGTTCATCTACAACAGATGCCCTTTTGGAATTCGGTCGGCTGCAGCGATCTTCCAGAGAAACATGGAGAGCCTACTTAAGTTGGTACCACGCATGATGGTTTTTCAGGATGACATATTGGTCATGGGACAGGACACCGTCGAGCACCTACAAAACCTGGAGGAGGTCCTCCAGCGACTGGATCGCGTAGGGCTGCGGCTGAAGAGGTCAAAATGCGTCTTTATGACAACAGAATTGGAGTTTTTGGAGAGAAAGATCGCGGCGGACGGCATTCGGCCCACAGATGCCAAGACAGAGGCTATCAGGAACGCACCCAGGCCACAGAACGTCACGGAGCTGTGGTCGTTCCTGGGACTCCTCAACTATTTTGGTAACTTCCTACCGGGGTTAAGCACCCTTTTAGAGCCCCTACGTGTGTTATTGCGTAAAGGTGAGAACTGGGTATGGGGAAAAAAAACAAGTAATTGCTTTTGAGAAAACCAGAAACATTTTATGCTCCAACAAACTGCTTGTATTGTATAACCCGTGTAAAAGACTTGTGCTCGCATGTGATGTGTCGTCGTACGGAATCGGGTGTGTATTACAACAAGCTAACGTTGCGGGGAAGTTGCAAACTGTCGCCTATGCCTCCAGGAGCTTGTCTAAGGCCGAGAGGGTCTGCAGCATGATTGAGAAAGAGGTATTAGTGTGTGTGTTCGGGGTAAAGAAAATGCATCAGTACCTGTTTGGCCTCAAATTTGAGCTGGAAACCGATCACAAGCCCCTCATATCCCTGTTTGCTGAAAACAAGGGGATAAATACAAATGCCTCACCCCGCATACAAAGGTGGGCACTCACGCTATCAGCGTATAACTATACCATCCGCCACAGGCCAGGCACCGAGAACTGTGCGGATGCTCTCAGTCGGTTACCATTGCCCACCACGGGGGTGGAAATGGCACAGCCTGCAAACTTGTTGATGGTCATGGAAGCGTTTGAAAATGATAAATAACCTGTCACGGCCCACCAGATTAGGACTTGGACCAGCCAAAATCCTCTGCTGTCCCTAGTAAAAAACTGTGTACTGCATGGGAGCTGGGCCATCATCCCCGTTGAAATGTAAGAGCTAATCAAACCGTTTCAGCGGCGAACGAATGTGCAGTCCATTCAGGCAGACTGCCTGTTGTGGGGTAATCGCATAGTGCTACCCAAAAAGGACAGGGAAACATTAATCTCGGATCTCCACAGCACACACCCGGGTATAGTAATGATGAAAGTGATAAATAGATCCCACGTGTGGTGGCCCGGTATCGACTCTGACTTAGAGTTCTGTGTACGGCAATGCAGCGTGTGTGCTCAGTTGAGCAACGCACCCAGAGAGGCACCATTAAGTTTGTAGTCCTGGCCCTCCAGACCATGGTCGAGGATACATGTCGATGATGCGGGCCCGTTTTTCGGTAAAATGTACCTGGTGGTGGTGAATGCTTTTTCAAATGGACTGAATGTGAAATAATGTCGGGAAGCACCGCCACCGCCACCATTGAAAGCCTGAGGGCCATGTTTGCCACCGACGGCCTGCCTGACATACTGGTCAGTGACAACGGGCCATGTTTCACCAGTGCCGAATTTAAAGAATTCATGACCTGCAATGGGATCAAACATGTCACCTCGGCCCAGTTTAAACCAGCCTCCAATGGGCAGGCAGAGCGGGCAGTACAAACCATCAAACAGAGCCTTAAACGGGTCACGGAAGGCTCACTCCACCTGTCCCGAGTACTGCTCAGTTACCGCACGAGACCCCACTCGCTCACAAGAGTGCCCCCTGATGAGCTACTCATGAAAAGGACACTTAAAACCAGACTCTCGCTGGTTCACCCCAACCTGCATGATCAGGTAGAGAGCAGGCGGCAGCAACAAAATGTAAACGATGGTCGCGCCACTGTGTCACGAAAATTGATCTGACTGACCCTGTGTATGTGCTAAACTATGGACATGGTCCCAAGTGGATTGCGGGCACGGTGATAGCTAAAGAAGGGAGTAGGTTGTTTGTAGTCAAACTAGACAATGGACAAATTTGCAAAAAGCACCTGGACCAAACGAGACTGCAGTTCACAGACTGCCCTGAACAACCCACAGCAGACACCACCTTTTTCGAGCCCACAACACACACCCAAAGATCAACGACACCACCCCGGAACAGGAAATTGAGCCCACCACGCCCAACAGCCCAGCAAGGCCAGGCTCACCCAGCAGCCCTGCAGGGCCAACAACATGCCAGCCCAGTGAGGGCACAGCCAACACACCAGAACAGACATTTGTACCAAGGCGGCCCACCAGGGAAAGAAAGGCTCCCGACTGCCTCACCTTGTAAATAGTTTTCACTTTGACTTTGCGGGGGAGTGATGTTGTGTATCTGTAAAGCATGCACTCCCATGTTCCGCCACCAGGGAGCGCATCCCCTGAAGTCCCAAGGGATCCCAGCATCCCTTGGGAGCACTGTATATAAGGCCTGTTCCTCACTCTGGAGTGTCTTAATAAAGACTGAGGTCACTGTTACTTTAACCTCCCTGTATGCAGTCTCATCTGTGTTAGGAACACAATACTGGGTATTTTGATAACTTGCAGGGAGTTGGAGTGAGTTTGTAAAAAGTTGGTGGTGGCTTTTTTTTTTCCAGATTTTAGGGCCTTTTTGGCCCATAAACTAAAGCCAGAGCTGCTGGGGGGCCCGGACTGCCAAACCCTCCAGATGACAATGTTTCCAGAATAAATTTAATCAGGGGAGAAAATGTTTGGGGAAGGGAGATGAAAAGGCCCAAAGATTTGGGCCAGGACCCCAAGAGGTTTGGAAAAGCAAACACAATGGTGGTTCAATGCAAGGATAAGGAGGTACGAGCTTGGGATATTATCCATGAGGACTACGATGAGGGATGCTGCTTTGCCTGCTGACCAAAGTCGAATGTTGCATTTGAGGTAACAATCAGAGGCCAAGAGCAGGTGGAAAGACTTTTGCTGAACTTGGTGATAGTTTCTTGGATGTATCCCTGTTGTATTCTGAAGAGGTGGTGGTCTCATTCTTAAACCTGCCGGTTTATATTAAGGATGATGTGCTCATGGGACATTAAAATTTGCACAGCAATAAAGAGGAGATGCTATCGAGGAACACGGGTGGCAGATGAAACCCATTATGTAAAGGTGCGGTTCCCAGAGTGGGTGAAGTCATTGCCCTACAGCATGACATTCGAGACAATGGAAGCAGTGCAGTACTTCTGGTACTGTATGATAACCATGTGAAGGTTTGCTATTATTATCTTGGACATGGCCATCTTGTGAGAAGCTGTCCAGACCTGCACTGTTATAACTGCGGCAAGTCTGGACACATTGCTCGGAGCTGCATGGCAGAGAGCTGTGGTTTGTGTCACAAAAGCCCCACCTACTGTGAGTGTGAGGCAACAGGAAGCCCCTTGAATGACGAGGAGATGGGAGAAGGAGCAGGAGGTGTGAGTGGAGTGACCAGAGGAGTAGAGTAGGAGGAGGATACATCCGGCGAATGCAATAAGCGCAAGAAGAGGCAGAAAATTGCGGAGCAGAGAATAAGATGGAGATAGTGGAAAACACACCAAGTATGGTGAAAAAGGACAAAGACAGTGGAGGGCAGCCAGGGTCAAGGACAGAGTAAAGCCATAATATGTTTCGGCTCTCCCTAAAGAATATGGTGTCTGTGGGGGGAACGGAGGTGCGAGCGGAGTGCGGGGTAAGTGTAAGTACTCCAAAGAGAGACGGGGTGTCGGACATCTCAGGGAGCAGGAGGAGGCAAGAAAAGAGGGTGCAAGAGGCAGGAGCCTTAAAGGGGCAGCAAGACGGGAGCAGGGAGACCAAACTGCCAAAAGGGAGCAAGATGGAAGAAGACGTGCTATTGTCCCAGAGAAAGAGAGTAAGCGGGGAGCAAGGGTCAGCGGTGGAGATGAGGCTGAAGGGAGTGGCACTGTTGGAGAAACCATGATAGCAGGAAGACTCTCTAAGGGAGATTAAATATCTGATGGGGAGCAGGGACAGGAGATTAGAGAAGAGCTCGAGAGTGAGGAGTCAGAGGGGGATGGAGACATGAAAGTGGGGGTGGGATGGCATTATGTGGAAAGGGAAAGTTTAGTGAGAGGCACAAGGAGGAAGGGACAGATAGAGGGAGAAGGGGCAGCTGCTCGGCCTAAACCTAATGTAAGGAAGAGGCTGAAACTGCAGGGAAGGTTCAAACAGGAGGTGAAAAAGAGCCAGAGGTTGCAGGATGAAAGCAACAGCTGCCTGAAAAGTTGGGAAGGAGCATGAGAGGAGGGAAGGGATAGAGATTAAATGATAGAGGGTTTATCAGGCACATTTCTTTTATTAGGAGCCATGATTACATTGGTCTCAATTAATGTGAACGGACGGGGGGGGCGGAGAAGAAATTGCAGCAGTTGTTGCAGTGTTTTAAAGGCACTGATCTGTTGTGTCTGCAAGAAACCTTTTGGAATGAGGAGATCCTAAAAAGAATTCGGAAGGTTTAGAAGGGAGAGGTGTTTGCAAGTTACGCAAACAATAACTGTAGAGGGGTGGCTGTTTTGGTGAATCTGTCCATAAAAGGAATGTTGCATTGGTGGACAAGGACACTGAGGGGAGATTTTTCCGGCGAAAGATACAAATGGAGGAATTTAATTGTGATCTCTTTAATATCTATGCACCGAACGACCATTGCAAGCATCACAAACTTTTTTGATGGTTCTTCACAGAAGTGGCAGAGGTGGAAATCCTTTGTATAGTGGGGGATTTTAATGTATTTTTATCTTAGATGGGCATTTCAGCCCAGATGACCTTTAAGGATGATAACTCCAGAGGGATGACTGTAAAAAAGATGGCAAATTTAAATTTGAGACACTAATGGAGGGATTGGAACCCCATAAAAAGGGAATCTCCAGAAGAGGTTGAGTGGGTGATGCTTTAAAACAGAGTTGAATAGATTATCGGTTAATGCGGGAAGGGTTACGTTCTGAGGTGATGGAGATTTATTATAAAAAAGTATATTTTAGTGACCATTCAGCTTTGGTTCCAAGAATTAGGAACAGCAGAGTTAAGATCGGTTTAGTGGTGTGGATTTTAAACAACCAATATCCAAAAAAAAATTTTTATAAAGAAGGGATTTTAAATATATAAAGAATGCTTGGAAGGAACCTTTATTCTTCAAAAGAAAGAAGAGTTTGGTGGGAAAATTTCAAATATAAGGTAAAGGTTTTTTCGATATGTTATGGGAAAGAAAGAGCAACAGCTAACCGGCGTCAAGAAGAGAATATAAACAGAAGGTTTATGGATATCTGTAAAGCAGTTGACGGAGGGGATAAGGGAGCAGGGACTAAGTGGAAGGTTTTAAAGGAAGAGTGGGAATTATTGCAAGCTGAAAAATGCAAGGGGGCCATTCTCCGTGCAAAGGCTAAAGATGTGAGAAGTCCTCGATGCTTCTCTTAGCCTGGATGACCACATGTGCAGGAAGTGTCACCAGTTACAGCAACTCAAGCTCCGAGTTTCAGAGCTTGAGCGGTGTTTGGAGTCACTGCTGTGCATCCGTGAGACTGGGAGCTACATGTTAAGCACGTTTCTAGAGGTGGTCACCGTGCAGCTAAAGATTGTGCAGACAGGGAGGAAATGGGTGAACACCAGACAGAAGAGGAGGACTAGGCAGGTAGGGCAGGAGTCCCTTGAATGCATCTTGCCCTTCAACCAGTATTCTGAGTACTGGTGGGGGCGATGTTGCCTCTGGGGAGTGCAGCCAGAGCCAAGTCCACGGCACCACGGGTGGCTCAGCTGCACGGCGGGGGGAGGAAGAACAATGGAAGAGCTATATTGGTAGGGGATTCGATAATCAGGGGAGCAGACAGGCGTTTCTGCGGCTGCAAACGTGACCCCAGGATGGTATGTTGCCTCCCTGGTTCTAGGATCAAGGATGTCACTGAGCAGGGGCAACACATTCTGGGGGGAGAGGGTGAACAGCCAGAGATCGTGGTCCATATCGGTACCAATGACACAGGTAGAAAGAGGGATGAGGACCTGCAGGCAGAGTTTAGGGAGCTAGGAAAGAGATTAAAAAGCAGGACCTCAAGGGTAGTAATCTCGTGTTACTGCCGGTGCCATGTGCTAGTGAAATAGGAGGATAGAAAAGATAAATGCGTGGCTGGAGACATGGTGCAGGCGGGAGGGCTTTAGATTGCTGAGGCATTGGGACTGTCTCTGGGGGAGGTGAGACCTCAACAGAGCTGGGACCAGAGCTGGGAGCGGGAGGGTTTGCTAGTGCTGTTGGGGAGGGTTTAAGTTAGCTTGGCAGGGGGATGGGAACCGGAGAATAGATTCAGTGGGGAGAGAAGCAAAGCTGGAATTGGGCAGCAGAAAAGTAGAAAATGAATTTGGAAGACAGAGGAAACAAGGGCTGGAAAATAGACAACAAGGGAGTTTGGCATTACTAAATGGTATATACTTCAATTCAAGGAGTATAGGGAATAAGGCAGATGAGCTGAGAGCACCGATAGACACTTGGGAGTACGATATTATACCTATCACTGAGACATGGCTGAAAGAAGGGAAGGTATGGCAACTCAACATTCCAGGTTACAGGGTTTTCAGACGGGATCGAGAGGGGGGGGTAAAAAAGAGGGCGGGGTCACCAGTATGTAACAGGCCCAACAAGGGAGGGATCGGTTCTGGACTTGGTTTTGAGGAATGAAGAGGGGCAGGTGGAAGGCGTATCAGTGGGAGAGCATTTTGGTGCTAGTGATCATAATTCAGAAAGATTTAGGGTAGTTATGGAAAAGGACAAAGGGGGACCAGGATTAAAAGTTCTCAATTGGGGTAAAGCCAATTTTGCTGAGCTGAGATGGGATTTAGCTAAACTGGATAGAAACGGCTACTTGATGGTAAATCAGTGTCACAGCAGTAGGAGGCATTCAAGGAGGGATCCTTAGAGTACAGAGCAAGTATGTTCCCATTAAAAATAAAGGGTGTGGCTAATAAATCTAGAGCCCCCTTGATCTCAAGGGACACACCGGGTAAGATATAGAAAAAAAGGGAAGCTTATAACAGGTACCGAGAACTCAATACTGCAGAAACTCTAGAGGAGTATAAGAAGTGCAGGGGTGCAATTAAAAATATCAGGAAAGCAAAGAGAGAGCAGGAAAGAATGTGGGCAAGTAAAATCAGGGAAAACCCAAAGATGTTTTAAAATATATTAAGAACAAGAGGCTAACTAGAGAAAGAGTAGGGTCTATTAGAGTCAATAAAGGAAATCTGTGTGTGGAGACAGAAGACGAGGGTATGATTTTTAAAGAATATGTTGCATCTATTTTCACAAAAGAAACAGGCGATGCAAACTTTGCAATGAGGGAGGAGGAGTGTGACATATTACGCTTAGCAGCATTGAAAATGGATACATCCCCAGGCCCGGGTGAAATGTATCCCAGGCTGTTAAGAGAAGCAAAAGAGGAAATAGCAGAGGCTCTGACCATCATTTTCCCAGCCTCTCTAGCTACAGGTGTGGTGCCAGAGGACTGGAGCACTGTTAATGTTGTACCTTTGTTTAAAAAAGGAGAAAGGGATAGATCAAGTAATTATAGGCCAGTTAGCCTAACCTCAGTGATAGGAAAAGTATTGGAAAAATTCTGAGAGACAGGATAAATCTTCATTGAGAAAGATATGGATTAATCAAGGACAGTCAGCATGGATTTGTTAAGGGAAGCTCTCATCCAGCTCCCCCGATCACAGACCCTGAACCCCCACACCCAGCTCCCCCGATCACCCCTCCCGCAACCCCCACACCCAGCTTCCCCGATCACCCCTCCCCCAACCTCCATACCCAGCTCCCCCGATCACCCCTCCTGCAACCCCCACACCCAGCTCCCCCGATCACCCCTCCCGCAACCCCCACACCCAGCTTCCCCGATCACCCCTCCCCCAACCTCCATACCCAGCTCCCCCGATCACCCCTCCCGCAACCCCCACACCCAGCTCCCCTGATCACCCCTCCCCCAACCCCCACACCCAGCTCCCCCGATCACCCCTCCCCCAACCTCCATACCCAGCTCCCCCGATCACCCCTCCCCCAACCCCCACACCCAGCTCCCCCGATCACCCCTCCCCCAACCCCCACACCCAGCTCCCCCGATCATCCCTCCCCCAACCCCCACACCCAGCTCCCCCGATCACCCCTCCCCCAACCTCCATATCCAGCTCCCCCGATCACCCCTCCCCCAACCTCCACACCCAGCTCCCCCTATCACCCCTCCCCCAAACCCCACACCCAGCTCCCCCAATCATCCCTCCCCCAACCCCCAAACCCAGCTCCCCCGATCACCCCTCCTCCAACCACCACACCCAGATCCCCCAACCTCCATATCCAGCTCCCCCGATCACCCCTCCCCCAACCTCCACACCCAGCTCCCCCTATCACCCCTCCCCCAACCCCCACACCCAGCTCCCCCAATCATCCCTCTCCCAACCCCCACACCCAGCTCCCCCGATCACCCCTCCCCCAAACCCCACACCCAGCTCCACCAACCCCCACACCCAGTTCCCCCGGTCACCCCTCCCCCAACCCCCACACCCAGCTCCCCCGATCACCCCTCCCCCAACCCCCACATCCAGCTCCCCCAACCCTCACACCCAGCTCCCCGATCACTCCAACCCCAACCCCCACACCCAGCTCCCCCAACCCCCACCCAGATCCCCTGATCACCCCTCCCCCAACCCCCACACCCAGCTCCCCCGATCACCCCTCCCCCAACCCCCACACCCAGCTCCCCTGATCACCCCTCCCCCAACCCCCACACCCAGCTCCCCCAATCCCCACACCCAGCTCCTCCGATCACCCCTCCCCCAACCCCCACACCCAGCTCCCCCGATCACCCCTCTCCCAACCCCCACATCTAGCTCCCCCACACCCAGCTCCCCGATCACCCCTCCCCCAACCCCCAGCTCCCCCAACCAGCTCCCCGATCACCCCTCCCCAACCCCCACACCCAGCTCCCCCGATCACCCCTCCCCTAAACCCCACACCCAGCTCCCCCAACCCTCACACCCAGCTCCCCGATCACTCCAACCCCAACCCCCACACCCAGCTCCCCCAACCCCCACACCCAGCTCCCCGATCACTCCAACCCCAACCCCCACACCCAGCTCCCCCAACCCCCACACCCAGCTCCCTGATCACTCCAACCCCAACCCCCACCCAGATCCCCCAATCACCCCTCCCCCAACCCCCACACCCAGCTCCCCGATCACTCCAACCCCAACCCCCACCCAGATCCCCCAATCACCCCTGCCCCCAACCCCCCAACCAGATCCCCCATTCGCTCCCCCCCCGCAACCCTCACACCCAGCTCCCCCGATCACGGCTCTCTGATTGCCGACTGCGATTTCCTCACGACTGCTGCCCTCCCCTCACTCCGTATTGCTCTGGAGTTTCCTCACTATTGCCACTCTCCCCCTCCCGATTGACGCGCTTCCGCTTCACCCCGATTGTTGAGGTCCATCCCTAAGGCTCCCCAGTTGCCTCACTAGTTTTTCCACCACCCGCCGGCCAGGCTGTACATTTGATCGGTGTTGGGTGGGAGGCGGGATTACATGATGCAAATGAAGCCTGCAGGACCTCCACATCCCCAGCCATGACAGATTCTCCAGCTGCTCTTGCCCTCACCCGAATCCTCCCTGTCATGTATGCAAACTCTTTGTATTCACGATGTAACTATGTATGATGTACCACCTGAGGGCGCTGCTGTTGGGGGCCCAGGGGTTTCCTGCCCTCGTGTGCAGGGGCATATAAAAAGCAGCCAGCCATGCTGCCCCTCACTTTGCAGTCATATTAAATAGACTGAAGTCACACAGCTCTTACTCTTACTCACAGTGCAAGGCCTCATGGAGTTATTCGATGGTAATTGCAGACATAACTGGCGACGAGAATACAGACTTTCATGCGATTATGGCTACCTTTGGCACACTAAAAGACTTTGCAGAGGGTGATGATTGGGATGCCTTCACGGAAAGGCTCGAGCAATATTTCGTGGCAAACGACCTGGCAGGGGAGACGGCCATATTGCTGACCAGTTGTGGGCCCAAGGTCTATCGCCTCGTCAGGGAATTGCTGGCACCCACGAAGGCCAAGGATAAGACATACGATGAACTGACTGAACAAATTCGTGATACCATACAGATGACTTCCTACCAGACTCGGAGCTCACTGGCAAGTACTGTATGTAAAATAACACCGATTGCAGTTGAACTAATAAGAACAGTACAGAGCAGAGCCTACATGCCTGCTGCTGCTTGGCTACCAAGGGGTGCAAATGCAAAATCATTAACACAATGCTGGCATTGCAGGAGTAATCATGGGGCCCATCAATGTCGATTTAAAGACTATGCATGTAAAAGCTGCAGAACAAGGGGCCACCTCCAGCGAATGTCAGGGAGTCAGCAGAAGAGTTCCGATCCAGCGTGGATCACAAAGGACAAGCTAGAGAGGCAACTCAGCCCGAGGGCGCAGTGTGCGGGTGCACACCCTCTCCACAAAAAGTCCTCCCATGATGATAAAGGTCAAATTAAATGGTGTTCCTGTATCCATGAAGCTGGACACAGGACGAGTCAGTCAATTATGAGCCAAAAGGCATTTGAAATGCCGTGGGGCAACAACAAAGCACGAAGACCCAAGCTCAGCCCGATTCAGATAAAGCTGCGCACTTACACCAAGGAACTGATCCCAGTTATTGGCAGAGCGAACGTAAAAGTATCCTATGATGGAGAGGCACACGAGCTGCCACTGTGGATTGTACCAGGCGATGGGCCAACGCTGTTTGGCAGAAGTTGGTTGGGGAAGATTCGATGGAACTGGGAAGATGTCAAAGTATTATCGTCAGTGGACAATGGTTCCTGTGCTCAAGTACTGAGCAAGTTCCCATCTTTATTTGAACCAGGCATCGGCAACTTCACAGGCGCCAAAGTACAGATACTTGGTCCCCGAGGCAAGGCCCGTTCATCACAAGGCTCGAGCGGTCCCCTACATGATGAGGGAGAAAGTGGAGATCGAATTGGACAGACTTCAATGCGAGGGAATCATATCGCCAGTCGAGTTCAACAAGTGGGCCAGCCCGATTGTTCCAGTACTAAAGAACGATGGCACGGTCAGAATCTGCGGCGACTACAAAGTAAAGACCAATCGAGCCTCGTTAAAGGACCAGTACCCACTACCCAAAGCCGATGCCCTTTTCGCGACATTAACAGGGGGAAAGGTGTTCACCAAGCTGGATCTAACCTCCGCTTACATGACCCAGGAGCTGGTTGAGTCGTCGAAAAAATTAACATGCATTAACACGCACAAAGGACTGTTCGTGTACCACAGTCGGGATTCGCTCGGCTGCAGCCATATTCCAAAGAAACATGGAGAGCCTGTTGAAATCGATTCCACGCACCATCGTATTTCAGGATGACATCTTCGAACACCTGCACAACCTGTAAGAAGTTTTAAGTGGACTAAACAGAGTTGGACTCCGGTTGAAACGATCCAAATGTGTCTTCCTGGCGCCAGAGGTAGAATTCCTGGGGAAGAAGACTGCGGCAGACAGCATCAAACCCACAGACTCGAAGACAGAGGCCATCAAGAATGCACCCACACCACGAAATGTAACAGAGCTCCGCTCGTTCCTGGGACTCAACTATTTCGGTAACTTTCTTCCAGGGTTGAGCACCTTGGGGGAACCGTTGCACAAGCTGTTACGCCAGGGAGTTGACTGGGCTTGGGGTAAAAATCAAGAGGCTACCTTTGAGAAGGCCAGAAACCTGCTGTGTTCAAATAAGTTGCTGGTATTATATGACCAATGTAAACGTCTAGTTTTAGCATGTGATCCATTGTCGTACGACGTCAGATGTGTTTTGCAGCAAGCCAATGCAGTGGGCAAGCTCCAAGCGGTTGCATATGAGTCCAGAAGCCTATCAAAGGCCGAAAGAGGCTACAGGAAAAAAGGAGGCTTTAGCCTGTGTTTACGGAGTGAAAAAGATGCACCAATATTTGTTTGGACTCAGGTTCTAGTTAGAGATGGACCACAAGCCTCTAATCTCACTGTTTTTGGAAAGCAAAGGCATAAACACCAATGCTTTGTCTCAAATCCAAAGATGGGCACTGACACTGTCTGCCTACGACTATGTGATCCGCCACAGGCCAGGCACTGAAAACTGCGCTGATGCTCTCAGCCGACGACCGTTGCCCACCACCGGGGTGGAAACGGCGCAGCCCGCAGACCTGCTACTGGCCATGGATACCTTTGATAGCGAAGGGTCACCTGTAACGGCCTGCCAACTTAAGACCTGGACCAGCCATGATTCTCTGCTATCCCTTGTAAAAGTTGCGTCCTCAATGGGAGCTGGTCAGTGGTCCCTAGAGACATGCAAGACGAGATCAAGCCATTTCACTGTTGTAAAGACCAAATGTCGATCCATTCAGATTGCCTCTTATGGGGCAACTATGTTATCTTGCCCAAGAAAGGCAGGGAAACCTTCATACGTGACCTACACAGCACCCACCCAGGCATAGACATGATGAAGGCTAGTGCCAGGTCCTACATCTGGTGGCCCGGCATTGACTCGGACCTGGAGTCGTGCATGCACCAGTGTAACACATGTTCACAACTGAGCAATGCTCCCAGGGAGGCTCCATTTAGTCTCTGGTACTGGCCCTCAAAACCATGGTCCAGGATCCATGTGGATTATGTGGGCCCCTTTCTGGGAAAGATGTTCCTGGTTGTTGTGGATGCCTACTCCAAATGGATTGAATGTGCAATAATGGCATCCAGCACGTCCGCAGCCACCATTGAAAGCCTCAGAGCCATGTTTGCCACCCATGGCTTACCCAACATTCTTGTCAGCAACAATGGTCCATGCTTCACCAGCTCGGAATTCACTGAATTCATGACCCGTAATGGCATCAAGCCTGTCAGATCTACCCCGTTCCAACCTGCATCCAATGGCCAAGTGGAGCAGGCAGTCCAAACCATAAAGCAGAGCTTGAAACGTGTCACGGAAGGCTCCTTACAAACCCGCCTGTCCCGGGTACTGCTCAGCTACAGGACACAACCCCACTCACTTACCGGGGTTCCCCCTGCAGAATTACTAATGAAACAAGCACTCAAAACCAGGATCTCCTTTGCACACCCTGATCTCATTGATCAGGTGGAAACCAGGCATTATCAGCAAAACATGTACCATGATCGCGCGGCTGTATCACGCGACATCACTGTAAACGACTCTGTGTTTGTGCTGAATTACGGTCAGGGTCCCAAATGGGTCGCCGGCATTGTATTAGCCAAGGAGGGGAATAGAGTGTTTACTGTCAAACTGCCTAACGGTCAAATGTGCAGAAAACATTCGGACCAAACCAAATTACGATTCACAGATAACCAGGAACCACCGGAAGAGGACCTCATCTTCAGCGACTCACCGACACACGCCCAATCGACAACAGACCTCGCTGCCAACCACGAGGATGATCCCACCATCCCCAACAGTCCAGCCCAACCAGTCGCGCTGCAACACAGCAGTGGCCCAACCAACTCACCCAGGCCAGAAGCGACACTCAGACGGTCAACCAGGGAGCGCAGGGCTCTGGTTCGCCTTAACCTAAAATCAACTCGCATCAAAGACTTTTGGGGGGAATGATGTCATGTATGCAAACTCTTTGTCTTCACCATGTAACTATGTACAATGTACCACCTGAGGGCGCTGCAGTTGGAGGCCCAGGGGTTTCCTGCCCTAGTGTGCAGGGGCATATAAAAGGCAGGCAGCCATGCTGCCCCTCACTTTACAGTTGTATTAAATGGACTGAAGTCACACAGCTCTTACTCACAATACAAGGCCTCGTGGAGTTATTCGATGGTAATTGCAGACATAATACTCCCCACCTCCCTCTTACCATGGGGGCCGCTACCTCTGGGTTTTTATTTTAACACATTATTCTTTTCCATTCTATCACACTGCTGTTCTATATACCATGCATCAGCTGATCCATCGTGAAGTCCTGCACAGGAAGCTCGTGATGGCCGAGGATTAGTTGCTTGTAATGAGCAACATCGTTCCCGTACATTCCATTCATGATCATCCCGTGGTCGGGTGGCTGGCTGACAGCGAAGATCAGGTGGTCTGGCGGTATGTCTAGGTCTACCACATTGATTATCGAAGGATCCAGTTCACGCATTTGGCCTTCAGAAACCTGGATAAAGCGACATAATGCATTTTAAATAATTGTACCTTTAGCTTATCTCATTCTCTTTAGCACAGATTGTATCTAGTCCTTGGAGCCAATTGCAGCCCATCTCCCACCTGTAGCTCTCAAGGAACTTGGCCAGCCTCTGGCCCTCCAGGCACAGACTACCTGTACAAGGGGACAAAGGTGGGCACTCGGTAGATCAAACTCGGATCACTGGGCACATGACCAGCACCCAAATAAATTTGTAGCACACATTTTTAGTTGGACAAAGGTGCCGAGAAAGGCCTATTACTTGGAATTTCCATGGTAGTTCCCAAGCAGCAGAGTGGCAGAAGCCCAAGAGAAATGGTTAACTTGACATGATGGATTTTAAAAAGAATGATTGTAACTTTACCAGTGGAAAGGTCACCTCATTCTCTTTCGCACAGATTGTGGCCTACAGGAAACTTCTTGGCTTTGATATTAACCTCCCATGAGCGGGTCGAGGAAGGGGTGGTTAAAATGTCAAATTTGCGTAACCCGAACCCAACTCGGCGCATACGAGCCGGCCGCCATCTTTACGCCGGCGATAATCGAGGTGACCGAGTGTCCCACTGAGGGGAAGTGAGAGGCTTATTAACATACATTAACACGTATTAACATATAATACAATTCGCATTGAATGTAACCGGTGTAGCACGGGTTTCCCGAGGGAATCGCTAGTGAAACAGAGACAAGATTGTTCTCCACTTTATCGGGGTGGTTAAAGGTGGGGAGGACTGATGTGAATAAACGTTCAATGCTCAGAGGAGCTTTCGCATTTCTTTCAGGGCTATGGTTTGGTGAGAGTACTTGGTGTGAGAGAATTATTTGGAGAGTTTTGAGTTGTTGAGACAGAGAAGCCTATGGTGAGTGGCCATGACTGCTTCGAGGACCAACTGCAGCAAGGGCATGCTGTGGAGGGAGCTGCAGGGGGCCAGCAGAGAGGGGAGCAGCAAAGATGGTGAGCGCGCTGAAGACACCACCCACGTCACAGGGGCTCCTGACAGAGGCTCAGCTTCCTTGACCTGTTCGAGGACCAGGGCTTCCGCAGTCTGAGATTGTCACATCAGGTGATCACAGACCTCTGCAGATTTCTACAAAATCACAGCCCTGAATTTCTTCACCTCCAGCTCCTTCATGGCAGCTACCGGACACATAGCGATGGTCCCACAGTCAGCTGCCCATAAATGCCTGAGGCAAATGGCAGACAGATTGGCAGGGCTGGGTGATATATCAGCTTCCCCCGAGATGACATTAGCCAGAATGAGTGTGCACTGGGATTTGCATCTCTGGCTGGCTTCCCACAGTTGCAGGGTGCCATTGACTGCACACACGTGGCGCCCCCTGACAACTCAGCAGCAGTCACCAACCGTGAGGCATTTCACTCCATTAATGCGCAGCTATCTCCAACATGTTCTGACCTGGAATGAACCTGAAAGGATGGTTGCTTGGCGACAAAGCCATGTTACCGGCCATGCGAGAAACCCTGCCAGGGCCATCTTAACCCTTTACAGATAAATGTTGGAAAAGCTAATATGCCTGAAGGATTCACCGCTGAATGTTTATCTTTTTTCTTGTTCTATTACAAAGTATTTACAGCACAGAAACAGGCCATTCAGCCCAACAGGTCCATGCCAGTGTTTATTCTCCACACAAGCCTCCTCCCATCTGCCTTTGTCTAAACCTATTAGACTAACCTTCTATTCCTTTCTCCCTCATGTGCTTATCTAGCTTCCCTTCAATGCATTTATGTTATTCGATATAACCATTCCCTGTGGTAATCAATTCCACATTCTCACCATTCTCTGGGTAAAGAAGTTTCTCCCAAATTCCCTATTGTATTTATTCATGACTATTTTATATTATAGACTCTAGCTTTGGTTCCCCTCAAGTGGAGACATCTTCTGTACATCTATCCTATCGAACCATTCAATAATGAAGTAGTACTCGGTAAAATAATGGGACTAAAGGTGCACAAGTCCCCTAGACCTGATGGCTTACATCCTAGGGTCTTAAAAGAAGTGGCTGCAGAGAGAGTGGATGCATTGGTTGTAATCTACCAAAATTCGCTGGATTCTGGGGCGGATTGGGAAACTACAAATGTAACGCTCCTATTTAAAAAAGGAGGCAGACAAAAACTATTGACCAGTTAGCCTAACATCTGCGTTGGGAAAATGCTGGAGACCATTATTAAGGAAGCAGTAGCAGGACATTTGGAAAAGCATAATTCAATCAAGCAGAGTCAGCATGGTTTTATGAAAGGGAAATCATGTTTGACAAATTTGCTGGAGTTCTTTGAGGATGTAATGAGCAGGGTAGATAAGAGGCAACCAGTGGATGTGATGCATTTGGATTTCAAGAAGGCATTCGATAAGGTGTCACATAAAAGGTTACTGAACAAGATAAAAGTTCATGGGATTGGGGGTAATATATTAGTATGGATAGAGGATTGGCTAAGTAACAGAAAACAGAGAGTCAGGATAAATGGGTCATTTTTTGGTTGGCAAAGAGTAGTGGTGTGTTGCAGGGATCGGCGCTGGGTCCTCAACTATTTACAGTCTATATTAATGACTTGGATGAAGGGACCGCGTGTAATGTAGCTGAGTTTGCTGATGATACAAAGATGGGTGGGAAAGCAAATTGTGAGGAGGACACAACAAATTTACAAAGGGATGTAGACAGGCTAAGTGAGTGGGCAAAAATTTGGCAGATGGAGTATAATGTGGGAAAATGTGAGGTTATCCACTTTGGCAGAAAAAATAGAAAAGCAAATTATAATTTAAATAGAGAAAAATTGCAAAGTGATGCAGCACAGAGGGATCTGGGGATCCTTGTGAATGAAACACAAAAAGTGAATATGCAGGTACAGCAAGTAATCAGGAAGGCAAATGGAATGTTGGCCTTTATTGCAAGGGGGATACAGTATAAAAGTAGAGAAGTCCTGCTACAAGTGTACAGGGTATCGGTGAGGCCACACCTAGAGTACTACGTACAGTTTTGGTCTCCGTATTTAAGGAAAGATATACTTGCATTGGAGACTGTTCAGAAAGGTTCACTAGGTTGATTCCAGAGGTGAGGCGGTTGACTTATGAAGATAGTTTGAGTAGGCTGAGCCTATACACATTGGAGTTCAGAAGAATGAGAGGTGAAATTATTGAAACATATAAGATAATGAGGGGGCTCGACAAGGTGGATACAGAGAGGATATTTCCACTCATAGGGGAAACTAAAACTAGGGGACATAGTCTCAGAATAAGGGGTCGCCCATTTAAAACTGAGATGAGGAGGAATTTCTTCTCTCAGAGGGTTGTAAATCTATGGAATTCTCTGCCCCAGAGAGCTGTAGAGACTGGGGCATTGAATATATTTAAGGCAGAGATAGACAGATTTTTGAGCAATAAGGGAATAAAGGGTTATGGGGAGCGGGCAGGGAAGTGGAGCCATGATCTTATTAAATGGCGGAGTAGGCTCGAGGGGTCAGGTGGCCTACTCCTGCTCCTATTTCTTATTTTCTTATGTTCTTAATCTTAAAGACATCTATCAGGTCATTTCTCAGCCTTCTGTTTTCGAGAGAAAAGAGCCCCAGCCTGTTCAGTCTTTTCTGACAATTGTACACTCTCAGTTCTGGTATCATCCTTGTAAAGCTTTCTAGCATCTTCTCTAGTGCATTTATATCATTTTTATTCTATGGAGATCAGAACTGTGCACAGTGCTCCAAGTGTGGTCTAACCAAGGTTCGATACAAGTTTAATATAACTTCTGTGCTTTTCAACTTTTTCCCTTTAGGAATAAACCCTAGTGCTTAATTTGCTTTTTAATAGCCTTATTAAACTGCATCACTATTTTTAGTGATTTGAATATCTGTACCTCTAGATCCCTTTGCTCCTCTATCCCATTTAGACTCTTCGAGGGAGAAATTCTGGAGCTCTCCGTTTGAGGCATTAACTTTTGAAAGTTGAAAACATTAGCGGCAGGCACTCATCTTTTTCAGCTCTTAAAAGATTCAGTATTTGCGATCCAGGAAGGAGTGGAGCACTAAATCAAGCACTTCACTTCCTTGAGCGTTACAGGATGCAGGCGGGGCAGTAGTGGTGAAGCGTGCACACTGGGCCGTGCAGCTGAACCGAGGCTTCATCCCTCCCTTAAAGAGAAGGGCCATCACTGCAAGCTCTGCATTAGGACCAGTGAGCTGGTCCCTGACAGCAGCCACGATCCGGCTCGATCAGCCCGATGCACTGCAGCAGAGTGCTGGGCTGAGCGACCACGGCCCAGGAGAATGTAAAAAAATTGGAAAAAAATAATTTCAGAAATTTTGGTATTTACCTCGGCCACCGCCCCTTTAACTTTTCCCCCAGAAGCTCCCGACCTCCTGATCAATGCCTCCTGCAGCTGTCGGTGTTTTCGCCCAGCGATGCTGCAGTGGGCAGAACTGAAGTTTGCATCCGCGGCGCAACCGGGGTGATGCGCACGGCGATGACGTCATGGTCTCCGGGCGAAGGAGATTGGGGAGTAACGTCTTACTGTCACCACAAACCTCCCACCAATATAGCGGGAGTCAATCATTTCGCCATGCCCGGTCGGTAAGTGTTTAGCGCCCCCCGGAGGCGATAACGGGAGGTGCTAAGGAGGCCAATTTCTTGGACTTATTTTCCAAGGAATATGTGGCTTCCTTATTCTTCCTACCAAAAAGTACCACCTCATACTTATCTATATTGACATTCATTTGCCAATTACACACCCATTCTGAAAGTTTATTAATGTCATCTTGTATTGTGTCGCATCCTCTTCAGTATTACCTATACCCCTCAATTTGGTGTCATCCACAAATTTTGAAATTGTACTTCCAGTTCCCGATACCAAGTCGTAAACCACAGTGGTCCCAGCACCGATCCTTGTGGAACACCACTTCCCACCTTTTGCCAGTCTGAGGAACTACCTTCAACCCTTACTCTCTGTTTTCTGTTTTGTAGCCAAATAGCTATCCATTCTGCTACGGGTCCCGTGACTCCACAGGCTATGATCTTAGTCATAATTCTACATAATTCAAAGGTCTTTTGAAAATTCATATATATTCATCATTATAGACAGTCCCTCAGAATTAAGGAAGACTTGCTTCCACTCTTAAAATGAATCCTTAGGTAGCTGAACAGTCCAATACGAGAGCCACAGTCCCTGTCACAGGTGGGACAGATAGTCGTGAGGGTAAGGGAGGGTGGGACAGATTTGCCGCACGCTCGTTCCGCTGCCTGAGCTTGATTTCTGCATGCTCTCGGCGATGAGACTCAAGGTGCTCAGCGCCCTCCCGGATGTGCTTCCTCCACTTAGGGCGGTCTTTGGCCTGGTACTCCCAGATGTTGGTGGGATGTTGCACTTTATCAGGGAGGCTTTGAGGGTGTCCTTGTAACATTTCCTCTGTCCACCTTTGGCTTGTTTGCCGTGATGGAGTTCCGAGTAGAGCGCTTGCTTTGGGAGTCTCGTGTCTGGCATGCAGACAATGTGGCCTGCCCAGCGGAGCTGATCGAGTGTGGTCAGTGCTTCAATGCTGGGGATGTTGGCCTGGTTAAGGACACTAACGTTGGTGCGTCTGTCCTCCCAGGGGATTTATTGGATCTTGCGGAGACATCGTTGGTGGTATTTCTCCTCGCCATATATATTACATCTACTACATTACCCTTGTCTATTCTTACCGTTACTTCTTCAAAGAATTTAATAATGTAGGCCCATCATGATCATTTCTTTTGAAATCCATGCTGACTGCTCTTTATTATATTTTCAGTTTCTAAATGTTTTTTCTATCATAGCTTTGAGTAATAATGTAGCTGGAGGTATATTAAGTAAGTTAGTTCTGAAAGGGGTGAAGGATTCCACATGTGAAGCATTGTATTCTGTTTGATGTTAAAATATAATGTATGGGTGATAGTTGGTGAAGTATGTATTGATGGTTCTTCTGCTTTGAGACCACCAAGAGACCGCCGCCTCTTTTCATATCTTTCTCCTTTTTCCATGTTACTGTCTATGCATGTTTCTGTTTAAGAATGAATAAAGTCAGAACGATGGAGCCTACAGACATGTGGGAAATATTACTTTGGTGAGCGGGTACATGGATTCACAACACTTTCTAACATGCACTGCATAACACAATCTAAGAACAATTGCTTACAATGAACATTCCGGAGAATTTTGAAAGCATTGTGGAGGAAGTAATAGATACGTTAAATATTAACAAAATCTCAGGGCCACATAGAGTTTATTTGGAGGAGATTAGGGAAGAAATTTGTGAGGTACTGACTAAAGTCATGAAAGATCCATTATGGATTGGAAGCAAGCAAATGTAGTCTCGGTATATAAAAATGGGTAGCAACCTAACTCTCAAACCACTGGCCCATGAAACTTAATCATGGGGATAATACTGGAAATCAGACTGAGGAGCAGACTGGAGGCACACCTATATAGCAATAGCTGAAAGGAAACAGCTGCAATGGATTCCGATGGACAAAGTTCTGCAATGTCTTTGAGGGTATTACAACTAAAGTAGTTAGTGAAACTCTCTGTAATACAGTTTATTTGAACTTGCAAAATGCAAGTTCATTTGAGATTAGTAATAAAGCTAAAATCCATGGGAATCCAGCTGAGAACATGGCCTGGATAAGCTAGAAAAAACTGGAAAAGCAGTATTTATAATACAGCGGTGTTCACTGAAGCACCCCAGGAGTCAGTAATTGCACCACTGTTGTTTATTATTTATAACTAAAACCGCCTATTTCCACCTCTGTAACATCGCCCATCTCCGCCTCTGCCTCTGCTCATCTGCTGCTGAAGCCCTCATTCATGCCTTTGTTACCTCTAGACTTGACTATTCCAATGCTCTCCTGGCTGGCTTCCCACATTCTACTTTTCTACTTTCCGTAAACTTGAAGTGATCCAAAACTCTGCCGCCCGTGTCCTAACTCGCTCCAAGTCCTGCTCACCCGTGATCACGCCTGTGCTCGCTGACCTACATTGGCTTCTGGTTAAACAACGCCTCAATTTAAAAATTCTCATCCTTGTTTTCAAATCCCTCCTTGGCCTCACCCCTCTCTATCTCTGTAATCTCCTCCAGCCCCACAACCCCCTGAGATGTCTGCACTCCTCTAATTCTGCCCTCTTGAGCATCCCTGATTATAATCGCTCAACCATTGGTGGCCGTGCCTTCTGTTGTCTAGGCCCTAAGCTAGGGAATTCTCTGTCTAAACCTCTCCACATCTCTATTTCACTTTCCTCCTTCAAGATGTTCCTTAAAACCTACCTCTTTGACCAAGCTGTTGGTCACCTGCCCTAATTTCTCCTTATGTGGCTCAGTTCAAAGCTTGTTTTATGACACTGCTGTGAAGCGCCTTGGGTCATTTTACTACGTTAGAGGCGGTATATACAAGTTGTTATTGTTATTTATATAAATGACCTGGATGCAGTTGAAAGCTTGTTCATTTTGCAATGGTGCAGTAGGGACTGAGGATGCAGTTAACAATTTGCAGAAGGAGTTGTATTAGGTATGTAAGAAGACAGACAAATGCAAAGTATTGCATATTGAGAAAAATAATGAATAGCAAAGATACGCAATGAATAGAATCAAATTAGCACAGGGAGACTTTAAAACGCACCGGGAAGGTACAGTAGCCTTTTCACTTTAAATGCTGATACAATGTGGAGAAGCAATTTTAAAAGCAAACAGAGGTGATATATGGGCAGAATAGTGAAATATGTCTGTGAAGATTATGCTGAGGCTTTATAATACAGTGATCAAATCTCATTTGGAATGCTGTACAGCTTGAGCCTCTGCACCTTCAAAGGGATGGACATGTATTGCGGAGGGTACATAATTGAACAATAAGCATGATAATAATGGTAAAGGGGATGAATTATGAGGAGAGAGCCACAAAGCTTAAGGTCTACAGATCTAAAGAAGAAAAGGTTGAGGGGAGATACCTCATCGAGACACACAAGTATTAAATGAATAAATGATTGAGAAAAAGGAGCCTCGACTATTACTTCAAGGTAAGTCATCCAACAGGACAAAAAAATCATGTTACCAAGATCTTAGAAAAAGATTATTTAATCAAAAGGATGCTCAACATTTGGAGTAAGCTTTCAAATATGGCAGTGCAGTCAAAAGCATTTTGGTAAGGCTCGGCTGGGTAGAGTACTGGCGAAGTGATGGATAGATACAGAGAGGATGTTTCCCCTCGTGGGGGAATCTAGAACTAGAGGGCATAGTTTCAGAATAAGAGGTCACCCATTTAAAACAGAAACGAGGAGGAATTTCTTTTCTCAGGGGGTCGTGAATATTTGGAATTCTCTACCCCAGAGAGCAGTGGAGGCTGGGTCATTGAATATATTTAAGGTGGAGATAGACAGATTTTTGAATGATAGGGGAGTCAAGGGTTATGGGGAGCGGGCAGGGAAGTGGAGCTGAGGCCAAGATCAGATCAGCCATGATCTTATTGAATGGTGGAGCAGGCTCGAGGGGCCAAATGGCCTATTCCTGCTCCTATTTCTTATATTTTTATGTTGTTATGAACTTTGATTCACTAAATGGTCTAATTGTTGACCCATTTTTTTTTAAAAACATGATCTTACTCAGACAATTTCATAAGGATATTCAGCCAATCAACTTGCTCTGTTATCTAGATTTGATCAGACCATTTTTCAGGTCCCCTTTGAGTATGTTGAATGTTGATTACTGGCAACATTAATGAGAGGTTGAGAAATCAGAAAAGATTAATTTTCACTTCCACATAAACAAGGACTCAAGATGGTTCACGCACTTTAAAAATGGGAAAATCAGGGATAGAAAGGACTTATATAGAGCCTTCGAGCCTGCCACAATCTCAGGGCTTCCCAAAGCGCTTCTCTGCCAGTGAGGTACTTTTGAAATGTCGTCACTGTTGCACTGTAGAGAAATAGGGCAGCCAATCTGAGCACAGCAAGCTCCCACAGACATCCACCTGAGAGGGCAGATGGGGCTTCAATTTAATGCCATAGTAGAAATGCAGCAGCTCCAACAGTGTTCATTACTACTTTGCAATCTCAGCCTGGATTATGTGCTCAAGTCTCAGCAGTGGGGCTTGAACCCACGAACGTCAAACGCAGAGACAAGTGTGCTCCCACTGAAGCAAGAAACTGTACTGAAACTGAAAGAGCTATTTCTGTGCAATCCGGAGCTGGGTCACTGAGTCGAGCTTGGGTGGGATTGTGTTCTCCCGATCGTTTACCGTAGCTATGGTGGAGGATACCAAAGAAACTGCAGAGATTTAACCTACAGGACCTCAATTCGTCCTGCTAAGCATGGGAGATACATAAAACAACAGCAGGGTGTGTACTGGAAGTGACCGGCAGTGATTGACGGTCAGGCTTCAATGGACATGAGAACCTAGAGGGATGGTCATTTTCATCCATAACTGCAGACACATGAGCACTAAACCCAAACCATTGCTGCATTCCTGTTCAATCATAAGACTTCAGGCGTGAACAGTGACTTAATAAGGTCACATAGCCTCTGGAAATGTGTCAGAGGGTAAAAAAACTAAAAAAATTCTTTAAGCTTTCAACATCATATGTGAAGAAATGGAATTTGATGGAAAATAATTAACTTACAATGAAAATGTTGTTCATTCAAGGATTATAATAGTAGGAAGTTGCCATTCTTCCATTGCTGGCATAAGATACTTGTACGATGAGACAATCTATCCCAAATGCAGCAGAAGGGGCCCTGTGACAAGGGGCAAGGTGCCCAGTGTTCTATCCTCTCAGAATAGGCCCCTTTAACAGTTAGGGTGCAATAGGACATTACGCTGTGTTTGGGGGTATATCAGCGAAGTTGTTTGTCCTGGAAATGTTACGATCATCAACAAACATGTGGAAAAGTCTCAATTCCAACTGCTGGTTGAACTGATAGTTAAGTTTTCTTTCTTGCAGTTACCAACACCTCCAGTAACGGTACAGGAGTTGTAACTGCATCCAAGGTTGCTCCTCTTCCTATCAACACTAAGTGAAAAGTTTTATTCAAATTTTATTGAATGGAAGCATCTTTCATGGTAGTTGTAAAGTATGCACCTGTGAGTATGCTCACAGGTTTGTAGAGCTGTTAATAGTCAGGGACACTCGTATAATTTGCGTTTTTAGTGCCCTCAAAAATATAGCTTGGGCCGACGTCCGCCGCGCGGCCGATGCCATCGAGTCGCTAAAAACAGCTTTGGGCCCTAAGTCCATTAGGTGTGTCGAGGAGGCTCAAGCACGTGGGGAGATCCCGTCCGAACTGACCCCCATCCGGACGGAATTCCTCATCAGCGCCTAGCCCCGAAACCTCCCTTGGGAGCCAGAGCCTCACAACTTGAGCCGCCTCGGGGAAATCCCCTCCGTGCCTTTCAGTTCTGCGCGGAGGGGTTTCCTGTATGGGCTGCTCCTGCACACTCTCCACCTTGCCATCCTCGTCTATCATCCGGACACGCCATGGCGCACCATCTTGCCGTCCGGAGGAGGTGGGGTCCCCAATGGAGTGCTCTCTATGCGGGAGTCCTCCCTTTATTTATTGGGGACTTGGCCTGGAGGGTGGTGCACGGAGCAGTCCCATGCAACAAATTTTTAAGCCAGTTCATGGGCTCGCAGGCTGCCTGCAATTTCTGCAGTCTGGAAGAGCCCGTGTTCCACGTTTTTATGGAGTGGGCGAGGTTGCAGCCCCTGTTTTATTATTTAAAGGGGCTGCTCCTCAATTTCTGGCTGCACTTCAGTCCCACACTCCTGATCTTTGGGCACCCTGTGCGAAGGGGAGCGGGTAGGTCCGAGGGCCTCTTCGTAGGATTACTCCTGGACACGGCCAAGGGGGCCATCAGCCGGTCCAGGCAATGGGCGGTCGAGGGGGTCATTCAGCCCGACTGCCTGCCTCTCTTCCGCGCCTACATCTGGGCCAGGGTGTCCTTGGAGATGGAGCACGCGGTGTCCACCGGTACGCTCGCGGCCTTCCGCGAAAGGTGGGCGCCGGAGGGACTGGAGTGCATCATAATCCCCGGCAACCAAATTTTAATTTGATTTTATATGTTTTAAAGTTTAATTTGTTTTATTACCGGTTTTAGTGTCCCCTCCCCTTTTAACCAGGGGCACTTGTATAATTTGTGGTTTTAGTGCCCAGAAAAAACCCCACAAAAAAACAACAAAAAAAGGGCACTTGAAAACTGTTTGGAATGTTTCCCCGCCCCCCCCCTCCCACCTTTTAATCAGTGGGCACTTGATTTAATTGTTTATTTTGTCTTTAACCCAAAAGAATTGTAGAGCTGTATATAGTCAGGGGGCACTTGTATAATTTGAGTTTTTAGTGCCCTCAAAAAATAAATCCTGAGCTGACGTCCGGCACGCGGCCGATGCCATCGAGTCGCTTAAAACAGCGCTGGTCCCTGAGTCCGTTAGGAGTGTCGAGGAGGGTCAAGCACGTGGGTAGATCCCGTCCGAACTGACTGTCCAGACGGAATTCCTCATCAGCGCCAAGCCCCGAAACCTCGCTCGGGAGCCGGCGCCTCACAACTTGAGGCTCTCGGGGAAATCCCCTCCGTGCCTTTCAGTTCAGCACGGAGGGGTTTCCTGTACGGGCTGCTCCTGCACACTCTCAACTTTGCCATCCTCATCTGCCGTCCGGACACGCCATGATGTACCATCTTGCCGTCCGGAGGAGGTGGGGGTCCCCAATGGAGTGCACTCTACACGGGAGTCCTCCCTCTATTTATTGGGGACTTGGCCTGGAGGATGGTGCACGGAGCAGTCCGGTGCAATAAATGTTTAAGTCGGTTCACGGGCTCCCAGACCGCCTGCAATTTCTGCAGTCTGGAGGAGTCCTTGTTCCACGTTTTTATGAATGTGTGAGGTTGCAACCCCTGTTCCAATATTTGAAGGAGCTGCTCCTCAAATTCTGGTTGCACTTCAGTCCCACACTCCTGATCTTTGGGCACCCTGTGCGGAGGGGAACGGGTAGGTCCGAGGGCCTCCTCGTAGGACTGCGCCTGGGCACAGCCAAGGGTGCCATCAGCCGGTCCAGACAGCGGGCGGTCGAGGGGGTCGTTCAGCCCGACTGTCTGCCTCTCTTCCACAGCTACATCCGGGCCATTGTGTCCTTAGAGATGGAGCACGTGGTGTCCACCGGTACGCTCGCGGCCTTCCACGAGGGGTGGGCGCCGGAGGAACTGGATTGCATTATCACCCCCGGCAACCAAATTTTTATTTGCTTTTATATGTTTTAAAGTTTAATTGGTTTATTGTGCCGGGTTTTAGTGTCCCCTCCCATTTTAACCAGGGGACACTTGTATAATTTGTGCTTTTAGTGCCCATAAAAAACAAAAAAACAACAAAAAAAAACCAAAAAACAAAAATAAACAAAAATGGCACTTGAAAACTGTTTGGAGTGTTCCCCCCGCTCCCTTTTAATCAGTGGGCACTTGATTTAATTGTTTATTTTGTCTTCAACCCAAAAGAATTGTAGAGCTGTATATAGTCAGGGGGCACTTGTATAATTTGAGTTTTTAGTGCCCTCAAAAAATAAATCCAGGGCCGACGTCCGCCGCGCTGCCGATGCCATCGAGTTGCTAAAAACAGCGCTGGTCCCTGAGTCCGTTAGGTGTGTCGAGGAGGGTCAAGCACGTGGAGAGATCCCGTCCGAACTGAACCCCGTCCGGTCAGAATTCCTCATCGGCGCCAAACCCCGAAATCTCCCTCAAGAGCCAGTGCCTGATAACTTGAGCCGCCTCAGGGAAATCACCTCCGAGCCTTTCAGTTCTGCGCGGAGGGGTTCCTGTACGGGCTGCTCTTGCACACTCTCCACCTTGCCATCCTCGTCTGCTGTCTGGACACGCCATGGCACACCATCTTGCCGTCTGGAGGAAGCAGGGTTCCCCGATGGAGTGCACGCCACGCGAGAGGCCTCCCTCTATTTATTGGGGACTTGGCCTGGAGGGTGGTGCACGGAGCTGTCCCGTGCATTAAGTTTTTAATTTCTGTGGTCTGGAAGAGTCCGTGTTCCATGTTTTTATTGAATGTGTGAGGTTGCAGCCCATATTCCATTATTTGTTGGGGCTGTTCCTCAATTTCTGGTTGCACTTCAGTCCCACACTCCTGATCTTTGAGCACCCTGTGCGGAGGAGATCGGGTAGGTCCCAGGGCCTCCTTATAGGACTGCTCCTGGGCACGGCCAAGGGGCCATCACCCAGTCCAGGCAGCGGGTGGTCGAGGCGGTCGTTCAGCCTGACTGCCTGCCTCTCTTCCGTGCTTACATCCGGGCAAGGGTGTCCCTAGAGATGGAGCACGTGGTGTCCACCGGTACGCTCGCGGCCTTCCGCGAGAGGTGGGCACCGGAGGGTCTGGAGTGCATCATCACTCCCGGCAACCAAATTTTAAGTTGAGGTTTTTTGTCCAAAGTTTTATTTGTTTATTGTGCCAGTTTTAGTGCCCCCCCTCCCTCTTTTAGCCAGGGGGTACTTGTATAACTTATGTTTTAGTGCCCTCAAAAAAAAACACTGAAAAAACAAGGGGGCACTTGAAAAGTTTTTAGAGTGTGCCCCCCTCTTTAATCAGGGGGCACTTGATTACTGATATACAACAGAAGAGTTGTAGAGCTGTTGATAGCCAGGGGGCACTTGTACAATTTGTTTTTTTAGTGCCCTCCTCCGCCGCGCGGCCAATGCCATCGAGTCGCTAAAAGCAGCGCTGGGCCCTGACTCCGTTAGGTGTGTCGAGGAGGCTCAAGCACGTGGGGAGATCCCGTCCGAACTGACCTCCGTCTGGACGGAATTCCTCATCGGTGCCAAGCGCCGAAACCTCCCTCGGGTGCCTTTCAGTTCTGCGCAGAGGGGATTCCTGTATGGGCTGCTCTTGCACATTTTCCACCTTGCCATCCTCGTTTGCCATCCGGACACACCATGGCGCACCATCTTACCATCTGGAGGAAGCAGGGGGTCCCCAGTGGAGTGCACTCTATGTGGGAGTCCTCCCTGTATTTATTGGGGACTTGGCCTGAAGGGTGTTGCACGGAGCAGTCCCGTGCAATAAGCTTTTAAGTCGGTTCATGGGCTCCCAGACCGCCTGCAATTCCTGGCCTGCTACCTTCCGGGATGTCTGCACATGCACTCCAAGATCCCTCTGTTCCTCTACACTTCTCAGTGTCCTACCAATTAAAATGTATTCTCTTTTCTTGTTAGACCTCCCCAAATTCATTACCTCATACTTCTCTGGATTGAATTCCATTTGCCCCTGTTCTGCCCACCTGACCAATTCATTGATATCTTCCTGCAATCTGCAGCTTTCTTTGTCATTTACAGCCACACAGCTAATTTTTGTATCATCTGCAAACTTCTTAATCAGTTTTAAGTTTTAAGATGTGTTGATGGTTTCTGAGAGTTGTCATTGTAGGTGTGTTTATTTACTGTTTGTGCTCAAAGGTGTGACACAAGACAAATAACCTGCTGAAATGGAGCTTTGAAACACTTTTCATTTTCCTCCATTCTCTAAGACAAGCTGAGCTTTTGTCCTGTGTGAAGGTTTATTTTCTCTCATTTGGGCCCAATTTTGGCCATGACTTGCATCAATTTTTTTGGAGTAAGTTGGTTTTTCTGATGTAAAAAAAACATTTTCCCCAATAAACTTGCTCCAGAGTAACTTAGTTAGGTACGATTTTTTTTAGTTCCGTTTTTTTTCCAAAGGGGGGGCGTTCCCAGACACTTACGCTAGTTTTGGCCATTTATGCCACTTTGGCCAGCTAACACTTACACCAAATCAACTTAGGTCAGCGTATGTGGCCAGCTCTGAAAAACGTTGTGGGCAGTTAAGAAATCGGCGCAGGTAAGTAAATTAGGACCTGCACCCAAGCACCAAGCAGCAAACATCCAAATAAAAGTTAAAATAACTAAATAAAAATAAAGAACTCAGGTAAACAATTGATTAATAATTAAATATTTGAAGTAAATCCTACATTGGACCGGGGAAGGCAGCGGGCCGGCCTGTACGGGAGGCCATTCGACGTGGGTTAGGGGCAGCCAGCAAAGAAGCATCGGGAGGCTGGGGTGGCGGGGGTGGGGGGAAGGGAGAGGAAAGGCAGGGCTCAAAGATGCATCGGGAGGGGGGGGGGAAGGGAGGAAGAGGAAAGGCCGGGCTCGATGGCATCGGGGGACGGCTTCGGGGGGGGGGTGGTGGTGGGGGGAGGGAGAGAAAAGGCTGGGCTCGGCTGCATCTCGGGTAGGGTTCTGGCATCCTGGGCTGCACTCAGTCGCGGGCGACTATTCGGCAACGGCTAGGGGCAACGAACATCGGGTCCTGCTGACAGCTTGCAGGACACGCTGGGAGGGTGAGGAGCATGCGCGCAGCCTCAACTGCGCATGCGACAGCTGCCGGCAGTGTTTTCAGTGCAGAGCTGCAGCTCCGCCCCCCCCCCCCCCCACCTCACCATGGACGCCGCGCCAGGACCCGGGACACTCAGCAGAGGGGCCAGGATACTAAGAAAGTTTTTTGGCGCCCTTTCCAGCACACAAAGTCAGTGGATAAAGGGTCAGTGCGCCAAAAAAAATGGGTTGGCCAAAATTGGGCCCAATATAAGGAGGATGTTTCCTGGTGTTGATACATTAACCGGCTTCATTTCAAGGGGTTCAATTTAATGTTTAGGATCTGACTCCAGTGTGAGACTGTAATGTATGTTGTGGAGGGCTGGCCTGTTTGTCGGTGATGCACAGTGCTTCTTTATAATCTGTAACTTGGAAAGTTATTTTTAGTGTTAAATGTGCTGACATTTCAGAGTTAGAGTCATTTCAGAGTCATGACTCGTCTTCAGTCTCAAGTGCCAGGAATTCCCCCAGGGGATTCACTGTTGGGACATTGGTGGAACTAAAGTGATACAAATATATCTTTGTGCTATTTCTCAGCCTGTCTTCAGCGAAAGTAATAGCAGGAGACTGGGGGAACCTCATAGAAATTCAGGACCAGGGTTTCCTTAAACTTGGAAGAACTCCTGTTGCCTCACAGTGCCTATTTTCTTTTACTGCGGCATTTTCCAATGCAACACTCTAAATTTACATCTCAAACCAGCAGGATCGAAATAATTTAATTTATTATTTGGGCTTTTCGCAGTTGTCCTCTGTACATCAGCCCAAGGCAAAACTGAGGTGCTGAGTTAGTAAGGCATACCATATGTAATAAATATTTTTGAAGTGTTATCACTGTTGTACTGTAGAGACGATGGGGCCAAGTTTCGGCCTGAGTTGCTCCTGTTTTTTTGGAGCAACTGGTTTAGAATGGAGTATCTTACAAATTGCAATTCTCGGCATTTAGTTTGCTCCAGTTCTAGTCAGTTAGAACAGTTTCAGTTTGGAACAGATTTTTTTTTTCAAAAGGGGGCGTGTCCGGCCACTTGCGCCCGTTTTGAAAGTTTAGGCAATGAAAACTTAGTCCAAACTAACTTAGAATGGAGTAAGTGTCGATATTTGTACGCTCAGAAAAACCTTGTCTACACTTTAGAAAATCAGGCGTAGGTTACAAATCAGGCGTAGGGAATGGGGCGTGGGGGGGGGGGGCTGGGGTTTAAAGGGAAGTTTACAAACATTAAACACTTCAGTTTTACAAATAAAGAGCCATCATCAATAATAAATGATAAATACACCAATAAATCAACCAATAAATCAATCCAAAAAAAATTAAAAAAAAATTAAAAATCAATAAATAAAACATTTTCTACTTACCGACTGCAGCACTGGGAGTCCTCCAACAGCGTGCTGGGATGCCCCCCCCCCCCACCCCCCAGTGTGTCTCTGTCAGTGTCTCGATCTCTCTGTCCGTCTGTGTGTGTCTCTCTCACTCTCTATCTGTCAGTGTCTGTGTTTCTGACAGCGAGGGGAGGGGAGAAAGGGAGGGGGAGGGGGAGGGGGAGGGAGAGGAAGAAAGGAGGGAGGGAGAGGAAGGAGGGAGGGAGGGAGGGAGGGGAAGGAGGGAGGGAGGGGAAGGAGGGAGGGAGGGAGGGAGGGAGAGGAATCAGGGAGGGAGGGAGAGAAGGGAGAAAGGAGAGAAAGAAGAGGGAGACTTCGGCCCAGCACCGGATTTACAGGTAGGTGGCGTCAGGTCCGGGGTCCGGGGTCCGGGGTCCGGGTGGGGGGGAGGGAGCAGAAGTCGGGTCGGGGGAGGGGGGGGAGAGGGAGCAGAGTTCGGGTCGGGGGCGGGGGGGGAGCAGAGGTCGAGTCGGGGGGGTAGTGGAGCGGAGCGGAGGTTGGGTCGGGTCCGGGGGCGGGGTGGGGGAGCGCGGGTCTGGTCGGGAGGTCGAGTCAGGTCGGGGGTGGGGGGGGGGGAGTGCAGGTCAGGTCAGGAGGTCGAGGGGAGGTCGGGTCGGGGGAGGGAGCGCGGGTCGGGTCAGGAGGTCGGGGGGAGGTCGGGTCGGGTCCGGGGGGAGGGGCGTGGGGCGGTCGGGTCCGGTCCGGTCGGGAGGAAACAGGAGCTGGATGAGGGAAGTGAGCCTTATCCACACAGCCCCAGTGAGGCCATTCGGCCAGGGCTAGGGGCTGCATGCTTCTGGGCCCCTCCCACACAGTTTTGGGCGCCTGGATCTACTGCACATGCGGGCCCACTGTAGCGCGCATGTGTAGAGGTCCCGGCACTGTTTTCAGCGCAGGGACCTGGCTCCGCCCCCCACTGCTCGTGCTGCGCCGCGCCCAGCTCCAGAGGACCTGCAGGGTGCCGGAGAATAGGTAAGTTTTTATTCGGCGCACTTTGTGGTGCGAAAAATGGGTGTCCAGGTCGGGGCTGCGCCGTTCTAGGTGTGGCCCGAAACTTGGGCCCTATGACTTGGAGTTCAGTCTCTGAATGTGCGTAGATGCAGGCGTCATCCGCGTACTGTAGTTCGAAGACAGAGGTTGGGACGGTCTTGGATCTGGCCTGGAGACGACAAAGGTTGAACAGGTTCCCACTGCTTCTGTAGTTTAGTTCCACTCCAGCTGGGAGTTTGTTGAGTTTAAGGTGGAGCATTGCAGCAAGGAAGATCGAGAAGAAGGTTGGCGCGATGATGCAGCCCTGTTTGACCCCTGTCTGGATGTGGATTCGGTCTGTAATGGATCCGCTGGTCAGGATCACGGCCTGCATGTTGTCATGGAGCAGGTGGAGGATGGTGATGAACTTTTGGGGGCAGCCGAAACGGAGGAGGACGCTCCATAGTTCATCGCAGTTAACAGGGTCAAAAGCCTTCGTAAGATCAAAGAAGGCCATGTACAAGTGTTGGTGCTGTTCCCTGCATTTTTCTTGCAGCTGTCGTGCTGTAAAAATCATGTCCGTTGTACCCAGAAGAGGACAAAATCTGCACTGTGACTCTGGAAGGAGTTCCTCAGTCACAGGGACCTAAGGCACCTAAGAACTCATTTTTAGAGTGGAAGCAAGTCTTCCTCGATTTCGAGGGACTGCCTATGATGATGACTGTAGAGAAATGTGGCAGTCAATTTATGCACAGAAAGCTCCCACAAAGAGCAATGAGATACGTGACTAGATAATCATGTTTAGTGATGTTGGTTTAAGAATAAATATTGATCAGATCACTTTAGAGAACTCCCCTGCTTCTTCGCATATTGTCATGAGATCCGCCTGAGGGGCAGACAGGGCTTCAGTTTAATGTCTTATCGAAAAGGTACCTGCTCACTATCAGCCTACTTTATGTGCTCAAGTCCTGCAGTGGGACTTGGGAGAAGCAAGAGTGCTACCATAAAGTCAAAGCTGATACCTTTACCAATGATACGGTGCATACAGCTGTGATCTTAACCTTGCTAAAGCTGTGTTGTATACATCGAGTCGAATTCTATTACACTGATCAAAACCCAACTATGTCAGAGGTATTGTGGTACACTTAAATTACTGCTGCACTTACAATGATTTAGAGTCTATTGGCATTAAGTCTGTCTATTTTTACTGTGATTATCAGCAATCAATCGAGTGGTAGTGTTAATTGTATTACAGGCGTCATTAAATATAATGCTGCCTCTCTGTGTCCCAGTCACTCTCTGATGCTCTAACTCACTGTCTGATCATTCTGGCAACGAGAAGTTAGATTAGGTTTCATGCAATGTTGTACTGTGCTCCTTCTGTAGATGACCTGGCTTCATTAACAAACAATGGGCTCAATTTCACTGCCTTCGCCTAGCGTTAACGCGGATGTAAATGCCTCCAAAGGTCAGTAAAGATCTCAAAATGGGGTGGGTGGCCTTACTGCCCTGCTAGCACAGGCGATGCGACCGGCACCATTGTTAAAGGGGTGTGTTGCCGTGTGTCCAAAGTGCCCGAGCGTTACAAGCAATAAGCCTTTCTAATATGGAAATTGGGACAGTAATTGCCGTTTTTTGGTTGTAACTGGTTGGAGCCTGCGACCAGCTCTACAGGCAACAGAACCATACAAATCTGCCAAGGTTAAATGTCACATTATTTTTGTGGGCCCAGAGGACCAGGCCTACTCCTCCGGGAAGCCACAAAAATAACCTGTGCCGCTGCCGCCCCAGGACCCCTGCCCTCCGTCAGCATGACCCCCGCTGCACAACTCAACTCTGCTGGCTGCCGTCCCAGCCCAATTATGAGGCGAGCTCACACTGGGACAGCACCCGGAAGCTCACCTGCCGAATTTAACTGAGGCCGGGGCCTGAGGCTCACGTGGGCCTGTTCGCCACTGGCCTGGGGTGGCCAAACGTGAAAATAGACCCAAATATCTTTTGGACCTGGATACATGGGACAATCCCAAATAGGCTAAATTAGGCATCACAGGAATCTCTGGGCATGGATGATAAATCCTACAGGCCTACTTTGACGAAGATCAACACACCTCTTACAGTGGGCCCTGGCAGTGCCTTTGTACAAAACCTGAGTGGTACACTAAAAATAAAAATAAAAATTGAAGCTTAAATTCAGTTTGAACAGCAGTAATGGTCTGACTTCAGGCTCTCAGTGAGGAGCCTCACCCATTGGAAACACGATGGTCCGACCATTAAAATTGAAGGCTGGAAAATACCATGCAAAGTGTCAGCAGAAAAGGTTCCTGGCCGGGACTGTGAATTCAGAAATGATCAGCAGCACATTGTTTCTTGTTTAGTACTTTAACTGAAAAAGAACAGCAGCACCCTTTGGGGGAAGGGGAAGGAACTTCCTTCCTGAAAATTCTGTTGCTATTTCGATCAAGCTGTGCCCATCTCTACTATTGAGAGCTGGTGCACTTTTCAACCCATTGGCCTTACTTTTGATGTTGCCGAGATACGATCATGTCCTTTAGATTCACCAGAGAGGCCCAAACCAGCTCACATCTTGCTATACCACATTTATGCAGGCTCGAAGGGCCGAATGGTCTACTCCTGCACTTATTTCTCTACAGCATAGTGATGAAACTGGATTTAATGCTAACAGAGGTAAATCATGAAAATGATATGGAGGAACCCCATGTTAACCTCCACTGCTGACTCAGTGTATAGAAGGACCACCTGGTGTGGTACGAGGCAGGGACAGTCCAATTGCCCTCAACGTCCTTGGACGTGAGAGGGTGGAGGTGTATGGAAATCAGCAAGTAATGATTGCTTTCCAGTGATCTTTGCCTGAAGCATACACATGTGGTCAATGAGGATAGAATCTGGCTATTCTATGATGCCCTTCAGAGTTGAATAGTCTTCTGACATGCTGGTCTGGATTTTAGCCCGGAGGTGAGTTCCATGCTGAGGGTTCAGTTTTTAGGTCAAAAAACCTGGAAGAACGGGTTTCCCAAATGTGCTGCAGTTTTTAACGGTAGGCCTCGTTAAATTATGTTTATGCTTATTTCCCGCCCCCAGGCCGCCTGATTGATAGGGTGGAGGCCAATATTCCCCATAATTCTATCTAGTGGCAGGGACTCTTTAAGGGGTAGTGCAGGGCATTCAAAATACCGCACAAGCGCAGTTTTTTAATTAAAAAGTCGGCGAGCCGGCTGCGTGGGTTCCCTTGAGCACTGCGCGACCACGCAACTTACACGGATTGTTGGTGGAGGCCTGTTGGGCAGGAAGCCTGTAGAACAAGGATGTAACCGAGGAGATAAGGTAGGTCTAGTGGAAGGGTGTTAGAGATCATGTAAGGGGTCCCGGTCACTAGGGGGTCCCAAACACTGGGGTTCTCAAACGTGGGGTGGGGTCCTGATACGGGGGAGGTGGGGGGGGGATTCAATGGTGTTCGGGAGAACAGATGTTGCCGGGGGTGGAGTGGGGAAAAATGGTGGTCGGAGGGGGTGACGATGGTCGGGGGGGGGGGCGGGGAAGAAGGTGGGCGGGGGGAGATGTTGGTCGGGGGGTGATGGTGTTCGGAGGTCCGATGTTCATCAAACGGGTAGCTAGTGATGGGGGGGCAGTCCGCTGGTGGGATGGTGGTACAGACAATTCGAGGGGAAGAGTTTACAGGGTAGCTTGTTGGTCTTGGAGGAAATACTCCTGCTCCTCCTGTTCCACAAGCAGCGCTGGAATGACTTACCTGATGAATTCAGCTCTTCTCATCCCCTTTCATCTGTCAGGTTTCCCGAGGCCTGGGAAACCCGGCCGACTGTCATTAAAAATAGAATGACTGTTAAAATGAAGTCAGGCAACCTGATTATAATATTTTGAATAATAGCCTGCCTCCCGTGAACGGATTGGTCGCCTGAACCTCGTTAAAACTGGAAGTGGGTGGGTTTGAGGTGGGTTGGGTTCCTGTTTTAGATTTTTTGCATCTTAATCTCTGACACAACCCGAACTCACCCGTTTTTGGGAGTAAGGTATCAGGCCTGATTATTGAGGTTTATACTTGAAGAATGGTCATTTGGATCAAGTACCGGTGGACCCACACCACTAGAATGTGTTGATACGTTCAGAAGAGAGCTGTGGGAGTGTAACCTGCAATCTAATCTAGAGTGGTTGGAGCTGAATTATTGATAGTAAGTTAATCCTGGACTGAGTCTGCCTCGATAGTGTAGTCGCTTGTGAACTCGCTGGTGTGTCAGCAGGCTGAATGATCGATTGAATCGCTTCCCACACACTCCCCAGTGCTCCGGTGTCAATGCCTTTAACCTTCAATGAATGAAAATGAGGTGAAGTGTCCATCCACTTACAGTGATATTTCTGGCAAGGAAACTTGGAGCCTCGTCGTTTGTAGGTCGGATTATAACATAAAATGGCACCTCCATGGACCGATGCTCCCCATCAGTAACATACAGCATGAACTGATCTGCTGTGGGTTCAATCCGCTGATGTCGGGACTGAACATAGTTTATGTGCAAATCCTTCATGTGTTTCAAGTCAAAGGAACCTAGGAACAAAAAATGAGAGGAAACAGTTGAGGAAGATTGTATGCAGATTATATATAAATGTGTGTGTATATACAGAGAGAGAGAGAGAAAGAGAGGGAGAGTGAGCAGGGTATATATATATATATTAAACAGACAATTCAGTTGTTCACTTTTACTAAATGCATAATCATGAAGAATCTTCGTGCACCTGAAGAAGGGAGCACTGTTAGTATGGGAGGGAGGCTGAAACACATTTGACTTTTTTCACCCCACTCACTTTACTCTGTGCAAAGAATGTGCCACAGCTCCAATCTTAGCAGAGTCCCACCCACTGCACCGTTGGGAATGTCCCTATTATCCACACCACCCAACTTTGCGGTATTATTGAGTGAGATTAACTGTTTAATGGTAATTGGTGAGCAGTATTGTGCTGCAGGCCCATTAGGCACAGGGCTAGATTGCAGAGACTCACTTTATATGGGTTCCTTGCAACTAGAAATGAGAGCAGACTTTTAATCCAGCCGTCTAGGCTGAAAATGCCGCAGGTCCCTGAAGTAAAAGATGCATGTCCTCACTGAGCTCTATCACTTGATTCATCTTAATACAGGAAATTTGAAAACACTAATCTGAACCGTGGATATTAAGGTAGTCTTGAACTCATTTCTTACAGTTAGAATATTTACCGTTTCACAAACTAGTAATTCATAGGGTTTTGGACAGTCAATAAACTCCATGTTCTTGATGAATGAAAACTTTTTCAAATTAGTATTAATGTTTGTTAAAATAAATGATATTCTGTATTCTATTGGAGTCAGAAGCAGCACATCTCACTAGCGGTTTCTATCTTTTATCATATTAAAGAGAAGTTTGTGAAAAAGAATATGTGGCAAGCCATTGTTTTGCTTACGGTGAATAAGAATCATACTGCGCTTTTTTCAAACTGATACTACACACAAGTTATGCAATGGTGAGTTTGACCAGCAAAGTAATGAAAAAAGACTTTTGCCAAAGTAATGAACAAATACTTTTGCCAAACACTTTTCTCATGAAGATGGGTGGGCTCCATAAGCACTGCATTTTACAGACTGGTCTATTGCAGTCATTAGAAATGCAGAGACAAGTTTGCAGCCGTTGGAGAAAACACTCCATGTGGATTGGAGGAACCAGGCTTATTTCGATCCAATCTTACCAATGCTGATGCCCATATTGCTCTTCTCGTAGCCTGGCGAAGGTAATGTGTTCTCTATGTAACCAAATTGGGGTGGGGACCACAGAACAAAAGTCAGTTCATCAACGGTGGTGTCCGGATCACCAGCACACAGGTGGCTGACTGTGATGGCAGCCGATGACCCCTCATCAACGACAAATATTTCACCTTGAATGAGACAACATCAGTTGGGAAATAATTTTTATTGGAAATTAAAGCAAAGCAATCTTTATTATTAGGTCTAGGATGGCATCATCTCAGCCAATGTGGCACAGCTCTACAAAAATTAATCCAGCAGAAAAGTTGGGCGTGTGGGCCATGGGGGGGTGGGCCATGGGGGGGAGGGTCATGGACAGGTGGGTCATGGGCGGGTGGGTCATGGGCGGGTGGGCCATGGGCGGGTGGGCCATGGGCGGGTGGGTCATGGGCAGGTGGGTCATGGGCGGGTGGGCCATGGGCGGGTGGGTCATGGGCGGGTGGGCCATGGGCGGGTGGGTCATGGGCGGGAGGGTCATGGGCGGGTGGGTCATGGGCGGGTGGGCCATGGGCGGGTGGGTCATGGGCGGGAGGGTCATGGGCGGGTGGGTCATGGGCGGGTGGGTCATGGGCGGGTGGGTCATGGGCGGGTGGACCATGGGCGGGTGGGTCATGGGCGGGTGGGCCATGGGCGGGTGGACCATGGGCGGGTGGGCCATGGGCGGGTGGGTCATGGGCGGGTGGACCATGGGCGGGTGGGTCATGGGCGGGTGGGTCATGGACAGGTGGGTCCTTCAGCGACAGCAGGAGTACCCCTGAATGGCAAAACCCACTTCAACGGGAAGACAATGGAAACAAAAATCGAGAGGCTGCAAACTTGCTCTCACCCGTTTTACACTGTCGCACAAAGTCAAGATCTAGCCTTAGATGTCTGCACTATGGGATAACATTTTTAAACACATGGAGAAACATGAGTGAACTAGCATCACTCAGTAGGGTATTCTAAAATACAACTTGTGCCAAACATCTACAATTTTTTGAAGAATAGAGGATAGATAAAGGAAATGTAGTGGATGTGGTTCATATGGATTTTCAAATATCATTTATTAAGTAACCACATAAGAGACTCATGGCAAATATAATGGCACAAGGAACAAATGGAAATATTTCCACTTGGATGGAGAGATGGTTGGAGGGCAGAAAATAAAGGAAATAGGTAAAAGGAAGTTTATTTGACCTGGGCAAACGTGGTGAATGGTGTTCCACACAGTTGATGTGATTTACTTTTTACATAAATGATCTGAACTAGGAATTGAGGAATTGATAATGAAATTTACTAATTACATTAAATTGTGAGGTGGGATAAACTTTAATGAGAAGAAAGAAAGACTTGGATTTATATCGCGCTTTTCACGACCACTGGATATCTCAAAGCACTTTACAGTCAATGAAGTACTTTTGGGGTGTAGTCACTATGGAATGTGGACAAAGCGGCAGCCAATCTGCACACAGCAAACTCCCACAAACAGCAATGTGATAATGACCAGATAATCTGTTATTTCTTATGTTGATTGAGAGATAAATATTGGCCAGGATTGCCAAAGAAGGCAGGAGATGACAGATAAGCTGACAGGATGAGCAGATAAGCGGCAGATACATTTCAATGCAGAAAGTCGTGAAGTAATATGTTTTGTAAGTAAGAATAAGGAAAGAAAATACATCTTAAATGGTAACATTTTAAGTAGAGTAGGGGGTCAGAGGGGCCTCGCAGATATACAATCATTAAAACTGGCAGCAGAAATGGCTGAAAAAATAACTAATGGAATCCTTGGGGCTAAACTTTGGTGCACACAGCCCTCTTTATCCGGCCCCAGGGATCGCCTTCACCAAAGAAGCTAAGTAACTTACCTGATGGTGGAGCTGAAAGGAGCACATTAACTGACAGGATCACCGCTCCCAACCCTCCTGCACATTGCCGCCAATCCCGACTCCCCCCCACTTCCCCCGAATCATTGTCACTCTCGACTCCCCCCCCCGCCCAATCATTGTCACTCTCTGCCTGACTCCCCACCAATCATTGCCAATCCCGACCCCCCCAATCATTGCAACTCCTGCCCGACTTCCACCCCCCCCAATTCAATGCCAATCCCAACTACCCCCCCCCGCAATCATTGCCACTCCCTGCCCAACTCCCCAACTCCGCCCCCAGTCATCGCCTCTCCCTGCCAGACCAACCCTCCCCACAATCATCGCCTCTCCCAACACCCCTCCCGTGCCCACCGCCCCCACCCCACCCTGCTCAATCATCACCGCTCCAGGCTCAAACCCCAGGTCTGATCTCCCCTCTGCTCCTGAACCAACCTCTTAATTCCTGACACTGATCACTGACTCAGGCCACGATCCCTGAGGCCCAATATCTGGAGAGCCTTGGGCGAATTACTGGGCCCAATTTCTATGCCTGTTTTGCATTTAGTGGAATGGAAAGAAAAAAAAAACAAGGAAGAGATGTTAGACTTTAGTTGGCTGCAGTTCGAGTATTGTGTACAGTTGTGGGCATCACAGTATGGGAAGAACATAAAACTGATGGAAAATGTAGTGTAGATTCTCTAGGGTGTTTTCAAGATGATGGGTTAGAGTTATTGTATAGACTTGAGAAGTGGAGGCATTTTTCACAAAGGGACAAGAGGCTCGTGTCAGAGGAATGGAGAGTTCATGGAGGGGAGTCATAGAATTGGAAGAAGTTACAGAGGGAGGCAAGAGGCATGGGGACTTTGGTTATGGCCAAATTAAATTGGTAAAATATTCTTTACACAGAGGGCAGTTAGAATGTGGAATACTCTGTCACAAACTATTGTTGTAGCAGAGTCCATGAATTATTTTAGAAAGGAATGAGATAAAAAAGAAAGACTTGCATTTATATAGTGCCTTTCATGACCACCGGACGTCTCAAAACGCTTTACAGCAAATGAACTACTTTTGGAATGTAGTCACTGTTGTAATGTGGGAAACCCGGCAGCCAATTTTGTGCACAGCAATGTGATAATGGCCTGATAATTGTTTTTTGTTATGTTGACTGAGGGATAAATATTAATCCCATGACACGGGGGATTACTCCCCTGCTTTTCTTCAAAATAGTGCAATGGGATCTCTTACGTCCACTTGCGAGAACAAATGGGTTTAATGTCTCATCTGAAAGACAGTGCAGTACTCCCTCAGCACTGCACTGGAGCGTCAGCCTTGATTTTTGAGTTCAAGTCCCTGGAGTGGAACTCGAATCCACAACCTTCTGACTCAGAGGCGAGTGTGCTACCCACTGAGCTATAGCTGTCAAAAAGGAATGAGATAGTTGTATGTTTGAGAAAAGGATGAATATTAAAGGTGTGGGGAGTGAGGAGAAGAGTGGGATATAGGTGGATCATGCAGAAAGAAATATTGGTGCAGATTGGTTCTGAACCTGTTTTTAAAAAGTGACATTCTAAGGTCCTGTGATGAATAATGCCATCCTGTAATGCACTTGTTATAAGGATAATGAATGCATTGATATGTTACTGTGTGATGTTCAGAACAAATGTATTAGCACATTTATATGAGCTTTCCTTTTCCTCTATTTTTACAAAGGTGCTGGCTTATGGGTTATTGTACAGTACTTTTCCCAACCCCTTTGAATTGGTGGTACAGCCCCATTAAATAAAATTTTGTGTAACAGCTACTGGAATACAAACTTCATATGAATCACAGTTCCCTCTACAGACATGTGGTTTGGCACTGTGGCTGGTCAATAAAATTCAAATCACATCTTGCTGACATTTACATCTCTTCCCCAGCATTTGTGGGAGAAAGACATTTGTTCTCAGATGCATAACTTAATATTTTTAAACAGCTTGACTGTTTACATCATTAAACTTTAGAAATAGGGATGGCAATCCGAAAGCTGAATTGTGATAGTTTGCAAGTTTCAAAATTGCAAGTGGATGGAGTAACACGTGCTGTGAAAATTGAATGGTGTGATCGTACAAGTTGTACAGCACACTGAAGCTGCAACATGCTGAGGCACAGAATGGGACCACACTGGTTCCATCAGCAGCTCCTAAATGGTGAGTTTCGGCTCTTGGTCACCGTTCTGTCACAAGAGGTGTCAATCAGAGATCAAGCACCTTCCTAGAGGAAGAAAGGAGAAATCAAAGGGAGAGGTGTACCGGGTTCCTGATGGCCGATCACAGGTTGGCTTTGGCTGACTGGCTTGTTCACCTTTATAGTTACGCTTAATGTGCCGAACGTGGAGGTCACATTGGAGAATGGGCTTGTTTGTCCTTTATGAGAACAAGAAGCAGGGAAGGCATGGGGCAATTATAATTAAAGTATATTTTTGGGGGTCTCACTGTGGGGATTACATGTCAGATCTACCCTAAAACATGGGATAAGAACACAAGAAAAGCATGGAATGAGAAAAAGCCATTTGACCATTCAATTCTGCTCCTTCCACATACCACATACAATATACATAGAAAACATAGAAACATAGAAAATAGGTGCAGGAGTAGGCCATGGCTGAACATGCAACTTCAGTACCACATTTCTGCTTCCTCGCCATACCTCTTGATCCCGCTAGTAGTAAGGACTACATCTAACTCCTTTTTGAATATATTTATTGAATTGGCTTCAACAACTTTCTGTGGTAGAGAATTCCACAGGTTCACCACTCTCTGGGTGAAGAAGTTTCTCCTCATCTCGGTCCTAAATGGCTTACCCCTTATCCTTAGACTGTGACCCCTGGTTCTGGACTTCCCCAACATTGGGAACATTCTTCCTGCATCTACCCTGTCTAAACCCGTCAGAATTTTAAACGTTTTTATGAGATCCCCTCTCATTCTTCTGAACTCCAGTGAATGCAAGCCCAGTTGATCCAGTCTTTCTTGATATGTCAGTCCCGCCATCCCGGGAATCAGTCTGGTGAACCTTCGCTGCACTCCCTCAATAGGAACATAGGAACAGCAGGTGGCAATTTAGTTCCTCGAGCCTGTTCCGCCATTCAATGAGATCATGGTTGATCAGTGACCTAACTCCATATACCTGCCTGTGGCTTATATCCCTCAATACCTTTGGTTAACAAAAATTTATCAATCTCAGAATTAAAATTAAGAATTAACCTAGCATCAATTGCCATTTGCGGAAGTGAGTTCCAAACCTCTACCACACTGTGTGTAGAAGTGTTTCCTAATTTCACTCCAGAAAGGTCTGGCTCTAATTTTTAGACCAGGCCCCCTAGTCCGAGAATCTACAACCAGCAGAAATAGTTTCTCTCTATCTACCCTATCTGTTCCCCTTAATATCTTGAAAACTTTGATCAGATCACCCCTTAACCTTCTAAATTCCAGGGAATACAACCCTAGTTAGTGTAATCTCTCCTCGTAATTTAACCCCTGGAGTCCGGGTATCATTCTGGTAAATCTACACTGCACTCTCTCCAAGATTAATACATCCTTCCTAAGGTGTGGTGCCCAGAACTGCTCACAGTACTCCAGGTGTGGTCTAACCAGTACTGTGAGCAGTTCTGGACACCAGAAGTTAGCAGCATAACTTCTACCCCTTTGTATTCTAATCCTCTAGATATAAAGACCAGCTTTCCATTAGCAGTTTTGATTATTTTCTGTACTTGTTCGTGACATTTTAATGATCTATGTACATGGGCCCCCAAGTCTCTTTGGACTGTTTTTAGATATTTGGCATTTAGAAAGTACCCTGTTCTATCCCTTTTAATTCCAAAGTGGATGGCCTCATATTTGCCTACAATTAAATCAATTTGCCACAGTTTGTCCCATTCACTTCATCTATCAATATCTCTTTTGTAACTTTATGCTTTCATCTACACCTCCTACAATGCCGCATATCTTTGTGTCATCGGCAAATTTGGATATATGACTTTCTATGCCATCATCAAAGTCTTTAATAAATACGGTGAATAGTTGAAGCCCCAACACAGATCCCTGCGGGACACCACCTGCCACATCCTGCCAATTAGAGCATCTATCCATTATGCTTACTATCTTTCACCTGCCGCTCAGCCAATTTCTTAACCAGGTCAATAATTTGCTTTCAATTCCATCAGTTAACAGTGTTTTACGAGGGTCTTTATCAAAGCCTTCTGGCAGTCCATATGAATAACATCCATTGTCATTCCCCTGTTCACTACTTTAGTCACCTCTTCAAAAAATTCAATCATGTTCATCAATCATAACCGACCCATTACAAATCCATGCTGGCTCTCTCTGATCAACTGAAAATGTTCAAGATCTTCGGTCACCCTATTCTTAATTATAGACTCCAGTAATTTCCCAACATCAGATTTTAGGCTAACTGGTCTATAATTTCCTGGTTTCCCTTTCTCATCTTTCTTAACTAGTGGAGTGACATGCGCAATTTTCCAACCTAAAGGAACTGTTCCTGAACTGAGCCTCCTCCCCATTTAATCTCTTAAAGCAGTTGTTGCAAGCTGTTTTTGCTGAGCACCCTTACAGAGATTCATATCCAATGCATTCCCTCCTCTTTTTAAGAAAGAGTAAATGCTCCCTGTGTGGAATCCCATCCAATGGTGGACACATCTCTCTCTCCCGGTAAAATGTCACCTATAGGCTGCCAGACCAGTTAGAATTGAAATGGAGAAATGAAGGTATCAGGAACAGTAGGGAGAGGAAATGCTGACAATAAAATGCCTCCAGCAGCAAGGTACTGGATTATCAAATCAAAACAATGGCCCAGAAATTCCTAAAGTTGTGTGCCCTGGTTGTTAGATTACTTTCCTCACCCTTCAGCTTGAAAGGTTTTTGTGCCGCAAATTTCGGAAAGTGCGATCTGATAACAATGCATCCCGAACCTGGCGAAATGACAAGACTAACAGTCTATCTCCTTTTGACCTTATAATATTGTGAAAAATAGTCGTAAGCCTGAGGATTGGAAAAGTTTTAGAAGTCAGCAAAGGATGATCAAAAAATTGATAAAAAGGGAAAAGATAGTCTATGAGAGAAAACTAGCAAGAAATATAAAAACAGATTGTAAGAGCTTCTACAAGTATGAGAGTAGCAAAAGTAAACATTGATCCCTTAGAGGCTGAGGCAGGAGGAATTATTATGGGGAATAAGGAAATGGCAGAAATGTTAAACAAATATTTTGTATCTGTCTTCACAGTAGAAGAGCAACACACATATCTATAATGGTAGGAAACTAAGGGTCGAATGAGGGTGAGGAACTTAATGTAATTAATATAAGTAGAAAAAATGTACTAGAGAAACTAATGGGACAAAAAGCCAACAAATCCCCTGGACCTGACAAAGTTGACAAATCCCCTGGACCTGACGGCCTACGTCCTAGGGTTCTAAAAGAGGTGGCTGCAGAGATAGTGGATGCATTGGTTTTGATCTTTCAAAATTCCCTAGATTCTAGAACAGTCCCAGCAGATTGGAAGGTAGCAAATGTAACATCGCTAGTCAAGAAAGGATGGCGAGAGAAAACAGGGAACTTCAGGACAGTTAGCCTGACATCAGTCATCTGGAAAATGCTGGAATCCATTGCTAGGGAAGTTGTATCAGGGCACTTAGAAAATTATAACATGATTAGGCAGAGTCAACATGGTTTTATGAAATGAAAATCGTGTTTAACAAATTTATTAAGAGTTTTTTGAGGGTGTAACTAGCAGGATAGATAAAGGGGAACCAGTGGCTGTCGTATATTTTGATTTCCAAAAGGCAGTTGATAATGTGCCACATAGGTTATGGCACAAGATAAGGGATTGGAGGGAATGTATTAGCATGTATAGAGGATTGGTTAACGGACAGAAAACAGAGAGTAACGATAAACAGGTCTTTTTCAAGTTGTCAGGCTGTAACTAGTGGGGTGCCGCAAGGATTAATGCTTGGGCCTGAGCTATTTACAATCTATATTAATGACCTAGATGAAGAGACCGAGTGTAATGTATCCAAGTTTGCTGATAATACAAAGAAAGCTAAGTGGGACAGTAAGATGTGAGGAGAACATAAAGTGCCTGCAAAGGGATATAGATAGACTAAGTGAGTGGGCTGTAAGGTGGCAGATGGAGTATAATGTAGGGAAATGTGAGGTTATTCACTTTGGAAGGAAGAATAGAAAAACAGAATATTTTTTAAATGGTAGAAACTTTTAAATGTTGTGTTCAGAGAGATTTGGGTGTCCCTTGTGCATGAAACACAGAAAGCTAGCATGCAGATACAGCAAGCAATGAGGCGGTGCAATGTAAGTTCACTAGATTGATTCCTGGGAATGAGAGGGCTGTCTTAAGATGAGAGATTGTGTAGAATGGGCCTATACTCTCTGGAGTTTAGAAGAATGAGAGGTGATCTCATTGAAACATACAAGATTCTGAAGGGGATTTGTTATGTTTCGAATAACTCCACAAGACTGTATATTGTAAGCTCAAACTATTGTGACCTTGGCCTCTTTAAAGTAACTCCAGAGTGAGGAAGCAGCATGGTAGACTGCCTTTTATACCTGCTTGCCCAGGGTGTGCAGGTGACCCTTGGGCCTCCCACAGGTGCGCCCCCTGGTGGCAAGTCTTAAACACTAGTAAAGTTTACATACATAACACCACTCCCCCCCAAAGCCTTAGATACAAGTTATTTACAAGTTGAGGCAACCAGGGGCTCTACGTTCTCAGGTTGATCGCCTGAGTTGAAGTCCTGGCATGGGTGAGTTGGTTGGATCATTGCTGCACTGCAGCGCGGCTGGTCTGATCGGACTGCCGGGCATGGTGGGTTCATCCTCGTGGTTGACCGCGAGGTCGATTGCTGGTTGGGTGTGTGTTGGTGGATCAATGATGGTAATGTCCTCTTCAAACTGTTCTTGGTTGTCAGTGAATCACAGTTTGGTCTGATCCAAGTGCTTTCTGCACGTTTGTCCATTCAAAAGTTTGACAACAAACACTCTATTCCCCTCCTTGGCTAACACAGTGCCAGCAACCCATTTGGGACCATGACCATAATTTAGAACAAACACAGGGTCATTAACCTCAATGTCACATGATACAGCTGCGCGATCGTGATACATGTTATGCCGGTGATGCCGGGTTTCTAAATGATCATTGAGATCTGGGTGGACTAAGGAGAGCCTGGTTTTGAGTACTCTCTTCCTTAACAATTCTGCAGGGGGTGCACCCATAAGCGAGTGGGGTCGCGTTCGGTAGCTGAGTAGAATCCGAGATAACCGGGTCTGCAGGGAACCGTCCATCACACGTTTTAAACTCTGCTTGATAGTTTGAACTGCCCATTCTGCTTGACCATTGGATGCGGGCTTAAACGGGGCAGACCTGACATGCTTGATGCCATTGCAGGTCATGAACTCATTGAATTCTGAGCTGGTGAAACATGATCCATTGTCACTAACAAGGACGTCGGACAAATCATGGATGACGAACATGGCCCGGAGGCTTTTAAATATGGCAGTGGACGTACATATTGATATTATTATACATTCATCATCATCATCATCATCATCATCATTGGCAGTCCCTCGTGATCGAGGAAGACTTGCTTCCACTCATGAAGTGAGACCTTTGGTGGCTGAACAGTCCAATACAAGAGCCACAGACTCTGTCACAGGTGGGACAGATAGTCGTTGAGGGAGGGGTGAGTGGGACTGGTTTGCCGCACTCTCTTTCCGCTGCCTGCGCTTGATTTCTGCATGCTCTCAGCATTGAGACTCGAGATGCTCTGCGCCCTCTCGGATGCACTTCCTCCACTTAGGGCGATCTTGGGCCAGGGACACCTGGATATCAGTGGGGATGTCGCATTTTATCAGGGAGGCTTTGAGGGCGTCCTTGTAACGTTTCTTCTGCCCACCTTTGGCTCGTTTGCCGTGAAGGAGCTCCGAGTAGAGCACTTGCTTTGGGAGTCTCGTGTCTGACATGCGGACGATGTGGCCTGCCCAGCGGAGCTGATCGAGTGTGGTCAGTGCTTCGATGCTGGGGATGTTAGCCTCAATGAGGACGCTGACGTTGGTGCACTTCTCCTCCGAGGGGATTTGTAGGATCTTGCGGAGACAGCGTTGGTGATATTACTCCAGCAACTTGAGGTGTCTACTGTACATGGTCCATGTCTTTGAGCCATACAGGATGGCGGGTATTACTACAGCCCTGTAGACCATGAGTTTGGTGGCAGTTTTGAGGGCCTGGTCTTCAAACACTCTTTTTCTCAGGCGGCTGAAGGCTGCACTGGCACACTGGAGGCAGTGTTGGATCTCGTCGTCGATGCCTGCTCTTGTTGATAAGAGGCTCCCGAGATATGGGAAGTGGTCCATGTTGTCCAGGGCCGCACCATGGATCTTGATGACTGGGGGGGCAGTGCTGTGCGGTGAGGACAGGCTGGTCGAGGACCTTTGTCTTACGAATGTTTAGCTTAAGGCCCATGCTTTCGTACGCCTCAGTAAATACGTCGACTATGTCCTGGAGTGCAGCCTCTGTATGTGCACAGACGCAGGCATCGTCCGTGTACTGTAGCTCGATGACAGAGGTTGGGGTGGTCTTGGACCTGGCCTGGAGATGGCGCAAGTTGAACAGGTTCCCACTGGTTCTGTAGTTTAGTTCCACTCCAGCGGGGAGCTTGTCCACTGTGAGGTGGAGGATGGCGGCGAGAAAGATTGAGAAGAGGGTTGGGGCGTGAAGCAGCCCTGTTTGACCCCGGTTCGGACGTGGATTGGGTCTGTGGTGGATCCGTTGGTAAGAATCATGGCCTGCATGTCGTCATGGAGCAGGTGAAGGACGGTGACGAACTTTTGGGGGCATCCGAAACAGAGGAGGATGCTCCATAGACCCTCACGGTTGACAGTGTCAAAGGCCTTCGTAAGATCGAAGAAGGCCATATATAAGGGCTGGCGCTGTTCCCTACATTTTTCCTGCAGCTGTCGCGCTGCAAAAATCATGTCCGTTGTGCCCCGTAGGGGACGAAATCCGCACTGTGACTCCGGGAAGAGCTCCTCGGCCACGGGAAGAAGACAGTTGAGGAGGACTCTAGCGACGACTTTCCCAGTGGCTGATAGCAGGGAGATTCCTCTGTAGTTGCCGCAGTCGGACTTGTCCCCTTTTTTAAAGATGATAACGATTACTGCATCTCTGAGATCCCCCGACATGCTCACATCCCTCCAGATGAGAGAGACGAGGTCGTGTATTCGCGCCAGCAGTGCCTCTCCGCTATACTTCAATGCCTCAGCAGGGATTCCGTCTGCACCTGTAGCCTTGTTGTTTTTAAGCTGCCTTGTGGCTTTTTCTAGCTCCTGCAGCGTTGGGGTCTCACTGAGGTGGTGGCAGGTAGCATGCTGCGGGATTGAGTCGAGAACACTCGAGTTCAATCCATTTAGAGTCAGCGTCCACTGCTACTAGGAACATCTTTCCGAGAAAGGGGTCAGCGAAATGAACGTGGACCCTGGACCACGGTTTGGAGAGCCATGACCACAGACTCAGTGGGGCCTCCCTTGGTGCATTGCTCAGCTGTGCGCAAGTGTTACATTGATGAGCGCATGACTCCAATTCCGAGTCAATGCCGGGCCACCAAATGTGCGACTTGGCGATAGCCTTCATCATGACTATGCCTGGGTGGGTACTGTGTAGGTCGCGTATAAATGTTTCCCTGCCTTTTTTTGGCAAACCTACTCCATTCCCCCATAGGAGACAATCCGAATGGATGGACATTTCATCCTTGCGACAGTAAAACAGCATAATTTCGTCTTGCATTTCCCCAGGAACTGCCAACCAGCTCCCATTAAGGATGCAGTTTTTTACTAGTGATAGCACAGGGTCCTGGCTAGTCCACATCCTGATCTGGCGAGCCATGACGGGTGACCCCTCGCTCTCAAAAGCGTCCATTACAAGAAGCAAGTCTGCGGGTTGCGCCATTTCCACCCCAGTGGTGGGCAATGGTAGCCGACTGAGGCCATCAGCACAGTTCTCAGTGCCTGGTCTGTGGTGGATTACATAGTCATATGCAGATAATGTTAGTGCCCATCTTTGGATGCAGGACGAAGCATTGGTGTTAATACCTTTGCTTTCTGAGAACAGCGAAATGAGCAGTTTGTGGTCGGTTTCGAGCTCGAACTGGAGTCCAAATAGGTATTGGTGCATTCTCTTAACCCTGTAACGCATGCTAATGCTTCTTTCTCAACCATACTGTCGGCTTTTTCAGCCTTATATAAACTTCTGGACGCATATGCAACCGGTTACAGTTTGCCTGACACATTGGCTTGTTGTAACACACAACCGACCCCGTACAAAGATGCATCACAAGCTAGTAAAAAACTTTTACACGGGTCATACAGTAAAAGTAAATTGTTCGAACATAGCTAATTATAACTAAGAATAATTGTCAGTGAAATAAATTTTGACGAAAAGTATTCATGCACATCTCCCATAGCATTAAAACAGACTTTGAACCAATAAATGAATTCTCAGTCAGAAACGTTGTCAGGTTTCTGGCCTTATTAAAGGCTGTCTCTTGAGATTTCCCCCAAACCTAGTCATCACCCTTGCGTAGCAATAAATACAAAGGTTCCAGCCAAGTGCTCAACCCCGGTAGAAAGTTACCAAAATAGTTGAGGAGTCCCAGGAACGAACGCAGCTCTGTCACATTCTGTGGCCTGGGTGCATTCTTGATGGCCTCCGCCTTGGAGTCCGTGGGTCTGATGCCATCCGCCGCAATCTTTCTCCCCAGAAATTCGACCTCTGATGCCAGGAAAACATACTTTAAACATCAGGGTGCACGGAACCGATTTCAGCAGACTCTCCATGCTCCTCTGGAAGATGGCCGTAGCCGAGCGAATCCCAAAAGGGCATCTATGGTATATCAACAGTCCTTTATGCGTATTGATGCACATCAATTTTTTCGAATGTTCAGCCAGTTTCTGTGTCATGTAAGCAGAGGTTAGATCCAGCTTGGTGAATGACTTCCCTCCTGCTAGCGTTGCGAACAGGTTATCTGCTTTGGGTAATGGTCCTGGAACGATGGGGGATGGGGGTTTGTGGGGAGCGGGCAGGGAAGTGGACCCGAGTCCATGATCAGATCAGTCATGATCGTATTGAATGGCGGAGCAGGCTCGAGGGGCCGTATGGCCTACTCCTGTTTCTATTTCTTATGCTCTTATGAGACTCGGTTGATCATTACCTTGTAGTCCCCGCAGATTCTGACCATCCCATCATTTTTCAAAACCGGAACAATTGGACTGCCCCACTCGTTGAACTCGACTAGAGATATGATCCCCTCTCGTTGAAGTCTGTCCAGCTCGATCTCGACTTTCTCTCGCATCATGTATGGAACCGCTCGGGCGTTGTGATGAACGGGTCATGCATCAGGGACTAGATGGATCTACACTTTGGCGCCTGTGAAGTTGCCGATGCCTGGCTCGAATAACGACGGGAATTTGTTTAGCACTTGGGCGCACGAGGCGTCATCCACTGAAGACAGTGCTTTGATGTCATCCCAGTTCCATTGGATCTTTCCTAGCCAGCTTCTGCCGAACAGCGTTGGGCCATCACCTGGTATAATCCATAGTGATAAATCATGCACAGTTCCATCGTACGATACCTGTCGCACTGCCAATGACTTGTATGAGCTCTTTGGTGTAAGTGCGCAGCTTGGTGTGCATCGGACTTAGTTTTGGCCTTTGTGCCTTGTTGCCCCACAGTTTCTCAAAAGTCTTCTGGTTCATAATTGACTGACTCACCCCCGTGTCCAATTCCATGGAAACTGGAATGCCGTTTAATTTGACTTTCAACATTAACGGAGGGCTTTTGGTGGTGAAGGTGTGTACCCCATACACTTCCTCTTCAGCCTTGGGTTGAGTTGCCTCTCTTACTCATTCAGCGTGATCCGCGCCGGATCGGTCATCTTCTCCCGACTCTGCCACGTGATGAGTCGCAGCACGTTTGCATATTCGCTGGAGGTGCCCCATTGTAGTGCTTGAATCGACATTGATGGGCTCGATGATTACCCCTGCAGCGTCAACATGGTGTTAATGGATTCGCATTCAAGCCCCATAGCGAACTCTGAGTCATCCTAGGTCAGGCCTCTGCAGGCGTATAGGCCCTGCCATTTACAGTTCTGCCTGCTGAAAGCCTTATTTTATGCACAGTACTTTCCGGTGAGCTTTGATGCTGCAAAGATATTTGTTTAGTGTTATCGTTCGTGGACATGAAAGCCTGGGCTATCATGATGGCCTTGGTCAGATCTAAGGATTCGGCAGACAGCAGTTTGCGAAGAATGACCTCCTGGCCGATTCCAAGCTCGAAAAAGTCCCGCAACATTTCCCCCAAAAATCCAGCAAATACGCACGGTCCCGCAAGACGTCTTAGGTCGGCGACGTAGCTCGCCACGTCCTGGTCCTTGGAGCGATGGTGCGTATAAAAGCGATATCTGGCCATTAAGATGCTCTCCTTTGGCTTGGGGTGTTCCCGAACCAGCGTGCACAACTCTGCATATGTCTTCTCCGTTGGTTTCGTCAGTGCTAGCAGATTTTTGATGAGGCTATATATCGTGGACCCACAAACGGTGAAGAGAATCACCCTGTGCTTGACCACGGTCTCTTCCGTATTCAGCTCATTGGCCACGAAGTACTGGTCAAGACACTCAATGAAGGCTTCCCAATCATCACCCTCAACAAATCTCTCAAGAATACCAACGGCAGCCATAACTGTGTGAAAGTTCGTGATCTGTTACTCGTTGCCAATTGTTATGTTCAGAATAACTCCATAAGACTGTATGCTGTAAGCTCAAACTGTTGTGACCTTGGTCTCTTTAATGTAACTCCAGAGTGAGGAAGCAGCATGATAGACTGCCTTTTATACCTGCTTGCCCGAGGACTGCAGGTGACCCTTGGGTCTCTCACAGGTGCGCCCCCTGGTGACAAGTCTTACACACTAGTTAAAGTTTACATACATAACAGGATTGACAGGATAGATGCTGAGAGGTTGTTTCCCCTGGTTGGAGTGTCTAGAACTAGGGGGTACAGACTCAGGATAAGGCGTAGACCATTTAAGATAGAGATGAGGAGGAATTTCTTCACTCAAAGGGTTGTGAATCTTTGGAATTCTCTGCCCCAGATGGCTGTGGAAGCTGAGTCTCAACCTCTCAAGGCTGAGGTAGATAGAATTTTGGAGACTGACGGAATCAAGGGATATGGAGATCTGGCGGGAAAGTGGAGCTGAGGTCGGTGATCAGCCATGATCTTATTGAATGGCAGAGCAGGCTCGAGGGGCCTTATGGTCTACACCTGCTCCTATTTCTTATATTCTTATATCTGATTTTGGCCTCAACTCCACTTCCCCACCCTCTCCCCATAAGCCTTGACTCCCTTATCTTTCAAAAATCTGTCTATCTCCATCTTAAATATATTCAATGACCCAGTCTCCACTGCTCTCTGGCGTAGAGAATTCCAAAGATTCACGACCCTCTGAGAGAAGAAATTCTTCCTCATTTCTGTTTTAAATGGACGACCCCTTATTCTGAGACTATCCCCCTAGTTCTAGATTCCCTCACGAGGAGAAACATCCTCTTTGCATCTACTCTGACAAGCTCCTGTAGAATCTTACACATTTCAATAAAATCACCTCTTATTCTTCTAAACTCCAATGAGTATAGGCCTAATCTGTTCAACCTTTCTTTATATGACAACCCCTTCATCTCAGGAATCAACCTCATGAACCTTCTCTGAACTGCTTATGTTATGTTATGTTCTTAATCTATGAGATTTCAGGGTAGAGAAAGAAACAGAGGAATGGCTGAGAAGGAAATCAGGTGAATTAGAGTGAAATGAGGTACAGAAAGAGAAATAACGAGAGGGAAAGAAAGATTGGATTAAGAGAGAGAGAAAACAAGAGACAGGAAGGAAAGCAAGACTTTTTTTTAAGAACACTTTACTACGTGGAGGAATGCAACTCTAAAGTTTCAATTGTTCCCTTTCTGAGCTGGTTGAGTGGCATTGCAGGAACATAAATCTTGTTATTGAAACGGTCCTTACATTTTAAAGTTTTTTTTATTCGTTCATGGGATGTGGGCGTCGCTGGCAAGGCCAACATTTATTGCCCATCCCTAATTGCCCTTCAGAAGGTGGTGGTAAGCCGCCTTATTGAACCGCTGCATTCCATGTGGTGAAGGTACTCCCAAAGTGAATATACGTCTTTGCAGCGGTTTGGTACATTCCAGAGGATAGTTAAGATCAACCACATTGCTGTAGGTTTGGAGTCACATATAGGCCAGACCGGCTAAGCATGGCAGATTTCCTTCCCTAAAGGACATTAATGAACCAAATGTGTTTTCATGGTCACAATTACTGACACTAGCTTTTTAATTCCAGATTTATTTAATTGAATTAAAATTCCCCAGCTACCGTGATGGGAATTGAAGTCATGTCCCCGTATCATTCGTCCAGGCCTCCAGATTACTAGTCCAGTAACATTGCCACTACGCTACCGTATCCGTCTTAACTTTGTGCAGTGAGTTTCATTCATATTTATGGCTCAAATGCAGCAATTGTTGAAACACATGGGGCGGTTGATGGTGAGAACCCATTTTGCAAGGCAATGGCAGCGCAACTTGTCCAGCAGTTTGTGGTGATTTGCAACTCACGGCACATCTCTTCCTCGCTACACGTTGCTGGGTTATTTACACATTACTAGTGGTGTGCGCATTAAACTGGCCGCTATTGTCCCAGTAACGTCTGTGCCAATACAGAAATAAAGAAAGTGTTGTCATAATATTTTTATAAAGTTATAACTCATGTAATAGCTTAACAATGCAATTTCCTGCAATAAAAATCCAATTTCAGTTTTGCTACAACTGAAATCACCAAATTCTGGGATGTTAATATAAGGAACAAACCTAGCTCTGTAACAATTATTCATTAAGGACATTAACAGTGCAACCTATGGTATAAGGTATATTTACCAAAAATACAATATTACTTGTATTGTAAGAAAGCTTTCTATGGGAATAGTAAACATTTGTGTTCTTTAGCTTACATGTGAGAGGTAATGACTGATAAAGTATTGAGTGTAGGTTTTGATTTCAGGGCCTGACCCTGTGGCTTTTGCTACCTTATTAGGAACATAGGAACAGGAGGAGGTAATTCAGTCCCCTGAGCCTGTTCTACCATTCAATCAGATCATGACTGATCTGTATCTTAACTCCATCTACCCGCCTTGGTTCTGTAAGCCCTAACACACTCGCCTAACAAAAATCTATCGATCTCAGTATTGAAATTTTCAATTGACCCTCAGCCACAACAGCTTTTTGTGGGAGAGTTCCAGATTTCCACCATCCCTTCTGTGAAGAACTGCTTCCTGACATCATCTCTGAACAGCCTAGCTCTAATTTTAAGGTTATGCCCCCTTGTTCTGGACTACCCCACCAGAGGAAACAGTTTCTCTCTAACTACCCAATCAACTCCTTTAATCATCTTAAACATCTTAATTAAATCATCCCTTAATTTTCCATACTAAATTGAATACAGACCTCGTCTTTGCAACCCATCCTATAATTTAATCCTTTTAGCCCCGGTATCATTCTAGTGAATGTGTGCTGCACCCCCTCCAAGGCCAATATATCCTTCCTGAGGCATGGTGCCCAGAACTGATGGCAGTACTTGAGCTCTATACCACAGTAACATAACTTCCACCCCTTTGTATTCCAGCCCCCTTGAGATAAAGGCCAACATTCCATCAGCCTTTTAAATTATTTTTTTGTACCTGTCCACTAAAGTTTAGTGATTTCTGTACATGGAGCCTTAAATCTTTCTTCTCACCCATAGTTCTCACCATTTAGAAAATACTCTGACCTATTTTTCTTAGGTTCAAAGTGGATGACCTCACTTTCCCACGTCGAACTCCATCTGCCACAGTTTTGCCCACTCTGAATCTATCAATGTCCCTTTGTGCCTTTCTGGTCCTATCTGCACTATTTCCCATGCTATCTGACCTAGCATCATCAGCAAAGTTAGATATATGGCTCTCTATTCCTTTATCCAAGCAATTTTTCGATATAGTGAAAAGCTGAGGCCACAGTACAGATCCCTGGGAGGCACCTTAGTCACATCTTGCGAATTTAGGTACCTACCCATTATCCTTACCTCCTAACCAATTCCCTACCCATGTCAATAGGTTTCCTCCTTGACCTTAGACCTCCAGCATTGAGTTACCTCCCGTGGTGCATGGTGTAGGCTGCAAGCTCTCAACGATCAAAACAAACATTTCAAATAACAGCAACTGTACCAGTTATGTGTCCCGGACCCCCACAACATAATCAGAGTTTCCCAGTTACTCTGCACATCATTGCTGCATTCTCCCATTATACTTTTGCACTTTCCTGCGTAATTTCCTCTACAATAAAGGCAAATGATCAATCTCACACGTCCCCTCACGGCCAGCAGCATGTCCCCAGTGCCCTTCTTCTCATTGTTCCCCTTGTGTCCCTCTCATAACCTTGGCGAGCCCTATAGCTTTAGAACCTCTGTCCTAAAGGAATGATCTGCACAATTATTTCCAAATGAAAGTAATTGAGTTAAATATTCATCCTTTCCCATATGCCTATTCAATCCTGGCCTGTGGTCTGCCAGCAAACATTGCTCCCCTTACAATATCTCCTCTCCCAACATAGTGTTCCCCATCAGGCGCGCGGCTGTGCTGTGCACCATTCGGGAGGTTCTGCGCAGGCTGCTCACCAGCTGCTGCCACTGGAAATAATACTGTGCAGCAAATTTAAAGGATACGCGCACCCAAAACAGTTAGAGGGAACATTGCCCCAATAGCGCTGGAACCACGGTATATTTATTCACATTGACAGACATCAACTTAAAAGAGGCATTTTTTTGTTGTTTTCTTACCAATGATAATTCTCGGTGGTTGGTTGTTGATGGGCATTACAGTAATGTTGAGGTCGTATACAGGGAGAGAGTCGTGAACAGGTAGTGGAAGGGGAAGAGGTTCCTCGTAGCAGCAGCCTCCCACCGTACCTCCATACCAATCCGAGATAACAAAAGTAATGGAATCGAAACAGGGTGTTAAACCCACCTCGCCACCTGAGAACAGGGAGAATTAAAACAGCAAGACTCATTATACAAAGAAAATAATTCCATGAGGAATTTACTTTTAGTCACGAGTGTTTAATTGACAGCAGCAGTTCAAATCACAAGCCGGCCCCCAACTAAGATCATTCAGCTTAAGCATTCTATTTGTCACCCTCCTTTTCTCCTCTCGCCCCCCTCGGAAGCAGTTCAATCCTGCCGGGGTGCAGTTCCATGGAAACAGGTGCTTCTCGATATTAAAAGCGGCTTTAGCAGCCTATTTCACCATGGAGGCATCACCCAATCCCGTTCTTTCCCAACATTTTCAGCAAGGACAGTGATCAGGAGCTGAAAGCCTGATTGATTTTCCCAACAAGTACCAAGGGGTGTGGAGCCCAAGTGTGGTCCCTGAGTCCAATTGTGGTCCCTGAGTCCAATTGTGGTCCCTGAGTCCAATTGTGGTCCCGAGTCCAATTGTGGTCCCGAGTCCAATTGTGGTCCCGAGTCCAATTGTGGTCCCTGAGTGAAATTGTGGTCCCTGAGTGAAATTGTGGTCCTGAGTCCAATTGTGGTCCCTAGTCCAATTGTGGTCCCTGAGTGAAATTGTGGTCCCTAAGTGAAATTGTGGTCCCGAGTCCAATTGTGGTCCCGAGTCCAATTGTGGTCCCGAGCCCAATTGTGGTCCCGAGCCCAATTGTGGTCCCTGAGTGAAATTGTGGTCCCTGAGTGAAATTGTGGTCCCTAAGTGAAATTGTGGTCCCTAAGTGAAATTGTGGTCCCTAAGTGAAATTGTGGTCCTGAGTCCAATTGTGGTCCTGAGTCCAATTGTGGTCCTGAGTCCAATTGTGGTCCCTGAATCCAATTGTGATCCTGAGTCCTATTGTGGTCTTGAGTCCAATTGTGGTCCCTGAGTCCAATTGTGGTTCCTGAGTCCAATTGTGGTCCCGAGTCCAATTGTGGTCCCGAGTCCAATTGTGGTCCCGAGTCCAATTGTGGTCCCGAGTCCAATTGTGGTCCCTGAGTCCAATTGTGGTCCCTAAGTCCAATTGTGGTCCCTAAGTTCAATTGTGGTCCCTAAATCCAATTGTGGTCCCTGAGTCCAATTGTGGTCCCGAGTCCGATTGTGGTCCCGAGTCCAATTGTGGTCCTGAGTCCAATTGTGGTCCCTAAGTTCAATTGTGGTCCGAAGTGCAATTGTGGTCCTGAGTCCAATTGTGGCCCCTGAGTCCAATTGTTTCTCCTACCTGCCCCTGGACCATGACCCCATTACTGAACATCATGCCATAATTTCCCAGACTGTTACTGACCTCACCTCCTCTGGAGTTCTTCCCTCCACAGCCACCAACCTCGTAGTTCCCCAACACTGCACAGCCCGCTTCTATCTCCTTCCCAAGATCCACAAACAGGACTGCCCCGGTAGACCCATCGTTTCAGCCTGTTCTTGCCCCATAAAAGTTATTTCTTCCTATCTCAACTCTATTTTTCTCCCCTTGTCCACTCGCTTTCCACCCACATCCGTGACACCTCCGACGTACTCCATCACTTTAACAGTTTCCAATTTTCCGGCTCCAACTGTCTCCTTTTCACCATGGACGTCTAATCCCTCTACACTTCCATTTCCCATCAGGATGGCCTGAGGGCACTCCACTTCTTCCTCGAGCAGAGGCCCAACGAGTCCCCATCCACCACCACCCTCCTCTGCCTGGCTGAACTTGTTCTCACGTTGAACAACTTCTGCTTTAACTCCATTCTCTTCCTACAAATTAAAGGTGTTGCTATGGGAACCCGAATGGGTCCTAGCTATGCCTGCCTTTTCATGGAATATGTAGAACATTTTTGTTCCAGTCCTGCTCGGGTCCCCTCCCTACCTCTTTTTCCGGTACGTTGATGACTGTATCGGTGCCGTTTCCTGCTCACGCCCTGAACTAGAAAATGTCATTCATTTCACTTCCAATTTCCACCCTTTCCTCACCTTCACATGGTCCATCCCCGACTCTTCCCTTCCTCGACTTCTCCATCTCCATCTCTGAGGATAGGCTTTCGACCAGTATCCACTACAAGCCCACTGACTCCCACAGCTACCTGGACTACATTTCCTCCCACCCCACATTCTGTAAGGACTCCATTCCATTCTCCCAGTTTCTCCGTCTCCGTCGCATCTGCTCTGACGACGCCACCTTTCACACTAGTGCCTCTGACATGTCTTCCTTTTTTCTCAACCAAGTATTCCCCTCTGCCATGGTTAACATGGCCCTCGACTGTGTCCGTTCTATTTCCTACACTTCTGCTCTCACCCTTTCCCCTTGTCTTCAACTTTCATTCCACCAGCTTCCGTGATCATCCTCCGCCATTTCCGCCACCACCAGCATGATCCCACCACCAATCACATCTTCCCCTCCCCTCCTCTCTCAGCGTTCCGAAGGGACCACTCTGTCCACGACACCCTGGTCCATTCTGCAGTCAGCCCCAGCAACTCCTCCCCTTCCCATGGCACCTTTCCATGCAAGCACAGAAGATGCAACATCTGCCCTTTTACCTCCTCCCTTCCCACTATCCAGGGCCCCAAATACTCCTTCCAGGTGAAACAGCGATTTACTTAATGTTTTTCTAACTCCTGGCATTACCATTTCAATTTGGCCCATCATCCCTTTTGTCTCTCTAATCTCTCCTGTTTTCCAACCTGGCACAGACCTTCCCTTTTATTCGTTCTTCCCCTCCCCCTTTCAGTGCTTCTTAAGAATCTGTTCTTTCTGAACACTCTCCCGTTCTGAGCCACTGAGATTTCCAGCATTCTCTGTTTTTATTCCAGATTCCAGCACCCGCAGTATTTTGCTTTTGTGTGATGCCAGAATCTTTTCTGATCGAAATTGAACAGCCTCCAGGGTGTAAATAAATTCCATTTTTAACATCACTTGAGCCTACTTCCATGCAGCTACAACACTGCCATATCAGAATACCCATCTCGTCAACGTAAAAATACTTTTAAAAATTCCCGAATTCGACAGCTTTTGTTTGCATCACCAAATGAGTACTGCGTGCACAATGTACAGGAGTCTGGAAAAAACTCCAAAAGAGACAGAAGGCAGCCCAGGAAATGTGTTCTCACTAGTTGGAGCAGTTCCAATGACTCATATGTGATGCGTCACATCAATTCTATCAGTCTATCAGTCACTGATTTCCCTCAAGGCTCCCTTTAATTGTCAGTAATGTACAGTTTCTTACAAGCACTTTGAGGCATGGACTAAAGCTAACTAATGCCTGCTCCTAAGCTGCTGCAACTGTATTTAAAATGCAGACTGTAATAATCAAACATCGGGGAGAGGCGGGCAGAAAAAGAGTCAGGTGTCGGCCATTTATATTTAGCAACATAGGGACATTAGGAACAGGAATAGGCCTTTCTGTCCCTTGAGCCTGCTCCACCATTCAATTAGATCATGGCTGATCGCCACCTCAACTTGATTTTCCTGTCTTTGATCCATATCCTTGATACCCTTACTCAGCAAAATTCTATATGTCATGTATTCAACCAGCATTGTAACCCATGTATAATCTGACCTAAGTTGTACACTGTGAGAACAATGACCACTAGGTGGGAGACACTCCTAACCTGGGCCTTCAGGTACAAAAGGGGAAGCTCCACCCACCTTCATCACTTGGAGTGCTAAGGAATAAAGGACAGGTCACAGACTGACCTTCTCTCAAGCATGGGCCTCGTGTACATTTATACTGTATAGTAAGGACCTATTAATGTCGACGAGAAACTGGGATTTAAACCACGCGAGCATGGCCACTAGCAGAACAGATGAGAGGTCCTGTGTTAAGGAATGGTTGGGACAGAGATTCAACATTGTTAAAGCAGCACACAGTTCTCCAGGCAGACAGGGGCAATCGGGCATGCCCCAACATGTAGTCGAACCCAGAAGGGAAGTTTGACAGAGACAATGGCAAGCTGAACAACGATTCACGCCATTGCAAGGGTCAATGCGGCCAGTAATGGGGCCATCAACACCTGTTAATGGCGCACTCAAGGACAATATCAGGGACGATCGACTGGCAAGGGATCTTTTGTTTCCAACAACAGCTCATGTTGGAGGCATGGAGGCACACACTCAGCCGGAGCTTGCAGAGATGAGCAAAATACCTGCAGAAATTGCAGAAATGAACGCTGGGGGAAATCGCTAGAAGCTGAAGTTCAGCGAGTTCATGTGGAGCACGTATACAGTTCATACACCAGGACGCCATCGATAATGATGAAAGTGCTCCTCAATGGCATCCCAGTATCAATGGAGCTAGACATGGGGGCCAGCTAGTCTCTGATGGGTATCAAAAAGTTCGAAAAGTTGTGGGCGTCCAAGGCCAGGAGGCCAAAATTATCGGCGATTGACGCACAGCTACGGACTTACACAAAGCAGATCATTCCGGTGCTAGGCAGCGCCACGGTAGTCGTGACCCTCAAAGATTCGGAGAACAGGTTGCCACTCTGGATTGTCCCAGGGGACGGTCCCGTACTACTGGGGAGGAGTTGGCTTGCTGTCATGAACTGGAAATGGGGCGATGTCAATGCAATTTTCTCTGTGGAGCGAGTATCATGCTCACAAATCCTGGACAAATTTAACTCACTATTTCAACCCGGCATCGGCACTTTCATGGGGGCCAAGGTAGTGATTCACATAAACCCGGACGCCAGGCCAGTACACCACAAGGCCAGAGCGGTGCCGTACATGATGCGGGAAAAGATAGAAGGCGAATTGGACCGCCTGCTGAGGGAACGCATCATCTCGCCAGTCGAATTCAGTGACTGGGGGAGCCCGATTGTGCCGGTGCTCAAGGCGGATGGGTCGGTCAGGATATGTGGTGATTACAAGGCCACCATCAATCGGGTGTCACTTCACTCCAAGACCAGTACCGGCTACCGAGAGCGGAGAACCTCTTTGCGACGCTATCCGGTGGCAAACTTTTTCAAAATTGGACCTGACCTCAGCTTACATGACCCAGGAGCTGGCGAGTGAGTCGAAGAAGCTGACCACCATCACGACACACAAGGGGTTGTTTGAGTACAACAGATGTCCGTTCGGGATTCGCTCGGCCGCCGCGATCTTCCAACGAAATATGGAAAGCCTCCTCAAGTCGATTCCAGGGACGATGGTTTTTCAGGACGACATCCTCATCACGGGTTACGATACTGAAGAACACTTCCACAATCTGGAGGAGGTGCTACGCAGATTGGACCGGGTAGGGCTGCGACTGAAAAAGGCGAAGTGTGTCTTCCTAGCTCCAGAGGTAGAATTCCTGGGGATGAGGGTAGCAGCAGACGGGATCAGCCCTACTGCATCCAAGACGGAAGCGATCCAGAGAGCACCCAGACCCCGTAACACGACGGAGCTGCGTTCGTTCCTGGGGCTCCTGAACTATTTTGGTAACTTTCTTCCCAAATTGAGCACGTTGCTAGAGCCGCTACATGTGCTCCTATGCAAAGGTCGCGAATGGGTCTGGGGGGACAGCCAGGAAAGGGCTTTTAATAAAGCACGCAATTTGTTATGTTCCAACAATCTGTTAACACTATACGACCCATGTAAGAAACTTGCGTTAACGTGCGATGCGTCGTCCTATGGTGTCGGGTGTGTGTTGCAGCATGTCAATGTCAAGGGTCAGATTATACATGGGTTACAATGCTGGTTGAATACATGACACTATCCACCTTAGTCTTGAAAGCCCCAATTGTCCCAGCATCCACAGCCTTTTCAGAGTGAGTTCCAGATTTCTACACTCTTTGTGATAAAGTGTTTCCTGATTTCACTCATGAATGGCCAAGCTGTTATTTTAAGAAATCTACCCTCTTGTTCTTCATTTCCTCAGCAGCAACAATAGTTTCTCCATATCTACTTTATCATATCCTTTTAACATTTTATGCACCTCAGTCTAATCACCCTGTACTCTCCTATACTCAAGGGACTACAAGCCAAATATGTGGAAGTGTCAGCTGTGGCTCAGTGGGTAGCACCCTCGCCTCTGAGCCAAAAGATCATGGGTTCATAGTCCCACGCCACGGACTTGAGCACAAAAATCTAAGCTGACACTCCAGTGCAGTGCTGAGGGAGTGCTGCACTGTCGGAGGTGTCGCCTTTTGGATGAAACGTTAAACCGAGGCTCCGTCTGCTCTCTCAGATGGGCGTAAAAGATACCATGGCACTATCTCGAAGAAGAGCTGGAGAGTTATCCCCGGTGTCCTGGCCAATATTTATCCCTCAATCAACATAACACTTGACGACACTTCAAAAAGTACTTCATTGGTTGTAAAGCGCTTTGAGATATCCGGTGGTCGTGAAAGGCACTGTATAAATTCACATCTTTCTTTCATCCTATGCAACCTGTCCTCATAATGTCACCTTCTAAACCCTGCCGATGGCATTGCAAGAAAACAACTTGCACAGCTACTCGACAGCGACAGTGCTGTACAATAAATATAGAATTTGATGTGTATAAAGAAAGACTTGCATTTTTATAGCACTTTTCGTGACCTCATGATATCCCAAGGCACTTCACAGCTAATTCATTACTTTTGGAGTGTAGTCACTGTTGTAATGTGGGAAATGCGGCAGCCAATTTGCACTCAGCAAGCTCCCACAAACAGAAATGTGAGAATGACCAGATAATCTGATTTTTTAGTGATGTTGGTTGAGGGATAAATATTGGCCAGGACACCAGAGAGAACTCCCCTGCTCTTCTTCAAAATAGTTCCATGGGACCTTTTACATCCTCCGGAGAGGGCAGGTGGGGTCTCGGATTAACCACACATCGAAAAGACGATAAAGAAGTGTGGCAGTGTGTTAAGACTGCACCAGCATTAAGTAATGAGCAGCTGCTTACCCGTGTGTACATATGTCACCATTCCAGCATTAATATCAGCCTGAGAGAAGTGGTCAACAACCTGGTTACGCTTCTGTACCACTCCATGGAATGGTTGCCGTGCAATCATGAACATCAGTTTTTCATCATCGCTATCCATGTCAGTTGCATAGAGATTTTCTGCTGTAATAATGACTTCTTCTCCTTCAAGGCAATACAAACTGGGGTTCAGTCCAGGTTTCATCACTGGGGGCTCATCATTCACCGGCAATACCTAGAGTGAAAATACAGAACACTGGAAAGATTTGTGCTGCAGCAGAATCATCCGACTACCAGTCTCTTGAGTGTTGCCTTTGAATTGAGGTTAAAGTTCACAGGGAGCCAATGTTTCCCTTATTTCTGACAAGATGTCAGGAAATAGTCTATCACCAAGTATAAAATGCTATTCCAGCTAACAAATTGATCAGTGTGCTTTGTTAAACATATTGGGACTATGTGCATTAGTGTAAAGTAGGCGGGAGCCCATTTTACATCCCGCTCGGTTTTTATTTCCATCGACACTAAAAGAAATAAATACAATTGTTTTACACTATCACACAAAGTCATGATCTACCCCATTAAGTACTCTGAAAAATTCTAGTGTGATTAGTAATCATTTCCAACATTAAACTGAGTGACATTGGCACTTCCAGCACAAGCAAGCCACGATTTACATCAATTATGCTGGGGGAAGCAGCAGCCAATAGGATCATTAAGAGGAAAGGATACCCTGGGGAATAGTACTTTTAAATTACTTTGCTGTAATAATGGGAAAAAATTGTTCAGAATATTTCCTGCCTGAGGGAGATATGTTCCCTTTCTATCTGTGTAAGTCATGGAGACCACTTGTGTACTGCAGCAGAAGATATCACAAACCTCTGGAGTACAGCTCTTTGTTTGAAGTCTACATTTAAATTTATATACAGGTACAACGTCCGAAATCCGGAATCCTCGGGACCGAGTCTGTGCCGTTTTTTGGTTTTCCCGGATTTCCGACGAGAAAATCATTAGTCTGGAATCCGGAATCCTTGGGACCGAATCCGTGCTGGATTTCGGGTTTTGCCAGATTTCAGACCTCGCCGCCCGCCGATCCTCTGCTCTTCACCACTCGCTGAAATGTCCGGTTTTCAGACAATTCCGGTTTTCGGAGTTCTGGATTCGGAATGTTGTACCTGTATTATATTTTAGCTTCTTCTCCTTGTGTGTTGCTGCAGTGGCTGCGCCACTTCACGGTGCTGCAGCCTGAACCATGCCTGCCAAATAACCAGGTGTTATAAACATTGTTCTCCTTAGAGCAGAGAAGGATATGGGAGATTTAATGGAGGTGTTCAAAATCAGGAGGGGTTTTGATGAAGTAAATAGGGAGAAACTACTCTCAGGGCAGGAGGGTCTGTAACCAGAGGGCACAGGTTGAAGGTAAATTCACGGGGTTGGGGGAATATATTAGCATGGATAGAGGATTGGCTAACTAACAGAAAACAGAGAGTCGGGATAAATGGTTCATTCTCGGTTTGGCAACCAGTGATCAGTGGGGTGCCACAGGGATCAGTGCTGGGACCCCAACTATTTACAATCTATATTAACAACTTGGAAGAAAGGACTGAGTGTAACGTAGCCAAGTTTGCTGACGATACAAAGTTGAGAGGAAAAGCAATCTGTGCGGAGGACACAAAAAACCTGCAAAAGGACATAAGACAGGCTAAATGAGTGGGCAAAAATTTGGCAGATGGAGTATAATGTTGGAAAGTGTGAGGTCATGCACTTTGACAGAAAAAATCAAAGAGCAAGTTATTATTTAAATGGAGAAAGATTGCAAAGTGCCACAGTACAGCGGGACCTGGGGGTACTTGTGCATGAAACACAGACGGTTAGTAAGCAGGTACAGCAAGTGATCAGGAAGGCCAAGAGAATCTTGGCCTTTATTGCAAAGGGGATGGAGTATAAAAGCAGGAAAGTATAATTCCAGTAGTACAAGGTATTGGTGAGGCCTCACCTGGAATACTGAGTGCAGTTTTGGTTTCCATATTTAAGAAATGATATACTTGCTTTGGAGGCAGTTAAGACAAGGTTCACTAAGTTGATTCCAGAGATGAGGGGGGTTGACTTATGAGGAAAGGTGGAGTAGGTTGAACCTCTACTTATTGGAATTCAGAAGAATGAGAGGTGATCTTATCGAAACGTGTAAGATTATGAGGGGGCTTGACAAGGTGGATGCAGAGAGGATGTTTCCACTGATAGGGGAGACTCGAACTAGAGGGCATAACCTTAGAATAAGGGGACGCCCATTTAAAACTGAGATGAGGAGAAATTTCCTCCCTCAGAGGGTTGTAAATCTGTGGAATTCACTGCCTCAGAGAGCTGTGGAAACTGAGACATTGAATAAATTTAAGACAGAAATAGACAGTTTCTTAAACGATAATGGAATAAGGGGTTATGGGGAGTGGGCAGGGAAGTGGACATGAGTCCATGATCGGATCAGCCATTATCGTATTAAATGGCGGAGCAGGCTCGAGGGGCCGTGTGGCCTACCCCTGCTCCTATTTCTTATGTTCTTATGTAAATGGCAAAAGAAGCTGAAGGGAAATGTGGAGAATTTATTTTATGCAGCGAGTTGTTATGCTCTAGAATGCACTGCCTGAAAGGGTGGTGGAAACGGATTTGATTAAAACTTAAAAAAGAGAATTGGATAAATAATTGAAAGGGGAAAAATTGCAGGGCTATGGGGAAAGAGCAGAGATGAACTGGATAGCTCTTTCAAAGAGCCAGAACAGGCACGATGGGCCAAATTACATATAGAAGTGAGGTATGATTCTATGTGTAGCCCCACGATTGTATAACCACCTGTATAACCACCATTCTCCCACTCATTCTCCCTTTGAGGAATTTTCTCCTGCACTTTATAGTTTGTCCCTACATCAACCAATAGAACCAAGTGATTGCTTAACCGTAATTACTTGTTTAGACACACTGGGTATGAATTTGTCCCTTTTTTTTTAAGAGGCCAGTTAGTGCCTTCGGGGAGCGCTAATGGGGCAGAGGAGACTTTTCGGCAGGGAGTGTGGGGTAGGGTGCTAACAGTTCCTGGGAAATTGCCCAGAAGTTTGCAGGAGATGCTGCTACCACAGTGCTGCGCCCTGGGCCACCATGAAACTGGCGATGGCGTTATCACTGTTCGCACCGACCCCTCACTGCTCCGCAGGGTAAATTGTCCAATGGGCCGCGAGGCTGGTGCGAGCGGATGTCAATGGCAGCTTTGCGACCCGCTCTCGGGGCGCAACTTTGAGGGAGGGCGCCAGCGCCACGCGCCGCCATCTTTTTTGAATTAGCGACTCTCGGGTCACCTCCAGGATGGCGGCCCTAGCGTGATCCGGGCCGTCATCGTGCAGGCCCGGTCCCACGCTGTCATGATTACCCAGTGGAGGCCATCAGAGGCCTTTCAGAGTGTGCAGCGGCCCTCCCCTTTAAGCGTAGTGCTTCACCCACTGCCGCAGTAGCGTCCTGGGAGCCGCTCCGAAAGGAAGTGGAGCGTGCAAAATGAATCTCCACTTCCATTGAAGGGCGGTAAGCCCAATTCAGAGTCGGGGGTGGGACTCTTGGGCCGGGAGCAGGATGTCCCAGCCCCAGCTGGTTACCACCCCAATTGGGGCACCGGGCAATTTCACCCCCACTTTGTTTCACTCTTTAGGTATGGGTGATCATTGCTTGTGAGCAGTGTCTTTCTGGTCTGACATGTTAAGATGCATCAACGCTTGAGCCGGGTTGTGGCATTTGAAAATATTTTTGCCCATTTTTAAATCTAAGAGTACACAAAGTAGGAAATACACAGCAGCTGAGTTACCATATGAAAGGAAAAAGGCTAGTTAATGGGTGTGACGGTTGATTAGAAGGAGTCCGCACCATGGAGCCCATTGACCAACTGAATACAATCCTTTATAACAGAACTAATTTACTAAGTGTTCACTCGATTTGATGAAAATTGACTCTTCTGTGGAAAAATCTTTTTCCTCAATGTCCAATCTAATTCTGCTATTTCTGTACTAGTCTTCCAGTTCACCAATCACTTGATGTTATTGATTTAGAGTTAGATAATCAACACCCCTCAGCATTATAAATTTGTGAATTACATTCTCTCTGAATCTTCTTTTCTCCAACAATAACCAATTCATATCGGAGAGTTTCTCTCATAACTTAGAATCCTGGAATCAACCCTATACGAGGTCTTATTGAAGGGAGGGTGCTGAAAACTATACTTGTTACTCCAAATGGGAACCCACTAATAAGTCAGTATAAAAAATCTGATTTGACTTAAACATCAACTTCACTTGGTTAGTTGATGAATTTCACTGCCATAAGTTAGTTTGTATTATGGTTAATTTCTTTGTTAAATCAGCACTTTGGATTGGTCACCCCTTCCTCCTTGGTGAAGGCCCTCGGGAGAAGCGGCGGGGGTTTAAGAGGCAGAACAAACACAGTGGTGAACCGTACACCTCAATCTTTGGTGTGCTTCTGCCCCATTCTTTTCTGGTGCAGCCCCTGAAAATCGGTTCCAATGAGTTTAAAAGCAAGCTGTCATGAAAATCTTATACCCAGCTTAATTTCAGACAAATGTTTCATATTTTGTTCGGTAGACTGCAAAGTCTAAGGGAGCAGAAAAGCTACTTTCAAACAAACTCACGCTGTGATTTAAAAACAGAAAATACTGGAAATACTCAGCAGGTCAGGCAGCATCTGTGGAGAGAGAAAAAGAGTTAAGATTTCAGGTCGATGACCCTTCGTCAGAACTGGAAAAAGTTAGAGATGTAACAGGACCTATCCTTTTGTTCTTTCCTCCCCTCCCCCCTTTCCCTGCCCCTACACGTGTTTAAAACCTGTTACATCTCTAACTTTTTCTAGTTCTGATGAAAGGTCATTGAAGGTCCCGGCGAATTGGAAAACTGTAAATGTAACGACCCTATTTAAGAAAGGAGAGAGTCAGAAGGCAGGAAACTACAGACCAGTAGGCCTAACATCTGTCATTGGGAAAATGCTGGAGTCCATTATTAAGGAAGTAGTTTAGAAAATCATAATACAGTCAAGCAGAGACAGCATGGTTTTATGAAAGGGAAATCATGTTTGACAAATTAGCTGGAGTTCATTGAGGATGTAACGAGCAGGGTGAATAAGGGGGAACCAGTAGATCAGAGGGTTGTAAATCTGTGAAATTCTCTGCCCCAGACAGCTGTGGAGGCTGAGTCATTGAATATATTTAAGGTGGAAATAGACAGATTCTTGAGCGATAAGGAAGTCAAGGGTTATGGGGAGCGGGCAGGGAAGTGGAGTTGAGGCCAAGATCAGATCAGCCATGCTCGTATTGAATGGCGAAGCAGGCTCAAGGGGCCAAATTGCCCAGTCCTGCTCCTATTCCTTATGTTTTTACGACCTGAAACATTAACTCTGTTTCTCTCTCCACAGACGCTGCCTAACCTGCTGAGCATTTCCAGCATTTTCTGTTTTTATTTCAGATTCCAGCATCCGCAATGTTTTGCTTTTGTGCAGACTGTGATTTATTCAGCTATGTGTAAGATAGCCTGTTTTTTAGTGTGGTTGATATTTGTTTAAATCTAGGAGGTCTAATTAACTATTTTTGGAAATATTTAAGGTGCAATATCTGTTTGAGACTTAGGGGCCCAGATTGCCCCCTCCTTAAGCTCCAGTACCGCCCCTAGGAGGTGGTAATGGAGTGGATAAGTCTTACTGACTGGGGGCAGACGGATGGGCCGGCCCATCAGAAATTGCCCTCGGGCCGGAAATGTCAGGAACAGGTTTCCACCCCACCTGTGCTGCCGCCCGTTGGGCACACACCGACCCCATACCGACCGGCGGTGACCCCCTTTCCGACCCCCGCGGGAAATTGCCCCGTGGGAGTGGTGCCGCTGCCGGTTGGTGCCACTGACAGGTTTCCCCTGCGGGAAGCTGTGTGTGCCTGGGCGACGCGTCCACCCTTAAAGGGGAGAGCATGATGCCGGTGCCTCCATTTTATTTTAATTGTCGGGCCGACACCGAGGTTCGGCCCAACAACGGTGGCCACGGGTTCAGCCGGGCCGCTAACAGACAGTACTGGGTCGCTGGCTTGGCCGAAACTCTCCCTGGTGGCCCAGTGAGCCTAACTAAACTTCTTGCAGAGTTCACAGCGTCCCTCCCCTTTAACTGAAGGGGAGAGACATTGTGACGTGGCAGTGGGGTGCTGATGACTTGTTGGGGCGGCCGACCCGACCCAAGGGCACTTCCGCCCCTCAACACCGCCCCGGCCGGAAATGCAAAACAAAGAGGTGAATATTGCCGTCCCATGGATTGGGGCAGAGAAAAATCTTAAAAGATCGGTAAGTGCGTCTACTTTTAATCGGGGGCAATTTCGGACCCTTAGATTTAGTTTTGAATTCTTAAGAGAACAGTTTAAGCCAGCATCAGCTCTGGCAGTGATGGGAGATACAAAGAGAAAAGGTACACTGCGTATTTACAGGTAATGCAAACAAAAATAACTTTGCATTATATTGTGAGCTCCTGCTGTCTTCCTTTTAATGAGCAGCATGGAATGATTTCTACTGTATATCTGCACACAATTCCTGTCAAGTTTCCCATGATGAATTCCCATATCCCCATTTACAATGGAAATTGCCGATGTAAACTCCTCACACTGTAATTGCACCCTCCCGCCAGTGGTTGCATTTCGGTTTTATGTGCCCCAGTTACTCAGCCTCTACTGCAAAGAACATAATTCTTATGTTCCAACTAACTCTATTTCTCTGCTTTTCAAATGAATATTTTGCTAATTAACCATTAATTAATGCCAAATCCAAGTAGTATATAAAAATAAGATAGAATATATGAGTTTAAAATGGTAATTCAATTACAGCTGCATGCCCTGGAACAATTTTCCCTGTCCTCTATGCTGCTTCATTTGAAGACTGCAATTGATCTTGACTCCATGTGCAGTGCCACAGGAGATTGACTAATATATCGTTATTAGTTATTTGATTGTTCATCTTTTGTAAAATAAAAGTGCTTAATAATTTAATCTTAAAATGGAGCTTGAAGTTGAGATGCTCTATTGCCTGTTGGAGATGGGCGAGATCGATCTACGAACATGGGAACAGGAGTAAGCCATTCTGATCTTACTGAGGCTCAGGATAATGAGTAGCTAAAACTAATTATTAGAAAGGTTCCTCTAGTTTTTATAACAGACATGTTACCCAGCTTACCAAGGCTAGTGAAGGCATTCTCGAAGGCACAGGGTGGCAATACAAATCAACGAGGGTGATCAAAAATATGGATGGTGAAACATGGTAGAGACAACTCAAGAATGTACCATGCACCTCAGGAACATAGCTGCATGCAACAGAGCTGAAAGAATGCTGAATATTTCACAGACAGAGGGATGGGACTGTTTTTAAGGGATTGTTTTTTAATTAGTTCTTGACTTTTTGAAAGCTATTTAAAAGAAGGAAACATAATAGCATAAGGGAAGGAGATTGAAACATTAAACATAGAAATGAATAATAAGGGCAGCAAATTAATGATTAGCAACCACTATTGTACATGCTGTTCCGGCACCAAGAGTTCCGCTCTCAGAATACTGGGTTCACATCCAGCAAGGTACTTGCATCTGATGGAAGCTCCGCATTGCATCGTGTTGGCTCTCCTGGTAGGGAGTCATGAGTCAGGCTAGTGATCTGTCCACATAAAAAGGGGGTATTTTTATTATGGAAGCAACCTAGGGCACGATCTCCTGGATGCAAAGCAGTGGCAGAAATGGATTTCCTCAACATAAGAATTAGAAGCAGGAGTAGGCCCCTCGAGCCTGCTCTGCCATTCAATAAGATCATAGCTCATCTACCTCAACTTCACTTTCCTACACTATCCCACATCCCTTGATTCCCTTAATATCCAAAAATCCATCGATCTCTTCAAAGACTGAGCCTCCACAGACCTCTCGGGTAGAGAATTCCAAAGATTCACCACTCTCTAAGCAAAGAAGTTTCTCCTCATCTCAGTCCTAACTGGCCGGCCCCTTATTCTGAAACTGTGACCCATGGTTCTAAACTCCCCCGCCAGAAGTCCTCCATCTACTCTGTCAAGCACTGTAAGAATTTTGTATGTTTCAATGAGATCACCTCTCATTCTTCTAAATTCTGAAGAATATAGGCCTAGTCTACTCAATTTATCCTCATAGGACAATCCTCCCATCCCAGGAATCAGTCTGGTGAATCTTCGTTGCACTCCGTCTATGGCAAATATATCCTTCCTTAGGTAAGGAGACCAAAACTGTACACAATATTCCAGATGCGGTCTCACCAGGGCCCTATATAATTGTAGTAAGATGTCATTACTCTTATACTCAAATCCTCTTGTAATAAAGGCCAACGTACCATTTTCTTTCTTAATTGCTTGCTGTATCTGCAAACTTGGATATATTACATTTGGTTCCCCCCATCCAAATTATTGATATAGATTGTGAATAGTTGGGGCCCAAACACTGATTGTGGCACCCCATTAGTTACAGCCTGACAACCCAAAAATTACCCGCTTATTCCTACTATCTGTTTTCTGTCTATTAACGCATCCTCAATCCATGAGAGTATATTACCCCCATTCCATGAGCCCTAATTTTGTTTAATAACCTCTTGCATGGCACCTTATCAAATGCCTTCTGAAAATTCAAATACACCATATCCACTGGTTCCCTTTTATCTATTCTGCTAGTTACAACCTCAAAAAACAGATTTGTCAAATATGATTTCACTTTCACAAATCTATGGTGACTCTGCCCAAACCTGTTATTATTTTCTAAGTGTCTTGTTACTGGGTCCTTAATAATAGATTCTAGCATTTTCCCGACTGCTGATATCATACTAACAGGTCTGTAATTCCCCATTTTCTCTCTCCCTCCTTTCTTAAATAGCAGGATTACATTAGCTACCTTCCAATCTGCGGGAACCGTTCTAGAATCTATGGAATTTTGGAAGATGACGACCAATGCATCCACTATCTCTATAGTCGTCTCTTTCAAAATTCTAGGATGTAGGCCATCAGGTCCAGGAGATTTATTGGCTTTCAGTCCCATTCATTTCTCCGGTACTATTTTTTTTACTAACACTAATTTCTTTCAATTCGTCATTCTCACTAGACCCTTGGTACTCCACTATTTCCAAGAGGTTTTTTGTTTATTGGTCCGTGAAGATAGACACAAAGTATTTGTTTAATTTCACTGCCATTTTCTTATTCTCCATTATAATTTCTCCTGTCTCAGCCTGTAAGGGACCCACATTTACTTTCTCTAATCTTTTCCTTTTTACATACCCATTTGAAGCTTTTACCATCTGTTTTTATGTCTCTCGTTAGTTTACTCTCATTCTATTTTCCCTTTCTTTATCAATTTCTTGGTCCTCCTTTGCTGAATTCTAAAATCCTCCCAATCCTCAGGCTTACTGCTCTTTTTGGCAATATTATAAGCCTCTTCCTTTGATCTAATACTATCTTTAACTCCTCTTGTTAGCCAAGGTTGGATCACTTTTCCTGTGGAGCTTTTGTGCCTTAAAGGAATGTATGTTTGTTGTAAATGATGTATTAACTCTTTAAATGCTAGCCATTGCTTGTCTACCTTCATAACTTTTAATGTAGTTTCCCGATCTACCTTAGCTAACTCTCCCCTCATACCTACGTAGTTTAATGGCACGGGAGCGAAGAAGAAAAAGCCAAATTTCCACCCTTCCCTACCTTCACTTTTCGACTTCTCTGGATTTCTGGGGATAGACTATTGACATACATTATAAGCACACTGACTCCCTCAGCTACCTGGACTACACTTCCTCCCAACCTACATCCTGTAGCATTCCATTCACCCAATTTCTCTGTTTCCATCGCATCTGCTGACAGTGCCACCTTTCACACTAGTGCTTCTGATATGTCTTCCTTTTTCCTCAACCTCCGTTCAGTCCACACCCGAGCTTCCGGTCACCTATTACTATAATTCCCCGCTTCACTCCCACTCCGACATCTCCATCCTCAGCCTCCTACGCGATTCCAATGAAGCTCAATGCAAACTCAAGGAACAGCACCTCATTTTTCATTTAGGCACTTTACAGCCTTCTGGACACAACATCGAGTTCAACAATCTCAGACCATAACCTCTGCCCATATTTGGTTCCCTTGCCTCCTTTTTTAACCCCCCCCCCCCCACATCTTATAGAAACATAGAAAATAGGTGCAGCAGTAGGCCATTTGGCCCTTCAAGCCTGCACCACCATTCAATAAGATCATGGCTGATCATTCACCTCAGCACCCCTTTCCTGCTTTCTCTCCATACCCCTTGATCCCTTTAGCCCTATCTAACTCTGTCTTGAATATATCTAATGAACTGGCATCAACAACTCTCTGCAGTCGGGAATTCCACAGGTTAACAACTCTGTGAGTGAAGAAGTTTCTCCTCATCTCAGTCCTAAATGGCTTATCCCTTATCCTTAGACTGTGTCCACTGGATCTGGACTTCCGCAACATTGGGAACATTCTTCCTGCATCTAACCTGTCCAGTCCCGTCAGAATTTTATATGTTTCTATGAAATCCCCTCTCATCCTTCTAAACTCCAGTAAATACAGGCCCAGTCGATCCAGTCTCTCGTCATATGTCAGTCCTGTCATCTCAGGAATCTGTCTGGTGAACCTTCGCTGCAATTCCTCAATAGCAAGAACGTCCTTCCTCAGATTAGGGGACCAAAATTGAACACAATATTCCAGGTGAGGCCTCACCAAGGCCCTATACAACTGCAGTAAGACCTCCCTGCTCCTATCTCCTAGCTATGAAGGCAAACATACCATTTTCCTTCTTCACCGCCTGCTGTAGCTGCATGCCAACTTTCAATGACTGATGTACCATGACACCCAGGTCTCGTTGCATCTCCTCTTTTCCTAATCTGCCGCCATTCAGATAATATTCTGTCTTCCTGTTTTTGCCACCAAAGTGGATAACATCACATTTATCCACATTATACTGCATCTGCCATGCATTTGCCCACTCACTAACCTGTCAAAGTCACCCTGCAGCCTCTTAGCATCCTCCTCACACCACCACCCAGCTTAGTGTCATCTGAAAACTTGGAGATATTATAATCAATTCCTTCATTTAAATCATTAATGCGTATTGTAAATAGCTGGGGTCCCAACACTGTGCCCTGAGGCATCCCACTAGTCACTGCCTGCCATTCTGAAAAGGACCCATTTATCCCGACTCTCTGCTTCCTGTCTGCCAACCAGTTCTCTATCCACATCAGTACATTACCCCCAATACCATGTGCTTTAATTTTGCACACCGATCTCTTGTATGCGACCTTGTCAAAAGCCTTTTGAAAGTCCAAATACATCACATCCACTCATTCTCCCTTGTCCACTCTACTAGTTACATCCTCAAAAAATTCCAGAAGATTTATCAAGCAGGATTTCCCTTTCATAAATCCATGCTGACTTGGACCGATCCTGTCCCTGCTTTCCAAATGCGCTGCTATTTCATCTTTAATAATTGATTCCATCATTTTCCCACTACTGATGTCTATAATTACCCGTTTTCTCTCTCCCTCCTTTTTTTAAAAAGTGGTGTTACATTAGCTACCCTCCAGTCCATAGGAACTGATCCAGAGTCGATAAACTGTTGGAAAATGATCACCAATGCATCCACTATTTCTAAGGCCACTTCCTTAAGTACTCTGCGATGCAGACTATCAGGCCCCGGGGATTTATCGGCCTTCAATCCCATCAATTTCCCCAACACAATTTCCCGACTAATAAGGATTTCCTTCAGTTCCTCCTTCTCACTAGTCCCTCGGTCCTCTAGTATTTCCGGAAGGTTATTTGTGTCTTCCTTCGTGAAGACAGAACCAAAATATTTGTTCAACTGGTCTGCCATTTCTTTGTTCCCCATTATAAATTCACCTGATTCTAACTGCAAGGGACCTACGTTGGTCTTCACTAATCTTTTTCTCTTCACATATCTATAGAAGCTTTTGCAGTCAGTTTTTATGTTCCCGGCAAGCTTCCTCTCATACTCTATTTCCCCCCTCCTAATTAAACCCTTTGTCCTCCTCTGATGAATTCTAAATTTCTCCCAGTCCTCAGGTGTGCTGCTTTTTCTGGCCAATTTATATGCCTCTTCTTTGGATTTAACACTATCCTTAATTTCCCTTGTTAGCCACGGTTGAGCCACCTTCCCCGTTTTATTTTTACTCCAGACAGGGATGTACAATTGTTGAAGTTCATCCATGTGATCTTTAAATGTTTGCCATTGCCTATCCACTGTCAACCCTTTAAGTATCATTTGCCAGTCTATTCTAGCCAATTCACGTCTCATACCATCGAAGTTACCTTTCCTTAAGTTCAGGACCCTAGTCTCTGAATTACCTGTGGCACTCTCCATCTTAATAAAGAATTCTACCATATTAATTCTACCATACCACTCTTTCCCAAGGGGCCTGTGTAATCTTTTTCTATCTGTTTCACCATGGCAGCTGGTAATTATTCCACCATTCACACCCTATCTGGACTAACCGTTTTCTAACTTCTGTTATTACCATCTCAAATCGGCCCATCATCCCTTTTGTCTCTCTAATCTCTCCTGTCTTCCACCCTATCACAGACCTTCCCTTTTCTTCTTCCCTCCCCGCCCCCTTTCAGTGTTCCTTTAGAATATGTTCTTTTTGAACATTCGCTAGTTCTGACATAGGGTCATCGACCTGAAATGTTAACTCTGTTTCTCTCTCCACAACCCACTGAGATTTCCAGCATTTTCTGTTTTTATATAAGAAAAAGACAAAGATTGATCACACTAAAGATTGGTCACACTGAGCAGAAAGTGCTGTGCATGCAGTAAGAAAGGCTGCAGGGAATCAGAAAGTGATATTTGGGGGAATTTCAGTATCCTAGAGGTAATTATATACCACAAAATCTTAAATTCATTAAATAAGCTTGTATCTTAAATGCCAGTTGCCAGAAACATTGGTAAAATAGATCATTTTGTCTCCTGTATTATTTAATATGGAACAGGCCTTTATAATGGGCTCAATTTTCCCCAAAGCATTTTTCTTTGCTTACTTGAAGAGTTTCGCCTGATTTTTGGGGGCCTAAGTAAGCCAAAGAAAAATATTCTAAGTTTCCCCGTTGGATTTCTTCATTTTGGCGTGGCGTAACCCAACCTTTAGTTTTGGGCATGGAGCCTTGATCGGCGCCAAAAAGATCGGGCTGCTATGGTAACCAGGGACACAATGCGAGCTGAAGCTGCAAAGTGAAGCATACAGCCAACACATTACAAGAATTGAGAAACACATAGCAGCAACTTCGGCTTGCCGGTCTGGTCCCATTCTTGGTCCTCATCTCTCTCTTTCTCTCTCTCTCTCTCTGTGAGTGAGTGAACTGGGGACCGAGAATGGAACTAGACAGCCTTCGGGAAGAGTTGGAGGTAAGTTGCTGCTATGTATTTTTCAATTCTTTTAGTATGTCCGGGCACCTGCTGCGCCGATTTCCTTAACTCTCCAAAAGGTGTTTCTGGAATGGTCACATACACTGGCCGAAGCAGAACTGGAGTAACTCTCAGCTGGCCAAACATCCCTAAATGGGCAGAATTGGCGTAGGTGGCTCGTTACGCCCCCTTTGGCAGAAAAAAAAACTGACCTAAAAAAATCGTAACTAACTGAGGTGCAAATTGATTGGGGAAACTGTGGTTTTTCAACTTAGGCCAAAAAGAGCAGATTGTTCAAAAAAAACAGCTCCAATCACTGAGGAAAATTGAGCCCAATGTAAGTGTTCGAAGCATTAGGTTTGAGTTCAGATACCAGCTCGCACTGCCTTTGAAACTCTTGACCACTATCAATGTATCCCCACTGACCTTGATCTCCAGAACACATTCCGCTGAATTTGAGCCATCGGTGGCTGAAAAGATGACTTCATCATGTATTGTCTCAGAGTCATCATGATTGTAACTGTGAACACAAGATATTTTCATTCATTGCTATTATTGACATAAAGTAAATCCTGCCAATATAATTGATCCAATCAGAACCTACTGTAACTGGTGGAATTAATATGTTATAAATTAGATGCAGGCAGGACAAGAAATAGCACCTTAACCGATGTCCAAAATCAGGTGCAAGTTACTTTAATGAACAGAATGTGATACCGCGTGACAGTACTGAAAGAGTATGCAAATTACAAAAGAGCCTCCCTCACCTCAAATTCGAGAGCCACTCAAGGAGCCACTCTCTTGCTCTTCTGTCTCTCGGACAGAAAATCAGATATGCTAAACTTCTAGATCTTGGCCAGGGAGATCCGAGAGCTTAGAGTCAGGAGAATGTGCAGTGTCAAGTGGTTTAATTCAGGAAATCAACGTGCACCGTTGCTTCTAAAACTTTTCCATCATTTGTTCCGCTCAAGTATCTCTCAAATCAGCTACAATCACGGTTATAAAGAAAGGTTGAAGATACAAATGTGTGCTGTCCCTCATGCCACATGGAGTCTCAAATAGTGACTAAATAATTTTTGCCAAAACTCTAGCCTCTTGGCTCAACTCACGGTCAAATCTTCAGTCAAATCAAACTGTTTCTTTCACATAGAGTTCATTTCCCATTCACTTTAATAACCTACCTAGCTAATCCCATGCTCCTTCTCACTCCCCATATCCTTTATTATCCCAGCTAGTCCAATTCCATTCTCAGGCTCAGAGCCTGCACACCTGGACAATTCCAGCATCTTATATGGCACCCCATCACTGACTCAATCTCACTCTATTCAATACAAGCAGCAGCACAGATCCATTCATCCTTGGGATTTAGTAAATCATTTTCAGGGAATCACACTGGATGATCCACAAAGCACACGTGTTCATCAGCCAATGTCCCCTCTAACGTGTAGTGCCAGAGGACTGGCGGATAGCTAACGTAATACCGATATTTAAGAAGGGGGATAGAACATGTCCAGGGAATTAAAGACCAGTCAGCTAACGTCGGTGGTAGGAAAAATAATGGAATCCCTAATAAAGGAGAAAATAGAAGAACATCGAGAAACCAAAAATATAATAACGAATACTCAGCAGGGATTTCAAAAGGGAAAGTCTTGCTTGACCAACGTCATTGAATTTTTTGAAGAGATAACAGAGAGAGTAGACAATAGTAATGCAGTAGATATAATTTATCTAGATTTTCAAAACACCTTCGATAAGGCACCACATAATAGGCTGATGAGCAAGGTCGGAGAATGTGGAATCAGAGGACAACTAGCAGAATGCATAGCTAGCTGGCTTCAAGACAGAAAGCAGAGAGCAGGGGTAAAGGGTAGCTATTCACAGTGGCAGAAGGTGGGTCGTGGTATTCCATAAGGATCAATCCTGGGATCACTGCTGTTCACAATTTACATTAAAGGATTTTGGAATTAAAAGCACAATTTCTAAATTTGCGGGTGAAACCGAATTGCGGGAGATAGTAAATACTGAGGAGGACTGCAACAAATTACAGGAGGACATTAATAAACTTGCAGAATGGGCATATAATTGGCAAATGAAGTTCAACACAGATAAATGTGGTATTACATTTTGGTAGGAAGAATAGGGAGGTCACTTATTAATTGGAAGGTGCGAGTCTGGGTGGGGTAGAGGAACAAAGGGATAGAAACATAGAAACATAGAAAATAGGTGCAGGAGTAGGCCATTCGGCCCTTCTAGCCTGCACCGCCATTCAATGAGTTCATGGCTGAACATTCAACTTCAGTACCCCATTCCTGCTTTCTCGCCATACCCCTTGATCCCCCTAGTAGTAAGGACCTCATCTAACTCCTTTTTGAATATATTTAGTGAATTGGCCTCAACAACTTTCTGTGGTAGAGAAGTACAAATACACAAATCACTATAAGATGCAACACAGGTTAGCAAGGCCTTAAAAAAAACAAAGAACTAGGGTTTATTTTTAGAGGTATAAAATTGAATATTAGGGATGTTATGATAAGCCTGTAGTTAACTTTGGTTAGACCATACATATGGTACTGCATACGAGTGTTAAAAAAACAAGCCTGAAGGCTCCGAGTCTCAATGCGAGGAGCATTCATAATAAGGTGGATGAATTGACTGCGCAGATAGCTGTTAAAGGATATGATGTAATTGGGATTACAGAGACATGGCTCCAAGGTAACCAAGGCTGGGAACTCAACATCCAGGGGTATTCAATATTCAGGAAGGACAGACAGAAACAAAAAGGAGGTGGGGTAGAGTTACTGGTTAAAGAGGAGATTAATGCAATAGTAAGGAAGGACATTAGCGTGGATGATGTGGAATCTATATGGATAGAGTTGCGAAACACCAAAGGGCAGAAAACGTTAGTGGGAGTTGTGTACAGACCACCAAACAGTAGTAGGGAGGTTGGGGATGGCATCAAACAGGAAATTAGGGCCGCGTGCAATAAGGGTACAGCAGTTATCATGGGTGACTTTAATCTACATATTGATTGGGCTAACCAAACTGGTAGCAATACTGTGGAGGAGGATTTCCTGGAGTGTATAAGGGATGGTTTTCTAAACCAATATGTCGAGGAACCAATGAGAGAGCAGGCCATCCTAGACTGGGTCTTGTGTACCGAGAGAGAATTAATTAGCAATCTGGTCGTGCAGGGCCTCATTGGTAAGAGTGACCAGAATATGGTAGAATTCTTCATTAAGATGGAGAGTGACACAGTTTATTCAGAGACGAGAGTCCTGAACTAAAAGAAAGGAAACATTGACGGTATGAGACGTGAATTGGCTAGGATAGACTGGAGAATGATACTTAAAGGTTTGACGGTGGATAGGCAATGGCAGACATTGAAATATCACATGGATGAAGTACAACAATTGTACATCCCTGTGAGGTGTAAGAATAAAAAATGGAAGGAGGCTCAACCGTGGCTAACAAGGGAAATTATGGATAGTGTTAAATCCAAGGAAGAGGCATAAATAGGCCAGAAAAAGCAGCAAAACTGAGGAATGGGAGAAATTTAGAATTCAGCAGAGGAGGACTAAGGGTTTAATTAGGAGGGGGAAAATAGAGTATGAGAGTAAGCTTGCAGGTAACATAAAAACTGACTGCAAAAGCTTCTACAGATAAGTGAAGAGAAAAAGATTAGTGAAGACTAATGTAGATCCCTTTCAGTCAGAATCAGGTGAATTCATAATGGGGAACAAGGAAACGGCAGACCAATTGAACAAATAGAAATATGGAAACATAGAAACATAGAAAATAGATGCAGGAGTAGGCCATTCGGCCTTTCGAGCCTGCACCACCATTCAATAAGATCATGGCTGATCAATCCCTCAGTACTCCTTTCCTGCTTTCTCTCCATACCCCTTGATCCCTTTAGCCGTAAGGGCCATATCGAACTCCCTCTTGAATATACCCAATGAACTGGCATCAACAACTCTCTGCGGTAGGGAATTCCACAGGTTAACAACTCTCTGAGTGAAGAAGTTTCTCCTCATCTCAGTCTTAAATGGCTTACCCCTTATCCTTAGACCATGTCCCGTGGTTCTGGACTTCCCCATCATCGGGAACATTCTTCCCGCATCTAACCTGTCCAGTCACATCAGAATCTTGTAAGTTTCTATGAGATCCCCTCTCATCCTTCTAAACTCCAGTGTATAAAGGCCCAGTTGATCCAGTCTCTCCTCATATGTCAGTCCCGCCATCCCGGGAATCAGTCTGGTGAACCTTCGCTGCACTCTCTCAATAGCAAGAACGTCCTTCTTCAGATTAGAAGACCAAAACTGAACACAATATTCCAGGAGAATCCTCATCAAGGCCCTGTACAACTGCAGCAAGACCTCCCTGCTCCTATATTCAAATCCCCTATCCTCTCGGAATGAGTGATCACAATATGGTTGAATTTGTAATACAGATTGAGGATGAGGAAGTTGTGTCAGAAACGAGCGTACTATGCTTAAACAAAGGGGACTACAGTGGGATGAGGGCAGAGTTGGCTAAAGTAGACTGGAAACAAAGACTAAACGGTGGCACAATTGAGGAACAGTGAAGGACTTTTAAGGAGTTCTTTCATAATGCGCAACAAAAATATATTCCAGTGAAAAAGAAGGGCGGCAAGAGAAGGGATAACCAGCCGTGGATAACCAAGGAAATAAAGGAAAGTATCAAATCAAAGACCAATGCGAAGAAGGTGGCCAAGGTTAGTGGGAAACTAGAGGATTGGGAAAATTTTAAGCAACAGCAAAGAATGACTAAAAAAGCAATAAAGAAAAGGAAGATAGATTACGAAGGTAAACTTGCGCAAAACATAAAAACAGATAGTAAAAGCTTTTACAGATATATAAAATGGAAAAGAGTGACTAAAGTAAATGTTGGTCCCTTAGAAGATGAAAAGAGAGATTTAATAATGGGAAATGTGGAAATGGCTGAGACCTTAAACAATTATTTTGTTTCCGTCTTCACAATGGAAGACACAAAAACCATGCCAAAATTTGCAGGCCACAGGAATGTGGGAAGGGAGGACCTTGAGACAATCACTATCACTAGGGGGGTAGTGTTGGACAGGCGAATGGGACTGAAGGTAGACAAGTCCCCTGGTCCTGATGAAATGCATCCCAGGGTATTAAAAGAGATGGTGGAAGTTATAGCAGATGCATTCGTTATAATCTACCAAAATTCTCAAGACTCTGGGGAGGTACCAGCGGATTGGAAAGCAGCTAATGTAACGCCTCTGTTTAAAAAAGGGGGCAGACAAAAGGCAGGTAACTATAGGCCGGTTAGTTTGATAGCTTGAAACTATCATTAAGGAAGAAATAGCGGGACATCTAGATAGGAATAGTGCAATCAAGCAGACGCAGCATGGATTCATGAAAGGGAAATCATGTTTAACTAACTTACTGGAATTTTTTGAGGATATAACGAGCATGGTGGATAGAGGTGTACCGATTGATGTGGTGTATTTAGATTTCCAAAAGGCATTCGATAAGGTGCCACACAAAAGGTTACTGCAGAAGATAAAGGTGCGCGGAGTCAGAGGAAATGTATTAGCATGGATAGAGAATTGGCTGGCGAACAGAAAGCAGAGAGTCGGGATAAATCCGGTTGGAAATCAGTGGTTAGTGGTGTGCCACAGGGATCAGTGCTGGGACCACAACTGTTTACAATATACATAGATGACCTCGAAGAGGGGACAGAGTGTAGTGCAACAAAATTTGCAGATGACACTAAGATTAGTGGGAAAGCGGGTTGTGTAGAGGACTCAGAGAGGCTGCAAGGAGATTTGGATAGGTTAAGCGAATGGGCTAAGGTTTGGCAGATGGAATACAATGTCGGAAAATATGAGGTCATCCACCTTGTGAAAAAAAACAGTAAACGGGAATATTATTTGAATGGGGAGAAATTACAACATGCTGTGGTGCAGAGGGACCTTGGGGTCCTTGTGCATGAATCCCAAAAGTTAGTTTGCAGGTGCAGCAGGTAATCAGGAAGGCAAATGGAATGTTGGCCTTCATTGCGAAAGGGATGGAGTACAAAAGCAGGGAGGTCTTGCTGCAACTGTATAAGGTATTGGTAAGGCCGCACCTGGTGTACTGCGTGCAGTTTTGGTCACCTTACTTAAGGAAGGATATACTAGCTTTGGAAGGGGTACAGAGACAATTCACTAGGCTGATTCCGGAGATGAGGGGGTTACCTTATGATGATAGATTGAGTAGACTGGGTCTTTACTCGTTGGAGTTCAGAAGTATGAGGGGTGATCTTATAGAAACATTTAAAATCATGAAAGGGATAGACAAGATAGAGGCAGAGAGGTTGTTTCCATTGGTAGGGGAGACTAGAACTAGGGGGCACAGCCTCAAAATACGGAGGAGCCAATTTAAAACCGAGTTGAGAAAGAATTTCTTCTCCCAGAGGGTTGTGAATCTGTGGAATTCTCTGCCCAAGGAAGCATTTGAGGCTAGCTCATTGAATGTTTTCAAGTCAAAGATAGATAGATTTTTAACCAATAAGAGAATTAAGGGTTACGGGGAGAGGGCGGGTAAGTGGAGCTGAGTCCACGACCAAATCAGCCATGATCTTATTGAATGGCGGAGCAGGCTCGAGGGGCTAGATGGCCGACTCCTGTTCCTAATTCTTATGTTCTTATGTTCTTATGAAGGCCAACATACCATTTGCCTTCTTCACCAGCTGCTGTACCTGCATGCCACCTTTCAATGACTGATGAACCATGACACCCAGGTCTCATTGCACCACCCCCTTTCCTAATCAGCCGCCATTCAGATAATAATCTGCCTTCATGTTTTTGCCCCCAAAGTGGATAACCTCACATTTATCCACATTATACTGCATCTGCCATGCATTTGCCCACTCACCTAACCTGTCTAAATCACCCTGCAGCCTTTTAGCATCCTCCTCACAGCTCACACCACCATCCAGTTTAGTGTCATCTGCAAACTTGGAGATATTACACTCAATTCCTTCATCTAAATCATTAATGTATGTTGTAAAGAGCTGAGGTCCCAGCACTGAGCCCTGAGGCACCCGACTAGTCACTGCCTGCCATTCTGAAAAGGACCCATTTATCCCGACTTTCTGCTTCCTGTCTGCCAACCAGTTCTCTATCCACGTCAGAACATTACCCCCAATACCATGTGCTTTGATTTTGCACATCAATCTCTTGTGTGGGACCTTGTCAAAAGCCTTTTGAAAGTCCAAATACACCACATCCACTGGTTCTCCCTTGTCCACTCTACTAGTTACATCCTCAAAAAATTCGAGAAGATTTGTCAAGCATGATTTCCCTTTCATAAATCCATGCTGACTTGGATTGATCCTGTCCCTGCTTTCCAAATGTGCTGCTATTTCATCTTAAAATGATTGATTCCAACATTTTCCCCACTACTGATGTCAGGCTAACCGATCTATAATTACCCATTTTTCTCTCCCTCCTTCTTTAAACAGTGGTGTTACATTAGCGACCCTTCAGTCCATAGGAATTGATCCAGAGTCGATAGACTGTTGGAAAATGATCACCAATGCATCCACTATTTCTATGACCATTTCCTTAAGTACTCTGGGATGCAGACTATCAGGCCGTGGGATTTATCGGCCTTCAATCCCATCAATTTCCCTTGCACAATTTCAAGCTTTATAAGGATATCCTTCAGTTCCTCTTTCTCACTAGACCCTCGGACCCCTAATATTTCCGGAAGGTTATTTGTGTCTTCCTTTGTGAAAACAAAACCAAAGTATTTGTTTAACTGGTCCGCCATTTCTTTGTTCCCCATTATAAATTCACCTGAATCTGACTGCAAGGGACCTACGTTTATTTCCACTAATCTTTTTCTCTTTACATATCTATAGAAGCTTTTGCAGTCAGTTTTTATGTTCCCTGCAAGCTTCCTCTCATACTCTATTTTCCCGCTCCTAATTGAACCTTTAGTCCTCCTCTGCTGTATTACAAAATTCTCCCAGTCCTCAGGATTGCTGCTTTTTTTGGCCAATTTATATGCCTTTTCCTTGGATTTAACACTATCCTTAATTTCCCTTGTTAGCCACGGTTGAGCCACCTTCCCCGTTTTATTTTTTACTCCAGACAGGGATGTTCAATTGTTGAAGTTCATCCATGTGATCTTTAAAAGTTTGCCATTGCCTATCCACCGTCAACCCTTTCAGTATCACTCACCAGTCTATTCTAGCCAATTCACGTCTCATACCATCGAAGTTACCTTTCCCCAAGTTCAGGACCCTAATCTCTGAATTAACTGTGTCACTCTCCATCCTAATAAAGAATTCTACCATATTATGGTCACTCTTCCCCAAGGGGCCTCGCACAACAAGATTGTCAATTAGTCCTTTCTCATTACACATCACCCAGTCTTGGATGGCCAGCTCTCTAGTTGGTTCCTCTACATATTGGTCTAGAAAACCATCCCTAATACACTCCAGGATATCCTCCCCCACCGCATTGCTACCAGTTTGGTTAGCCCAGTCAATATTTAGATTAAAGTCACCCATGATAACTGCTGTACCTTTATTGCACGCATCCCTAATTTCTTGTTTGATGCCATCCCCATCCTCATTACTACTGTTTGGTGGTCTGTACACAACTCCCACTAGTGTTTTCTGCCCTTTGGTATTCCGTAGCTCCACCCATACAGATTCCACATCATTCAAGCTAATGTCCTTCGTTACTATTGCATTAATTTCCTCTTTAACCAGCAACGCCACCCCACCTCCTTTTCCTTTCTGTCTATCCTTCCTAAATGTTGAATACCCCTGGATGTTGAGGTCCCAGCCTTGGTCACCCTGGAGCCATGTCTCCGTGATGCCAATTGCATCATATCCGTTAACTGCTGTCTGTGCAGTTAATTCATCCACCTTATTCCGAATACTCCTCGCATTGAGGCACAGAGCCTTCAGGCACTAGAGCCATGATCTAGTCGCACTCTGCCCCCCATAATCTCTCTACCCTCCCCCCATGATATTTCCACTCCCCCCCCAATCTCTCCACCATCCATAGTCTACAGAGAAAAGAAGAAAAAAAGGAGAGAGGAAAAAAGGGAAAATAGAAGTGATGTGCTCCGGTCCTTAATTTACTTTGGTCACAACAAAGGGAATGTTTTTCTTTCATTCACATCCCATTTGTCAGATTAGAATAAAGTCTAACATAAGGGACATTCACCCACAATTTCTTCTTGTCGGAGCCCCTCGTGCTGGAAGTGTCAGACCACAGAATTGCTCCTAAAATGCAGTGCAAAGATGGTTCATTGTGCATGTTGCACCATGTGAGAGAAATTCATTACTGGGACACATCGGAGGTCATGTTCACTCCAAAAAACCGGGGGTTTGGGTTGTGGTGCGAAATTAAAGTGTTAAATATTTGAAATCCAACGCAACCCATCTTGAAACTGGCCATTTCCGGTTTTAACGGAGGCAGTATGCGGGGTGGGCGAATAATCTGCTCTCAGGGGACAGAGGAGACTAGCGGGCATAGTCTCAGAATAAGGGGCCGCCCATTTAAAACTGCCATGAGGAGGAATTTCTTCTGTTGTAAATCTATGGAATTCTCTGCCCTAGAGCGCTGTGGAGGCTGGGTCATTTAATATATTTAAGGTGGAGATAGATAGACTTTTGAGCGATAAGGGAATAAAGGGTTATGGGGAGCAGGCAGGGAAGTGGAGCTGAGTCCATGATCAGATTAGCCATGATCTTATTAAATGGCGGAGCAGGATCGAGGGGCCAAATGGCCTACTCTTGATCCTATTTCTTATGTTCTTATGTAGGAGGCGGGTCTGTCGGTGTAACTTTTAAATGAGGCTGCGTGCCTCCATTTGAACAAGATTTTTATTTTTAAATCTTGTCAGCCAGGTTTCCCAGGCCTCGGAAATCGCAGCAGGTAAAAGGAGACAGGAAGGGCCGGATCCATCAGGTCAGTGCATTTAGTTTCCTCCCGGATCAACATGCTTACCCTGTAAAACCAACCCACCTCATCCCCCCTCACTCTGTCTGACCCTGATCTCCTGACCCCCCCCTCCAACTCCCATGATCTCTCCTCTCACCCCCATGATCTAGTCGCACTCTGCCCCCCATAATCTCTCTGCTCTCCCCCCATGATATTTCTACTCCTCTCCACAATCTTTACTCTCCCTTGTCTCCTCCCCACGATCTCTCCACCATCCCTCCACAATCTTCTCTCTCCTTTGTCTCCCCAAGATCTCTTTGCTACCCCCACATTCTCGCCGCTCCCCCCCACCATCTCTGTCCCCCAACACTACTAGCCCTACCTGCTCCATGGTTATGGACATGTGCCACAAGTTGCCCACCTGCCTGTCAATCAGGCTGGCTGTCGGGCGGGAAACCTGGAGGAGCAATTAACACACACCCTGGAGTTAAAACTCCATGGTGTTCGGGGAAACCCATCCCATATCCTGACCATAACTCCTTCAACCCTCCTGCTTCGAACTCACACATGGGTAAATATTGGGGCCATTGCCTCTATATACATCAGATCTCACATCAATGTGCCTTGTGACTGTCAGTACTGTCCGCAGTCAAGGCGATGGATCAGGAACTAGAGTGAGGAAACGTACCTGTGGTGCACTTCTGAGTTTCAGAGACTTTGTTTGAAAAGTAGTCGTTTGGGTTGTATCCTAAGTTCTTTGGAGGAAATAGCGGGTTCAGAAGTAATTGAACAAGTCCTGCTGTGGAGGAGGGTGCATAGGGGGTTTGAGAAGGTGCCACTTTACCCCATGGCAATTAAAGGTTTTGTTGGAAGGCACTACATTCAGCAATGATTCTGTACTGCTGCACCCATTTATAATAGTGCCTGAAGGTTTGGCGGCTTATCCTGTCTTCCTGCCTGGGCAACTGGTACTATCTTCATCATGTTTGAGGTCTCGTCACCACAGACAAGACCCTGCAAACATATATATCAGGGGCCCAAAATCATTGGGCTGAGACCTGGCCAACCGGTAGAAGTAACAGGTGAACACATTCCAAGAAATGACTTTGGCGGATAGTCCCTCTGTTCAGGTTCATGCATGCACTAGACATCATGTGGGTCCTTTTTACAACATCAGGTGTAGGTGTTTATATCATGCCTATGCACTTGAAACCTATTTTGTATTTTGGTACTTCCTAGGTAAGCACCATTGCCGCTGTTTTCCTTAATTGAATTTATAGTCCCAAAGTTAGCCAAGTTAGTTGGTGATTGAGAAGGTACTAGAGAGAGTGTGAGTGCAAAGATCTGCTTCACCCAGTCCAATTCCTTTTCTTCATCAAATGCGGGTACCGGGTTAGCAATTTTTGTATGATTTCAGTGATGTAGTTTTGAAGAGTTAGTTGGAAAGTTGGATTAGATTCAGTGGGATATTAAAGGGTATGGGGAGTGAATGGGATTAGATTAGATGGGATATTCAAGGGTATGGGAAGTAAGTGGGATTAGATTAGGTGGGATATTAAAGGGTATGAAGAGTGAGTGACAGAGTGGAATTAGATTAGATTGGATAATAAGAGTATGAGGAGTGAGGAGAAGGATTAGATTAGGTGGGATATTAAAGGGGATAGGGAGTGAGTGTTTGTAAATTAGGCGGGATATTAAATGATATGGAGAGTGAGTGGGAGAGTGGGATTAGACTGGCTAGGATATTAAAGGGTATGGGGAGTGAAAAGGATCGTGGGATTAGATTACGAAGGATATCTGGCACAGAAACAAGCCATCCGACCCAACCAGTCCATGCCGGCGTTTATGCTCCACTCAAGCCTCCTCCCATCTTTCCTCATCTAAATCTATCAGCATAACCCTCTATTCTCTTCTCCCTCATATGCTAGTCTAGCCTCTTAAATGCATTTATACTATTCACTTCAACCACTCCCTATAGTAGCGAGTTCCACATTCTCACCACTCTCTGGGTAAAGAAGTTTCTTCTGAATTCCCTATTGGATTTCTTGGTGACTATCTTATATTGATGGCCTCTCGTTAAGCTCTTCCCCACAAATGGAAACAATCTCTTTGTATCCACTCTATCAAAACGTTTCATAATTTTAAAGACTTCTATTAGATCACCCTCAGCCTTTTTGCAAGAGAAAATAGACCCAGCCTGTTCATCCTTTCCTGATATGTATACCCTCGCATTTGTGATATCTTCCTTTTAAATCTTCTCTGCACTCTCTATAGTGCCTCTATATCCTTTTTATAATATGGCGACCAGAATTAACATAGAAATATAGAAAATAGGTGCAGGAGTAGGCCATTCGGCCCTTCGAGCCTGCACAACCATTCAATATGATCATGGCTGATCATGCAACTTCAGTACCACGTTCCTGCTTTCTCTCCATACTCCTTGATCCCTTTAGCTGTAAGGGCACATCTAACACCCTTTTGAATATATTAAGCGAACTGGCCTCAACAACTTTCTGTGGTAGAGAATTCCACAGGTTCACAATTCTCTGAGTGAAGAAGTTTCTCCTCATCTCGGTCCTAAATGGCTTACCCCTTATCCTTAGACTGTGACCCCTGGTTCTGGACGTTCCCAACATCGGGAACATTCTTCCTGCATTTAACCTGTCCAATCCAGTCAGAATTTTATATGTTTCTATGAGATCTCCTCTCATCCTTTTAAATTCGAGTGAATATAAGCTGAGTCGATCCAGTCTTTCTTCATATGTCAGTTCTGCCATCCCAGGAATCAGTCTGGTGAACCTTCACTACACTCCCTCAATAGCAAGAATGTCCTTCCTCAGATTAGGAGACCAAAACGGCACATAATACTCAAGGTGTGATCTCACCAAGGCCCTGTACAACTGCAGTAAGACCTCTCTGCTCCTATACTAAAATCCCCTCGCTGTGAAGGCCAGCATGCCATTTGCTTTCTTTACTGCCTGCTGTAGCTGCATACCTACCTTCAATGACTGACATATCATGACACCCAGGTCTCGTTGCACCTCCGCTTTTACTAATCTGTCACCATTCAGATAATAATCTGCCTTCCTGTTTTTTCCACCAAAGTGGATAACCTCACACTTATCCACATTATACTGCATCTGCCATGCATTTGCCCACTCATCTAACCTGTCCAAGCCCCCTGCAGCTTCCTAGCATCCTCCTCGCAGCTCGCACTGCCATCCAGCTTAGTGTCATCTGCAAACTTGGAGATATTACATTCAATTCCTTCGTCTTAATCATTAATGTATATTGTAAATAGCTGGGGTCCCAGCACTGAAACCTGCGGCACCCCATTAGTCACTGCCTGACATTCTGAAAAGGATCCGTTTATTCCCACTCTTTGCTTCCTGTCTGCTATCAGTTCTCTATCCACGTCAATACATTACCCCCAATACCATGTGCCTTAATTTTGCACATTAATCTCTTGTGTGGGACCTTGTCAAAAGCCTTGTGAAAGTCCAAATATACCACATCCACTGGCTCTCCCTTACCACTGTACTAATTAGATCTGCAAAAAACTCGAGAAGATTTGTCAAGCATGATTTCCCTTTCATAAATCCATGCTGACTTGGACCGATCCTGTCGCTGCTTTCCAAATGCGCTGCTATTACATCTTTAATAATTGATTCCAGCATTTTTCCACCGATGTCAGGCTAACCGGCCGATAATTCCCTGTTTTCTCTCTCCTTTTTTAAAAAGTGGTGTTACATTAGCTACCCTTCAATCCATAGGAACTGAACCAGAATCCATGGAATGTTAGAAAATGACCACCAATGCATCCACTATTTCGAGGGCCACTTCCTTAAGTACTCTGGGATGTAAATTATCAGGCCCTGGGGATTTATCGGCCTGCAGTCCGTTCAATTTCCCTAACACCATTTCCTGACTAATAAAGATTTCCCTCAGTCCCCCCTTCTCGTTAGACCCTCGGTCCCCTAGTATTTTAGGAAGGTTATTAGTGAAGACAGAACCAAAGTAAACAGCCAGTTGTCGTGGTGCATACAGGTACCAACGTTATCGGTAAAAAACGGGATGAGGTCCTACAAGATGAATTTAGGGAGCTAGGAGCTAATTTAAAAAGTAGGACCTCAAAAGTAGTAATTTCAGGATTGCTACCAGTGCCACGTGCTAGTCAGAGTAGAAATCGCAGGATAGCCCAGATGAATATGTGGCTTGAGGAGTGGTGCAGAAGGGAGGAATTCAAATTCCTGGGATATTGGAACCAGTTCTGGGGCAGGTGGGACCAGTACAAAGCGGACGGTCTGCACCTGGGCAGCACCGGAACCAATGTCCTAGAAGGAGTGTTTGCTAGTGCTGTTGGGGAGGGGTTAAACTAATATGGCAGGAGGTGGGAACCTATACAGGGAGACAGAGGGAAGTAGAATGGAGGCAGAAGCAAAAGATAGAAAGAAGAAAAGTAAAAGTGGAGGGCAGAGAAACCCAAGGCAGAAAGCAAAAAGGGTCACATTACAGCAAAATCCTAAAGGGACAAAGGGTGTTAAAAAGACAAGCCTGAAGTCTCTGTGCCTCAATGCGACGAGTATTTGGAATAAGATGGACGAATTAACTGCGCAGATAGCAATTAACGGATATGATGTAATTGGCATCACGGAGACATGGCTCCAGGGTGACCAAGGCTGGGAACTCAACATCCAGGGGTATTCAACATTTAGGAAGGATGGACAGAAAGGAAAAGGAGGTGGGGTGGCGTTGCTGGTTAAAGAGGAAATTAATGCAATAGTAACGAAGGACATTATCTTGGATGATGTGGAATATGTATGGGTGGAGCTACGGAATACCAAAGGACAGAAAACACTAGTGGGAGTTGTGTACAGACCACCAAACAGTAGTAGTGAGGATGGGGATGGCATCAAACAAGAAATTAGGGATGCGTGCAATAAAGGTACTGCAGTAATCATGGGCGACTTTAATCAACATATTGACTGGGCTAATCAAACTGATAGCAATGCGGTGGAGGAGGATTTCCTGGAGTGTATTAGGGATGGTTTTCTAGAACAATATGTCGTGGAACCAACTAGAGAGCTGGCCATCCAAGACTGGGTGATGTGTAATGAGAAGGGACTAATTAACAATCTTGTTGTGCGAGGCCCCTTGGGGAAGAGTGACCATAATATGGTAGAATTCTTTTTTAGGATGGAGAGTGACACAGTTAATTCAGAGACTAGGGTCCTGAACTTGGGGAAAGGTAACTTCGATGGTATGAGACGTGAATTGGCTAGAATAGACTGGCGAATGAAACTTAAAGGGTTGACGGTGGATAGGCAATGGCAAACATTTAAAAATCATATGGATGAACTTCAACAATTGAACATCCCTGTCTGGAGTAAAAAAATAAAACGGGGAAGGTGGCTAACAAGGGAAATTAAGGATAGTGTTAAATCCAAGGAAGAGGCATATAAATTGGCCAGAAAAAGCAGCAACCTGAGGACTGGGAGAATTTTGTAATACAGCAGAGGAGGACAAAGGGTTTAATTAGGAGGGGGAAAAGAGAGTATGAGAGGCAGCTTGCTGGGAACATATAAACTGACTGCAAAAGCTTCTATGGATATGTGAAGAGAAAAAGATTAGTGAAAATAAACGTAGATCCCTTGCAGTCAGATTCAAGTGAATTTATAATGGGGAACAAAGAAATGGCGGACCAGTTAAACAAATACTTTGATTCTGTTTTCACGAAGGAAGAAACAAATAACCTTCCGGAAATACTCGGGGACCGAGGGTCTAATGAGAAGGAGGAACTGAAGGATATCCTTATAAAGCGGGAAATTGTGCAAGGGAAATTGATGGGATTGAAGGCCAATAAATCCCTGGGGCCTGATAGTCTGCATCCCAGAGTACTTAAGGAAGTGGTCTTAGAAATAGTGGATGCATTGGTGATCATTCTTCAACAGTTTATCGACTCTGGATCAGTTCCTATGGACTGGAGGGTAGCTAATGTAACACCACTGTTTAAAAAAGGAGGGAGAGAGAAAACGGGTAATTATAGACCGGTTAGCCTGACATTAGTAGTGGGGAAAATGTTGGAATCAATTGTTAAAGATGAAATAGCAGCACATTTGGAAAGCAGTGACAGGATCGGTCCAAGTCAGCATGGATTTATGAAAGGGAAATCATGCTTGACAAATCTTCTGGAAATTTTTGAGGATGTAACTCGTATAGTGGACAAGGGAGAACCAGTGGATGTGGTGTATTTGGACTTTCAAAATGCTTTTGACAAGGTCCCATACAAGAGATTAGTGTGCAAAATCAAAGCACATGGTATTGGGGGTAATGTACTGACGTGGATAGAGAATTGGTTGGCAGACAGGAAGCAGAGTCGGGATAAACGGGTCCTTTTCAGAATGGCAGGCAGCGACTAGTGGGGTGCCGCAGGGCTCAGTGCTGGGACACCAGCTCTTTACAATATACATTAATGATTTAGATGAAGGAATTGAGTGTAATATCTCCAAGTTTGCAGATGACACTAAACTGGGTGGCAGTATGAGCTGTGAGGAGGACGCTAAAAGGCTGCAGGATGACTTGGACAGGTTAGGTGAGTGGGGAAATGCATGGCAGATGCAGTATAATGTGGATAAATGTGAGGTTATCCACTTTGCGGGCAAAACCCGAAGGCAGAATATTATCTGAATGGTGGCAGATTAGGAAAGGGGGAGGTGCAACGAGACCTGGGTGTCATGGTTTATCAGTCATTGAAAGTTGGCATGCAGGTACAGCAGGCGGTGAAAAAGGCAATGGTATGTTGGCCTTCATAGCTAGGGGATTTGAGTATAGGAGCAGGGAGGTCTTATTGCAGTTGTACAGGACCTTGGTGAGGCCTCACCTAGAATATTGTGTTCAGTTTTGGTCTCCTAATCTGAGGAAGTATGTTCTTGCTATTGAGGGAGTGCAGCGAAGGTTCACCAGACTGACTCCCGGGATGGCGGGACTGACATATGAGGAGAGACTGGATCCTTTATACACTGGAATTTAGAAGGATGAGAGGGGATCCCATAGATACTTATAAGATTCTGACGGGATTGGACAGGTTAGATGCGGGAAGAATGTTCCCGATGATGGGGAAGTCCAGAACCAGGGGACACAGTCATAGGATAAGGGGTAGGCCATTTAGGACTGAGATGAGGAGAAAGTTCTTCACTCAGAGAGTTGTTAACTTGTGAAATTCCCGACTGCAGAGAGTTGTTGATGCCAGTTCATTGGAAATATTCAAGAGGGAGTTAGATATGGCCCTTACGGCTGAAGGGATCAAGGGGTATGGAGAGAAAGCAGGAAAGGGGTACTGAGGGAATGATCAGCCATGATCTTATTGAATGGTGGTGCAGGCTTGACGGGCCGAATAGCCTACTCCTGCACATATTTTCTATGTTTCTATGTTTCTATGTACCCCTCCTAGGCCTCCTCTTTCCTTTCATCATGCCTCCTTTCATTTCTTCCCTCTCGGCTACTCTGCCCTCCCAAATTCCTGTCCCAACCCTTCAGCACTCCTCGACCTTCCTACTCTCTTGCTACCACCCCAGGTGTGACACCCCCTTAGATAGGCCTATAGCTTCCCTCTGTACCTATCTCAGCATCCTCCGCAGGGCCCATCGACGTACTCCTCACTGCCTCCTTATGAGCAGCAACTCCAACTGCCCCAACATGCCCACTGATGGCAAATTTGCCAATCTCCTTCCCATCCCATTTACCCCTCTCAACGTGGACCTTGTGGACTCTACCAGTGGATTGACTATTACCCTCCCACCCCCGCACTCTCTGCATCTCCCTCCGGAATGTCCATTCACTTGTGAACAAGGCACTTGCCATCCATGAACTTCTTGTGGATGACTGTATTGACATCATGGGTGATGACTCCTTCCCCATAAATAAAGCCTCCCCGCCTGGCTATACCTTCCACCACTTACCCCGCCCTAACTGCTGCAGTGGCAGTGTGGCTCTCATCAGCAAATAGCACCTTGGTCTGTTCCCCTACTCCTCTTGCACCTTTGAGCATCTCACCTTGTTCCACCACTCTCGCCTCTCACTTAAAATCCTCGTTCTCTACCACCCACCCAAGTACCATGCCAAGTTTCTCACTGAGCTATCTTCATTGCTCTCCTCCCACAGCCTCTGGTCTGAGCGACTTCTCATTCTTGGTGATTTCAATCTCTATCTCAACTCATCATGCTCCCTCTCCACTGAGATCACTGTCCTCCTATCCTCTCAATCACTCCCTCCATATAACGTCCCCTACCCGTATCCACGGCCATCCCCTAGACCTTGCCATCTCTCCTGGCCTCTCTACTCCCATCATGTCAATCACAAATAAAGCCGTCTCTGATCACTTCCTCGTATCGCTCTCCACCCACATCCCCCTTCCCCCTCCCAACCCCACTTCCTTATATGTCCGCCCTTGGAAAAACTTGCCCCCAAGTCAATTATAACTGCACTCTCAAATTCCAACTGTCCCGCCTTTGGCCCTCCATTCACCACGACAGTTCTGCAGCCACCGATCTGCTCAATCACACCCTCACCGTCACCCTTGTCTGCATTAAAACCATTGCCCTCTATCACCCTGGTCATTCATCTTCAATTCCGCTCCCTTTTGTCCAAGGAACACAAACTTGTATGATCATGGCAGACAACTGGTTTAGTCATTCTGACTGGACCACATAAAGCAGTATCGGGTCCTTCTCTTCAGTTCCAGGATCCAGATAACCTCCAGCTTCTCTTCTCCACTACAAACTGTCTCCTTAACCCCCTCTCCCTGCCTCCTCCACACTCAGCTCCAACAAGTGTGAGGAGCTTGTGAACTTCTTTGTCACTAAGATTGAGACCATCCGTTCAGCTGCCCTCCGCCGCTTCCCTCGGTTCCCCTAACCCACCGGGCCAAACTTACCCCAAACCTTACCCTCGCCCTTACCTCACATCTTTCTCCAGTTTCTCTCCGATCTCCCCTCATGACCTCTCCGAGCTCATCTTGTCCATGAGACACACTTCCTGTTCCCTCAACCCTATTCCCACTAAACTGCTGACCCCCCAACTTCCTTTTTTGGCTCCCATGTTAGCTGACTTTGTTAATGGTTCGCTCTCCTCAGGTACTGTTCCCCTCTCCCTCATATCTGCTGTCATCACCTCTCTCCTCAAAATATTGAAAACGGTTCCCTCTCCTCGGGTACCGTCCCCCTCCCCTTCAAATGTGCTGAGACCAGGGTGGAGTCGGGTGATGTTACGGAGATGAAGCACCTTGGAGCATTTTATTATGTTAAGTTGTTGTTAAATGACCGTCCACGTGAGTAATAGTGATTGTACGACTCATAGTCATCATCGTTTTTGCATTCAGTAGTGTGAAGAGTTTAAATCCACATTTAAATAGGATTGTAAAACTGGCAGAAAGGATACAAAAAGCTACAAAAGTGTGAAAATTAACATCCCAGGACAAAATATCATTGGTGAAGTACATTTTCCCTGGTGCAATAAAACAAATATGCAGAGGCTCAGAAAATACTCGCAAGGCATGTAGCATTGCGCCAGGCGCAGAAGTCTCGTCCCTCGCGATAAATTGGGGTTACCGCCCCCGAAAGGAAGTGGAGCACTTGATTTAGTGCTCCACTTCCTTTCTAGGGCGGGAGCGGGACACACGGCTCAGCAGCTCTACGCACTGGGCCGCATAGCGCTGCCGCATACGAGGGCTCTTCCCTGAGTTAAAGGGAAGGGCCCAAGCAGAATAAAAACCCACCTGGCTGGACCACCAGGGAGCGGGGGTGCTGCGTGATCAGCCTGGCACTCAAGCAGAGTACCAGGCTGAGCAATCGCGGCACTGACCCTGTGACCAAAGTGGCACCGGAGCGGGAAGTGAAACAGGAGGTTTCTTTCCAGCAGCAGCCAAGTGCCGGAGCGCCAACAGGGCGATGCACACGGCGATGACATCGCGATCTCCAAGCGCAGGAGATGTGGGGCTATGGCGTAGTACCGGCGCTAAACTCCTGCCGAATTTAGCGGGAGTCGTTAGTGGCGCCCTGCCCAGTCGCAAAGTCAGGAGCGTTATCGGGAGGCACAAATGACCCCAATTTCTCCCCCATAATATATAACTACCTTCATTGCAACTGTACACAGTACTTGTACAAATATATTTAAATATTCCACATTCATTTTCTGTGCAATGTTTCAATACCACAGCAGATGTGTTCACAACTGGAGCAATTCATGCACCAATAAAGTTCATCATTCTCCAAAAAAGATTTCATACTTCCATTGATGGGCCCCTGTAAATACTGACATCGATTGTCTGATTATTATTTACCAGTTCTGCTAGAACTTTGAACCCTTTATCCTTACATTTCACAATCCATAGTTATCAACTGAGATACTATAAAGAGTGTACACATTAGGGTAATGCAGACAAGCTTTTGAACATTAGCATTGTGTACTGAACACTTCCTTAGGTTTGACAAGTCAATTTATGATATTTTAAATGTTTTCACTTTAAATACCAGCCATTTTTGTAGCCCCTGTAACTGATACTATCATTTCAGTGCCAAATTATGTTGGACGATGAACCAATTCTGTGCTGTGATTCTCAGTAATTAGGAGCTGGGCTGAGATGCTCTCACAATTCACTAAACACTCTTATACCAGGCAGAGAGAAGAAACTTTCACCCCATCGGACTGGGCTAGATTCAAACTCCGGTTTCCAGATGTGAAACGGATATGAAACCTACCAGTCTTCCTCAAACTATTTCTGCCAATAGTATCTCTGGTGACTACTGCCCAGTAAAATTGTTAATGGTACACCATATGCTAGCAAAGATTTCTCACCTAACTTTGAATTTTCTGAGATCTTCTAAAGTGAACATGTTCCCTTCGATCATGGGCACTCCATCCACTTCTACCTCTCCATGTCCTGGTTTCTTTTGAAGCATAACCCTGATACGGTCCTCCTTGGTGTCAACATCAGTCACCAGCACATGGTCCACAGTAATCTGATCTGTCCCTCCTTCCTCAACATTCAGCTGGTTTGTAAATATCTGAAAAGAAAGAGAAAAACAATTTTACATTTCCATCAGTTGTTTCTGAAGTGTAAAGAAATGACTGCCTAGAATTTCCATGGAGGTTCTCCAGTGGGAGATTGGCAGAACCTTCTAAAGAAATAACAAATGTCTAAAAACAGCCATTTCTTGTGCAGGGGTGGGAGGGAGGCGGGGTGGAGGGGGGGGCGGTGCGGGCGGGCAGATAGGAGGTGGTTGTCAATCATCTGCCAAAGTCACAGCAGGAGATTGGAGAAAGTTCAGGGTCTATTAATCAACAGTACAAGAGAGTGAATATTCTGGCATGTAGCCCAGTGAGGCCAGAGAAAGTCGTTATATTTTAGCCGAATGGAGGTTATGTTACAACTCACAGCCTACTCAACTTAACTCTTCCTTTTACATAATATCTGGTGGTTATGTCATTTTTGTACTGTGTTAAAATGTAATCTCTGACCATGGAGTCCAACAGCCTCCACAGTAAGAGCCTTTTCAACATGGAGGTGGTTAAATCATGTGAATGGATGCAACAGCAGTTAAGACAAAGCTCATCTGATATATGAACTAACAAAAAGGGCCAATAGTACAGATAAATGTTGTTATAATGCTGGGAATTGCTGCATAATATATAACCCAACATCATAATCTGCGTTTGTACTCCTGATATGACAAATCTTGGCAGTAATGACTCAAAAGCCAAAACCTCAAGCGAAACAAGTTGGTTATTTTGGGTAATTCTTAAAAACTCAAAATGTTCTGAAATTGAGTTCATTCTGGGTTCAGGTTAGTCTGTCCTTCAGTAATGTCCCTCAGTCCATGTGATTAATGTCGGCGCAAGACAGTAGCTGATACACTGCCATGTGTCACTGGAGGCAAATTAATTAAGCCTGACGAATTAATATCTGTAATAATTTTGTAGCAATTTATCTGATTTAGACAGGAAGCCCCAATCCCTGTTGTCTTAGTGTGTGTTTATATTCTCGTGCATCGGTGGATAGGTGCGGTAGTGGATTGAGAATTTGTGCATACCCATAATTGGACAAAGTTTGATGAAATGGATCATCTTGGGTTTGGATTAGCCAGACTTTTTAAGAATATATAACAATGCATGTACACAGGAACAATAGATCCATGTTTTAACTGCATTCTTATTGTCCATCATAATCACCACCATAGCAGATGGTGGGTAACTAGCCTCCAACTAGAGTTGGAACAATTGAAATGAAAGATGGATGAATAGTATTGTACAGTCAGTTCTTTATGTGGCAAGCATGACCAAAGCCCAACATCCTAGTAGCAGAGTATCTGCTGATACTTCCTGTTGTGTATAGAAGAACTCCACGAGGCTGAGTACTGTGAGCTAAACTTAATGTGACCTCAGTTTTCTTTATTACAACTCCAGAGTGCCTAAACAACAAGGCAGCCAACCTTTTATACTGGCCCTGCACATGTGTGCAGGTGACCATTAGGACTCCACCAGTCGCTCCCTCCAGTAGCAAGTATTACATAGTTACATACATAACACTTCATGGCACAGCTAGTGTCTGATCAGTGTGAGGGGGAACAGAGGCTGCCCATCTAATCATACCTCTGCTAGCGGGTGCACATAGTCTTCTACCAGTGTGCTGAGGGCGAATGTGTTTATGCTCCAGGGAAACTTGTGTACCTGGTCTCAACTAGTCCATGTCTCGTCAAACCATCAATGACCATAGAAAAGAAAGAAAGACAGCGTCTTTCATGACCACTGGAAATCCCAAAGCGCTTCACAGCCAATTAAATAGTTTTTGAAGTGTAGTCACTGTTGTAATGGAGGGAAATACGACAGCCAATTTGTGCACAGCAAGCTCCCACAAACAGCAATGTGATAGTCTGTTTTTAGTGATGTTGATTAATGGATAAATTTTGGCCAGGATACCATGGATAACTCCCCTGCTTTTCTTCAAAATAGTGCCATGGGATCTTTTACCTCCATCTGAGAGAGCAGTCAGGGTTGGTTTAACGTCTCATCTGAAAGACAGCACCTCTGACAGAGCAGCACTCCTCTGGTGTGTCAGCCTAGATTTCTGTGTTCAAGTCTTTGGAGTGGGACTTGAACCCACAAACTTCTGACTCAGAGGTGAGTGTGCTACCCACGGAGCCCACAGCTGATATATAGAATAAAAAGAATATAACACTGGTGTGGTCAATTTTCACTTCTATCACCAAGCGTTAATCGGGCAGAAACTGACTCATAATGGGGTCGGTAGAGATACCGCCGCATTGAAACTGACAAAGAGGAGACATTTTGAAAGGTACTTAACACTGGGTGTCCAAAACACCCGCCTGTCTCAGGTACTATGCAAATCAGGGTCCTAGGACCCCAATTTAGGTGGGAATTGGTTGGGGTGTGCACCATGCCCCCATTATTATGCACGGGCAATGGAGCTAAGGGGTCCAGCCAAGGAACATTTGAAATTATTTTTGTGGGGCTTGGAGGAGCACGAGTAATCCCCTGAGCCCCACAAAAATAATCTGCGCTCCTACCGTCCTGATCCCAGAGCCACTGTGATCGTGATCTGCCGCAATTAGCTTGCTGGCAGCTGAGGTGGCTGCAATTTGGCGAGCTGCATTGGGACCTCTGTTTGACGTCCCACAACTCACAGGCCCATTGCTAATGAGGTGGCTTCCTCAAAATTGTAGCCGCCTCTTAGCCATGGATGTTAGCAATTGGCCAGCGTGCTTTGCCGGTTGCTTGCCCTAAAGTTAATGGGCCTAAAATTGCAGCCTCGCTGGGCCCGTACAGAGTGCGCATGCACCTGATGAGGCTTAGCAAAAGCTGGTTCTTGGGGCGCAATGCGCACGCACCGAGAACTGGCTTTTCTGATCTGTCAAAATTTCTTCAGACAGATTTCTACGCATCCCCGCAGGAAAGACATCCGCGCGGGAGAGATTGGGCTATTTTCCCAACTCTTGCCCAGCGAATGTCCTTCAAACTCTAATGCCTGGTAAAAGCAGGCGCATAGCTTACTTTTACCAGCGTAATACTTATAAAATATAGAAAAATTAAATTTACTCATTCATTTTTATTTTAAAAATTCTGTCCATTAAGGTAAGTTTATTTTTAACCCTATTAAATCACATTAAAAAAATTTCCCAAAATATTATTTTTCCTAAAACATTTAATTACATTTAATTTCAATTAATTTGAAATATGTGAGGAGTTTTTTTAATTTATTGTGCTGTGTTTCGATGTTTTAGGGATTTTTCTCATTGATAGTAAGGGAGCCCGTACAAACAGAGCTCCCATTTTTATTAATGAGAACACTACATAGTGATTGGTGGTCCAGGCCCATGTGACTCCAACAGATGTGTCCGTACATGGAAGATATCTACCCGTATGCTGTGCAGTGAATGAAGGCCTCAGGCTCGAATCCTATGTTCCTCCAGGACCACCAGGTGGTTTTGTAGATTTTTCTTGGATCAGAGGCGTTCGTACGAAGGAAGCCTCCGACCGCAATTTTCGGCCCATTATCGACCCCCAGTAACTGCATTGGCAGCTTAACATTAAAGTGCCTACCTCTGGAGCTTGATTGTCGACCGGAAGAACTGTAATATTGAAGCAGAAGCCAGCTAAAGTGCCACCATGTTGATTACTGACTGAGAAGAAAAAGTGAAGGTCTTGTGGGTCTGGCCCGATATCCTGTACAGGAGGCATGTAGGCCACTTTCAGGTAGTTCACAGCATGCTGAAACGGAATAAAATGGTACACATTATGCATCACAATAGTGGGTACAAGGCCAGTGATAGAAGGAAAAACTATATGAAAACACGAACCATATTTAAAGCCCTATTTTAGGGAATCAGGCTGGCTGCAAGTAGCTTCTGGGGTTCAGTGGCATCAGTCACATTTATGATGTGATTTGCTGTTTTCAATCAATACAACATGTCTTCACTTCAAATGTAATTCATATTTTCAAATGTTTTCTGTGGAAAATGGTCAGAACATCCTGAAACATGACAACCTGCATTCCATAATTTGCAGCATGTGTAGTACTCATAACTATAAATAAAAATGATCACTTGACCTCCAACTTGTATTTATACATCGCCTTTAACATAGAAAAACATCCCAAAATTTGACACCGAGCTACGTAAGGAGATATTAGGGTAAATGACTAAAAGCTTGAACAGAGAGGTAGGTTTTAAGGAGAGTCGTAAAGTTGGAAAGAGAGGTAGAGAGAGAGGTTTAGGGAGGAAGTTCCAGGGCTTAGGGCCCAGACAACAGAAGGCACGGCCACCTATGGTTGAGCGATTATAATCAGGGATGTTCAAGATAGGAAGGGGCGAGGCCATATAGTGATTTGGAAACAAGGATAAGAATATTAAAATCAAGGTGTTGCTTAACCAGGAGCCAATGTATGTCAGCCACACAGGGGCGATGGGTGAACAGAACTTGGTGTGAGTTAAGACATAGGCAGCAGAGTTTTGGATGAACTTAAGTTTACAGAAAGTAGAACATGGGAGACCGGCCAGGAGAGCATTGCAATAGTCAAGTCTAGAGATAACAAAGTCATGGATGAAGGTTTCTGCAGAAGATGAATTGAGGCGGGCAGAGTCACACGATGTTACAGAGGTGGAAATAGGCTGTCTTAGTAATGGTGCGGATATGTGGTCAAAAGCACATCTCAGGGTCAAATATGACACCGTGGTTGCGAACAGTCTGGATCAGCCTCAGACAGTTGCCAGGGAGAGGAATGGAGTTAGTTACTAGGGAATGGAGTTTGTGGCGGGGACCAAAGACAATGGTTTAGTCTTCCCAATATTTAGTTGGAGGAAATTTCTGCTCATTCAGTACTGAATATCGGAAAAGTAGTTTGACAATTTAGATGCAGTGGAGGGGTCGAGAGAAGTGGTGGTGAGGTAGAGCTGGGTGTTGTCAGCGTACATGTGGAAACTGATGCTGTGTTTTCGGATGATGTCGCCGAGAGGCATCATGTAGATGAAAAATAAGATGGGGCCAAAGATAGATCATTGGGGGGACACCAGAGGCAACGATGCAGGAGTGGGAAGAGAAGCCTTTGAAGAGGGTTCTTTGGCTACAATTAGACAGATAAGAATGGAACCAGGCGAGTGCAGTCCCACCCAGCTGGACGATGGTGGATAGACATTGGAGGAGAATAGAGTGGTCAACAGTGTCAAAGGCTGCAGACAAGTCAAGAAGGATGAGGAGAGATAGTTTACAAGCTACTTTTACTAGCTACATAAAAACAAGCACTGTTTAGGATTTTTGTATAGGATAGCACTTCTGATTCTGGGGTAGCTGATCTCTTGACAGATTCTTGAGTGCCTGGATATTGGTCTCCGCACAACACTCAGCTCTCACCTGTGGCTCCTAGGAACTGATTGGTGAGCATGAGCAACATCCCAGAAAAAGCTTCAATGGATAGTATTATGTCTTGAATAAGGAATCTTACCAGATACTGTAAGCTTAAAGTAATGTGTGACCGTAGTCCTTTATTACAGCTCTCCAGCCTGTGAGGCTTCCTTAGGTACAGGTGCTCCCAAGGGATTGTGGGATCCCTTGGGACTTCAGGGGATGAGCCCTCTGGTGGTTAAACAAGGTAGTTACAGGTTTACATATATAACAACACTCCCCTCTCAGGTCAACAGTGTAACTATTTATGTGAGTCGATCTGGGGCCTTCCTTTCCCTGGTTGATCGTCTCGGTGCAAATGCTGGTTTTAGTGCGTCGTTTGTTGAGCCCTCGCTGGGCTGCTGCGAAGCTGGCCTTGCTGGGCTGCCTGGTGTGGTGAGTCCTGCTGGGCTGCTGCAGGTGATGGGTTCTGCTTCATGGTCAACCGCTGGGTCAGTTACCACTTGTGTGTGTGTTGGAGGGTCGAAAAAGGTAGAGTCTATTGTGGGTTATTCTGGATAGTCCGTGAATCTGAATTTGGTTTGGTCCAAGTGTTTTCTGCGGGTGAGTTCATTTGAAAGTTTGACCAGAAGCACCCTACTCCCCGCTTTGGCCAAGACAGTGCCGGGAAGACACTTGGGACCTTGTCCATAATTCAACACAAATACAGGATCATTAATCTCGATTTCACGTGACACATTTGCGCGATCATGATATGTATTCTGTTGAAGCCGCCTGCTCCCTACCTGTTCGTGTAGATCAGGGTGGACTAACGAGAGCCTTGTCTTAAGTGCCCTTTTCATGAGCAGTTTAGCGGGGGATACCCCAGTGAGTGAGTGGGGTCTTGTGCGGGAACTAAGCGGGATAGGCGAGTCTGCAGTGAGCCTTCAGTTACCCTCTTCAAGCTCTGCTTGATTGTTTGCACTGCTCGCTCTGCCTGACCATTGGACGGGGCAGATGTGACATGTTTGATCCCATTGCGGGTCATGAACTCTTTGAATTTGGCACTGGTGAACTACGGCCCATTGTCACTCACAAGGACATTAGGCAGGCCGTGCGTGGCAAACATGGCCCGCAGGCTTTCAATGGTGGCAGCGGACGTGCTTGCCGACATTATCTCACATTCAATCTATGTGGAGTACGCATCGACAATCACAAGGAACATTCTTCCCAAGAATGGGCCTGCATAGTTGACATGGACCCTGGACCACGGTTTGGAGGGCCAGGACCATAAACTTAGTGGCGCTTCCCTGGGTGCATTGCTGGTCCTGTGAACACGTGTCACATTTGTGCATGCAGGATTCTAAGTCTGCATCGATACTGGGCCACCACATATGGGATCTGGCTATCGCTTTCATCATTACAATGCCTGGGTGGGTACTGTGGAGGCCACTAATGAAAGTGTCCTTGCCCTTTTTTGACACCACTACCCGATTACACCATAGGAGGCAGCCTACCTGTGTGGACATTTCATCTCTGTGCCGCTGGTACGGCTTTATTTCTTCCTGCATCTCTAATGGGACACTAGACCAACTACTATGGGGCACACAGTTTTTTTACTAAGGACAGTAAGGGGTCCTGGCTCATCAAGGTTCCAATCTGTCAGGCGGTAACAAGTGATTGCTCATTCTCGAATGCTTCCATTACCATAACTAAATCTGCGGGCTGTGCCATCTCCACCCCTGTGGTGGGCAATGACAGCCTACTGAGAGCATCAGCACAGTTTTCTATGCCTAGCCTGTGGCGGATGGCGTAGTTGTATGCAGATAATGTGAGCACCCATCTCTGGATGTGGGCCGATGCATTCATATTTATCCACTTATTTTCAGAAAAGAGGGATATCATTGGCTTATGGTCGGTTTCTAATACAAATTTGAGCCCAACAGATATTGATGCATTTTCTTTACCCCATAAACAAACGCTAACGCTTCTTTTTCATCATGTTGTAGGCCCTCCCACCCTTAGACAGACTTCTGGATGCATAAGCAACCGGTTGCAATTTCCCAGATTCATTAGCTTGTTGCAATACACACCCGACACCGTATGACGACGCATCACATGCTAGTACCAAACACTTACATGGATCGTACAACACAAGCAATTTGTTTGAGCATAACAGCTTCCTAGCTTTCTCAAAGGCATTTTCTTGGCTTTTACCCCATACCCATTCATCTCCTTTACGCAGTAAAGAGTGCAGGGGTTCTAACAATGTGCTAAGACCCGGTAAGAAGTTATCAAAGTAGTTCAGGAGTTCTAGAAACGACCGCAGCTCCGTCACATTCTGTGGTCTCGGTGTGTTCTTGATTGCCTCCGTCTTAGAATCGGTGGGCCTGATGCCCTCTGCCGCAATTCTTCTCCCCAGGAACTCCACTTCAGGCACCAGGAAAACGCACTTCGAGCGTTTTAACCTGAGCCCCAAACGATTAAGCCAACTAAGAACCTCCTCCAGGTTTTGCAGGTGCTCGACGGTGTCCCGACCTGTAACCAAGATGTCATCCTGGAAGACCACGGTGCGGGTGCGCGGGACCGACTTCAGCAAGCTTTCCATGTTCCTCTGGAATATCGCCGTGGCTGATCGAATCCTAAACGGGCATCTGTTGTAAATGAAGAGACCTTTGTGCATGTTGATGCAGGTGAGGCTATTCGATGATTCCTCCAGCTCCTGTGTCATGTAGGCCAAGGTCAAGTCCAGCTTCGTGAATGTTTTTCCTCCTGCCAGCAACGCAAATAGGTCGTCTGCCTTTGGTAGCGGGTATTGATCCTGCAGGGAGAAACATCGCCGGTGCCACTCAGTTGGTAGCTTGTGCACCGCTCCATCGTAGGAGACCTTTACGGTAGCACTGCTGATTACGGGAATCAGTTTCTTTGTGTATGTTCTCAGTTTAGTACGAATGGGAGTCAGGACTGCACCACAATTTATTAAATATCTTTTTGCTCATTATGGACTGGCTTGCGCTCATGTCCAGCTCCATTGACACCGGGAGTCCATTTAATTCAAACTTCAGCATTATCGGGGGACACTGTGGTAAATGTGTGCACCCCATATACCTCTTCCTCCTCAGTCTGAGGCTCTGGTTCGTCGTGATCCACCGCGGATCTATCCTCCTCTGCAACATGATGGTTTACAGGATTAACAGGGTTTGCAGCTCACCTGCACATATGTTGGAGATGCCCCTTTGTTCCACAGCCCTTGCAAACGTATCCTTTGAAGCGGCATGAATGAAAATGATAATCACCTCCACATCGTCAACAAGGCGTTAATGGCCTTGCATTCACCACCTTTGATGGTGGACTCAGACATCTGAGAAGTGCAGCTGCAGGCATGTGAGTCCTGCCCTGTACATTACGATTCAAAAACAACATTACTTTGCTCACAGTACTTGCAGCAGCACTCGTGTGCTGAGAGATTTGTTTGGTATTGTCATTGGCCTGGGCTATCGCTATGGCTTTACTCAAAGTTGGGGTCTCTACAGTCAAAAGTTTGCAAAGTATTACTTCATGGCCAATGCCAAGTACAAAGAAGTCCCTGAGCATGTGCTCCAAGTGTCTGTCAAATTCGCAATGTCCTACAAGGCACCTTAGCTCGGCGACGTAGCTCGCCACTTCCTGACCTTCAGACCTCTTGTACGTGTAGAACCGGTACCTCGCCATCAGAACGCTTTCCTTCGGGTTTAGATGCTCCCGGACCAGTGTGCACAAATCATCGTACGATTTCTCTGTGGGATTCACTGGAGCGAGCAGATTTTTCCTGAGGCCATACGTTGGTGCCCCGCAAACGTTGAGGAGGATTGCCCTTCATTTGTCAGCGTTCGCTTCTCCTTCCAGCTCGTTGGCCATGAAGTATTGGTCGAGTCGCTCCACGAAGGTTTCCCAATCATCTCCCTCTGAAAATTTCTCCAGGATGCCCACGGTTCTCTGCATTGTTGCGGTGGGGTTCGTCATCTGTATCTCGTCGCCATTTGTTATGTCTTGAATAAAGAATCTGACCAGATACTATAAGCTTAAAGTAATGTGTGACCGTAGTCCTTTATTACAGGTCTCCAGAGTGCCTCTCCAGCCTGTGAGGCCTCCTTATATACAGGTGCTCTCAAGGGATTGTGGGATCCCTTGAGACTGCAGGGGATGAGCCCTCTGATGGTTAAACAAGGTATTTACAGGTTTACATATATAACAACTTGCTAAGCCAAGTCATGGTGGCCAGCAGCTATTGTCAGTGGTGAAGAGCAACACCTACATTCCAGTACATGGAAAGTGCATGCTTGGACTGCCAGTGGAACCTTCCCAATTGGTCAATGGCAGCAAATGTAAATTATCCAAGTGTGTGCTAAACATAGAGCCACGTCCATGCTGAAAAACAAATGCAACAGGCTCTAGACAAAACTAAGTGGTGCTACAAGCAGTTAATCAGAGCAAAGCTCCATAGCCCAGTCACATCCAGTCAAGAATGGTGGTGAACAATCAGGCAACTAACAGGAGGAGGAGGCTCCAGAAACAACTCGATTCTCAACTCTGGTGGAGCCCAACATGTGAGATCAAGAGAACAAGGCTAAAGTGTTTGCAAGCATCTTCAGCCAGAAGTGATAAGTGGATGATTCTATTTGGTTTCCTCCCAATGACATGACCATCATGGATGTCACTGTCCAGCTAATTTGGCTCACTCCACGTGTCATTAAGAAGCTGATGAATACACCGGTCACAGCAGAGGTTCCGATAATGCTGCTCGTAGTGCTGAAACTCTTTTAGAGTTTATCTGTAAAACAAAACATTAAACCGTGCCACCCGAACTGGGTGACACACCAGACATTTACAAGGCCCTTTTTTTCCTTTTTTTTTTGTGTTTTTCTTTTTTTTGTTTTTTTTTTTGGGCACTAAAATCACAATTTTTCCCCAGTGCCCCCTATAAAAGGGAAGGGGGACACTAAAAGCACCGGCAATTAAAACAAATTAAACTTTAAAACGTAAAATCAAATTAAAATTTGGTTGCCGGGCGTGATGATGCACTCCAGTCCCTCCGGTGCCCACCTCTCGCGGAAGGCCGCGAGCGTACCGGTGGACACCGCGTGCTCCATCTCCAAGGACACCCTGGACCGGATGTAAGAGCAGAAGAGAGGCAGGCAGTCAGGTTGAACGACCCCCTCGACCGCCCGCTGCCTGGACCGGCTGATGGCACCCTTGGCCGTGCCCAGGAGCAGTCCTACGAGGAGGCCTTCGGACCTACCCGCTCCCCTCCACACAGGGTGCCCAAAGATCAGGAGAGTGGGACTGAAGTGCAGCCAGAATTTCAGGAGCAGCCCCTTCAAATAATAAAACAGGGGCTGCAACCTCGTGCATTCCATAAAAACATGGAACACAGACTCTTCCAGACTGCAGAAATTGCAGGCGGCCTGGGAGTCCGTGAACCGGCTTAAAAATTTGTTGCACGGCACTGCTCCGTGCACCACCCTCCAGGCCAAGTCCCCGATGAATAGTGGGAGGACCCCTGCGTAGAGTGCCCTCCATCGGGGACCCCCGCCTCCTCCGGACGGCAAGATGCTACGCCATGGCGTGTCCGGACGGCCGGCGAGGATGGCAAAGTTGAGAGTATGCAGGAGCAGCCCGTACAGGAAACCCCTCCGCGCGGAACTGAAAGGCACGGAGGGGATTTCCCCGAGGCGGCTCAAGTTGTGAGGCGCCGGCCCCCGAGGGAGGTTCCGGGGTTTGGCACCGATGAGGAATTCCGTCCGGACGGGGGTCAGTTCGGACAGGATCTCCCCACGTGCTTGAGCCTCCTCGATGCACCTAACGGAGTCAGGGCCCAGAGCTGTTTTTAGCGACTCGATGGCATCGGCCGCATGGCGGACGTTGGCAGAATTTAGGCGCCGCGCCAGCGTGTCTGGCGCCATCCAGCCCGCTCCTCCGCCATAGAGCAGGTCCCTGACCCTGGTCACCTCACCAGCCACAGCCCTCTCTTCCGACCGCCACATAAAACCTCGGTCGTGGAGGTACGGATTCCCGAGCAGCGGCTCCTGCAGGACGGAGAGCTGCGCTTGGTGGAGACTTTGTTCCAGACCCTGATGAGTTCCTTGTAAAAGACAGGCAGCTCCCGGACGGCGGTCCTGACACCCCCCAAGTTCACAAACAGGAGCTGCGTGTCGTAATTGAGGTCGCGCTGCTGGCGGAAGAAATACGTCGCCAGAGCACACCACCTAGGAGGGGGCTCGACGTAAAGGTATCTCTGCAGGGTCTGAAGACGGAAAGTCGCGAGCTGGGCGCTGACGCACACCAACGACTGACCGCCCTCCTCAAGCGGGAGACTCAAAACCGCGGCAGAGACCCAGTGCTTCCTGTTGTTCCAGAAGAAGTCCACCAGCTTCTTCTGTATCTTGGCGACAAACGCAGGGGGAGGGGTCAAAGTGACCAGCCGGTACCACAACATTGCGGCCACCAGCTGGTTTATGACTCACGCTCGACCCCTGTAGGACAGCACTCGGAGCAGTCCTGTCCAGCGCCCTAGGCGAGCGGCGACCTTGGCCTCCAGCCAGTTTGCCGGCCAGGCTCCCTCGTCTGGGCTAAGGACGTAGTGCTGAAGGCTTGTGTACCAGAACGGGCAGGCTCCCTAACGACCCAAGATATCCAGTGCAGCTATGGCAGTGGCATCTACCCGACAATGCGGAAATGTGCTCAGGTATGTTCTATCCACAAAGGCAGGGCAAATCTAACCTGGCCAATTACCACATTAACAGCTTCCTCCCAATTATCAGCAAGATAATAGATGTAATCAATCGTGCCATCAAGCGGCAATTGCTCACCAATGATCTGGTTGCCACCACTCAGTTTGTGCTCTGTCAGAACCACTCAGCTCCTAACCTTGTACAGCCTTGATCCAGACACTAACATATGAGCTGAATGCTAAAGAAGTGAGAGTGGCTGCCCTTGCTAACAAGGCAGCATTCAACTGGGAATGGTACAAGCGAATCCTTACAAAATTGAGTTCTGTGGGATCAATGGGAAAATCCTCCAGTGCTTCAACTGGTATGATTGGACAAGGATGAGGGTGAGTGTGAGGGGTGGCTAGTCAGATGGGAATGTGATAATATAGATTGAGAGAGAGGGATGGATGGAGGTGCAAGGTAAGTTGGTGTGAGTAAGATGTGCAGGAGTAGGGTAGGGAAGGCAGAGTGATGGGGATGTGATGAGAGGCACAGCAGGATGTAGTTGAGTGTGGTTTTGCAGTAACGTGTCATGATCTACTGAGATCATTGAAAGGTTTGTGCCGCTGCACCCAGGTCCTCCTGACAACATCCCTGCTTGCGCCCTCCTGTACAATGTTCAACCGGGCTGCATTGGTGTCCTGCAGGTCTGGGCAGGCATGGAAAGGGAAGAGAACCTCCCTGCATGCTGTGACTTCCTCCTTAAGCATATGGAGGGAGTCATGGAAGAGTCTGCGTGTAGCCATGCACGTCTATGCAGTGCTTTTAAGTGTTTGCAGCAGCTCAATGCTGCAGAATACTGACAGCACAACTGTCAAAATGCATGTGGGGATGGTCCCTTTAAGGAAACTGGCTACTGACGCATCAGCAGATGACATCATCAGACCCACCTCATTTTAATTGGCCGGGAACCGCGCAAGGCGGGCTCAACAAGCCCAATCTAGGGAAAGTCGTGGAGGGAGCTGACATATAGCCAGGGGCAGGATCCCAGCCCACCTTGGTCATCGCCTACCTCTCTCCCACCTCGGCATAAAAATTGAGCCCTATACCTCTATTTATAAAGCCCAGGATTACATATGCTTTATTACCTGCTTTGTTAACCTGTCCTGTCATCTTCAAAGATTTATGCACAAGCACACGCAGGTCTCTCTGGTTTGGCACCCCCTATTAAATTTGTACTATTTAGTGTGTGTGGTCTCCTCATTCATCCTACCAAAATGTATCTTCGTCCACTTTTCTGTGTTGAATTTCATTGGTTATGTGTCCACCCATTCCACCAGCCTGTCTATGTCCTCTTTAAGTCTATTCTTCAGTGTTTACTACACTTCCAAGTTACATGTCATCTGCAAATGTCAAAATTGTGCCCTGTACCCCCCAAGTCCAAGTCATTAATGCATATCTAAAACAGCAATGGTTAGCACTGAACCTTGGGGAACTTCACTGTATACCTCCCTTCGGCCCAAAAAACAGCCATTCACCGCAACTCGCTGTTTACCATCCCTTAGCTAATTTAGTATCCATGTACCTACTGCCCCTTTTATCCCCGGAGTGATTATTTACAACAGTTTTTTTTCTGTCCTTTTGCGCATGCGCGTCCTGAACTCCATCCCTTTTTGGCGCATGAGAGAGAGAGAGAGAGAGGAGAAAGAGAGAGTCCAAAGAGAAAAGTTAAAAGCAATTTGTTATAAAATTCTCCTGTCTGGAGTCAACAGTCAGAATGGCTCGAATGACACTTTACAAAGACACTGATTACATAGGCAGGGCGGTTCTAATTTCACATTCCAGAGAAACTGATGGATGTGCCTTGTCCTCCAAGTGGACCAATCAACAATCAGGTCATGTGTTCAAGGGGACCCAATCAGAGCATTTTTCTGTTGTAAATAGACGAGTCCTTTATTTCCATGGGCTGCAATTTTGCTACAAGCCCAATATGTGGTACCTTATCAAGCACCTTTTGGAAGTCCATGGGCTGGACTTTCCACTTAGATTGCTAGGGCCCACAAAATGGGCGATGTTCCAGCCTTAGTGCTGTTTCAGCTCTCCGGATCGCTGGGAGATCATCCATTTTTCCGATTGCTACTTTCAGCTTTTTTGGTGGGGGGGGGGGGCGGTAATAGGCCAGTGATAGCTCAGCGATGTGAAATGGGCCTTGGTGATGTGGAAGGCAAGGCTTCCCGAGCAATGGCCTTTCCACAAATGCGTTTTTTTTTTGCAAAGATGTTTCCCCGCGATTCTGGAAGTCAGGGGTCATCCAGGCATGCACAGAAGGTAAGGGGAGAGAGAGAGGAGAGAGAGAGAGAGAGAGAGAGAGAGAGAAAGGCATTGGAGAGGAGAGAGAGAGAGAGAGAGAGAGAGAGAGTGAGAGTCTAAAGAGAAAAGTTAAAAGCAATTTGTTATAAAATTATGTCCGGCCACGAGTCTGACAGTGGGCAGGAGGTGGAGGGGAGGAGGAGAGCAAAGCCACGAGGCGAATGAGGCCGTCATTAATGAGGTCCATAGCCGGTGGGGCCAACTAACCCGAGCTGGGCGTGAGAAACCTCCACCCCGGGCCTACTGCAAACTGTGGAGTGAGATCGCCGATGTGATCTCGGCGGTGTCCAATGAGGTCAGGGGATTGGACCAGTGCCTGCACACTGAAATCATTGAAATGAGTCGGCAGAATTAAGTTGTCGTGTTGCCTGCATTACATTGAACGGGCGAGGGATAATTGCGCATCGCGATCCCTGCGCACGTTTTTGTGGGTATCGACTATAGCACACCTCATCACTTAACCCGTCAATTTCTTTTCATGCTCTACAAAGCTCAAGTCAAATGAATGGAATGCTCACAACTTGCTTGGAAGAATGCAGCCATGACAACACTCAAGAAGCTCGACACAATTCACTTGATTAGCACGCTTGCCACTGGACTCAATATCCACCTCTCCGCCATCATAGGCAGTCCCTCGAAATCGAGGAAGACTTGCTTCCACTCTAAAAGTGAGTTCTCAGGTCCAATATAGGAATTAGAGTCTGTCACAGGTGGGACAGACAGTCGTTGGAGAAAAGGGGGTCTAGTTTGCCGCACATTCCTTCCGCTGCCTGTGCATGTTTTCTGCATGCGCTCGGCAACGAGACTCGGGGTGCTCAGCACCCTCCTGGATGCTCTTCCTCCACTTCAGATGGTCTTTGGCCAGGGACTCTCAGGTGTCGGTGGGGATGTTGCATTTTATCAAGGAGGCTTTGAGGGTGTCCTTGAAATATTTCCTCTGCCCACCTGGGGCTCGCTTGCCGTGCGAAGGTGACATGCGAGGATTCTTCACTGCAGTCAAGTCCACCTACGGCTCAAGCACCCAAAGCCCCACCCCACTGCTGGACAAGAACGGTGAGACACTCATCAAGGACACTGAGGTAGTCAGGGCCCGCTGGAAGGAGCATTCGAAGATCTCCTTAATCGAACTCTGCCTTTGACATGAGTGTCCTCAACTCCATCCTGCAGCATGCTTCCCGTCACCATCTCAGCAAAACCCCAGCCCTGCACGAGGTAGAAAAGTCCATCCATCGGCTCAAGAACAACAAGGCATCTGGAGCAGATGGAATCCCCAATGAGGCACTAAAGTATGGCGGAGAGGCACTTTTGGCTCAAATGCATGACCTCATCTCTCTCATCTGGAAGGAGGAGTACCTGTTCACCACCGATACACTGGTTGTGGTCTGTATAATCTACAGGATGCACTGCAGCAACTCACCAAGCTTACTTCAATAGACCCTCCTAGTCCCTGCAGCTGTAGCATTGAGAACAGCAATGTGATAGGAATCCCATCGCCTGCAAGTTCTCCCCAAATCAGTCAACGTTCTGTCTTAGAATAGAACTTGCATCTACATAACGCCTTTCACAGCCTCGCCACGTTCTAAAGCGTTTTGCAGCCATTTAAGTACCTTTGAGGTGTCATCACTTTTGTAAAGTAGCCAATTGCATACAGCAAGATCCCACATGAAATAACGGAAAGGGTTGATGAGGATAATATGTATATGAACTTTCAAAAGGCATTTGATAAAGTTCTGCACTGTTAGCAAAAGTGGATTAAAGGGGCAGTGGCAGCATGGCTACAAAACTGGCTAAGGGACAGCAAGCAGAGAGCAGTGGTGAACGGTTCTTTTTCAGACTGGAGGGAAGTGTACAATTGTGCCACCTAATGGTCGGTGTTGGGACCAATGATCTTTTTGATATATATTAATGACCTTGGGTACACAGGCCATAATTTCAAAATTTCCAACTGACACGCAAGTTTGAAATGTAGTAAATAGTGAGGATAGTAACAGACTTCAGGAGGATGAAACAGGCAGACACATGGCAGATGAAATTTAACACAGGAAAATGTGAAGTGATTCATTTTGGTAGGAAAAATAAAGAGAGGCAATATAAATTAAATGGTACAATTTTAAAGGGGTTAAGGGAACAGAGAGACACGGGGGTGGGGGGTGGGCGGGTGCGGTATGTACACAAGCCTTTGAAGGTGGCAGGACAAGTTGAGAAGGCTGTTAAAAAGACAGTACATTCCAACCATTCAATGTGTAAAAAAGTGTTTCTTCATGTTGCATCTGGTACTTTTGCCAATCAATGAGGACATTTTTTTGAGTGAGTTGTTACAATCTGTAATGCACTGAAAAGGGCAATGGGAGCTGATTCAATAATAACTTTCAAAAGGGAATTAGATAAATACTTGGAGGGAAATTTTGCAGGGCTATGGGGAAAGAGCAGGGGATTGGGACTAATTGGCTAGGCCTTTCAAAGAGCTGGCACAGGCAAGATGGTCCGAATGATCTCCTTCTGTGCTGTATCATTCTATGATTTTATGATTCTGCATGGATTATGCAATACTCTTGTTGAAGAGACCAACAATTAGTCTTTCGAATGGTTCAAAGCTGTTTTTCAAAGAACTACTTGCGATTAACTATTACACCATGGGATCAATTCACACACTGATCTGAATGAATAGATTGAATAGTTTTTCCGGCTCCTACTATTTAATGTTCCGAGCGCACTGGTTTTGAGATTAATACATTTTATATACCTGTGTGAATGATCTCAGCATCGGGACACTGGACTCCGTAATCAGCTTCTTCGTGCTGTCTGTCAGAAACAGTTTCCCAGCATCAGACAGGCTCAACAGAGAAGGAGAGAGACAATTAGACTTCAAGAGCTTCCAACATTGCAACTTTATACATCATCATTCAACAATATTCAGGCACACATTTTGATTCTTTTTACACAAGCAAGAAATATTGTTTTCCCCAAAAGCAAAAACCCCTGGAGGGGAGAAAGAAAGAAAGACTTGGATTTGTACAGTGTCTTTCACGACCACCGGATGTCTAAAAACGCCTTACAACGAATGAAGTACTTTTGGAGTGTAGTCACTGCTGTAATAGGAAATGCAGCAGCCAATTTGCGCACAGCAAATTCCCACAAACAGCAATGTGATAATGACCAAATTATCTGTTTTAATGATGTTGTTTGAGGGATAAATATTAGCCATCTTTTACCTCTACCTGAGAGGGCACCTCAGTTTAACTGCTCATCCAAAAGACGGCACCTCCGACAGTGCAGCACTCCCTCAGCACTGCACTGGAATGTCAGCCTAGATTTTGTGCTCAAGTCTCTGGAGTGGGACTTGAATCTACAACCTACTGACTCAGAGGCGAGTGTACTACCCACTGAGCCACGGCCGACACTGTACATCTATGCATTTTCTATATTTCACGTGTACTCTATGGTATTATATGAATTGTAAGGTTACCTGGTATTATGGTCAGGACTAACTTTGCCAAGAACATTAATTTAAAATAAACATGCCAGTGAGTTTCAAAAATTTGCAATTAAATTAGACCATTCTGTTTGCTTATATGGAAAACATCATCCAGGACAAAGCAATTATTTTGTTCACAGTCCACTGGACTCAATATCCACCCTGGAGAATGGCCCTGAATTTGGACTTGGAAGCTTCCCATGAGAAAAGCGCCGACAAACAACAATGTGATAATGACCAGATAATCAATTTTTTTGTTATGTTGATTGAGGGATAAATATTGGCCAGGACACTGGGGATAGCTCCCCTGCTCTTTTTCGAAATAATGACACGGGATCTTTAACGTCCATGTGAGAGGAAAGATGGGTACTCGGTTTAATGTCTCATCTGAAAGATGGCACCTCCGACAGTACAGTTCTCCCTTAGCACTGCGCTGGAGTGTCAGCCTAGATTTTTTTTGTGCTCAAGTCCCTGGAGTGGGACTTGAACCCACAACCTTCAGAGTCGAGAGTGCTACCCACTTTCTTTTTAATATAATTTATTCAACATAAAAAACATTTACAACATCGTGATCATTCCATTGTATCATACAAATCATTTTCGCCACAATGCACAGCCATTCCGCTAACACATATTAACATCAAAATCAGAGTTTAATTTGTCTCTTGTAACATATATTAATCTACTATTAAACTATTTACAATCTATATTAACGACTTGGATGAAGGGACCGAGTGTAACGTAGCCAAGTTTGCTGACGATACCAAGACGGGAGGAAAAGCAATGTGTGAGGAGGACAAAAAAAACCTGCAAAAGGACATAGACAGGCTAAGTGTGTGGGCATAAATTTGTCAGGTGGAGAATAATGTTGGAAAGTGTGAGGTTATGCACTTTGACAGAAAAAAATTGAAGAGCAAGTTATTATTTAAATGGAGAAAAACTGCAAAATGCTGCCTGGGGGTGCTTGTGCATGAAACACAAAAGGTTAGTATGCAGGTTCAGCAAGTGATCAGGAAGGCCAATGGAATCTTGGCCTTCATTGCAAAGGTGATGGAGTAAAAAGCAGTTTTAGTTTCCATATTTACAAAAGGATATACTTGCTTTGGAGGCAGTTCAGAGAAGGTTCACTAGGTTGATTCCGGGGATGAGGGGGTTGACTTATGAAGAAAGGTTGAATAGGTTGAGCCTCTCCTCATTGGAATTCAGAAGAATGAGAGGTGATCTTATCGAAATGTATAAGATTATGAGGGGGCTTGATGAGGTGGATGCAGATAGGATGTTTCCACTGATAGGGGAGATTAGAACTAGGGGCTATAATCTTAGAATAAGGGGCCGCCCATTTAAAACTGAGATGAGGAGGAATTTCTTCTCCCAGATGGTTGTAAATCTGTGGAATTCACTGCCTCAGAGAGTTGGGGAAGCTGGGTCATTGAATATATTTAAAATGGCAGGGGGATGGGAATCAATGCAGGGAGGCAGAGGGCAGTAAAAAGGGGGCAGAAGCAAAAGGTAGGAAGGAGAAAAACAAGAGTGGAGAGCAGAGAAATCAAGGGCAAAAATCAAAAAGGGCCACATTACAACATAATTCTAAAAGGACAAAGAGTGTTAAAAAAACAAGCCTGAAGGCTCTGAGTCTCAATGCGAGGAGGATTCATAATAAGGTGGATGAATTAACTGCGCAGAAAGCTGTTAACGGATATGATGTAATTGGGATTACGGAGACATGGCTCCAGGATAACTAAGGTTGGGAACTCAACATCCAGGGGTATTCAATATTCAGGAAGGACAGACAGGAAGGAAAAGGAGGAGGGGTAGCGTTACTGGTTGAAGAGATTAACGCAATAGTAAGGAAGGACACTAGCGTGGATGATGTGGAATCTATATGGATAGAGCTGCGAAACACCAAAGAGCAGAAAAGGTTAGTGGGAGTTGTGTACAGACCACCAAACAGTAGTAGGGAGGTTGGGGACAGCATCAAACAGGAAATTAGAGATGCGTGCAATAAGGGTACAGCAGTTATCATTGGTGACTTTAATCTACATATTGATTGGGCTAACCAAACTGGTAGCAATACCAATTTCTTAACCCCTCCTCCTTTACTGCGACATTGGCAGCATCCTGTTCTTTAGAGATGACAATGCAAAGTATTCATTTAGTACCTCAGCCATGCCCCATGCAGCTACAAGAAGATCTCCTTTTTGATCAGTAATTGGCCCCACACTAACTTTGACTACCCTTTTACTCTTTACATGTTTAAAAAATACTTTTGTGGTCCCTTTTATGTTATCTACTAATCTTTTCTCATACATTCTCTTTTCCCCTTATTTCCTTTATCAGTTCCCCTCTGCACTCTATGGGCCCAAGTTTCCACATGATTTGCGCCTGATTTTTAGGAGCAACTGGTGGAGAACGGACTATCTTAGAAATTGCAATTCTCCACATTTTTTTTTCTGCAGTTCTAGTCAGGTAGAACAGTTCTACTTTGGAACAGAATTTTTTCTTCAAAAGGGGGCGTGTCCGGCCACTGACGCCTGATTTCAAAGTTTCCACGGTGAAAATGTACTCCAAACTAACTTAGAATGGAGCAAGTGAAGATTTTTGTAGAACTGAAAAAACCTGTTCTACACATTAAAAAATCAGGCGCAGGTTACAAATTAGGCGTCCAGAACGAGGTGGGGGGGGGGGGGAAGGGAAGTCATTAAATTCTACAATAAATTCTTATTTATACTTCTACAAATATTATACAAATAAATCCAACCTGAATAAACATTTATAAGCAAAGAAAAGATTAAATAAACCATCTTCCTACCTGTGTGAAAGTGCTTCAGCCAGGGAGAATGCTGCAGGCGTTCGTTCCCGCGGGGGGGGGGGGGGGGGAGGAGAAAGCCGTTCGTTCCCGCGGGGGGGGGGAGGGGGGGAGCCGTTCCATTCGTTCCCGATGGCGGGCGGTGGTGGGGAGGGAAATGGCTGCCTCAACTTTCTGAGGCTTCCTGCACCTTCTCACTGCTGCAAGAAGCCTCAGTGCTGATCATGGAAGCGCAATGTGCTTTTATTAAAAAATGTTCAAAAATTAAACAGCTACAAAGAACTACAAAAATGGCCGAGTGCCAATGTTTCCTTCACACTGAGCATGTGCGAACGCTCCAACGCGCACGCGCAGCGTTGCCGGCAGGAAAAAAACTAATTTAAATGGTAACCGCCCCCTCCCACTTACAAAATCGGCGCGAGTGTAGGCTCCTCCCCCTGGGCACCGCGCCAGGCAGATAAGGAGCTGCAGGGCGCTCGAGAATAGCGCGGTTTTTTTTTAGGCGCCGTTTTAGGCGCGATAAACGGGCGCCCAGCTCGGAGGGGCGTCCATTCTTTATTGTGTGGAAACCTGGGCCCTATATTCTGTTTGATTCCTCACTATATTATAAACCTGACATTTATCATAAGGCCCCTTTCATTTTAATCTAAATATCTTTAACCATCCAGGGTGATCTAGATTTGGATGTCCTTGCTTTTCCCCTTGTGGCTATGTATCTCGTCTGTACCGGAACTATCTCTTCCTTAAAGACACCCATTGCTCATTTACTGTTTTACCCGATAATCTTCGTTTCCATTCCACTGAGACCTGATCATTTAATTCATTTAACTCATTATATTTAGCCCTCTTCCAGTTGAGTATCTTCATCTTTGATTGCTCCTTGTCAGTTTCCATAACTACTCTAAACCTAATGGTACTGTGATCACTGTTTACCAAACACTCTCCCACTGAAACATGCTCCACTTACCCAACGACATTCCCCAAAACGAAATACACCACTGCTTCCTTCCTCATTGGGCTGGAAACACACTGATCAAGAAAGTTCTCTTGTCCACACTTCAGGAAATCCTTCCCCCCACCCCTCCATGCCCTTTACACTGTTTATTTCCCTGTGTATATTTCAATAATTAAAGTTCCCCGTTATCACTGCTCCACTATTTTTATATCTTTCTGAAATGTGCCTGCAAATTTGCTCCTCTATCTCTTTCTCACAATTTCGTGGTCTATTTTCTTTACATTCTTTCTCTTATTTGCATATGACAAGAGCCTAATGCTTCAGGCATGAGTAAAGGACACCTCTTGTTTGTCCTCAATCAATATGGCGATCGGCGCACCTCCGTCCTGAGGTGTGCGCACACTTCTTCCTTGCCATTTTGGGGCTTTAGGAGACCATGTACCGCCTGAAAAATGAACGCTTCATGGTCAAATTTCTAGACCCCCGCGCTTCAATTTTTGACAACATGCCTCCTGTACAGCACCTTATTAAACACCTTTTGAAGGTCCACATGTTCAACATCCATGGAATTTCCATTCTCAATACATTCTTACTTCCTCAAAGAACTCTACTATGATTATATATATACTTTCTAATTATGAAGGGGAATTATCACCTTTTTGGGGAGGAAATCTCATTCAGTTTTGGAAGAGTGAAGGATCATTGCTGCCATGATGATACTACAGAAAGCAATACAGCCAACCTTACTGACTCCAATGGCATTACGACATCACTGATTGTATACAAAAGCATTAGCAATAACTGATCAAAAGACATGGGGCCATAATTTGCAACCCCTATGGGCACGTACAAGGTGCGCACATGCTCATAGGGCCCGCGCAAGTTGCAGGCTTAGGCATGAGCTGCATATGCGTTGAAACCTGGAATTTGCGATCCGTCAAGAATGCTCTTGACAAATCATCCACATTCCCGTGAAAAGGGCCTCCGTGGGTGGAGAGTTGCCCAACTTCTGCCCAGCAAATGCATGTGAAATTCTTAGGCCTGCTTTTACCAGCGTAAGAGTTTTAGAAAGCATAGAAATATATTTTTTTCATTCATTTAAACATTAAAACACCTGTACAATAAGGTAAGGTTATTTTTAAACTCCTTTAAAATATTTTCATTTATTTTTCAAAAAATTTAATTTTTGTTTTAAATGTTTAATTATATTGTATTTTAACTCATTTTAAATATAGAATGATTTTTTAAAATTTATTTGTTATGTTAAATGTATTTTTTATGTAATCCCCATTCATACTTATGGGAGTTCCGTACATACAGAAGTATGGGCTCAAGTTGCGGCCTGAGTTGCTCCTATTTTTTTGGAGCAACTATCTTAGAATTGAGCATCTTAGAAATTGCAATTCTCGACATTTAGTTTGCTCCAGTTCCAGTGAGTTAGAATAGTTTCATTTTAGAACAGATTTGTTTTTGAAAAGGGGGCGTGTCCAGCCACTTACGCCTGTTTTGCAAGTTTAGGCAGCGAAAACTTACTCCAAACTAACTTAGAATGGAGTAAGTGTAAATCTTTGTAGGCTCAGAAAAACCTTGCCTACACTGAGAAATCAGGTGTAGGAAACGAGAGAAAGGGGAGGTGGGGGGTGTGGGGAGGGAAGTTTACAAACATTAAACAGTTCACTTTTACAAATAAAGAGTCATCATCAATAATAAATGATAAATAACTCAATAAATCAACCAATAAATCAATCAAAATAATTTAAAAATCAATCAATAAATAAAAAATTACGTTTCTACTCACCTACTGCAGCACTGGGAACCCTCCAACAGCGTGCTGGGATGGGGCACCCCTAGTGTCTCTCTCTCTGTCTCTGTCAGTGTCTCTCTGTGTTTCTGACAGCGAGGGGTGGGGGAGAGAGGGGGAGGGGAGGGGAGGGAGGAGAGAGGGGGGAGAGAGGGGGGAAGGGAGAGAGGAGGAGGGGGGAGAGAAGAGGGGGGAGAGAGGAGGGGGAGGAGGAAGGGGGAGAGAGGAGGAGGGGGGAGAGAGGAGGAGGGGGGAGAGAGGAGGGGGGGGAGAGAGGAGGGGGGGAGAGAGGAGGGGGGGAGAGAAGAGGGGGGGGAGAGAGGAGGAGGGGGTGAGAGAGGAGATGGGGGGAGAGAGGAGATGGGGGAGAGAGGAGGAGGGGGGAGAGAGGAGGAGGGGGGAGAGAGGAGGAGGGGAGAGAGGAGGGGGGAGAGAATGGGAGGAAGGTGGGGGAGGCTGAACGGGGTGGGGGGGGAGGCTTAACAGGAGGGAGGGGGGGGAAGCTGAATGGGAGGGAAGTCCGAGTCCCGATCTTCAATGTCCGGTGAGCCCATTCGGCCAGGGCTAGAGATAGTGTTCTTCAGGCCCCTCCCATGCAGCCTGCACAGATTCGGGCTGCGAGGATCTACTGCACATGCGCGCACACTCTAGTGCGCATGTGCAGAGGTCCCAGTGCGCCGCCCACGCGTTCTGCTGCACTGCGCCAAGGGCCTGGATCGACCGGGCGGAGGGATAAATACCAAGGTAAATAATAGGCACCGTTTCTGTTCTAAAAAGTCGGCGCACCTCAAACTTGGGCCCGATGAATGGGGATCCCCTTCTTTCACTGGTTGGGCCGGCCCACATGATCCCAGGGGCGCTTGTGAACTGCCTACACCCCTGGGGTACATGGAGCTCTACGCATGTCTGCGCATAGAGGCCCAGGAGCACAGGTCTCTGTGGATCCCAAGGCAGAAGGTTCGTAGATTTTCTGCTGGCTGGAGGCATCCGCCCGTGGGAAGCCTCCGACTGCAAATTCAGGCTCATGAAGTCCATTTAATAAAATTGCAGACATCATTTTAAATTACAGGAAGCTGAATCCATTAAAGTCATGGGTGGCAACTAAAGTAAGGGAAAAAAAGTTGACACCAATTGATGAAGTTAAGTTTTTTGATTTCCCCGCTCTCTGCTGAAAAAGAGGCATTTCAGTCAGATGAAGGGATCCCTCTGACACCATTAGGGAAATAAATGACAGATGAACAGATCCCAGTGATAATTGGCAAGATGATGAATGTCAAGAAAAATCACTGCCTCCGACTGACTGACAGACAGACAGTTGCGCAGACCAACAGGAAATGGATGCCAAGGAGACAACCTTCCGTCTACTTCCAATTATCAAAAGGGCTGACATCTAGAGGAACAGAATATTGTGCAGTTGGTAGACAAAATATAAAAGGAACTTACTTAATAGAAACTTATTGAAAGATAATAAACCTACTGATCAGTGCCACTAATTTATATGAGCCAACATAGCTTTGGGGATTGCTGAGGGGAGCAACATCCAGTTTCAGTAAAATTAATGATATCATCACACCTTGTGGCTAGAGCAGGTTTTCCCCCATATATTATACAATCACAAAGCGAAACAAAAAAAACAGCAAAATATTTTGCCGGGTATGATGATACTATCTTTTATAATAATTTATCATACCAGTAGTGTGCAAGGGAATCTGGTCTGCTTCCACCTACCCAAGTACTGAAGTGAAGAATGGTGGCGTTGTTATTGTATAGATGATCTCCCTGTCAGGTGACTCTGTGTCTGTGAAATGCAGCTGGTGCTTTGTCAGGTATGCTATCTCAGTCTCCTTGACAACAAGGTGCCGCACAACCCCCGCTGCTTCTGTGGGAAGCTGATCATTCACTGGCGTGATGTGAACAATTACAATCTGCAATCAAATCAACTTGGTGAGAAAAGGCTGCCAGACTTTCACAGCACTTATGAATAAAATGACACAGATAACATGTTCATGAAATACCACTGCACACAATAAACCTAAATGTTCAACTTAAAGCTTTTTAAACATTGGCCTTGTTTACAGGGCTGATGGTGTTGTGATTCTGCAGCACCAGTTTTTTGGCTGAGGGACAGAAGGCAGAGAATAGTGGTGAACGGTTGTTTTCACACTGCAGGGAGGTATACAGTGGTGTGCCCCAGGAGTCGCTATTAGGACCACTGTTCTTTTTGATATATATTAATGGCCTGTACTTAGGTATACAGGGCATAATTTCAAAGTTTGTAGTAAACAATGAGGAGGATAGTACGACTTCAGCAGGATATAGACAGACTTGTCAAATGGGCAGACACACAGCAAATGAGATTTAATGCAGAGAAGTTTGAACTTTCAAAAGAGAATTGGATAAATACTTAAAGGAAAGAAAATTGCAGGGCTATGCAGAAAGAGCAGGGAGTGGGACCAATTGAATAGCGCCTTTCAAAAAGCCAGCACAGGCACGATGGGCCAATTCTATGATTCATGATTCATCCAAGACCTCATCTAAACCTTTCATCATTTTGAAAACTTCGATTAGATCCCCTCTGCTCGAGTGAACTAGGGGGGTAGTGCTGGACAGGCTAATGGGACTCAAGGTAGACAAGTCCCCTGGTCCTGATGAAATGCATCCCAGGGTATTAAAAGAGATGGCGGAAGTTATAGCAGATGCATTCGTTATAATCTACCAAAATTCTCTGGACTCTGGAGAGGTACCAGCGGATTGGAAAGCAGCTAATGTAACGCCTCTGTTTAAAAAAGGGGGCAGACAAAAGGCAGGTAACTATAGGCCGGTTAGTTTAACATCTGTAGTGGGGAAAATGCTTGAAGCTATCATTAAGGAAGAAATAGCGGGACATCTAGATAGGAATAGTGCAATCAAGCAGACGCAGCATGGATTCATGAAAGGGAAATCATGTTTAACTAATTTACTGGAATTCTTTGAGGATATAACAAGCATGGTGGATAGAGGTGTACCGATGGATGTAGTGTATTTAGATTTTCAAAAGGCATTCAATAAGGTGCCACACAAAAGGTTACTGCAGAAGATAAAGGTACGCGGAGTCAGAGGAAATGTATTAGCATGGATAGAGAATTGGCTGGCGAACAGAAAGCAGAGAGTCGGGATAAATGGGTCCTTTTCTGGTTGGAAATGGGTGGTTAGTGGTGTGCCACAGGGATCAGTGCTGGGACCACAACTGTTTACAATATACATAGATGACCTGGAACAGGGGATAGAGTGTAGTACAACAAAATTTGCAGATGACACAAAGATTAGTGGGAAAGCGGGTTGTGTAGAGGACACAGAAAGGCTGCAAAGAGATTTAGATAGGTTAAGCGAATGGGCTAAGGTTTGGCAGATGGAATACAATGTCGGAAAGTGTGAGGTCATCCACCTTGGAAAAAAAACAGTAAAAGGGAATATTATTTGAATGGGGAGAAATTACAACATGCTGAGGTGCAGAGGGACCTGGGGGTCCTTGTGCATGAATCCCAAAAGTTAGTTTGCAGGTGCAGCAGGTAATCAGGAAGGCGAATGGAATGTTGGCCTTCATTGCGAGAGGGATGGAGTACAAAAGCAGGGAGGTCCTTCTGCAACTGTATAGGGTATTGGTGAGGCCGCACCTGGAGTACTGAGTGCAGTTTTGGTCACCTTACTTAAGGAAGGATATACTAGTTTTGGAGGGGGTACAGAGACGATTCACGAGGCTAATTCCGGAGATGAGGGGGTTACCTTATGATGATAGATTGAGTAGACTGGGTCTTTACTCGTTGGAGTTCAGAAGGATGAGGGGTGATCTTATAGAAACATTTAAAATAATGAAAGGGATAGACAAGATAGAGGCAGAGAGATTGTTTCCACTGGTCGGGGAGACTAGAACTAGGGGGCACAGCCTCAAAATAGGGGGGAGCCAATTTAAAACCGAGTTGAGAAGGAAGTTCTTCTCCCAGAGGGTTGTGAATCTGTGGAATTCTCTGCCCAAGGAAGCAGTTGAGGCTAGCATTGAATGTATTCAAGTCACAGATAGATAGATTTTTAACCAATAAGGGAATTAAGGGTAACGGGGAGCGGGTGGGTAAGTGGAGCTGAGTCCACGGCCAGATCAGCCATGATCTTGTTAAATGGCGTAACAGGCTCGAGGGGCTAGATGGTCTACTCCTGTTCCTAATTCTTATGTTCTTATGTTAGTGAAACAATCAAAAATTTTTCTAGTCTTTTTTCATCACAGTACCATAAGATGGGTAGCCTGAAAGATTCATGTTGTTTGATGCAGACAGGTACCTGAGGCTCCGTGAGGTTTGGAGGGTCATGGCTGTCAGACAGAATAAACTCAAAGGAATCTTCAAACACTTCACCACCCAAGTGACGGTAGTAGATGGCAGCATTGAAGAGATCTCTCTGTAGGAACCTATTGACGGGATAACCTGGTACAAGCAAGCAACAATAAACAGACACAGCATGTTAATAGACAGTGACCAAAATGACATAAATTAAGGATGCCACAGCTCCCCGAGTGGCCTAGAGGGTAAATATATCACCAGGTGTATACTAATTCACACAGGCCATGAAGGTCCCAGTCTGTTACATATGCAATAACTCAATAGGTTTCGTACCGTGAACTCAATCAGGTGCGACCTGACACGACTTTATTAGCTCTCAAAGTGAGTATTAAACATGAAACTTTCTTTATTTTCAAGGGCTGCACGTGTGGGTCTGTGGCCCAATGATCTCTGTCGGTCGCTCGCCCTGGTGGCCAGGCGTACATACATTACATCATTTCCCCCCAAGATCTTAGTATCAGTCAAAGTTACAAATTGAGATGGTCCGGGGCTTTCCACTCCTTAGTTGATCGTCTCAGTTCAATTCCAGATCTGGGTGAGCTCTCTGAGTCATTCATGACTTGAGGCTGGGTAGCCGATCTAATGGGAGTGGTAGTGTCCATGTCGGGGATTGAAGGTCCAGATTCATTGACAACAGTAGGGTCTTCTGATGGCTAAATATGAATCGGTTGATCATTGATGGTGTCTTCTTCAAGCTGTTCCGGTTCGTCTGTGTACTACAATTTCGTCTGATCAGTGTGCCTCCTGCATGTTTGCCCATTAGTGATCCTGACAATAAGCACCCTGTTACCCTCCTTGGCCGTAACAGTGCCAGTGACCCACTTGGGGACTTGACCATAATTTAGCACATACACAGTATCATTAATAGAGATGCTGCATGACACGGCAGTGCGATCATGATACCACTGCTGATGTTGATGTCTGTTTTCGACGTGATCGTTAAGATCAGGGTGGACAAGCGAGAGCCTGGTTTTGAGACTTCTCTTCATCAACAGTTCAGCAGGGGTGACCCCGGTAAGCATGTGGGGTCTCGTCCTGTAATTAAGCAGTATGCATGACAAGCGAGTCTGCAAAGAACCGTGAGTTACACTTTTCAGGCTCTGCTTGATGGTTTGGCTCCGCCTGACCATTGGACACGGGTTTGAATGGTGCTGACCTTACGTGCTTGACACCATTGAGTCTCATAAATACTTGAAACTCCAAACTCGTGAAGTACGATCCGTTGTCGCTCACGACGATGTCGAGCAGACCATGAGTGGCGAACTTGGCACGAAGGCTATCGATGGTGGCTGTGGATGTGCTGGATGACATGGTTACACATTCTATCCATTTGAAATACGCATCCACCACCACCAAAAACATTTTTCCCAGGAAAGGACCCACATAGTCGATGTGGATCCTCGACCATTGTTTGGATGGCCATGACCACAGATTTAGCGGAGATTCCACTGGTGCATTGCTTAACTGCATGCAAGTGTTGCACTGATGTGATCGGTTTCAAGCTCGAAACGAAGCCCAAACAGATACTGGTGCATCTTTTTAACCCCATATACGCAAGCTAAAGCTTCTTTCTCTACCATGCCATAGGCACTTTCCACTTTAGACATGCTCCTCGACACGTACGCAACGGGTTGCAATTTGCCCGACTCATTGGATTGTTGGAGCACGCAACCAATCCCATGTGATGAAGCGTCACAGACCAATACTAAACGCTTGCACGGGTCATAATGTACCAGCAATTTGTTGGAACAAAGCAGATTTCTAACTTTCTCGAAGGCCATGTCTTGAGATACACCCCAACCCAGTTGTTGCCTTTTCTGAGCAGCATGTGCAATGGCTCTAATAATGTGCTCGATTTAGGTAAGAAATTACCGAAGTAGTTGAGAAGACCAAGGAACGAATGCAGCTCTGTCACATTCTGGGGTCTGGGTGCATTTTTGATGGTCTCTGTTTGTGAGTCCGTAGGCCTGTTGCCGTCTGCAGCAATCTTCCTTCCCAGGAATTCGACTTCCAGTGCCATAAAGATGCACTTTGAACATTTCAGCCTGAGCCCCACTTTCTCCAGACAATGAAGAACCTCTTCCAGGTTGTGCAGATGTTCGGCAGCGTCACAACCTGTGACCAGAATGTTGTCTTGCAACACCACGGTTCTAGGGACGGACTTCAGTAAACTCTCCATGTTTCTCTGAAATATGGCTGCAGCCGAGCGAATTACGAAAGGACACCTGTTGTAAATGAACAGCCCTTTATGCGTATTGATGCACGTAAGTTTCTTCGACGATTCGACAAGCTTCTGTGTTATATAGGCTGACGTCAGATCCAATTTGGTGAACGACTTTCCCCTGGCTAGCGTTGCAAACATGTCATCAGCCTTTGGTAATGGGTATTGATCAAGTTTCGAAACTCGGTTGATCGTAACCTTGTAGTCTCCACAAATCCTGACAGTGCCATTACTCTTCAGCACAGGAACAATGGGACTAGCCCATTCGTTAAATTCGACCAGTGAAATTAACCCTTCTCGTTGGAGTCTGTCCAGTTCAATTTCGACCTTCTCCCTCATCATGTATGGGACCGCCCGGCTTTGTGATGGACGGGTCTTGCATCTGAGTCCAGGTGGATCTGCACCTTGGTTCCCGTGAAGTTGCCGATGCCCGGTTCAAACAATGAGGGAAATTTGCTCAACACTTGAGCACACGAAGCATCATCCACCGATGACAAAGCTTTAATATCGTTCCAATTCCACTTTATTTTTTCGAGCCAAGTCCTGCCAAACAGTGTTGGACCATTGCCTGGAACGATTCACAGCGATAGATCATGAACCGCCCAATCGTACGACACCTTGATTGCTGCACTGCCAATCACTGGTATGAGCTCTTTGGTGTAGATATGCAATTTTGCATTTACTGGACTCAGCTTGGGTTTCATGGCCTTGGTGTTCCACAGCTTTTCGAAAGTCCTCTGGCTCATAATTGACAGACTCGCACCCGTGTCTAAACCCATAGATACCGGTACGCCATTCAATTTTACTTCAATCATTATCGGTTGGCTCTTTGTCAGGAACGAATGTACACTATACACTTCCTCCTCGGGTATTGCGGGTTGCATTGCTGGATCCGCTCCGGATCGGTCTTCATCATCCACGTGGTGTGTCGCAGCACGCTTGCTGAGCTGTGGACACATCCGCTGATCGTGCCCCATTTTCGCACAACCTCTACAAATATACTGTCTGAAACGGCACTGATGAGGGCGATGATTGCCCCCACAACGCCAACAGGGTGAAATCAGATTCATGCCCAATGGCGAACTTCGAGCAGCTACAGGTTTCACAAACACAATCAGGTAGGCCCTGCCAGGTGCAGCTCTGCCAACTGATGATGCAATCTAGTGCACAGTACTTGCCATGGAGTTCCGACTCTGCTTTGTACTATTGACCGTGGTCAGGGAAGCCTGGGCGATCGTGATGGCCCTGCTCAGATCCAGCGTCTCTGCAGCCAGCAGCTTCCGCAGGATCACCTCGTGGTTTATGCTGATTACAAAGACATCACGCAGCATGTCTTCCAATGTGGTTCCAAACTTACACGGCCCAGCGAGATGTCTCAGGTCAGCAACAAATTCCGCCACGTCCTGGCCCTCAGAACGAACATGCTTGTAAAAGTGATATCTCCAGATAATGATACCTTCTTTAGGTTTGAGATGGTCCTGAATCAGAGCACACAATTCCTCATAGAGCTTTTCCGTTGGACGTGCAGGTGAGAGCAGATTCTTTTAAAGCCACAGATTTTTAGACCACATACCGTGAGGAAAACCACCCTGCGCCTAACTGCATCAGCGTCTTCATCCATCTTGTTGGCCACGAGGTACTGGTTGAGGTGATCTGTAAAATCCTCCCAGTCTTCTCCCTCCATTAATCGCTCCAGGATTCCAATGGTGCTCATTTTTATTTTGTACGTGAAAGTTCGTATTGTGCCTCGTCGCCAAATGTTACGTATGCAATAACTCAGTAGGCTTAGTACCATGAACTCAATCAGGTGCAACCTGACTCTACTTTATTAGCTCTCAAAGTGAGGATTAAAGATGGAGGCTTTCTTTATATACAAGGGTTGCACGTGTGTGTCTGTGGCCCAAAGACCTCCGATGGCTGCTCCCCCTGGAGGCAGGTAAACCCAGGCATACATACATTACACAGTCCATGTTCAATTTGTATCAGCTGTGGCTCAGTGGGTAGCACTCTCACTTTCTGAGTCAGAAGGTTGTGGGTTCATATCCCACTCCAGGGACTTGAGCGCATAAATCTAAGCTGACACTCCAGTGGAGTGCTGTGCTGTCAGAAATGCCGTCTTTTGGATGAGACGTTAAACCGAGGTCACGTCTGCCTTCTCGGATGGATGTAAAAGATCCCATGGCATTATTTCAAAGAAGAGCAGGGGAGTTATCTCTGGTGTCCTGCCCAATATTTATCCCTCAATCAACATAACAGAAACAGTTTATCTGGTTGTTATCACATTGCTGTTTATGGGAGCTTGCTGTGCACAAATTGGTTGCCATGTTTCCCATATTAAAACAGTGACTACACTTCAAAAGTACTGCATTAGCTGTAAAGCGCTTTGAGGCACCCGGTGGTCATGAAAGGTGCTATATAAATGTAAGTCTTTCTTTCTTTATTTCTTGTGACACGTGCTGAGTTAGCTGACTTCAGCCAGGACAGTGGATTGGGCACTACATTTGGCCTCAGGCAGGGTTCCCACTCATGAATATTCTCATGTGTCTCCGATTGGAAAGTATGCACATCAACCAATGCTGGTTGAGGATAGGGACCTGGCACCGTTGTAACAGCCAAAGAGCTGCCACTAATCGACAAGGATCACACAGGAAGAAAGCCCATTTTGAAAAACCTCTCCCTCCAAGAAGGGCATCAGTGGGCCTTCTGCTGCCATTGCCCTAGGATATGCTGCCACTCATCTCCTGGTGGACTTTATGGTCTATGATGCTCACAACAAAAAGCATCAAAATTGGCTGGGTTCCAGTACCCTGCCTCACCTTCATTTATGTGTTGCGAGATGGTGTCGAGGCAACCCATGGCCTGGGACAAAGGGAGGATAATCGCTGTCAGGGCAGGGATGCATCTTTAGGCCCACCCCATCTGAATTCCCCTTATTTTCCTTCACTGTAAGGAAGGATAATGCCTACTGCAATAGCACACATAGGAGGCCATAAAAAAAAATTGTTTTATGGCTGGAATGATAATTTGTTCGGAGCAATATATTTTACAATGATGTCCTGTGAAAGCCCTGTGATGGTCATCACACTTTGATTTATCACCTGTCACCTTACTCAGATTGCATCTGTGGCAAGTGTAAGAAAACAATTAATTCTTGATATTAACTTTAGCTTTTAAATGAGTTTCTGTGAGCAATGTTCAGTTAGTAAAAGGGATTCCAGTCAGACAGTGTTTTAGCTGGTGAATTTCAAGGATCACAATTTGTGTTGGACACAGTCGGACACATTTAAATGGCTTTGATTGCCCTCTCCCCTTGCCCTCGAACACCTGTAGGGCTTGAAAACCCAATGTAAGGCCCAGGAAACAACTCTGTGATTAACCTTTTCAAACATTCTGTATAAAATGCTTAAACCATGAAAGCAGTAAATATTGACTTCCTGTAATTGTAAGAACTCCTGGAGACTCTTGTTTAAAATAGTTAATGTTAATCTGTGCAGAAACCCCAACACAATAGAAGTAATACTGACTGTTGAGAAACCTTTTGTGGAAATGTAAAACCACACAAACTAATCAGAAGAGAAACCCCAACACAATGCAAACGATAGTGACTGTAAGAAACCTTTAGTGGACATGTCAACACTGATACTGACCAAACCTGTACAGAAATGTAAACACCAATACTGAACACAGTGAGATCCACGATAGCGCTAGACTAGACAAGAGGCCAGTTTCCGAAGTGCTAAATGCGTGATCAAAGAAGATAGATCATCGATGGATCAAAGGAAAGATTTGATGAGTGACAGGTAGCCATGGAAACAACACCTGAGAAAAGGCAAGGACAAACACACAGATGAAGGGACAGCAGCCCGCAATCATCAGAGAAAGGTGACGTGGTCAGTCATCAGAGGTTCTGCTCCATGAACCCGTCAGACCACCGGGTTGATCGTGATCATGCAGCGAACTGAAGAACTGGTAACTATAACATAGTCGAGTACACAAGGGATAGACTGATAGATGTAATGTTGATAACAGGTTGATCAGTACTCAGTAAAGACTGCCAAGCACAGTGTGAACTATACTTATTGGTGTCTTGTCATTATTTTCCAGAGTTGAACTCTGAGAAGTAGCCGCTTCAAATTAATCCAGGATGAAACCTGGATTACACGCCCTCCGCCCTATTTTGATGAGGAGTTTAAGACAAAACAGGGCCTAATGGTCCAAGTGTTATTTATAATATAAAATAAAAACAGAACATGCTGGAAATACTCAGCAGGTCAGGTAGCATCAGTGGAGAGAGAAACTAACTTAACCTTTCAAGTCGATGACCTTTCATCAGAACTGCATTAAGTTAGAGATGCAACAGTTTTTTTTTATTCATCCATGGGATATGGGTGTCGCAAGCAAGGCCAGCATTTATTGTCCATCCCTAATGCCCTACAGAAGTTGGTGGTGTGCCGCCATCTTGAACCGCTGCATTCCATGTGGTGAAGGTACTGTTAAGGAGGGAGTTTCAGGATTTTGATCCAGCGACAATGAAGGAATGGCGATACATTTCCAAATGTGTAACTTGGAGGGGAACTTGCAGTTGGTGGTGTTCCCGTGCGCTTGCTGCCCTTGTCCTTCTAGGTGGTAGAGTTCGCAGGTTTGTGAGGTACTGTTGAAGAAGCCTTGGCGAGTTGCTCCAGTGTATCTTGTAGATGGTACACACTGCAGCCACGGTGCGCCTTTGGTGTCAGGAGTGAAAGTTTAAGATGGTGGCCGGGGTGCCAATCAAATGCTTGGTCCTGGATGGTGTCGAGCTTCTTGAGTGTTGTTGGAACTGCACTCATCCAGGCATAGAAACATAGAAACATAGAAATTAGGTGCAGGAGTAGGCCATTCGGCCCTTCAAGCCTGCACCACCATTCAATAAGATCATGGCTGATCATTCACCTCAGTACCCCTTTCCTGCTTTCTCTCCATACCCCTTGATCCCTTTAGCCGTAAGGGCCATATCTAACTCCCTTTTGAATATATCTAACGAACTGGCCTCAACAACTTTCTGCGGTGGAGAATTCCACAAGTTAACTACTCTCTGAGTGAAGAAGTTTCTCCTCATCTCGATCCTAAATGGCTTAACTCTTATTCTTAGACTGTGAACCTTGGTTCTGGAACTGCCCAACAATGGGAACAGGCTTCCTGACTCTAACCTGTCCAATCCGGTCAGAATGTTACATGTTTCTTTGAGATCCCCTCTCATTCTTCTAAACTCCAGCGAATACAAGCCCAGTTGCTCCAGTCTCTCCTCATATGTCAGTCCTGCTATCCCGGGACTCAATCTGGTAAACCTTTGCAGTACTCCCTCAACAGCAAGAACATCCTTCCTCAGATTAGGAGACCAAAACTGAACACAATATTCCAGGTGTGGCCTCACCAAGGCTCTGTACAACTGCAGTAAGACCTCCCTGCTCCTGTACTCAAATCCTCTAGCTATGAAGGCCAACATGCCATTTGCCTTCTTCACCGCCTGCTGTACTTGCATGCCAAACTTCAATGACTGATGTACCATGACACCCAGGTCTCGTTGCACCTCCCCTTTTCCTTATCATATTCTGTCTTCCTGTTTTTGCTACCAAAGTGGATAACCTCACATTTATCCACATTATACTGCATCTGCCATGCATTTGCCCACTCACCTAACCTGTCCAAGTCACCCTGTAGCCTCTTAGCATCCTCCTCACAGCTCACACCACCACCCAGCTTAGTGTCATCGGCAAACTTGGAGATATTACATTACATTTATTCATCTAAATCATTGATGTGTTTTGTAAATAGCTGGGGTCCCAGCACTGAACCCTGTGGCACCCCACTGGTCACTGCCTGCCATTCTGAAAAGGACCCGTTTATTCTGCTTCCTGTCTGCCAACCAGTTCTCTATCCACGTCAGTACATTACCCCCTATACCATGTGCTTTAATTTTGCACACTAATCTCTTGTGTGGGACCTTGACAAAAGCTTTTTGAAAGTCCAAATACACCACATCCACTGGTTCTCACTTGTCCACACTACAAATTACATCCTCAAAAAATTCTAGGAGTTTTGTCAAGCATGATTTTCCTTTCATGCTGACTAGGACCGATCCTGTCACTGCTTTCCAAATGCGCTGCTATTTCATCTTTAATAATTGATTCCAACATTTTCCCCACCAACGATGTCAGGCTAACCAGTCTATAATTCCCTGTTTTCTCTCTCCCTCCTTTTTTAAAAAGTAGTGTTACATTAGTTACCCTCCAGTCCATAGGAACTGATCCAGAGTCAATAGAATGTTGGAAAATGATCACCAATGCATCCACTATTTCTAGGGCCACTTCCTTAAGTACTCTGGGATGCAGACAATCAGGCCCTGGTGATTTATCTGCTTTCAATCCCATCAACTTCACTAACACAATTTCCTGACTATAAGGATTTCCTTCAGTTCCTCCTTTTTGCTAGACCCTCGAACCCCTAGTATTTCCAGAAGGTTATTTGTGGCTTCCTTAGTGAAGACAGATCCAAAGTATTTGTTCAATTGGTCTGCCATTTCTTTGTTCCCTATTATAAATTCACCTGATTCTGACTGCAGCGGACCTACGTTGGTCTTCACTAATCTTTTTCTCTTCATCTATCTATAGAAGCTTTTGCAGTCAGTTTTTATGTTCCCGGCAAGCTTCCTCTCATACTCTATTTCCCCCCTCCTAATTAAACTCTTTGTCCTCCTCTGCTGAATTTTAAATTTCTCCCAGTCTTCAGGTTTGCTACTTTTTCTGGCCAATTTATATGCCTCTTCCTTGGATTTAACACTATCCCTAATTTCCCTTGTTAGCCATGGTTAAGCTACCTTCCCCATTTTATTTTTACTCCAGACAGGGATGTACAATAGTTGAAGTTCATCCATGTAATCTATAAATGTCTGCCATTGCCTATCCACTGTCAACCCTTTAAGTATAATTTTCCAGTCTATCCTAGCAAATTCACATCTCATACCAGTGAAGTTACCTTTCCTTAAGTTCTGGATCCTAGTCTCTGAATTGACACTGTCACTCTCCATCTTAATAAAGAATTCTACCATATTATGGTCACTCTTCCCCAGGGGGCCTCGCACAACAAGATTGCTAATTAGGCAAGTGGAGAGAATTCCATCACACTCCTGACTTGTGCCTCGGAGATAGTGGAAAGGTTTTGGGGAGTCAGAAGGTGAGACACTCACCACAGTGTAACCAGCCTCTGACCTGATCATGTTGCCACAGTATTTATGTGGCTGGTCCAATTAAGTTTCTGGTCAATGGTGACCCCCAAAATGTTGATGGAGTGGGATTCAGAGACGGTAATGCCTTTGAATGTCCAGGGGCGGTAGTTAGACTTTCTCTTGTTGGAGATAGTCATTGCCTGGCACTTGTGTGGCACAAATGTTACTTGCCACTTATCAGCCCAAGCCTAAATGTTGTACAGGTCTTGCTGCATGCGGGCATGGACTGCTCCATATCTGAGGAGTTGCGATTGGAACTGAACACTGTGCAATCATCAGTAAACATCCCCACTTCTGACCTTATGATGGCGGGAACCTCATTGATGAAGCAGCTGAAGATGGTTGGGCCGAGGACACTGCCCTGAGGAACCCCTGCAGCGATGTCCTGGGGCTGAGATAATTGACCTCCAACATCTACAACTATCTTACTTTTCCTATATTAGGCGCATTTGCGGAGAAATAGGTTTTAAGACTTTGCTTGTCATACAATTCTCGTAATTTGTTTTTAACGTAAGTTTCTCAAGTATATTTGCAAATACTTTGCATCTGTCTTCACAAAAGAAGAGGATGTCAGAGTAGAGGGGAGAGAAGGAGGGAGTAGAGATCGGATAAACATAGATAGAAAGGAGGTACTCAATAGGTTGGCATCACTCAGCGATAACAAGTCACCCGGTCCGTATAGGATGAATCTTATGTTGCTGAGGGAAGATAGGGTGGAGATAGCAGAAGCTCTGACCACAATCTTTCAATCCTCCTTGAATATGGGAGTGGTGCCAGAGGACTGGAGGAAGAGGGATAAACCTGGTAACTACAAGCTAATCAGTCTAACATGTGGGAAAACTACCAGAGATTATTGTCAAAGACCAAAATGAATCCTCACTTGGAGAAGCAGGGGCTAATAAGGGGCAGCCAGCACAGATTTGTTAAAGGCAAATCATGTCTGACTAACCTGATTGAGTTCTTTGCTGAAGTAACGGATAAGGTTGATGACGGTTGTGCAGTAGATCATCAAGTACCTCATAACAGACTTATTCGGTTAATAGAAGCAGAAGGGATTAAAGGGACAGTGATAACTTGGGCATGTAATTGGCTAAGAGATAGGAGACAGAGAATAGTGGTGAACTGCTGTTTTTCTGACTGGATGCAGTGTGGTCGTCCAGGAATCGGTATTAGGACCATTGTTTTTTTTCTTATATATAAAAGACCTGGACTTGGGTACAGGAAGTATAATTTTAAAGTTTGCAAATGATACAAAACTTGGCAATCCTACTCACTATTTAGTGAGCAGGATCGTAGCAGAGTTCAGGAGGATATAGACAGACTGGTGAAATAGGCAGACATATGGCCGAAGCAATTAGGTGCAGATAAGTGTAAAGTGATGCACTTTGGGAGAAACAACATGGAGAGGCAGGATAATCTAAATGGTGCTATTTAGAGCAGAAAGACCTGGGTGTGTGTCATGTATTTACATGCTGTTAGTAGCCACCAGATAGTGCCATTGCTGGAGGCCACTGAACAGCATGCACATGGTACTGCTCTGGTACAAAAGGCCAGCCATTTTGTGAGTCAGACACTTTGGGCCAAAATAAAGCAGAGCAAGGTTGTACTTTGCTTAGTTAAACAGTGCTCAGTATGAACCTTCATTGCATGCATAACATTTGGTGACGAGAATTCAAGAACCTTTGTTTGCAAAATGAGCACAATTGGATTTTTAGAGCGATTCATGGAGGGAGAAGATTGGGCAGACTTTGTGAGCCGTTTGAACCAGTACTTCGTGGCCAACAAAATGGAGGGGTCGACGACGCAGATCAGCACCGAGCCGTGTTCCTCACTGTGTGCGGTTCAAAGATCTACAGTCTGATAAAGAATCTACTCATGCCTAATGATCCAACAGAGAAAACGTACAAGGAGTTGCGTACACTGGTACGGGAGCACCTCAAGCCAGACGACGGCATCATCATCTCGAGATACAGGTTTTATACACACGTTCGATCGGAGGGCCAGAACGCGGCGGAATTCGTTGCCGACTTGAGATGTCTAGCAGGGCCGTGCGAATTCGGGACATGCTGCGGGACACAGACATGCTGCGGGACATCTTTGTTATCGCTATCAACCACGAGGTGATCCTGCGCAAACTTCTGGCGGTGGAGGAGTTGGATTTAAAAAACGCCATCCAGATCGTTCAATCATGTATGACGACAGTCAGGAGTCTAAAGCAAATAGCGGTGAAGAACCAAACCTCGGCAAGTACTGTAAATGCGATTGATTCGGCACCAGCAGTGCCGATTTAAGCAATATAGTTGCAAAGGCTGTCTGAGAGTAGGGCATCTCCAGCGCAAGTGTCCGCAGATGAGCAAGCGAGCTGTGACACACCATGGGGAATGTGGGAGCCAGTCTAGCACGGATCCGGATATGCAATCCGAGATGCCAGAGGAGGAAGTGTATGGACTGTACTCCTTCATAACCAAGAGTAAACCAATTTTGATTAACGTGAAGTTTAACGGGATACCGGTATCGATGGAATTGGACACAGGGGCAAGTCAATCGATCATGAACGAGAGGGCATTTAATAAACTGTGGGACACTAAGACTGTGAGGCCCAGGTTGAGCCTGTTAACGCCAAGCTGCACACGTATGCCAAAGAACTGATAAAGGTGATTGGCAGTGCACAAATTAATGTGTCGTATAAAATTGCGGTTCATGAGTTACCGCTGTGGATTGTTCCAGGCAATGGCCCAATGCTGCTCGGCAGGAGCTGGTTGGAGAAAATCAGATGCGACTGGAACGACATAAAGGCGTTGTCGTCGGAGGAAGATACATGTGCCCAAGTATTGAGCAAGTTCCCCTCGCTGTTCGAACCGGGTATCGGCAACTTCACGGGACCAAGGTGCAGATCCACATGGACTCAGATGCAAGACCCATCCATCATAAAGCTCAGGCAGTGCCGTATATGATGAGGGAGAAGTTCGAAATTGAACTGGACAGACTCCAACGTGAAGGGATCATATCACCGGTCGAATTTAATGAATGGGCCAGCCCCATTGTTCCTGTGCTGAAAAGTGATGGCACAGTCAGAATCTGTGCAGACTACAAGGCTACGATCAACAGGGTTTCGAAACAAGATCAGCACCCTTACCGCAGGCTGATGACTTATTTGCGATGCTAGCCGGAGGGAAGTCGTTCACAAAACTGGACTTGTCGTCGGTCTATATGACGCAGGAGTTGGTCGAGATGTCAAAGAGACTTACATGCATTAACATGCAAAAAGGACTGTTTATTTACCACAGGTGCCCATTTGGAATTCGCTCGGCTGCAGCAATATTCCAGGGGAATATGGAAAGTCTACTGAAGTCTGTTCTCAGGACCATTGTGTTCCAAGATGACATCCTGATCACCAGTCGTGACTCCAAGGAACATCTGAACAACCTGGAAGAGGTTCTACTGCGCTTGGACAGAGTGGGACTCAGACTTAAACGCCCAAAGTGCATCTTCATGGCACCGGAGGTCGAATTCCTCAGGAGGAAAATCATCGCTGATGGCATCAGACCTACTGACGTGAAAACTAAAGCCATCAAGAATGCACCCAAGCCGCAGAATGTGATAGAGTTGCGTTTGTTCTTGGGTCTACTTAACTACTTTGGTGACTTCCTACCTAAATTGAGCACCTCACTTGAACCACTGCACATGCTATTGAGAAAATATAGAAACATAGAAAATAGGTGCAGGAGTAGGCCATTCAGCCCTTCAAGCCTGCAGCACCATTCAATAAGATCATGGCTGATCATTCCCTCAGTACCCCTTTCCTGCTTTCTCTCCATACCCCTTGATCCCTTTAGCCGTAAGGGCCATATCTAACTCCCTCTTGAATATATCCAACGAACTGTCATCAACAACTCTCTGCGGTAGAGAATTCCACAGGTTAACAACTCTCTGAGTGAAGAGGTTTTTCCTCATTTCAGTCCTAAATAGCTTACCCCTTATCCTTAGACTGTGTCCCCTGGTTCTGGGCTTCCCCAACATCGGGAACATTCTTCTTGCATCTAACCTGTCCAGTCCCAACAGAATTTTATATGTTTCTATGAGATTCCCTCTCATCTTTCTAAACTCCAGTGAATACAGGCCCAGTCGATCCAGTCTCTCCTCTGTAAGGCTGTTAAGAAAGCGTATGGGATGATTGGCTTTATAAATAGGGACATTGAATACAAAAACAAAAATGTCATGCTAAAACTTTACAGTTGCTGATTAGACCTCAGTTTGAGTAAAGAAAGACTTGGATTTATATCGAGCCTTTCTCGACCACTGGACATCTCAAAGTGCCTTACATCCAATGGAGCACTTTTGGAGTGCAGTCACTGTTGAAATGTGGGAAACCCGGCAGCCAATTTGCAAATAGCAAGCTCTCACAAACAGCAATGTGATAATGACCAGATAATCTGTTTTTGTTATGTTGATTGAGGGATAAATACTGGCCAGGACACCGGGGATAACTTCCCTGCTCTTCTTCGAAATAGTGCCATAAGATTTTTTTTATATCCACTTAAGGGAGCAGACAGGTTTAACATCTCATCCAAAAGACAGCACCTCCGACAGTGCAGTGCTCCCTCAGTACTGCACTGGAGTGTCAGCCGAGATTTATGTGCTCAAGTCCCTAGATCGACTTGAACCCACAATTTTCTGACTCAGAGGCAAGAGCGCTACCCACTGAGCCACAGCTGACACTGAGCATTGCGTACAATATTGGGCACACACTTTAGGATATCAAGGCCCTGGGGGTACAGCGGCGGTTTACAGGATGATACCAGGGATCAGGGACTTCAGTTTTGTGGGCAGATTGGAGAAGCTGGATTTGTTCTCCTTAGAGCAGAGATCGTGTTCAAAATTAGAAGAGGTTTTGATAGAGCAATTAGGGAGAAACTGTTTCCTCTGGGAAGTAACCAGAGGCCATAGACAACAACAACAACAACTTGTATTTATATAGCGCCTTTAATGAAGTAAAACTCCCAAGGTGCTTCACAGGAGGGTTTTAAGACAAAACAAATAAATTTGTCACTGAGCCACATAAGAAGAAATTACCGCAGATGACCAATAGCTTGTCAAAGAGGTAAGTATTAAGGAGCATCTTAAAAGAGGAAAGAGAGGTAGTGAGATGGAGAGGTATAGGGTGGGAGTTCCAGAGCTTGGGGCTGAGGCAGCTGAAGGCACGGCCACCAATGGTTGAGCGATTCACATCAGGGATACTCAAAAAGGCAGAATTTGAGGAGCATAGACAACTCACAGGGGTTGTAAGGCTGAAGATTACAGAGATAGGGAGGGGCGAGGCCACGGAGGGATTTGTAAACAAGGGTGAGAATTTTGAAATTGAGGCATGCTTAACCGGGAGCCGAACACAGGGGTGATGGGTGATTGTGACTTGGTGTGAGTTAGGACACAGGCACCCGAGTTTTGGATGACCTCAGGTTTACATAGGGCAGAATGTGGGAGGCCAGCCAGGAGTGCATTGAATTGGTCACTTGTCGAGGTAACAAAGGCATGGATGAGGGTTTCAGCAGTAGATGAGCTGAGGTAGGGATGGAGACGGAGGTGGAAATAGGGGGTTTTAGTTACACCACGAATATGTGGCCGGAAGCTCATTTCAGGGCCAAATATGACACCTAGGTTGCAAACAGTCTGGTTCAACCTCAGACTGATGCTAGGGAGAGGGATGGAGTCAGTGGCTAGGGAACACAGTTTGTGGTGGGGACCAAAGTCAATGGCTTTGGTTTTCCCAATATTTAATTGGAGAAAATTTCTGCTCACCCAGTACTGGATGTCGGACAGGCAGTCTGACAATTCAGAGATCATGGAGGGGTGTAGAGAAGTGGTGGTGAGGTGGAGCTGGGTGTCGTCGGTGTACAGGTGGAAACTGACTCCGTGTTTTCAGATGATGTCGCCAAAGGGGCAGCATATAGATGAGAAATAGGAGGGGGCTAAGGACAGATCCTTGGGGGTCACCAGAGTTAACGATGCAGGAGTGGGAAGAGAAGCCATTGCAGGTGATTTTCTGGCTACGATTGGATAGATAAGAATGGAACCAGGCGAGTGCAGTCCCACCCAGCTGGATGATGGTAGAGAGGCTTTGGAAGAAGATGGAGTGGTCAACTGTGTCAAAGGCTGCAGACAGGTCCAGAAGGACGAGGAGGGATAGTTTACCTTTGTCACAGTCACAAAGGATGTCATTTGTGATTTTGATGAGAGCCGTTTTGGTACTGTGGCAGGGGCAAAAACCAGACTGAAGAGATTCAAACATGGAGTTCCGGGAATGAAGTGCCTGGATTTGGGACGCAACAACACGTTCAAGGACTTTTGAGAGGACAGGAAGGTTGGAGATGGGGTGCTGGCTTGCAAGCACAGAGGGGGTCAAGGGTTGTTTTTTTTTTTAGGAGAGGGGTGATGACTGCAGATTTGAGGGAGAGGGGGACATTACCTGAGTAGAGAGAACCGTTAACACTGTCAGCTAACATGAAAGCCAGAAAAGGTAGTTGGGTGGTCAGCAGTTTAGTGGGAATAAGGTAAAGGGAGCAGGAAGTGCGTCTCATGGACAAGATGAGCGTGGAGAGGTGAAGTGGGGAGATCAGACAGAAACTGGAGAAAGATGCGAGTTCAGGGCTAGGGTAGAGGGGAACCTCAGGGGAAGTTTGACCTGGTGCGCTAGGGGTAGAAAGGGAAATGGCAGAGGCAGCTGATCAGATGGTCTCAATCTTTGAGACAAAGAAGTCCATGAGCTCCACTTGTTGGAGGTGAGTGTGGTGGAGACAGGGGAGAGGGATTTAAGGAGACGGTTAGCCTCGGAGCATAGTAGCGTTGGGTTATCTTTGCATTCCACAATGATCCTGGAATAGTGAGCAGTTTCCGCAGACAAGAGTGGGACCCGATAATGCTTTATGTGGTCCAGCTAGATCTGGCGGAGAAAAGCCAAACTAGTTGTCCACCACATCCGATTAAGTCTGCGTCCCTTGGATTTGAGGGAGCGAAGAAAATAATTGGCAAAAGAACGAGAGGGGAAATGAGGAGAAATTTCAACACCCAGTGGATTGTTAAGATTTGGTACGACCTGAAATGGTGAAGGAATCAGGTTGCATGGGAACTTTTAAAAGGCAATTGGACAAGTACTTGAACAGGACCAATTTGCGGGGTTGTGGGGATAAAGCTGTAGTGTGTGACTAAATTGGAGTGCTCTTTCAAAGAGCTGGCACAGACACAATTCGCTGAAAGGCCTCCTTTAGTGCTGTAAGATTCTATGACTCTAGATGCATAGTTATTATTATGGGGAGGGGTTAAACTAATATGGCAGGGGGATGGGAACCTATTCAGGGAGACAGAGGGAAGTAAAATGGGGGCAGAAGCAAAAGATAGAAAGAAGAAAAGTAAAAGTGGAGAGCAGAGAAACCCAAGGCAAAAATCAGAAAGGGCCACATTACAGCAAAATTCTAAAGGGACATAGTGTGTTAAAAAAACAAGCCTGAAGGCACTGTGCCTCAAAGCGAGGAATATTCGTAATAAGATGAACAAATTAAATGCGCAGGCAGCTATTAACGAACATGATATAATTGGAATTACGGAGGCATGGCTCCAGGGTGACCAAGGCTGGGAACTCAACATCCAGGGGTATTCAACATTCAAGAAGGATAGACAGAAAGGAAAAGGAGGTGGGGTAGTGTTGCTGGTTAAAGAGGAAATTAACGCAATAGTAAGGAAGGACATTAGCTTGGATGATGTGGAATCTGTATGGAGCTGCGGAATACCAAAGGGCAAAAAATGCTAGTGGGAGTTGTGTCAGACCACCAAACAGTAGTAGTGAGATTGGGGACAGCATCAAACAAGAAATTAGGGATACATGCAATAAATGTACAGCAGTTATCATGGGCGACTTTAATCTACATATAGATTGGGCTAACCAAATTGGTAGCACTAGGGTGGAGGACGATTTCCTGGAGTGTATTAGGGATGGTTTTCAAGACCAACATGTCAAGGAACCAACTAGAGAGCTGGCCATCCTAGACTGAGTGATGTGTAATGAGAAAGTACTAATTGGCAATCTTGTTGTGTGAAGCCCCTTGGGGAAGAGTGACCATAATATGGTAGAATTCTTTATTAAGGTGGAGAGTGACACAGTTAATTCAGAATTCAGAGACTAGAGTCCTGAACTTAAAGAAAGGAAACTTCGATGGTATGTGACGTGAATTGGCTAGGGTAGACTGGAGAATGATACTTAAAGGGTTGACATTGGATAGATAATGGCAGACATTTAAAGATCACATGGATGAACTTCAACAATTGTACATCCCTGTCTGAAGTAAAAATAAAACGGGGAAGGTGGTTCAACTGTGGTTAACAAGGAAAATTAGGGATAGTATTAAGTCCAAGGAAGAAGCATATAAATTGGCCAGAAAAAGCAGCAAACCTGAAGACTGGGAGAAATTTAGAATTCAGCAGAGGAGGACAAAGGGTTTAATTAGGAGGGGGAAAATAGAGTATGAGAGGAAGCTTGCTGGGAACATAAAAACTGACTGCAAAAGCTTCTATAGATATGTGAAGAGAAAAAGATTAGTGAAAGCAAACGGAGGTCCCTTGCAGTCAGAATCAGGTGAATTTATAATGGGGAACAAAGAAATGGCAGACCAATTGAACAAATACTTTGGTTCTGTCTTCACGACGGAAGACACAAATGACCTTCTGGAAATACTAGGGAATCGAGGTTCTAGCGAGAAGGAGGAACTGAAGGAAATCCTTATTAATCAGGAAATTGTGTGAGGGAAATTGATCGGATTGAAAGCCGATAAATCCCCAGAGCCTGATAGTCTGCTGATAGTGGGGAAATGTTGGAATCAATTATTAAAGATGAAATAGCAGCGCATTTGGAAAGCAGTGACAGGATCGGTCCAAGTCAGCATGGATTTATGAAAGGGAAATCATGCTTGACAAATCTTCTGGAATTTTTTGAGAATGTAACTAGTAGAGTGGATAAGGGAGAACCAGTGGATGTGGTGTATTTGGATTTTCAAAAGGCTTTTGACAAGGTCCCGCATAAGAGATTAGTGTGCAAAATTAAAGCACATGGTATTGGGGGTAATGTATTGACGTGGATAGAGAGCTGGTTGGCAGACAGGAAACAGAGAGTCGGGATAAACGGGTCCTTTTCAGAATGCAGGCAGTGACTAGTGGGGTGCCACAGGGTTCAGTGCTGGGACCGCAGCTATTTACAATATACATCAATGATTTAGATGAAGGAATTGAGTGTAATATCTCCAAGTTTGCAGACAACACTAAGCTGGGTGGTGGTGTGAGCTGTGAGGAGGATGCTAAGAGGCTGCAGGATAACTTGGACAGGTTAGGTGAGTGGGCAAATGCATGGCAGATGCAGTATAATGTGGATAAATGTGAGGTTATCCACTTTGGTGGCAAAAACATGAAGGCAGAATATTATCTGAAGGGGAGGTGCAATATTATCTAAAGGGGAGGTGCAATGAGATCTGGGTAGGTCATGGTACATCAGTCATTGAAAGTTGGCATGCAGGTACAGCAGGCGGTGAAGAAGGCAAATGGCATGTTGGCCTTCATATCTAGGGGATTTGAATATAGGAGCAGGGTAGTCTTAATGCAGTTGTAAAGAGCCTTGGTGAGGTCTCACCTGGAATATTGTGTTCAGTTTTGGTCTCCTAATCTGAGGAAGGACATTCTTGCTGTTGAGGGAGTGCAACGAAGGTTCACCAGACTGATTCCCGGGATGGCAGGACTGACATATGAGGAGAGACTGGATCGACTGCACCTGTATTCACTGGAGTTTAAAAGAATGAGAGGGGATCTCATAGAAACATATAAAATTCTGATGGGACTGGACAAGTTAAATGCAGGAAGAACGTTCCCAATGTTGGGGAAGTCCAGAACCAGAGGACACAGTCTAAGGATAAGGGGTAAGCCATTTAGGACTGAAATGAAGAGAAATTTCTTTACTCAGAGAGTTGTTAACCTGTGGAATTCTCTTCTGCAGAGAGTTGTTGATGCCAGTTCAATGGGTATATTCAAGACTGAGTTAGATATGGCCCTGATGGCTAAAGGGATCAAGGGGTATGGAGAGAAAGCAGGAAAGGGGTACTGAGGTGAATGATCAGCCATGATCTTATTGAATGGTGGTGCAGGCTCGATGGGCTGAATGGCCTACTCCTGCACCTATTTCCTATGTTTCTATGTTTCTATGTACATTGCCACTTCTGTCTGCAAAAAAAAAGTTAAGGAATCGGCGCAAGTAACTGCATTTAAAGCACCACCAAGCACCAAACAAAGCACCAAAAGTAATAAGCAATTAATTAACAAATAAAATAGAAGGAACCTTGCACCTAAAGCACCAAGACCAAAGTAACAAGCAATCAATAAATAAAAAAATAAAAAAATAGAAGGAACCCTGCACCTAATGCACCAAGACCAAAGTACTAATCAATCAATAAATAACAATTAAAAAAACAGAAGGAACCCTGCATCTAAATCAGTAAAAAACAAATAAAAAATAGTAGTTCTACCTTAGGGAACGTAGCGGGCCGCCGATGAGGGAGCCCATTCGGCCAGGGCTAGGGACGGCGTGCTTCGGGCCCCTCCCACACAGCCTGCAGTACGTACTCACAGAATCGACCTGCCAGGAGCTAGTGCACATGCGCGCAGACCCGAGCGCACATGTGCAGAGGTCCCGGCACCACGCTGCACCACTACCGAAGAGAGGCTGGGGAGCGGTTAGAATAACGACATCTTTTTTCGGCGCGCTTGGAGGTGGACAGAAACGGCGCACCTCGGGTGAGGGGGCCAGAAAAACAGGTTAGGGAAACTCTAGCCCCATAAAGGTAATCTGTGTGTGGAGGCAGAAGACGTGGGTATGGTTCTTAATGAACATTTTGCATCTGTTTCCACAAAAGAGAGGAGGAGGAGGAGTGTGAAATATTAGATTAAATAAACATAGTGAGAGAGGAAGTATTAAGGGGCTTATCAGCTTTGAAAGTGGATAAATCCCCAGGCCCAGATGAAATGTATCCCAGGCTGTTAAGAGAAACAAAAGAGGAAATAGTAGAATCTCACCATCATTTTCCAGTCCTCTCGGCCTACAGGTGTGGTGCCAGGGGACTGGAGCACTGCTAATGTTGTACCTTTGTTTTAAAAGGGAGAAAGGAATAAACCGAGAAATTACAGGCCAGTCAGCCTAACCTCGGTGATGGGAAAATTATTGGAAAAATTCTTGAGGGACAGGATAAATCTTCATTTAGAAAGACACAGATTAGAACATAAGAAGCAGGAGCATGAGTAGGCCATACGGCCCCCTTGAGCCTGCTCCGTCATTTAGTATGATCATAACTGATCTGATCATGGACTCAGGTCCACTTCCCTGCCCGCTTCCCATAACCCCTTATTCCCTTATCAGTTAAGAAACTGTCTATCTTTGTCTTAAATGTATTCAATGACCCAGCTTCCACAGCTCTCTAAGGCAGCGAATTCTACAGATTTACAACACTCTGAGAGAAGAAATTCCTCCTCATCTCAGTTTTAAATGGGCGGCCCCTTATTCTAAGATTATGCCCCCTAGTTCCAGTCTTGCCTGTCAGTGGAAACATCCTCTCTGATTAATCAAGAATAGTCAGCATGGATTTGTTAAGGGAAGGTCAGGTCTGACTAACTTAATTGCATTTTTGAACAGATAACAAGGAGGGTCATTGAGGGTAGTGCGTTTGATGTAGTGCACATGGATTTTAGCAGGGCTTTTGAAAAGGTCACACATGCCAGACTGATCCCGAAAATAAAAGCCCATGGGATCCAGGACAAAGTGGCAAGTTGGATCCAAAATTGGCTTAGAGGCAGGAAGCGAAGGGTAATGGTTGATGAGTCTTTTTGTGACTGGAAGGCTGTTTCCAGTGGGATTCCACAGGGCTCACCACTAGATCCCTTGCTTTTTGTGGTATATATTAATGATTTAGACTTGAACGTAGGGGGTATGATTAAGAAGTTTGCAGATGATACTAAAATAGGCTGTGTGGTTAATAATGAAGAAGAAAGCTGTAGACTGCAGGAAGATATCGATGAACTGGTCAGGTGGGCAGAAAAGTGGCAAATGGAATTCAAACTGGAGAAGTGTGAGGCTAACAAGGCAAGGGAATACACATTAAACTGTAGGGCATTGAGGACAGTAGAGGAACAAAGGGACCTTGGAGTTCAGGTCCACAGATCCCTGAAGGTAACAGGCCAGGTAGATAAGATGGTTAAGACGGCATAAGGAATACTTGCCTTTCTTAGCAGAGGCATAGAATACAAGAGCATGGAGGTTATGCTTGAACTGTATAGAACACTAGTTAGGCCACAGCTAGAATATTGCGTGCAGTTCTGGTCACCACATTAGAGGAAAGATGTGACTGCACTGGAGAGGGTACAGAGGAGATTTCCGAGGATGTTGCCTGGACTGGAGAACTTTAGCTATGAGGAAAGATTGGAGATGCTGGGTCTGTTTTCTTTGGAACAGAGGAGGCTGAGGGGAGACCTTATTGAGGTGTACAAAATTATGAGGGGCCTAGATAGAGTGGATAGGAAGGACCTATTTCCCTAAGCAGAATGGTCAACAACCAAGGGGCATAGATTTAAAATAATTGGTAGGAGGTTTAGAGGAGATATGAGGAGAAATTTCTTCACCCTTTATGGTGGTCGGGGTCTGGAATGCACTGCCTGAAAGTGTGGTAGAGGCAGAAACCCTCACCACATTTAAAAAGTGCTTGGATGTGCACTTGAAGTTCTGTAACCTACAGGGCTACGGACCAAGAGCTGAAAAGTGGGATTAGGCTGGATAGCTCTTTGTCGGCCAAGCAGACATGATGGGCCGAAATGGCCTCCTTCCGTGCTGTAAATTTCTGTGATTCTATGATTCTAAACGCAGGAGATCCAACATCTGCCCTTTTATCTCCTCCCTTCCCACTGTCCAGGGCCCCAAATACTCCTTCCAGTTGAAACAGCGATTTGCTTATACTTCTTTCAATTTAGTATACTGTATTCACTGCTCACCATGTGTTCTCCTCTACATTGGAGAGACCAAACGCAGATTGGGTGACTGCTTTGCAGAACACCTCCATTCAGTCTGTAAGCGTGACCCTGAGCTTCCGGTCGCCTGTCACTTTAATTCTTCACTCCCACTCTGACCTCTCTGTCCTCGGCCTCCTACACTGTTCCAATGAAGTTCAACGTAAACTCGAGGAACAGCAGCTCATTCTTCGTTTAGGCACTTTACAGTCTTCTGGACTCAACATCAAGTTCAACAATTTCAGACCATAACCTCTGCCCCTCTTTTTTTTTCTGTTTTTTCTCTTTCCCATGGAAGCTGTTGATGATTCTGCCATTTCCATTTACACCCTATCTAGTCTCATCTTTTGTTTCTTAACTTGTCCCATTATCATCTCTTTTTGCTTTGCACCATCATCCTTTTTCTCTCTTAATCACTCCTGCCTTCCACCTTATCACAGACCTTCCCTTTTGTTCTTTCCTCCACTCCCTCCTTTCCCTGCACCTACACTTGCTTAAAAACCTGTTGCATCTCTAACTTTTTCCAGTTCTGATGACGTGTCATCGACCTGAAACGTTAACTCTGTTTCTCTCTCCACAGATGCTGCCTGACCTGTTGAGTGTTTCCAGCATTTTCGGTTTTTATTTCAGATTCCCGCATCCACGGTATTTTGCTTTTGTATTTGTGGTCTGTGTTGTAATTTCGATACAATTCCGCAAAAGAAAGAAAGACTTACATTTATAACAACCACCGGATGCCCCTAAGCGCATTACAGCCAATGAAGTACTTTTCAAAGTGTAGTCACATTTGTAATGTAAGAAACATGGCAGCCAATTTGTGCACAGCAAGCTCCCTCAAACAGTAATGTGATAATGACCAGATAATCTGTTTTTGTTATTGTTGATTGAGGGATAAATATTGGCCAGGACACCAGGGATAACTCCCCTGCTCTTCTTTGAAATAGTGCCATGGGATCTTTTACATTCACCTGAGAGAGCAGACGGGACTTCGGCTTAACATCTCACCTGAAAGACAGCACCTCCAACAGTGCAGCGTTCCCTCAGCACTGCCCTGGAGTGTCAGCCTGGATTTTTGTGCAAATCTCAAGGGGCCCAAGTTTCGGCTCGAGTTGCTCCTATTTTTTTGGAACAATTAGTTTAGTATGGAGTATCTTAGAAATCGCAATTCTCGTCATTTAGTTTGCTCCAGTTCTAGTTAGTTAGAATAGTTTTGTTTTAGTACAGTTTTTTTTCAAAAGGGGGCATTACCAGCCACTTAGACCCATTTTGCAAGTTTAGGCACCGAAAACTTACTCCAAACTAACTTAGAACAGAGTAAGTGTCGATTTTTGTATGCTCAGAGAAACCTTGCCTACATTTTAGAAATTAGACGCAGGTAGCCAGAGATAGAGGGGGAAAGGGAAGTTAGAGGGAAGTTAGGGGATTTTACAAAGCTTTAAACACTTCACTTTTACCAATAAAGAGCCATCATCAATAATAAATAATAAATGAATCAATAAATCAACCAATAAATCAATCAATTAAAAAATCAATCAATAAATAAAACATTTAAAGTTTCTACTCACCTACTGCAGCACTGGGAGCCCTCCAACAGCCTGCTGAAGAGCTGGTCGGGTGGGGCCCGCCACCGAAGAGCTCCTGGTCAGTTGGGCCCCACCACCGAAGAGGTGCTCGGGTGGGCCCTGCTGCCGAGGAGGAGTTCAGGTGGGGCCCGCCACCGAAGAGCTCCTGGTCAGTTGGGCCCCACCACCGAAGAGGTGCTCGGGTGGGCCCTGCTGCCGAGGAGGAGTTCAGGCGGGGCCCGCCACTGAAGAGCTGCAGTTTGGGTGGGGCCCGCCACCGGGGCTGAGTTCGAGCGGGCCCCGCCGCCGAGGAGGTAAGGGCAGTGGCGATGAGGAGAGGTGAGGGATGGTGAGGCAGGCAGGCCACTAGGCCCGGGAAAGGGGCGGTGAACAGCGCGACGTCCCTTCGGCCAGGGATAGGGTCGCCCAGCGACAGGACGTGCTGGGAGGGCCAGGAGCTACTGCGCACGCGGACAGACTCCACTGTGCACACGCACAGCTGCCGGCACTCTTTTTGGCCCAGGGCTGTAGCTCCGCCCCTAGCCACGTGCTGCGCTGCTTGACTGTGAAACAGGCCTGCTGGACTCGGAGAATCGCGAAGTAAGTTTTAGGTGCTTTTTTTATTCTAAAAAATAGGCGTGCCTCTCGGAGTGCGCCATTCTGGGAGGACATCCAAAACTTGGGCCCATGGAGGGGGGTGCTACCCACTGAGCCACAGCTGACAATTCCAATTCTACATTTTTACACAAATTTCAATCTTCCAGAGAGTAGTTTATGCTTCTTCCAATATGGCTTATAATTTGAAGCTAGGAATAAGCTTTTGTGCTCCTTGTTGGTCTTTCATTTAATTTTATTTAGTTGCAACATTCAGAAACATTGAACTATGATTCACATTGTTTGCAAATTATGACTAGCGCTTAAAACAAAGGAAGCAGAAAGGAAGAAGTTATGGATTAAATAGTTACAGCTTTGTTCTCTCTCTTACTCATGTACACAGATGAATCTTGTTTGTTGTAAGTCAAGTGAAAAATGTATTTCTATTAGACTTACACAAAACAGGACTCTTCACCATAACTTGACTGTACGATGACCTTAACAATTTTCCTGTGCCAAGAATATATGTTTGTGGATCAGAATAAGATGTAATTTAACAGATAAATAACAACTCAATCATTTGGCTCTATTTTTGGCAGAAAGCATAACGCATAAAGAAGAAAGAAAGATCTTTCATTTATATAAAAGCAAAATACTGCGGTTGCTGGAAATAAAAACAAAAAATGCTAGAAACACTCAGCAGGTCAGATACCTGAGACGTTAACTCTGTTTCTCTCTGCACAGATGCTGCCTGACCTGCATTTTTTGTTTTTATTTTTGCATTTACATAATGTCTTTCACGTCCCCAAGGCATCTCAAACTGCCTTACAGTCTGCAAATTACGTTGGAAGTGCAATCACAGTTATTACATAGACAAATGTGGCAGTTAATTTGCTAACCACAAAGCAATGAGACAACTGACCAGATAATCTGTGTTAGTGATGTTGGTTGAGGGATAAGGGATAAATATCGATCAGAACACCACCCCTACTCTTCCTCAAGTAATACTCTGATGTCTTTCACGTCCACCTCAATTCAACATCTCATCCGAAAGATGACACCTCCAACAGTGCTGAATTCCCTCCGTACTGCACCAAAGTTTCAATTTTGATTATGTGTCTAAGTCGCTAGAATTGGGCTTGAATCAAGAACCTTCTTAGCAAGAGATGAGAATGTTACCACTAAGCGAAGGCTGACACATATAGGGGGTAAAATTGCCCCGTGGCCCCGTGGCCCATCCGGCTACCCTTCCTGGCCCAGGTCAGTTAGCGCCCGGGGTGAAAGTCCTGTCCACAACGAGAAATTGCCCCTTTGTGACCCGGAACTGAGGCAGGGCGTTGTCTCGGACACTCCGACTCATTTTGCGGGGGCGCTCCCAGGGTAGTAGCGCAGTATTGAATAGGTCAGCGCTACACGGCTGCTCCACGTAGCACTAATGCGCCATAACATCTCTCCCCTTCACTTAAAGGGGAGGCCCACTGCAGACTCCGCAGCCCCTTTGGTGGGCACCACTGGGTCACCATGGGCAGTTTTGACCAGGCCAGCGGCCCAGCACAAAGCAGGCAATTCTGGGCTGCATGATGGCGGCCCGGTTGAAATGGGGCAATTTGCCCCACGGTGTGCAAAGGGGTTGGTGTGGGGCAGTGAGTGGTTGGTGCGCTCATCGATGACATCACTACCATGGGCAGCCCGACCTGGGGTGCAAAATGCGGGGCATGATGAAAATTCCAAATCGTTCCCAAAATCTCGGGGGTAATTTCACCCCAGGTGCCAGCGCTGCCTGCCCCCGGGTGAAAAGGGGTTTGCGTCCTATTAGCGCCACCCACCGGCACCAATAGGGTGCAAAAAAGAGGCAATTTAGGCCCTAAAGCATATACAATACATTTCTATTCAAACCAATTTGGATAAATTGTGCATACTGTTCATTGCAACATCTTCTTCAGTCATGTGCTCCTCGTCATTCCCTCTTAGTACTTGCTTAGTCAATCATACGACCTGTAACTACATTACAGAGAGGAGGACAGAGAAATTTGGCCAACCCTATCATTGGGCACGTGATTAAATCCTGCACCTGAATGGTGAGGCCTGAAGGGACTCTAATATTGGGCCTCGGGCCTCATTTGCATGAAGCCAGTGGGCTGTGGAGAGCATCAGGCAGCTCGCTGGTGAAGGCAACAGAAGATCAGGCCACTGCTGATGCTGCAGTGACCCACTGGTAAGTGAGGAAAAGCAGGGCGACGGAATCGAGTTAGGAGGGAGCAGTGATGGGGGGTATGAATTGGAGGTGTTCAGGGTGGGGGTAGCAGCATCGATGGGAGGCGAGGGGGCGGGTATGCGAACCTTCCCAGTTCCACATTCTGGTAAGTATATTTAAAAACTTACCTTGTTGGTTGTGGCCTAACAAGCAGTGGTTTTAAGCTGCATGCTGATCTGGATTTCCTGAGTGCAGCCAGTGTCGCACCACAAAACTGCCCTTAATCAACAATTAAATTAGCAGTCTTGGTCTACTAACTTTGTGAAAATGTCAATTTGAGTATAAAACAGGTTCACCATTTTCTACTTGCACCAATTTTTTGTAACATTGTCCAACCAAAGACCATATGCTGCTGGAAATTGGGTAGCACGGGTTTGGGGCGATAGCTTTTGCAGGAGCTCAAAAGTATCGCCGGCCGCTATGCAATTGAATCCGACACGAACATCTGGTTTAGTGATTCAGGAAGGAAGTGGAGCGCTAAATCAAGCGCTACTACTTCTCTTAGAGCGCTAAATGGAGTGAGAGCATCAGTAACGGCAGAGCGATGCACAATGTCCCGTGCAGCACTGCTGGATTCACAAGCTCCTTCACTCCCTTAAAGGGAAGGGCCAATGCTGAGGGCATTGGAGGCTAAGGCTGGGAATGGTCATTGATGGCTGCGATTCACGAAGAGCAGCCCCAAGCTCTCTGAGAGAGTGCAGGGCTGAGCAATTGCGGCCTGGAAAAAAAATCAAAAAACAACAAACTGGGGTGATAATAAAATTTTGGCCTACTGACCACCACTACCTTTAATTAGTGCTCTCCAAGCAACCAGCCAAGGTGACAACGCCTCCTGCAGCTGCCGTTGTTGATGCCCGGCGATGCTGCAGGAGGCGGGAGCGAATATCATATCTGGGGGTGATAACAGGGTGCTGCGCACCGGATGACGTCATGATCTCCGGGGCGCAGGAGATCAAGGCGGTGAGTTTTAGCGCCAGTGCTAACCCACCGTGAAAGTTCGCGGGCGTCGGTAATTTCCGCTGCGCCCGGTCGGAAAGCCGTTAGCGTCCCGTTATCGCCTCCCTAGGGGCGCTAACGGGAGGCGCAAAGGAGGCCAACTTCTCCACCCATGTATCCATGAGAGCTGCAAGAAGGGAACTGGAAATTCCAGTGTGGAAACAGTGTGGGAGCTCTTTGAAGACTGAGATATAGAGATATTGTTGGGCAGAGTAAAGGGAATAACCAACACTGAATGCCTAAAAACAGGAAACTGTTCCATTACTTATCATCGACACCCTTTAAAAGAAATACCTGTTAGTTCAGGAGCTGTTCTTTTGATAATCTCTCCAGCCAGTGGGGTTTTGATGATTTTGTAAAGGATGTAATCATCACTTGAGTCCATATCTGAGGCCTGAAGCATAAACTTCTCAATCAGCATTTCTTGATCCTCACACAGTTCAAAGATAACATTATTGATCAGGAATGGAGGGCTATCATCTTTCGGCAGGATGTTGATGGGGAATTTGTGCCGGGTACTATGAAGACCATCAGAAATTCTAAATACGATGAAGTCGTTTGTGGTGTCGCTGTCATCATGATGGTACCGAACGACACCGGCCTTGATGTCACTGACGGTAAACATAAAACCTTTCCCACCTGCAAATGATATAAATTATACCAGTTAGTGACTAGATTGGTAAATTGCCGTCTGACATTAACAAAACATCATTAGAGCATCACACAACTATGCACTCATTGAATAGATTTAATGATTGGAACACATTTTCAGCGAGTTATTAAAGGCTGCAAGCACCCTTAAATTCAGAGCAGATGTTAAGTTTTAATCTGCACAAATGGCAACATTTACATAATATTCCTCCCAGCCGCCTAGTACAATATGTGTGAGTGACACCCGCATCTTGGAAAGGAATTAAAAAATAAGACATGAGACAAATACAATTTGCCAGCTGGAAACTGCAAATAGAATTCTTAAAAATACTCGGTTCTGCATCTCATTTTATGCATTCTTCTCATCTGTCTTCTCAGTGTTCGGCGGGTGAGTGCACGAAATGGTGTGGAACCTAGCAATGGAAACCAGGGAAGTCCCAGGCTCGATCTCTGGTCTGTGGTAAGTTGTTGGAATGGCCCTGGACTACATCAAGGTTACAAATCTCCTGCTCCTGGGACCTGGCTCCCATCAGAGTCAGCCGTGAGGCCCAACCATGGTTAAATAGTCTAGTGACTCACTGTCTAGGCTTACACAGGAAGAATGGCCATTTGGGCAATGTTCTGCAGGGTGCCCACTTCCTCAAAATAAGGCACTGCCTTCAGGAGAGGAAGGGACGAATCGAAATTTACCTAAGTGAGTGCCCTTGCTCAGAGTTGTATCTCCAGTGGTCTATTCATCGCATTTTGCAGCTCCAGAAAGGTGACCACATGCACCACCTTTCACATGGAGTGCTAGCATTCAGCTATTGATGTCTATTCCCATTGCCTGAAATCTTCACTTCATTACACTAAAAATGGAGTTTATTAGACATTGAATTGATAGTAAGTGCTACAGATCAGTTCCTTGACCTTTATTGTTTACCCTAATGACACTGGGCAAAGAAAACCCAGACCAACACATTGGGATGAATGGTCAGTGACTCAGGTTTACTGCACCCAGTTATCTTATCATCTCATGGCAATATTTGTAACAAACTCTGGCAAACTCTAGTTTGGAATAAGAAATGTCAAGCCACATCTCATGTTTTAAACTATCTAGGCGTAATTCCTTGGACCAGGAAAAAAATGCCACGATGCCCAAGATCCTGAGAGACCCTGCCTTGGTTATTGGAATTGGTCCTGTTTGTTAAATGGACACTAACCTCTTACTGTAAGTCGTCCATGTTGTAGGCCATCCACAGTAATCAAACGAACTGCAGTAAGGTCATCATTATCCACTACCTGAAACTGCTCCCAGGTGATCGGTCGAGATTGACCTTCAAGTAGATCAAGTCCTGCAGAATGGAAGTTAACAGCACTGAAACAACAAAGTGAACTTTAGCTTCTCATTATCATTGGCATAAGCAATGGCTAAATGGCTTCCTGAATTGTAAAATGCCTACAATTGTACATCAGTACAATTGTCAATTTCAGGTTTCTACAGGTTCGTTAAAGCCTCACTGGATGTGGAGATGCCCGTTTTATATGGAAAAAGGAGAAGTGGGCACAATTATTACAAACCAATAGGTATAGATCATTAAAATCAACTTTTACCAAAATGCAGAGATAAATTGCCAGATCTTTTCCAGGTGGTAAAATCTGAAAGAAAAAGTAGGAGGGAAATTGAGGAAAAAGATCCTGAATTTGCGAAATAAAACTTTGCTTTTTTAACCAGCCATCAGATCCAGCAATGCAGGTGTATCACAACTGTTATGTCAGCACGGACAGTGCAGATATCAGACATCCAATGTGCTGCTTCCTAGGCCGACTTGCAGCAGGAAAAAGAACAACGTTTGTGCAATTTGGGGCCGGGATCATCTTAAAACTGTAGCAAATACAGTCTTTCATTCTTGGATTAGATATGGAGTAAGGACAGTAATGCACTGATAGTTCCCTGGATACGGAGGTCATCAGTCAAAGGCTGATTCAGTTCACCCACCCGGGTAGTGCTCACTAAAAGCAACATTGTACCAGTTCTCCTATCCATAATCACCAACAATTTTATTACTCCTCCCAGCACAGTAGCCGTTAGGTGCTTGGAGCCACCTCAATGAGAATAGGTTCTTCCATTTTAATTTAATTTGGCAAAAATCAATGTAGGGGTTAAGTGAGAGTTTGGCGCTGACTCCCATCAATAATGTACATCACCAACGATGTCTATAATGTGGGTTGTCATTTATCTTCACTGTACCTTTCATCAAGATCCATGATGTGGCCCTGGACAACATGGACCATTTACCATATCTCGGGAGCCTCTTATCAACAAAAGCAGACATTGATGAGGAGATTCAACACTGCCTCCAGTGCGCCAGCGCAGCCTTCGGCCACCTGAGGAAAAGAGTGTTCGAAGACCAGGCCCTCAAATCCACCACCAAGCTCATGGTCTACAGGGCTGTAGTAATACCTGCCCTCCGGTATGGCTCAGAGACATGGACCATGTACAGTAGGCACCTCAAGTAGCTGGAGAAATACCACCAACGATGTCTCCGCAAGATCCTACAAATCCCCTGGGAGGACAGACGCACCAATGTTAGCATCCTCGACCAGGCCAACATCCCCAGCATTGAAGCACTGATCACACTTGATCAGCTCCGCTGGGCAGGCCACGTTGTTCACATGCCACACACGAGACTCCCAAAGCAAGCGCGCTACTTGGAACTCCTTCATGGCAAACGAGCCAAAGGTGGACAGAGGAAATGTTACAAGGACACCCTCAAAACTTCCCTGATAAAGTGCACCAACACCTGGGAGTCCCTGGCCAAAGACCGCCCTAAGTGGAGGAAGTGCATCTGGGAGGGCGCTGAGCATCTCGCGTCTCATCGCCGAGTGCATGCATAAAACAAACGCAGGCAGCGGAAAGAGCGTGCGGCAAACCTGTCCCACCCACCCTTACCCTCAACAACTGTCTGTCCCACCTGTGACAGGGACTGTGGTTCTCGTATTGGACTGTTCAGCCACCTAAGGACTCATTTTTAGAGTGGAAGCAAGTCTTCCTCGATTCCGAGGGACTGCCTATGATGATGATGACCTTTCTTTTCTGGTCCCTGCTTGTTTTCTTGAGCTTTACTGACGTTCGCAGTAAAAACTATTTTCTCTAATTTTTTCTGAATTTACCTTTACCGTTGATTCTATGGGGATGTGGGACTAAGCACAGCTGCTCTTTCAAAGAGCCAGCAGGCACGATGGGCTGAATGGCCTCCTATGGTGCTGTAAGTTTCTATGATTCTATGGTACCTGGGTCCTTGGGGTTCAACTTCCAGTTTTTTATACTAAAAATAAACCCCCCCGCCCCCCGAAAAAAGAACAGGTTTATAAATTGTCACTAAAAACTGACTTTAACGATGCTAAAATATAACTTGAAGAACAAGTACTTCACATATGGGTGTGTCAGCTCAATCAGGTGCCTGGCAACAGGTGAAAGTGGAACCCAGTCAAAGCATGCAACAGAGAGGACAGAATAAAGGGCTGAAATTACTCTATGGATTAGAGTTAACACATGCTAAATCCACATTAATAATGCTAGGCTTGCAGGGGCCCGCAGGGGGCGGGGCCCTTAGAGGGAGTAACGTGCGGTGGCCGGCCTGGAAATCGGCATGGTCCTGACCTGCAAGACCATCAACAGGCCGTGCCATTAGAGGGAGCAATGTGCGGCGGCATGCCACTGCAGGGAGCAGCACGTGTTGCTGCAGGAGGGCGACGGCTGTGAAGAGGGCAACTGGATTTGATATCACCCAAATCCAGGTCGCTGATTGGAGTGCGGGCAGGTACAGCAGGAGCGGCGAGGTCAGGGAGAAGGAGCGGCGAGGTCGGGGCGGAGGAGCGGCGAGAGTTCGTAGAGGGATGTGATCGGGGCCCAGGAGTGGCTTGAGTTCGAGGCCCAGAAGGGGCAAGGGCCCAGGGGCAGCAAGGACCAGCCTACACTGTGATAAGTGTGCGCACTAGATCTGTGCAGCAGAGCTAGTCTCCAGTCGTCCTGGTTAATCCTTGCCACTGGACCAAGACCTAGCTCTGTCAAGCCCGTGTGGTGACTGGTGTGCAACGGCCACCTCACGTTAAAACAAGCCATGCACAGGCATCTTCCACCCTTTAACATGTAGTTTGGTACATGGAATATCAGGTCCTTCATTGAAACACCTGTGAACTCATCCCTTTTTGGGGTGGAAGCAAGTCATTCCCATTCTGAGGAACTGCTTATGACGATGATGATGATGATGATAAATAATGCGTGCAGCTGTAATATAGAGCTCCCCCTAGTGGACTACTGCTCCTGCAAATACAATAAAAGGGTCATGAAAGTCACATGATGACAACTTCCTGTAGAGCCATCTTGAGTGTAGTGTGCTTAGTGATGTTGTAAAGAATATATCACAGGGGCCACTTAAACCATTAGCTTATATTACAATCAAACCCCTGCACATTTTTGGTGAAAACACTTCTAAACTGGTTGAAAGATTGCCTGTTGCAGTGATTGAACAGGGATCAATGGAAGGGACCGCCACTGATCTCCTGGCCCTTGTATGCACCTATAGTGGACTAAACCCTTCACTCAGCAACTCTTGGCCCACTGATGTTCAGTTTACCAGATTCAAGCTCACCCATGTTCCAGGAAACTCTGGGAGCATTGGTATCAGCTGTCCTTATCGAAATGTGCACCATGATTGGTGCACTGCTCCTGAAGTAGAAATCGTGAACTTCAAATTCAACCTGTTGCAGAAATAGAATCAAGATCAAAGTCGTAATACAACTAAGAGCAACATCAGAAACTATGGTAAGATAAAACTAGCCAGCCCTACTCACTACTTTCTAAACTAGGGAAATATGGAGATAAATACGGACCTCACAGAAATACTCCCTACACCCAAAGCCTGAGAGACTGTGGAAAGAAACAAAGCATAAAACCATCACATCCATAGTTGAAACTAAGCCTGATCTAAGTGCAAAATTGTTTCCTTCTGTTACTCTGTGCTTACTATATTTAAAAACATGCTTTACAAATATGATCGTACATTTATCAAATTAAAATGAAATTGGCAGTGGCTTCCGGATATGTCTTTCCAGTGGTCAAGGTTCTGTGCTACTAGGAATCACTTGTACAATTGACTCTGACATGTTTGGAATTTATTTGCATGGTACAAATGTAATGGTCTTGGATGTGTCGAAAATTCATACCTATAGTCACAACAGTAGGGCAGATGGGTCTTCTTTGTTCCCAGGGAACACAAAGTTCCTGGCATAAAGCAACGGAAAATGTTACAGAGACCGGGCAAAATGTCTCTCCGCCCCATTCAAAATGTCTGGAATCCGCGGAGTGGGTGATTACACTCCAACTGAATACCGAACTGTGGATGAGGGGTGGGGGGGATGTCTAACTCTGCTTTCCACTTCACTTCCCAGAAGAAGTTTGTATGTGATAGTCTCCAATTATAAGATGGCCAATCTATAGAAAATTAGAACAAGCAATTTGGGGATCTTCCAGGCAATGACCCACTTCTACCTCTACAATGACCTGGACACTGATTTCGTCTCAGTATCCATATTACTGGGCAGAAAGGATGAGGGAGCCATAGAATGTCAACAGATAAACCACTGTCCTTGTGCAATTCCTCCCTGTTGGCTGACCTCCAACCAGCAAAAACGTTGTCCCTCTCTGATAGAGACATTTATATTTGACATTGCTGCTCATCCTTATTTTCAAATCTCTCCATGGCCTCGCCCCTCCCTATCTCTCTAATCTCCTCCAGCCCCACAACTCCCTGTGATGTCTGCATTCCTCTAATTCTGCCCTCTTGCGCATCCGTGATTTTAATCGCTCAACTATTGGTGGCGATGCCTTCTGTTGCCTAGGCCATGCAACTTCCTGCCTAAACCTCTCTGTCTCTCTACCTCTCTCCTCCTTCTTAAGACACTTCTTAAAACATACCTCTTTGACCAAGCTTTTAGTCACGGGCGCTAATTTCGACTTATGCGGCTCAGTGTCAAATCTTTAATCTCATAATACTCCTGTGAAGTGCCTCTGGACATTTCATTATGTTAAAGGTGCTATATAAAAATAAGTTGTAGTTGTTGTTGAATTCTGGTCTGGGTAGCCATTCCACTGGCCCTGCCACCTGACATCAGTGGCCTTGTATGGATGGATGGAACTTCCCGTGACCCAGTGTTTTCAGGTCATGCTCGATATTCCTCCCCCTCCGCTGTACTCCCAGCCAATTTAAGTTGGGAGTGTTTTAGCACCAAAGAAATATGTCTTTTGGCAAATTAGAATGAAGAGCAGTTCAGAAATAGGAGGGTTCAGACAGGGGAGAAGCACAAATCAGACTACAGTGGGGTTGGAGTTCATGTGTGTAAATGCACAGAGCGTGGCTGATAAGGTTGGTGAGCTGCAGGCACAAGTTGCCATATAGGATTATGATAACAAAGACTTAGCTCAAACAAAGGGAGGAATGTGAATTTGATATTCCTGGCTACAATATATTCAGGAAAGATAGGGAAGGAAGAAAAGGATGGGGGGGTGGGGGCGGTGGCAGTATTGATCAAAGATACTGTTACAGCACTGGAGAGGGAGGATGTACTTGAGGGTTCACAGACAGGATATATTGGGTTAGAACTAAGGAACAATAGAGGAGCTATTACAATGCTGGGTGGATACTATAGACCACCAAATAATGGGAAGGAGACGGAGGCGAAAATCTGCCGGCAAATTGTAGAAAGATGCAAAAACAATAGAGTAGTAATAATGGGGGAACTGCAATTATCCTAATATAGATTGGGGAAAAAAGAGCATGAAGGAAAAGCAGGGAGTAATTCTGAAATGTGTATAAGAGAACTTTCCTAATCAGTATATTCCAGCCCAACGAGGAAAGAAGCAGCACTGGATCTAGTTCTGCAGAATGAAGTGGGGCAAGTGGAGCATGTTTCAATGGGAGAGCATTTGGGAAACAATGATCACTATATCATTAGGTTTAGAATAGTTATGGAAAGGGACAAGGAGCAATCAAAGGTGAAAATGCTCAACTGGAAGCAGGCTAATTTCAATGACTTGAAAAGGGATCGGGCTCAGGTGGATTGAAAATAAAGATTGGTAGGTAAAACAGTAAATTAGCAAGGGGAAACCTTCAAAGCTCAGGTACCGTGCAGACACACTCCAATCCGGAGGAACGGAAGGGCATTCCTGGATGACTAAATAAATAGAAGTTAAAATAAAACAGAAATATATTCATTCATTCATAGGCAGTCCCTCGAAATCGAGGAAGTCTTGCTTCCACTCTAAAAGTGAGCTCTCAGGTGACTGAACAGTCCAATATGGGAATTACAGTCTCTGTCGCAGGTGGAACTGACAGTGGTTGAAGGAAAGGGTGGGTGGGAGTCTGGTTTGCCGCACGCTCCTTTTGCCTGCGCTTGATCTCTGCATGCTCTCGGCAATGAGACTCGAGGTGCTCAGCGCCCTCCCGGATGCTCTTCCTGCACTTAGGGCGGTCTTTGGCTAGGGACTCCCAGGTGTCGGTGGGGATGTTGCACTTTATCAAGGAGGCTTTGAGGGTGTCCTTGAAACATTTCCTCTGCCCATCTGGGGATTGTTTGCCGTGCAGGAGTTCCGAGTAGAGCGCTTGCTTTGGGAGTCTTGTGTCGGGCATGAGGACGATGTGGCCCAGCCAACAGAACTGGTCGAGTGCGATCAGAAATATAAGGCTCATGATAAATGTCAAGTTCATAATACATTAGAGATCCAAGCTGAATACAGAGAGTACAAGGGAGAAGTGTAAAAGGAAATAAAAGGGGCAAAAAGAATGTGTGAGAAAAGATTAGCGGGTAGCATAAAAGGGAAGATAAAAGTATTTTATAAAGATATAAAGAATAAAAGGATTGTCATTGGAAAGGTGGGACCGATTAGGGAGCAAAAAGGAAATCTTGTCGAGGCAGAGGGCATAATTTCATAATTTGCGGATGACACCAAGCTTGGAAATGTAGTAAACAGAGAGGAGGATAATAGCAGACCTCCGGAGGACGTAGACAGACTGGTGAAATGGGCAGACACATAGCAGATTAAATTTAATGCAGAGAAGAATGAAGTGTTGCATTTTGGAAGAAAAATGAGGAGCGGCAATATAAACTAAATGGTAATAATTTGAAGGGGGTGCAGGAACAGAGAGACCTGAGAGTTCACGTACACAAATCTGTGAAGGTGACAGGACAAATTGCTAAAGCATACAGGATCCTTGGATTTATAAACAGAGGCATGGGCGGGGCGGGGAGGGGGGGGGGGTTAAATTGTGCAGCGCCCTGTTTGAGGGAAGTAAGTGCGTGAGGCGGGAGTTCCTGCGGCAGGCACGGAGGTCCCGCCCCGCGACCTAAATTCGGATTATCGCCCCCGAGATCAAGTGGAGCACAATAAACGTGCTCTATTTGCTCAGTGGGGTGCGAGTGGGGTGCAATGCAGGATGGAAGAACTCTGCGAGGGGCGCAGCACTAGGCCCACCCCCGCCCCCCCACCTGGGGATCGGAACCCCCTGAGTTCGGGTATCGGATCCCTCCGGATCGGGGATTGGACATTAGCCCTACCTGGCCCATCCCATCTGCCCCCCCCCCCCCCCCCCCCAGTGGGTCTGAAATTCCCACCTGCGATCTCTGTGTTACTTGGTAATCTTTTCTTTTTTCCTAATAAAGCTTATTTGTTTGCAAATTTATTTTGTTCTAACTGAAGTTTCTCAACAAGTATGGCAAAGAATGATGGGCTGGATTTTCGGCTCCTCTCCGCTCCGTTTTTCAACCCAGAGTGGCGGCAATGGCGGCGGTGAGATGTTCTGGCCGGGCGGTCAGCCTCCAGCGCCCCACAGCAATCCCCGGATCCAGTTTTGTGGCGGCGCGGAGCAGCACCGCCTGGAAGAGCTGTGCCGGTGTGCAACGCCCCTGGTTGTGACACTGGCGCGAGTTCTGACTCTTGCCCGACCCGTACACTCCGAAGTGCATCCCGCAGTGAACACCTGGGAAATCAGGCAGTCCAACAATACCGACTGCGGAGAGGTATGTAATGGACTCCTAAGGTAAGTGTGATTGTTTTTTCATTGATTTTTTTTGTGATTTGTCTTGTGGTAGTGTGGATAATGTTTTGGGAATGTTTCTGTGGATTTTCTTAGGTTTTTTTCCTCACCACCCCCCCCTCCCGCCCACCAGGCGTCTCTCGGAGCGCTCCCAACCCAGCCTCTTTAGCTCGGGATTTTCCCATGCTAGTGCCCAAGAGAGGTGTACAACGCCTCCCTTAGCGCTGTGTCCCTGACTCAGGGCCCAGCTGCCCAATGTTACTTACTGAAGCGCAAACTGTTCCCGGACACAAACTTTACCGCCCCGCCGCCATTACCACCCCCAAATCATCAAAGCCGAATATCTAACCCAAGGTGTTTATGGAACTCAATATATACGCTGTAAGGAAATAGCTCTTAGGAAAAGCAATTATTGTTTTATGATCGGCGGAACAAAAGCACGAGGCAGATGATGTGTTAAAAAAGGATGCACATATTTGTACTGCAAAAATGGCCACCATCCTTTGTTTATGATTGGTCCCCTTGGAGGATAAGTCACATCCTGAAGTGTCACTGGAACCGCCCATCCCAAGGTCTCACTGAACCACTTTGACTTCCTGAAGCGACAGAGGACAGAGCTCCCCAGAAGACAGCAAGGGCCAGCCAAAATCCTGCACCCCAGTCCAAGTGCATGCCTCCCCCAGCCAAAGTGCCTTAGTCCTGTCCAAGTACATCCCTCCCCCAGCCAAAGTCCCATACCCCAGCGCAGGTGTATGCCTCCCCCAGCCGAAGTGCCTTACCCAAGCGCAAGTGCATCCTCCCCCCACCCCTCCCCCCCCGCATCCTCCTCCACCCCCACCATAGATGGGGCATTGTGTACGGATTGTTAACAGGTTTATTGGGTATGAAGTGAATAGTGACAGTTCGTGATTTCTGGATATCATCCACTCCAACGATGTCCCTTGAAGGGGGTTGGAAAATCATGATCTGTTTTCCCTGAGTTCCCTCTCTCCCCTCTGATTTCCCACCTCCATCGTCCCCCGCCTCACAACCACCCGTGTCTCTCTCTCTCTCTCTCTCCCCTCCGATCCCCTCTACCTGTGTCTCTACACCACCCCCCAGACTTTCTCTCTCTCTCTCTCTCTCTCTCTCTCTCTCTCTCTCTCTCCCAGCCTCTCTTTCTCTACCCCAGTCTCTCTCTCTCTTCCACCCCCCTTTCGGCCCCCCACCACTTCTCTGCCCGCCGCCGCCGCTCTCGGGGAGGAGGGTGGGGAAGTTGCGGGGGGACAGAGTCGAGGCAGGGGCCTGAGTGAGCAAAGAGAGTCGGGGGAGGAGAGTGTTGGGGGGGGGTGGGGGGAGGAGAATCGGGGCCTCAGGTCCTGTTTCTCGGCACCACGTGGAGGGAATGATTCGGGGCCGGGAGGGAGGGGACGGTTCTGTGGTGGGGCCGAAGCTTGACCGACGCGGCAAGAGGGGGGGCTTGACAGGCATACGTCTGTCAAAAAAAGTGCAGTTCAAATAGTTACACTGGTTAAAAAATGAGATGCACATGGGGGTGGCAGTAACTGTTGAAAAGCTACATTCTTCCTTTATTTCCTTTTGCAACTCCTTGCCATGATAGTGTATTGACTCACGTACCTCGTAGTTCCTTCTTTCAGTGTGACTGTTGTTTGGTGGCTGAAACGCTATCAGCAGCTCGTTGAGGTCGGACCAGGTGAATGACGTGATTGGCTTGGTGTGGTCAGATAAATGAGTGATGTAACCCTGTGGAGGCGGCTTGGTGATATTGAAGAGAAGCTGGGCTTTGGGGCTCTCACTATCTTCACCATCCAGGGTACCTGTGGTTATGGGGGTAAGAATAAACTGATCCACTTCTAGGATGAACATGGCTATAAAACTCGCTTTAGGAGGCTGGTTTGGAAAAGCATTCCTGATTCTGACTGGGATCCAGGCATTCTCCATCTGGAAGAGAAAGCCAGGGGAATATATAAAGGCATTGTTCATACAAAATCCCACACCATCATTTGATGAAAGTATAAAGACAACTCTGTGATTCACATCTTATGTTAAAAAAAACTAAAGTTGCATTTAATCTATCACTGCACATCAACATTCTCTTACACAGCCACTCATTCGTAAAGTTTTTTTTTCAAATAAAGGCGCAATCTGCCCTAATTTAAAAACACATTGTAAGGTTTGAAAATCCATGGCCGCATTTTATTGGAACACCCTAAGGACAAGAAAACTACCATGGGATCATCCTATACATTTTAAATGAACATTTTTGGCCAAGTAAAATCCTCAGACCAGACAGGCTGGGAAACGTGTGGGTGGATACAGACATTGTGGAGTCTGGCTCACAAGCGAGACAGAGGCACTGGCCAATGGGGGAAAAGTGAATTCTGGCAGGCAAATCAGGGATCGAGTCAGGCCTAAAGCGGGGAAATCTTCAACCAATGGGGACTACCCGGCCAAGTTTGAAAATATGACTCGCCCCTAATGAATGTGGACCATCATCTACCTAATGGCCCATCAAAGGGGAGGCTCAAACCGATTGACTCCCAGGACTGTTACAATGGACCAACAGACTTTGATGCACCAATGTGCACTGAAACAATACCCCTGTCCTCACACCTACCTGTACCTGTGACATCTTCTGATTAAATATTCAAAGTTATCTCCCCGCCCAAACTTACACAATGGATCACCAACTGAGTTTGAGCGCGGAAAGGCCAGAACTAAATTGGATACAAATATAGGACCTACAGAACCAGTGGGGGATGGAAGCAGTTGGAGTCAGCTTTTGAAGCAGTTGGAGTGAGCTTTTGGTTGTTGGAGTCAACTTGTGGGAGTTGAGTCAGCTTTTCGCAGGGCCCAACTTTTTGCTTAGGAGCCAACCGAGAGGCAAAATGGAAGAAACTGACACAACATCGAGGAGGAAAACCGAACAGACCAACAACGTAAAACCCATCCCAGAGGGACCCCGAGCTGAAATAAGTGTCCCCAGAACCCCGGAATTGATAGCCCAAACCCCCTCACAGACTCAATTTAGGATAGGAATTGGTAAGAAAGGTGGAAGTGGGAGGTGTGGTTGTGTGTGAGTGGAATGTTTTAACCTCTTATTTTCCCCTTCCCTGTTACGAGATTTTTCGTGTTGTTGAGTGAGATTGTGCCATTACTGCTATTTACGATCTCTTCCTATGCCCACTATCTTGGTGTTTACTATTCTAAATAAACAACATTAGCCATTTTGTACTCTTACCCACTGTGTCTGGTGCCTCATTACTTACCCATCCTCATAAATTGCATGTACAGAACCCCAGGGGAGTGTGGATTCGAACCCACACCCCAAGCTCCCCTTACAATATGTTAATTTTGCGATTGTCTTTTCCCAAAATGTAGTGTTATTTTGAGTGGAGGATTGTGCAGTGAATCGAGCCTGTTCCAATAGACTCTTTATTTCCCTGGTGTTAAATCCAGTGACAGATGGTACAGTCAGCCATGTGTGTCTAAGCTTTATAACGCACTGCCATGGAAACAAGATCAGATTCCAATGGTGGGAAAATGAAGCTGCCACCCTCCGATAGCTGAGATACAATGACTGCTTGGAGAAAGTGCAAGAGCAGTTACGTTCATTTTGTAGTAAGTTTTATTTCTATAATAGAAATATCAACACTTTCATCATCATCATAGGCGGTCCCTCGAACTAGGATGACTTGCTTCCACATGGGTTCACAGATGTTTCAATGAAGGACCCGATGTTCCAGTCCTGAACTCCAATTGAAGGGGTGGAAGATGCCTGTGCGTGGATTTTTTTAACGTGTGGTGACCGTTGCACATCAGCCACCACATGGGCTTGACAGAGCTAGGCCTTTAACCAGGATGACTGGAGACCTGCTCTGCTGCACGGACCTAGTACGCACACATATTGCAGTGTGGGCTGGCCCACGCTGTAGCTGGGCCCTTGGTTGTTCTGGGCCTCGTACCCTCATTCACCGCACCTCCGCCACAAACATTCGCCGCACTTCCGCCACGATTCCTCACCGCTCCTCCACCACAAAAACAATCGCTGCACACTTTCAACAACGCCACTGAATATACAGCTACTTTAAATAGCAAAATTAACAACGACAACTTGCATTTACATAGCATCTTTAGGGAGTATAATGTCCCAAGGTGCTTCACAGGAGTGTTTTAAGACAAAACAAATAAATTTGACACCAAGCCACATAAGAAGAAATTATGGCAGATGATCAAAAGCTTGGTCAAAGAGATAGGTTTTAAGGAGCGTCTTAAAAGATGAAAGAGAGTTAGAGGCGGAGAGGTTTAGGGAAGGAGTTCCAGAGCTTGGGGCCTAGGCAGCTGAAAGTACGTCCACGGATGGTTCAGTGATTATAATCAGGGATGCTCAAGAGGGCAGAATTTGGGGAGCGCAGACATCTCGGAGGGTTGTGGGGCTGGAGGAGATTACAGAGATAGGGAGGGGCGAAGCCATGGAGGGTTTTGTAAACAAGGATGAGAATTTTGAAATTGAGGCTTTGCTTAACCGGGAACCAATGTAGGTCAGCAGGGGGGTCTTGCTGCGAGTTAGGACATGGGCTGCCACGTTTTGGATGACCTCAGGTTTACGTCGGGTAGAATCTGGGAGGCCAGCCAGGAGTGCATTGGAATAGTCAAGTCTAGAGGTAACAAAAGCATGGATGAGGGTTTCAGCAACATATAAGCTGAGGCAGGGGCAGAGACGGGCAATGTTACGAAGTTGGAAATAGGCGGTTTTAGTTATGCTGCGGATATGTGGCCGGAAGCTAATTTCGGGGTCAAATATGACACCTAGGTTGTGAACAGTCTGGTTCAACCTCAGACCGATGGTAGGGAAAAGGATGGAGTCATTGGTTAGGGAACTGAGTTTATGGCGAGCACCAAAGACAATGGTTTCGGTCTTCCCAATATTCAACTGGAGAAAATCTTTGCTCATTCAGTACTGGATGTCGGACAAGCAGTCTGACAATTTAGAGACCATGGAGTAGTCGAGAGTAGTGGTGTGGTAGAGCTGGGTGTCAGCTGTGGAAACTGACTCCGTGTTTTCGGATGATGTCGCCAAGGGGCAACAAGTAGATGAAAAATAGGAGGAGGCCAAGGACAGATCATTTTGGGACACTAGAGGTAACGGTGCGGGAGTGGAAATTGCAGATGATTTTCTGGCTACGATTAGATCGATAAGAATGGAACCAGGCAAGTGCATTCCCACCCAGGGAGAGAGGCGTTAGAGGAGGATTGAGTGGTCTACTGTGTCCAAGGCTGCAGATAGGTTGAGAAGGATGAGGAGAAATAGTTTACCTTTGTCACAGTCACAAAGGATGTAATTTGTGACTTTGATGAGAGCTGTTTCGGTACTGTGACAGGGGCAGAAACCAGATTGAAGGGATTCAAACATGTAGTTCCGGGAAAGAAGGGCACGGATTTGGGAGGGGACAACACATTCAAAGACTTTGGAAAGAAAGGGAGGTTGGAGATGAGGCAGTACTTTGCAAGCACAGTGCGGTCAAGGGTTAGTTTCAGACAATTATTCTAAAATTCCAAAAATGATATTAATTTAGTTACATAGTCCATTTTGTGAAACACAAGTCAGAGTAAGGGCAGTTCCCTCACTGAAGCCTTGCATTTATTGGATAATCTTTTCCCTCTACCTCTGTTTTCTTTCTCTGCTAAACTTTCTTTGCTAAATGGGGCTGCTGTGCTGCTGTATGGGGGCTGATGGCCCTCCTTTACCTTTCGCAAGTGGCAGTGTAGACTTAAGATAAAGAAGGGCTAATTTTCCAACTTGGTGCTCTGGCAGGGATATTGCAACCGTGGATAGATAGTGCAAGTCAAATACTCAAGTGCACAGGTTAAATTTATTAACTTAAATGGTCCGAAAATCATGTGCCAGAATAACAACAACAACAACTTTCATTTATATAGTTCCTTTTAATGTAGTAAAACATCCCAAGGCACTTCACAGGAGCATCATCAGAAACAATTTGACACTGAAACACATAAGGAAATATTAGGTCCCGTGTCAAAAAAGGGTGGTCCAATTGATAGGTTTTAAGGAGTGTATTAAAGGAGGAGGGAGAGGTCCCAAAGTGGAAAGTTTTAGGGAGGAATTCCAGAGCTTAGGGCCTCCGCAGCTGAAGGCACAGGGGCCAATGGTGGAGCGATTAAAATCGCGGATGTGCCAAAAGCCAGAATTGGAGGAGCGCAGAGATCTCGGGGAGTTGTAGGATTGGAGGAGGATACAGAGATAGGGAGAGGTGAGGCCAGGGGGGATTTGAAAACAAGGATGAGAATTTTACGGGTGCCAATGTAAGTTAGCGAGCACAGGAGTGATGGATGAATTGTTAGGATAAGGGCAGCAGAGTTGTGGATGAGCTCAAGTTTACAGATGGTGTAAGGTGGGAGGCCAGCTAGGAGAGCAGTAAAATAGTTGAGTCCAGAGGTAATAAAGGAAGGAAGGAGGGATTCAGAAGCAGACGAACTAAGGCAGGGGCAAAGATTAGCGATGTTATGGAGATGGAAGTAGACAGTCTTGGTAATGGAGCAGATATGAGGTCAGAATCTCATCACAGGGTCGGCAAGGTCTGGTTCAGCCTCAGACAATGGCCAGGGAGAGGGATGGATTCAATGCCTAGGGAATGGAGTTTGTTGTGGGGACCGAAGACAATGGCTTCGATCTGATCAATATTTAGTTAGAGGAAAGTTCTACTCATCCAGTACTGAATGTCAGACAGGTACTGGATGAGCATTGACTCTGGACCCCATGAAGTCCTCTGTGCTAGGTATAACTCCACCCACTGGAGAGTTTTCCTTCTGATTCTCATTGACTTCAATTTTACTAGGGCTCCTTGATGCCACATTCAGCCAAATGTTGCTTTAATGTCAAGGGCAGTCACTCTCACCTCACCTCTGTCATTTAACTCATTTGTCCATGTTTAGACCAAGGCTGTAATGATGTCTAGAGCTGAGTGGTCCTGGCGAAACCCAAACTGAGCATCGGTGAGCAGGTTATTGGTGAATAAGTGTAGTTTGATAGCACTATCAACAACACCTTCCATCACTTTGCTGCTGATTGAGAGTAGACTGATGAGATGGCAATTTGCCAGATTTGATTTGTCTTCCTTTTTGTGGGCATACCTGGGCAGTTTTCCACATTGTCAGGTAGATGTCAGAGTTGTAGCTGTACTGGAACTGCTTGGCTAGTTCTGGAGCACAAGTCTTCAGCACGACAGGCAGGATTTTGTCGGGGCCCATAGCCTTTGCTGTATCCAGTGCGCTCAGCCTATCTTGATGGAGTGAATCGAATTGGCTGAAGACTGGCTTCTGTGATGGTGGTGACCTCAGGAGGAGGCCGAGATGGATCATCCATTCGGCACTTCTGGCTGAAGATGGTTGCAAATGCTTCAGACTTGTCTTTTGCACTCGTGCTGGGATCCACCATCATTGAGGATGGGGATATTCATGGAGCCTCCTCCTCCTGTTAGTTGTTTAATTGTCCACCACCATTCATGACTGGATGTGGAAGGACTGCAGAGCTTTGGTCTGATCCGTTGGTTGTGGGATCGTTTAGCTCTGTCTATAGAATGCCGCTTCCGCTGTTTAGCATGTATGTAGTCCTGTGTTGCAGCTTCCCCAGGTTAGTACTTCATTTTTAGGTACGCCTGGTGCTGCTCCTGGCATGCTCTTCTACACTCCAGGGCTTGGTCCCTGGCTTGATGGTAATGTTAGAGTGAGGGATAATGCCGGGCCATAAGGTTACAGAGTGTGGTGGAATACAATTCTGCTGCTGCTGATGCCCCACAGCGCCTCATGGATGCCCAGTTTTGAGTTGCTAGATCTGTTCTGAATCTATGCCATTTAGCATGGTGGTAGTGCCACACAACACGATGGAGGGTGTCTTCAGTGTGAAGATGAGACTTCGTCTCCACAATGACTGTGTGGTGATCATTGCTACCATTGCTGTCGTGGACAGATGTATCTGTGACAGGGAGATTGGTAAGGACGAGGTCAAGGTTTTTCCCTCGTGTTGGTTCTCTAACCACCTGCTGCAGGCCCAGTCTGGCAGCTATATCCTTTAGGACTCGGCCAGCTCAGTCAGTAGTGGTGCTACCGAACCAGTAAAGTCCCTCACCCAGAGTAGAGTGCCCTTGCTACCCTCAGTGATTCTTCCAAGTGGTGTTCAACATAGAGGAGTACTGATTCATCAGCTGAGGGAGGGTGGTAGGTGGTAATCATCAGGAGGTTTCCTTGCCCATGCTTGAGCTAAAGCCACAAGTCTTCATGGGGTCCGGAGTCAATGGTGAAGACTCCCAGGGCCACTCGCTCCCAACTGTATACCACTGTGCTGCCATCTCTGGTGGGTCTGTCCTGCCAGTGGGACTGTACATGCCCAGAGATGGTGATGGAGGAGTCTGGGACATTGGCTGAAAGGTATGATTCTGTGAGTATGACTATGTCAGGCTGTTCCTTGACTAGTCTGTGGAACAGCTCTCCCGATTTTGCCACAAGTCCCCAGATGTTAGTAAGGAGGACTTTTCTGGATCAACTTGGCTGGGTGTGCCGTTGTCATGTCCGAAGCCGGTGACGAGATCAATGTCCAGTTTTATTCTTCTGATTGTTTCTTTTAGCTGTTTGTTACAACTGAATGGCTTCCTGGGCCATTTCAGAGGTTAGTTAAGAGTCAACCACACTGCTGTAGGTCTGAAGTCACGTATAGGCCAGATCAGGTAAGGACGGCAGCTTTTCTTCCCTAATGGACATTAGTAAACCAGATGGTTTTTTACGACAACCAGATAGTTTAATGGTCACCATTATCGACACTAGCTTTTTGTTCCAGATTTATTTAATTCACTGAATTTATCGTCTCCAGCTGCCATTGTGGGATTTGAACTCACATCTCTGAATCATTAGTCCAGGCCTCTGGATTACTAGTCCAGTATCATTATCACTATGCTACCTTTCCCATAATGTCCTGCCATCTTCAAAGGTTTGTGCACAAGCAGCCCAGGCCTCTCCTTTCTTGCACCCCTTTAAAATTGTACCATTTAGCATGTATCATCTCTGCTCATTCTCCCTACCAATTGTATCACCTCACACATTTCTGCATTAATAGTTCATCTGCCATGTGTCTGCCCATTTCACCAGCCTATCTATGTCCTCATGAAGTCTTTTACTATCTTCCTCAGTTGACTCCACTTCCATGTTTCGTGTCATCTGAAAATTTTGAAATTGTGCCCTGTACCCCCAAGTTCAAGTCATTAATGTATATCAAAAACAGCAGTCATGCTACTGCTGAACCCTGGGGAACACAACTGTATACCTCCCTCCAGTCTGAAAAGCAGACATTTACCACAACTCTCTGCTTTCTATTCCCTAGACAATTTTGTATCCATGTTTTTATCCCATGGGCTTCAGTTATGCTAACAAGCCTGATAAGTCCATATACACAACATCAACTGGACTGCCCTCATCCATCCTCTCTGTTACCTTATCAAAATATTCTATCAAGTTCATCAAACACAATTTGCCCTTAATCTGTGCTGGTTCTCCTTTATTAGTCCATGCTTGTCCAAGTGGCTGTTAATTTTGTCCCGGATTATTGTTTCTAAAAGCTTCCCCACCACCAAGGTTTAACTGACTGCCTGTAAATACCAGGTTTATCCTTTTCCCCTTTTTTGATCAAGGGTGTAACATTGAAATATACAATATTCTGAAGGGGATTGACAGGGTAGATGCTGAGAGAGTGTTTCCCCTGGCTGGAGCATCTAGAACTAGGGGGCACAGGCTCAGAATAAGGGGAAGGCCATTTAGGACAGGGATGAGGAGGAATTTCTTCACTCAGAGGGTTGTGAATCTTCGGAATTCTCTGCCCCAGAGGGCTGTGGATGCTGAGTGTCTAAATATATTCAAGACTGAGATAGATAGATTTTTAGAATCTTGGGGAATCAAGGGATATGGAGATCGGATGGGAAAATGGAGTTGAGGTCGATGATCAGCCATAATATTATTGAATAGCAGAACAGGCTCTAGGGGTCATATGGCCTATTCCTGCTCCTATTTCTTATGTTATGTTCTTATTAGCAATCCGCCAATCCTCTGGCACCACTCCTGTATCTAAGGCGCAATGTAGCGGCCACGATCTTACTTCCCTCAGCAACCTAGGATGCATCCCATCTGGACCGGGTGACTTATCCACTTTAAGTACTGCCAGCTTTTCTAACACCTCCTCTTTATCTACTTTTAGCTCATCCAGTATCCCGGCAACCTCCTCGTTTACCGTAACTTTGGCCAAGTCCTCTTCCTTGGTAAACACTGATGCAAAGTATTCATTTAGTGCCTGAGCCAAGTCTTCTGCCTCCACCAATACATGAACCTTTTGGTCCATAATCAGCCTAATGTGCCTCTAGAGGACCTTTGGATTCCTTCTATGTTAGTCACCAATCTATTCTCGTATTGTCTCTTTACCCCTCTTATTTCTTTACTTGTCCTCTGTACTTTTTATATTCAGCTGATTCTCCCTTGTATTATCATACTGATAATATTATCTGTCATACGCCCACTTTTCTATTTCATCTTAATCTCTAACTTCTTCGTCGTCCTGGGAGCTCTGGCTTTGGTTACCCTCCCTTTCCATCCTGTGGGAATGTACCTCGGCTGTACTCAAGCCATCTCGTCTTTAAAGGCCACACATTGGCCTATTACATTTCTGCCTGCCAGTCTTTAACTCTTAATTTGCCCAGGAATGATCCCTCCTCAATTCGCTGAAATTAGCCCTCCTCCAATTAAGTATTTCTATTCGAGATTGCTGCTTGTCCTTCTCCATAACTAATCTAAACCTTATGGTACTATAATCACTATTCCCGAGATGCTCCCCGACTGTGACATTCTCCACTTTTCCTGTTTCATTCCTCAGGACTCGATCCAGCAATGCCTCCTTCCTTGTTGGGCAGGAAACACAATAATCAAGAAAATTCTCCTAAACACACTTCAGAAATTCCTCCCCTTCTCTGCCCCCAACATAAACATTGTCCCATTCAATACTGGGGTAGTTAAAGTCTCCCGGTTTCAGTACTCTATAGTCTTGTACTGTTCAGTGATTTCATTGCTAATCTGCTCCTCTATCTCCTTCCCTCTATTTATTGTCCTGTAAAATACACCAAGTAGTTTAATAGCTCCTCTATTGTTTCTCACCTCCACCGAACAGATTCTGTCTTTGATCCTTCAAGGACATTCTTTCTTTGTAGCACTGTACATTTTCCTTCATTAAAACTGCTATCTCTCCTCCTTTTTTGCCTTTCCTATCTTTCCTGAATACTTTGTACCTAGGAATATTAAGCATCCAATCCTCCCTTCTTTTGAGCCAGGACTCAGTTATCTCTGTTACATCACAGAATCATAGAAATTTACAGCACAGAGGGAGGCCATTTCACCCCATCGTGTCTGCACCGGCCGACCAAGAGCTATCCAGCTTAATCCCACTTTCTAGCTCTTGGTCCGTAGTCCTGTAGGTTACGGTACTTTAAATGCATATCCAAGTATCTTTTAAATGTGGTGAGGGTTTCTGCCTCTACCACCCTTTCAATCAGTGAGTTCCAGACCCCCACCACCCTCTGGATGAAGAAATGTCCCCTCATATCTCCTCTAAACCCATCCCCCCCCCCCAAATACTTCAAATCTATGTCCCCTGATTGTTGGCCCCTCTCTGCCAAGGGAAACAGATCCTTTCTTTCCACTCTATCTGGGCCCCTCATAATTTTATACACCTAAATCAGATCTCTCCTTAGCCTCCTCTGTTCCAAAGAAAACAGACACAGCATCTTCAATTATATTCTCAAGTGGCTATTTGTGCCTGCAGCTCACCAACCTTATTACCGAATTTCGGCATTTACACACTTGCACTCCAAACGTAACTTAGACCTCTTCGCATGTTCTATGATCCCAGTCCTCTGAGCACCTTTTTTCGACTTTTTAATACTACATCCTTGTACACAACCCCACATGGTCCAATCCCGGGAATCAACATGTGCACAAATACGCCTGAAAATTTGAAATTGAATCGGGCCATTTTTCAGACTTCCAGAGGGGACACCTCATGTGAAAATGACATCTGTTTTAAAGCCCCTCAGGGAAATTGGTGTCGGGCTTTCCCTGCTCAGGTGTCCAGGCATAGATGTGGCCCAGCCAGCTGTCGGCACCAAAAATGACATAGTATTAGATAGAATGTACAGCACAGAAACGGTCCATGCTGGTGTCTGTATTCCACAGGAGCCTCCTCCCACCCCTCTTCAGTGTACCCTGTCAGCATAACTTTCTCTTACTTTGTCCCTCATGTGTTTAAATAACGTCCCTTTAAAAAAGTAAATTCTGTTTAATTAAAAGCAGATTCCTACCAGTCAAGATTGCCATCTCTAGTAAGAGACAGACAGGTGTAAAATAGACGCAATCTCAGGAACCAACATGTGTACAAGTTCGCCTGAAAATTGTCCGACCTGCAGCTTTTCACTTAAACTACTCACTTTTGTAGCAAGTTCCACATTCTCACCACTCTCTGAGTAAAGAAATTTCTCCTGAATTCCCTATTGGATTTATTAGTGACTATCTTATATTTATGGCCCCTAGTTTTGGTCTCCTTCACAAGTGGAAACATATTCTCTACGTTTACCCAATTTGATCTTTCCTGATACAGGCAACTCTCGATTATCCGGGTCCCTCAAAAATTGGGCTATTCTGGGTAAACGATTTTTCTGTTCGGGTGAGTCTACTTTTTAAAGTTAAAACTTTAATGAATAAATACAATCGTTAGGGCGAGTTTACATTTATAAGTTAAAACTTTAATGAATCAATACTATCAGCTGCAAACAGTAACAAAAGATGGACATTACCAGCATGCATGTACAGGTTCTGTGCCTGGAACCCAGTGTCGGCATTGCCCCCGTTAAAACGTCAGCGGCGGCCGCGAGAGACAGCGGCTGCAGCAGTGCGCACACACACACACCAGCAAAGCAAGGGCAGAGGAGGGTGATTTTTACAGTGAGTGAGAGAGAGAGAGAGTGTGTGAGAGAGAGAATGTGTGAATGTATGAGAGAGAGAGAGTGTGTGAGAGAGAGAATGAGCAAATACAAATGAGCACAGTGTTTGGAAGGCGATTTTTCCAAATTATTTGGAGCTGTCTTTTCACTTGCTCACAACAGAATTTTAAATCCCGTTACAACGGTTTCCCGTTGGATTCGTGTACGGATAATCGAGAGTTGCCTGTAGTTATAATCTCTCAGTTTTGGTATCGTCCTTGTCAATTGTTTTGTACCTCGTCCAGTGCCTTTATATCCTTTTTGTAATATGGAGACCAGCACTGTGTACAGTGCTCCAAGTGTGGGTCTAACCAAGGTTCACGACAAGTTTAACGGAACGCCTCTGCTTTTCAATTCTATCCCTCTAGAAATAAACCCCAGTGCTTTGTTTGTATTTTTAACCTACATTGCTACTTTTATTGATTTTTCTATCTGTACCCCAGATAGCTTCGCATCTCCATACAGGGCCGGATTTTTGGCTCGTTGCCGCCTCTGTTTCTGCCCCAGAGGTGCTGCAATGGCAGCGGTGAGCTCATCCGGGTGGGCGGCCAGCTTCCAGCGCCCCACCGGGGTTTTCGGAGTCAGTTTCGGCGGGGTGCAGAGCAGTACCGCCCGAAAGAGGCGAGCTGGTGTACAACGCCCCTGTGAAAACTTGCAGTCTGAGCTGTAGCGGCTGCAGTGAGGGAAGTAATGTCAACCTCAGGTAGGTGTGATTGTTTTTTTTTGCAATTTATGTTGTGGTGGTGTGAGTTATTTATTGGGAATGTTTTTGGTGTTTTTTTAAAGTTTTTTTTCTCCCCAGGCCTCTCTTTGAGCGCTCCGAGGTCAGCTGTTAGGCTCGGGATTTTCGCATGCTAAACTGGCCTGTAGAATCTACCAATATTTCGCAAAGATTCCTTGTACCTTTCCCCTGCAGAGGAGAAAAATCCCTTTTTGGACTTTTAAAATGAGTTTAAAGGGCAGATGAGGCCTGCAGGGGATAAAAGGGGATGCATTCATGGAGACCGCCCCCCAGTGTTTGGACTCATAGGAAAGGGAATTTAATTTGGAACTCGATGAACATTTTGGTATTCTAGGAAAAACTCTGAGGACAATACCTAAGAGCTTTACAAGTTTAAGATCTCTAAAGGAGCATGTTGGAAGAGACTGCCAGAACAGAGGGTGGGACTTCACTCAGGAATTGGGTATTGGTGCTAATTCAATTTGTCTGGGAGAATGAGTCAATCGATAACTAACAAGATCTATGAGGCATAAAAATTCGCTCCCTAGGACATAAACGCATCAAGAGCTATCAGGCTAATCACCGGAGACCATTAGTGGCATGCATGTGCAAATAGACCTATAGAAATCACAGGCCCAGCCAAACGGCCCAAGAGTTTAAACACTGCTTCAACAATGCCAACCGGTGATTTTCCACATTACCACATCATAATCAAATTACTGCTGTATGAGCCCGCCAAATTCTGATAAAGAAGAGAGCTCAAAACTAATGAGCAGCTCCCTTGAAACAAAGAGCTGGGCCAGATTTGGTGGGAGATAAGGAAGCCTTTTTGGGGTATATCTATTCCCAGTTTTACAAGGGAAAATGCACAAGCAGCAGGAGGTGGGGAGTGAAGAAATGGAGTAGTGGAGAAAACTACAAGAAACCATCAAGGACCGACCAAGCACGCCGACAGCAAGAGGCACACGAAACGGAAGGTTGTCAGCAACCAAATTGACAACCCGGGCCACTACAACCAGCGAAACGACCAATCGAAACCAACTCAGCAAAAACTGAAGAATCGACATTTATTTCCACTCTACAATCTACTTCTGAACGACCAACGGGTGAGACATTACCTAAAAGGACTAACTAAAACTATTCCTAACCAAAGAAAGTGGGTACTTACCCCATACATCCAAAACGCGACTTACCGCATCAGCGGATTCACCCTAACTGAAGACTACGCAGTCCGAAGTCCTCTCCTCCGTCCGGGGTACGGCTCGCCTAGAAGGCAAAGTACAGCGAACCCCGAAACCGCGATTCACCGGCAACTGTCCAACGGGATTGGTGAGCATAACCCCCTGAACCCCCAACGCTATAACTTAGTTAGTTTGGGGAATTGGGAGGGGGAGGCTGAGATAACTTGTGTAAATGTATCTGCATTCTCCTCTTTACCCCATTTAGAGTTTAAGCTTTATTCTTTTCCCCACAGGCTGTATTTTGACATTTTATTCAATGTGTTGTACCCCTCAGTGTGTATTGGTATCACTATTCTGTGTATGTTATTAAAGGTGTGCCTTTTACTTCTTTTTAAACACAAAAAACCATACCTGCTTCCTACCTTGAAACCGATTGTCTGTCCAAGTCTGTCACAGTCCCTTCATAATTTCAGAGTCGAGAACCAAGGGTGTGGGAGCGATTCGGAACCGCTCATATAAGGTCAGAAGGGAAAGCTGGCCCCCTGAAAACCACCTCGTACAGGTCAGCACCCTAAGAAAGGTGTGCAACGCCTCCCTTAGCACTCTGCCCCACACTCAGGGCCCAGCTGCACAATTTTGCTGACTGAGTGGCAAACTTTTTCCAGGCGGTATCAGGACTGCCCCACTGTCATTAACACCCCGAAATCTTAAAAGCCAAAAATCCAACCCTGTATAGACTCTTATTTTCCAAGGAGTATGTGGCCTCCTGATTCTTCCTACTAGGATGCGCCACCTCACACTTATCTATATTGAAATTCATTTGCCAATTACATGCCCATTCTACAAATTTATTAATGTTCTCCTGTATTTTTTCGCAGTCCTCCTCAATATTAATTCTTCAATTTGGTGTCATCCACAACTTTTGAAATTGTACTTGCGATTCACAAGTCCAAATGGTTTATATAAATGGTGAATAATAGTGGTCCCAGCACCGATTCTTGTGGAACACCACTTCCCACCTTTTGCCAGTCAAGCTCTACTCTCTGTAACCAGCTTGCTATTCATTGTGCTATTTGTCCCCTGACTCCACATGTTCTGACCGTAATCATTAGTCTACTGTGTAAACAGGAGTAGGCTTTATCGAATGTATTTTGAAAATCAAAATATATTACATCATTTACATTACCCTCGTCTACTCATTCTGATACTTCAAAGAATTCAATAAGGTCGGTCAAGCGTGACCTTCCCTTTTGATATGCTGACTACTCTTTATTATATTTTCAGTTTCTAGATGTTTTTCGATTACATCTCCCTAGTAAAGATTTCATCACCTTTCCTGCCACACCATCTGTTCTATAGCCCCTTTCTATCTTAAATGTCTTCTTTTTGATCTCTTCCTCCAATGTCATGACAGGATAAGTAACTTGATTTAGGAATTCATGTGGAGCCTGGTGGAGCAGGAGTGGACCTGCCGGCTCCAAGCACTCCTGACGGCCGCTGCCAGACGTGCCTGGCCCCATCCTGCTCCTGGCTCCTCCTGGAGGATTGCTGCCGCTGAGGCAACTGGCCTAAAATTCATTTGTGGAGATGCAAGATCTGTTTGGGGAGGTGCAACGGGTAATTTTGGGCTTGAGCTTGGTCCTCGCGGTTCAGGGGCCTGCTACCTGCACAGCACCGAGATCGGGCCCAGACAATTTGTTACCCCACATTGAAGGAAAATTACCTTCAGTAAGTAGTGGGCAAACTTTTTATTTGATTTGAATCGGGTTGCCAATCATTTAGCAGGAGTCTCTCGGAATAGACAATTAGGGGTGGATTTTTCTGGTTCTCTCCGCTCAATTTTTCGCCCCGGAGCGGTGGCAATGGCAGCGGTGAGGTGTTTTGGCTCTAGCTTCGGGTCCAGTTTTGCGGTGGTGTGGAGCAACACTGCCCAGAAGAGCTGTGCCGGTGTGCAATTCCCTTGGTTGCGACATCGGCATGAGTTTGGACTCTTGCCCGACCCGTATGCCCCGCAACGCGCCCCGCAGTAAACGCCTGTGAAATCAGGCGGTCCAACTGTCATGTATCCTACATGGCTACTGTTGGTACTATCACAAGGTGCGCCACCAGAGGGCACAGCAGTGGGAGACTTGTAGGTTACCTGTACAGGTGTGCCTGGCCTAGTATAAAAGGCCTATAAAAGGCCGGCCACCAGGTGTGATCCTCGCTCTGGAGTTAACGAATAAAGGACTAAGGTCACTACAGTTCAAGTACAACACATTGCCTCGTGGAATCATCTAAGGACACTACACCAACGATACCGACTGCAAAGAGGTAAGTAATGGATTCCTAAGGTAAGTGTGATTGTTTTTTCTTTTACATTTAGTTGTGATTTGTTTTGTGGTGGTGTGGACAATGTTTTGGGAAAGTTTTTGTGGATTTTCTTAGATTTTTTTCCTCCCCCCCCACCCCCATCTCTCGGAGCGCTCCCGACCCGGCTCTTTAGCTTGAGAGTTTCCCATGCTGGCGCCCAAGAGAGATGTACAATACCTCCCTTAGTGCTGCGCCCCCTGACTCAGGGCCCAGTTGCCCAATGTTACTTATTGAGGCGCAAACTGTTCCCGGACGTAACCTTTACCGCCCCGCTGCCATTACCGCCCCAAAAACATCAAAGCCGAAAATCCAGCTAATATGTCCAGAGCATTGCTGCCGGTGACTCAGGAGAAATGGTCCTTATAGGCACAGGTTCGCATGTGTACAGAGCCCTGACTGTCATAATTTGCAAACAATCTGCAAGAGAAACACAAACTGGGGAGAGAGAGAGAGAAACACACACAAACTGGGCAGAGAGAAAGAGAGAGAAAGAGAAACACAAACTGCGGAGAGAGAGGGAGAAACACAAACTGGGGGGAGAGAGAGAGAGATAAACACAAACTGGGGAGAGAGAGAGAGAGAGAGAAACACAATCTGGGGAGAGAGAGGGAGAAACACAAACTGGGGGGAGAGAGAGAGATAAACACAAACTGGGGAGAGAGAGAGAGAGAGAGAAACACAATCTGGGGAGAGAGAGGGAGAAACACAAACTGGGGGGAGAGAGAGAGAGAAACACAAACTGGGGAGAGAGAGAGAGAGAGAAAAACACAAACTGGGGAGAGAAAGAGACACAGACACAAACTGGGGAGAGAGATAGAGGGAGAGAAACGCAAACTGGAGAGAGAGAGAGGGAGAGAAACACAAACTGGGGAGAGAGAGAGACACACACAAACTGGGGAGAGAAAGAGAGAGAGAAAGAAACAAAAACTGCAGGAGAATGAGAGATTTAATGAGGGGCTGTGATATGCGCTGTTGTATGATGTGTTTTGTTCCAGGGATCGGGCAACTTTGGTGCTAAGCCTCAGTTCCTGGAAACTAGGAACCGTGGTGGGCTGTAGGAGTCAGTGAATTGAATTAGGTTTGGTTTTGCTTTAATTTATTATTTTTATAACTTTCTGTTTATTGTAAAAAGTCAGAAATTGGACAAAAACTTCAGTTAGAAGTTAATTATATGAATGATGTTTTGCTGAATCAATGGGGTCAAGTTTCGGGTCATGCCTAGAATGGCACAGCCCCAACATTGACGCCTGTTTTACACGCCCAAAAGTAGGACAAAAACTCATCTTGGAATTCTCGGCCTCCCTGCAGGTTCCTCGGAGCTCGGCGTGGCGCGCAGAGATCAGCGGGGGGCGGAGCCACAGAGTCGCGCTGATTCTGGAAGTGCAGGGGGCGGGGCTAACTTCAATGCGAGGATGTCATGCCGGCAGCCCTGCGCATGCGCATTGGAGAGTGCGCGCGCACGGGCAGTAGGTCACAAACATTGGCACTCGCCCATTTTTAAAGGAACGAAGAAAAGTGCTGATTTGTTTCGTGGACCTCTGGAAAGGCTTGGGATTAAATCTTGGTGATTTTTTTGTGCCGGAAGGAGTGCTTTTAGCAGCACTGTTGAAGAAATCACCTGCTGAAATCAGTGAGTGCTGCTTTTTGCTGCTAAACTTCCAGAACAAGTGCTGCATAGGTGCATGCAAAATAAGAACTGTGTGTTTTGAAAAATAAGAGAGTCAATTCAATACAGCAATGGAACAACGTCCACCAAGAACAAAGAATGGAGATAGCTGCTGCAATAAGGGCAATCAAATGACACCCCCATGAAGAAGTGAACATTCATTGCGATGTGGATGAGAGATGATTGTAGCCTTTCTTTGCTGCTTTTGTTCTTGTTCTTGATGTAGGTGTAGTAGAGCTTTTCACATTGCGATTGTTTTGTAACTTTTGTAACTTTACAAGTTTATGTGATCTTAAAGTTTTTAAGTGATCTTCAAGAGTCATATTAAAAAGAAAAGTTTGATACAACAAATATTTGATTACAGTGACGGTAACTTTTCAAAAAAAATTTTTTTGATTAAAACTGAATCGTGTTCCATTAACACAACACAACGTAGGAACAACTCCAAAAAATAAACATGTCCATGCGCAACAGTTGTCGCAGAGCCCTCAGGCATCAGTAATTGAAGCGTTCATGGATGAGCTGCAGGCGCAGGGCTCGAGCAATCATTAAAGGAACACGATGGACGGCCCTCCTCCGACCTCGTGCTCCGGCATCAGGCACTTGCAGGGGCTTTCCTGATCGTCGTCATCATCTTCATCCTGCTCTTCCAAATTATTATCATCAGGCACTGGCCCCTCATGTGGGTCTTCTGGTTCCACTACCAGCTCCTGCTGCCTCATGATGGCCAAGTTATGCAGCATGCAGCACACAACAATGAAGTGACCGACAATCTGAGGAGAGTATTGCAAGTGGCCTCCGGAATGGTCCAGGCATCGGAATTGCTGTTTCAATATGCCAATGGTCCTCTCTATGATGCTGCACATTGCAATGTGCGCCATGTTGTATTAACGGTCAGCTTCTGTCCGTGTCACGCGTAGTGGCGTCATGAGCCAGGTGGCCAGGCCATACCCTTTGTCTCCCAGTAGCCAGCTCTGCCCTTCAGGCTGCTGCTCAAACATGTCGGATATAACGCTGTCACGTAGGATGAACGCATCGTGGGTGCTGCCAGGGTATCTCGCATCGACTGACATGATGCGCTGCTTGTTGTCACAGACGAGCTGCACATTGATGGAGTGGAAACCTTTTCTATTCCTGTACTGCTCAGAATCCTCCACAGGTGCTCGCAAGGCTATGTAGATACAATCAATGCAGCCCTGTACCTTTGGGAAGCCAGCAATCCTGAAGAAGCCCACAGCCCTCTCATGGATCGCTTGTGCGGTCATTGGGAACTTGATGAAGTCATTCCTCTGCGTAAATGCAGGCATGTATTGCACATTGAGAGATGGCGCACACATCTCCAATTGTAGCCTGAAACGATCCCGAGGCATAGAAGGCAAGTGCAGCTGTTACCTTCACTTCAACAGACAAGGCAGTTGGCGTTCTGCTTCTGGTCTGCAAATCTGCTCTCAGCATATCACAGATCTCAACGACAACTTCTCCACGGAAACGCAGCCTTTTGACACAATCAGTCTCACTCATGTCCAGGTACGAGCGCCTGGCTCGATATTGCCGACGTGGTCTCCTGCCCATCAGCCTACGGGCTATGACGTTCCTGGTGCGGTGAGCTCTCATCAATTCTCTCCTATGCAGTCAATTGCTGGCGAATGGTGTTGACAATGCAGCATCCATACTTGAATTACAAATTTAACTTTTAAACTGGCTAGCTGACTGGCTCTCCCTCCCAGTGCTTTGCACACCCTGTCCCCTGGCCGAATGGCCTCAGCCTCCTTCACAGCTCGAAGGCTGTTTCCTATCTCTTCGGCTGCCGTCGAGCCACTGCCGCCGCCCCTATCCTATGGCCGAATGGCCTCAGCCTCCTTCGCAGCTCGAAGGCTGCTTGCTGTCTCTTCACCTGCCATCGAGCCACTGACGCCGCCCCTGGGCCCTACATGGAAGGCCTGCCTGAAGCACCGCAGCTCGAAGGCTGCTGCTGCTGCTGCTTCACACAGGTAGGAATATTCAATATTTTTTATTTGCTTTTTTAATAATTTTTTATTCAGGATGGCTCTTTATTTGTATAAGTAAGACTGTTGAATGCTTGTAGAATTTAATTACTTCCCTTCCCCCCCCACCTTCCCCTCGCTCCTACCCCGCCACCCGCTCGTTCCCTACGTGATTTGTAAGTGTGGGCAAGGTTTTTCTGAGCGTACAAAAATCTACACTTACTCCATTCTAAGTTAGTTTGGAGTAAGTTTTCACTGCCTAAACTTGCAAAACAAGCGTAAGTGGCCGGACACGCCCCCTTTGTCAAAAAAAGTTTCATTTTGGAACTGTTGTAACTCACTAGAACTGGAGCAAACTAAATGCCGAGAATTGCAATTTTTAAGCTACTCCATTCTAAACCAGTTGCTCCAAAAAAATAGGAGCAACTCAGGCCGAAACTTGACCCCAATGGAATTCACTCAATGTTTCTCATTGGCAATTACTGTTAAAACATCACAGAGTCGTTTTTATTTAAACATTACATATCTGTAAATCTTTTCATTATTTTGCATTCTTTCCTTGATTTGCAGATTATGTTATTCATCTAACTGCAAAAGAAAAAGTGAAATATTTTACTCAGGGCTTGGTGGCACTGAGACACTCGACTAACGTAAAATGCACTAACATTTACAGAGTGTCGACACAGGTCATGTGATTAAATGGCATGTGATTAAGCATCACATGAGCAGTGTTGCGAGATGGAATACCATGTGATCAAATGTGACATGATCAAATCTCAACAACAACAACTTATATTTAGATAGCACCTTTAATATAGTAAAACATTCCAAGGCGCTTTACAGGAGTATTATAATGGGATAGAAATTCCGACGTCCCGGACCTGTACGAAGTTTCTACGGACCTGGGAAGGCAGCGGAAAAGCTGGTTTTCAGTGCGCAATGCACATGCGCTTTTTCGGCTGGAGCTTGACAGATCGTAGATATCTCGGGAGCGAGGACAGTTGTACGGGCAAGATTGCGGGATTTACGCATATCTTGCCTGGCAAATGTCCTCAAAAATCTTATGCCTGAAAAAGCAGGTGCATAACCTACTTTTGCAGGCGTAAGAGTTTAAAAACCTATAAAAAACATGATAAAATAAAATTTTGAAAAACATAATTATGTTAAAACCCTGCCTTCTCAGGTAATGTTATCTTAAACTCTAACCCTAACTTTTTTTTTAAATCGGCAATTTTTTTTCTTTAAAAAACATGTATAACAACTTTACTTTCTATTAGTGTATTGTGTGAGATGTTTTTTTAAATGTTTTATATAGTGTTTGTGCGTTTTGAGGTTTTTCTCATTCATAGTAATAGGAGATTCGTAACTTAAGAATCTCCTATAACTATGAATGAGAAAATACTTACCTGTGATTGGGTGTCCAGGCACATGTGACTCCTGCGCATGTCCCAACGAGCATGCGCTGCGATGCGTAGGGAGAGGAGGCCTGTTGATCGGGATTTCGAGCGGGCGCAGTAGCTTCAGGTAAGTGCGCATTTTATGTCTATTATTTAGTGCTTTGCCTGCAGGAAGTCCTCGAGAGGAATTTCTGCCCCAATACAAAATATTTGACACTGAGCTACATAAGTAAAGATTAGCGCTGGGAGGTAGGTTTTGAGGAGCATCTTAAAAGGAGGAAAGTGAGGTAGAGAGGCGGAGAGGTTTAGACAGGAAATTCCAGAGCTTGGGCCCAGGCAACAAAAGATCGATGGTTGAGCGATTATAATCAGGGATGCCCAAGAGGGCAGAATTAGAGGAGCGCAGATATTGGGAGGGTTGTGGGGCTGGAGGAGATTACAGAGATAGAGAGGGCCAAGGCCATGGAGAGATTTGACATCCGAGAGCCACTGTAGGTCAGTGAGCACAAGAGTGATGGGTGAGCGGGACTTGGTGCGGGTTAGGACGTGGGCTGCCGAGTTCTGGATGACCTCTAATTCACGAAGGGTAGAACGTGGGAGGCCAGCCAGGCGTCCTTGGAATAGTCAAGTCTAGAGATCTCCTGGACTATGTCAAAGCAGAGTTGACAACCCTCTTTGGGAAGGCCACAAAAGCACAGAGATGGGATTGGTAGATATGGTGAGTAGGTAGCTGAGTAGTGGGGTTGATTGATGGAAAAGTACTGGCTTTTTCAATATTTGCTACATTTCAATATGCTTCATATAATCCCTTGTGCTTTTTTAAGCAAAAAGGTTTAGCCAACACTTTTTCATGAAGGCAGTTTCCCTGCAAACTATTGGTTTTCCAAACAGGCAAAGACAGTGAACAGTGAAAGCTTTAAGGTTTAAATGTGAACAACATGATCTTATTGAATGGTGGTGCAGGCTTGAAGGGCCGAATGGGCTACTCCTGCACCTATTTTCTATGTTTCTATGTTAACATCTTCACTTAGTATAAATTGCAACTATTCTTCTGCTTGAGAAAGGAGAAGTATGCGGAGGGAATCATAATATAAACAGTGAGCTTCCAGAGAATTAAGAGTACCTTGTGCACATTTCTGCTTCTGCTGTCGAGGAGTTCCAGGCGAATGGTGATGTAATCAACATCAGGAGAGGGGGGGCTGAGGTGATGGTAGCGAAGGCCCATTATAAGGAACTCTTCACAGTCTACTTTAAACGTCTGAACCTCCGTCAAATCGTCCTGGCTTGGCCCTAGTCCCCATTCTGATGGAAAACACAATGCTCTGATAAACATGGTGGCTGAAATCCATAACGTTCACCTCAATGAAGGACAACACTCAAAGAATAAGGGAGCAGATTTATAATGATTTCTACAGTCTGCGGTTTTTATCTGACAATATCATCTTATAGTCATCTGGTGCAATTGCGCAGATCAATCATCACATTAGAATATGTCAAATTAAAGATACAAGCCGCTGAGGCTGGAAACCAAAATAAAAGCACAAAGTAGAAAATAGATTAGTCTGAAAAATAAAGGCAGGTTAATGTGGCAGGCGAGACTGAAATGTTTTCCCCCTTTTCTTTCCCTTTTAGGTGCTAATACATACTGGGCCAGAAACTGAGGTTGGAGGCCTCCAACCACAAAAACAATTACGAAAATACCTGGTGGTCCCGGAGGAACGAGCAATTCGGCTCTAAGGCCTAGATGCACAGCCCAGCACAGAGACCCATGCATCCCAGGAGCGTAAGAACATAAGGAATAGGAGCAGGAGTAGGCCATACGGCCCCCTGAACCTGCTCTACCAGTTAATACGATCATCATCGATCAACTCCATTTTCTCGCCTGATCTCTATATCCCTTGATTCCCCAAGACCCCAAAAATCTATCTATCTCAGCCTTGAATATATTCAGAGACACAGCATCCATAGCCCTCTGGGGCAGAGAATTCCAAAGATTCACCACTCTCCAAGTGAAGAAATTCCTCCTCATCTATACGCCTGCTTTTACCAAGCATAAGAGTTTGAAGGACATTCGCAGGGAAGGAGTTGGGCAAATAGCCCAAATCGCCAACTGCAAAGGCCCTTCTCCTGGGGATGCATGCGATCTGTTAAAAGAAATGTTGACAGATTGCAAGTGCCGGGTTTAAGTGCATGTGCATGTGCAGTGCAAGCCTAAACCTAGAACTTGCAGGGCCTCTTCGTACTCATCATACGCACCCAGATAAGCTGCAATTTATGGCCCACTATCTACCAGACCAACATTCCAATTGGCTTTTTTCACCTTCAAGCTAATGAACAATTTATCACACAGCACATAGTACAGGTGCATGCCTCACCTGTCATGCTGGAGTCTCCAAGAATTAAAGACTTACCTCCAGGATGCTGTGTAAGTCACCCGGGAGAAAACTATCATAGCGACAATACACTGGGGGCGAGAGTGGGGGGTGGTAACCTGCTGGGGCCTGGACTTCCTGCTCCCGTCACAGAAGTCCCGCCCCAACTGCTGAATTGGGCTTGTGTGCTCCACTTGTTTAGGGGTAGTTCCAGCGGCGCTAACGGGGCGAATTTCTTCTCTCAGAGGGTTGTAAATCTGTGAATTTCTCCGCCCCAGAGAGCTGTGGAGGCTGGGTCTTTGACTATATTTAAGGTGGAGATGGACAGATTTTTGAAAGATAAAGTAATCAAAGGTTATGGGGAGCGGACAGTGAAGTGGAGCTGAGTCCATGATCAGATCAACCATGATCTTATTGAATGGCAGAGCAGGCTCGAGGGGCCAAATGGCCTACTCCTGTTTCTATTTCTTATGTTCGAATGTTCGTATGAAATGTTCAGCACTATGTGGATGCTCTGACACGCTTCAACGCCCCTCACCTATGCTTAAAGGGAGGGCTGCTGCGCACTCTGCAAAGCCTCTGCTGGACCACCAGGGCAGCGTGATGCTGGGGCCAAAACGGAGTGCCAGGCTGCACGATGGCGGCCCTGGCCGTGCTAAGGGGGACGAGCTGAAGCAGTCTCGAGAGCCAGCAGAACGTTAAGGATGGCAGCGCGGGACAATGGCGACCTCCCCTTTAACTTCCGTCCCACGAGCGGATGTCAGCCAGCTCTGCGACCCTGGAAGCTAGCATTGACCCCTACCTCACGGGGAAATTTCCCCGGGGAGCGGAAAGTGGCTGGCACACCACGCCGCGGGGTCGCCTCGTACGGCGATGATGTCATCACCGATTGCATGGCGTCCCGTGGCACTACCCAAGAACCAAGAGCTCAGAGCCAGCCCATCTGACAGACACATAATTCAACGGGTGAGGCGGATGTGAGTTAGGAAGTATTTTCGGAACATGGAAGACGCTTCCCATAGTGTCCAAAATCCAATCAAAGGATTCTAAGAATTGTGAAATATCTTATTTTGATTTCAGAAAATAGTTTAAAGTTGCAGTGTAAATTGTTGTTGATTTACTAATTTATCTTGCTTCAGTATAAATTTACATCTCATAGGCAGGAAAAAGAGTGGGAGAGCGATAGTGATAGGGGATTCAATTGTAAGGGGAATAGATAGGCGTTTCTGCGGCAGCAACCGAGACTCCAGGATGGTATGTTGCCTCCCTGGTGCAAGGGTCAAGGATGTCTCAGAGCGGGTGCAGGACATTCTAAAAAGGGAGGGAGATCAGCCAGTTGTCGTGGTGCACATTGGTACCAACGACATAGGTAAAAAAAGAGATGAGATCCTACGAAACGAATTTAAGGAGCTAGGAGCTAAATTAAAAAGTAAGACCTCAAAAGTAGTAATCTCGGGATTGCTACCAGTGCCACGTGCTAGTCAGAGTAGGAATCGCAGGATAGCGCAGGTGAATACGTGGCTTGAGCAATGGTGCAGCAGGGAGAGATTCAAATTCCTGGGGCATTGGAACCGGTTCTGGGGGAGGTGGGACCAGTACAAACCTGACGGTCTGCACCTGGGCAGGACCGGAACCAATGTCCGAGGGGGAGTGTTTGCTAGTGCTGTTGGAGAGGAGTTAAACTAATATGGCAGGGGGATGGGAACCAATGCAGGGAGACAGAGGGAAACAAAAAGGAGGCAAAAGCAAAAGACAGAAAGGAGATGAGGAAAAGTGGAGGGCAGAGAAACCCAAGGCAAAGAACAAAAAGGGCCATTGTACAGCAAAATTCTAAAAGGACAAAGGGTGTTAAAAAAACAAGCCTGAAGGCTTTGTGTCTTAATGCAAGGAGTATCCGCAATAAGGTGGATGAATTAACTGTGCAAATAGATGTTAACAAATATGATGTGATTGGGATTACAGAGACGTGGCTCCAGGATGATCAGGGCTGGGAACTCAACATCCAGGGGTATTCAACATTCAGGAAAGATAAAATAAAAGGAAAAGGAGGTGGGGTAGCATTGCTGGTTAAGGAGGAGATTACGGCAATAGTTAGGAAGGACATTAGCTTGGATGATGTGGAATCTATATGGGTAGAACTGCAGAACACCAAAGGGCAAAAAATGTTATTGGGAGTTGTGTACAGACCTCCAAACAGTAGTAGTGATGTTGGGGAGGGCATCAAACAAGAAATTAGGGTTGCATGCAATAAAGGTGCAGCAGTTATAATGGGTGACTTTAATATGCACATAGATTGGGTTAACCAAACTGGAAGCAATACGGTGGAGGAGGATTTCCTGGAGTGCATAAGGGATGGTTTTTTAGGCCAATATGTCGAGGAACCAATTAGGGGGGAGGCCATCTTAGACTGGGTGTTGTGTAATGAGAGAGGATTAATTAGCAATCTCGTTGTGCGAGGCCCCTTGGGGAAGAGTGACCATAATATGGTGGAATTCTGCATTAGGATGGAGAATGAAACAGTTAATTCAGAGACCATGGTCCAGAACTTAAAGAAGGGTAACATTGAAGGTATGAGGCGTGAATTGGCTGGGATAGATTGGCGAATGATACTTAAGGGGTTGACTGTGGATGGGCAATGGCAGACATTTAGAGACCGCATGGATGAACTACAACAATTGTACATTCCTGTCTGGCGTAAAAATAAAAAAGGGAAGGTGGCTCAACCGTGGCTATCAAGGGAAATCAGGGATAGTATTAAAGCCAAGGAAGTGGCATACAAATTGGCCAGAAATAGCAGCGAACCCGGGGACTGGGAGAAATTTCGAACTCAGCAGAGGAGGACAAAGGGTTTGATTAGGGCAGGGAAAATGGAGTACGAGAAGAAGCTTGCAGGGAACATTAAGACGGATTGCAAAAGTTTCTATAGATATGTAATGAGAAAAAGGTTAGTAAAGACAAACGTAGGTCCCCTGCAGTCAGAATCAGGGGAAGTCATAACGGGGTACAAAGAAATGGCGGACCAATTGAACAAGTACTTTGGTTCGGTATTCACTAAGGAGGACACAAACAACCTTCCGGATATAAAAGGGGTCGGAGGGTCTAGTAAGGAGGAGGAACTGAGGGAAATCCTTATTAGTCGGGAAAATGTGTTGGGGAAATTGATGCGATTGAAGGCCGATAAATCCCCAGGGCCTGATGGACTGCATCCCAGAGTACTTAAGGAGGTGGCCTTGGAAATAGTGGATGCATTGACAATCATTTTCCAACATTCCATTGACTCTGGATCAGTTCCTATCGAGTGGAGGGTAGCCAATGTAACCCCACTTTTTAAAAAAGGAGGGAGAGAGATAACAGGGAATTATAGACTGGTCAGCCTGACCTCAGTAGTGGGTAAAATGATGGAATCAATTATTAAGGATGTCATAGCAGTGCATTTGGAAAGAGGTGACATGATAGGTCCAAGTCAGCATGGATTTGTGAAAGGGAAATCATGCTTGACAAATCTTCTGGAATTTTTTGAGGATGTTTCCAGTAGAGTGGACAAGGGAGAACCAGTTGATGTGGTATATTGGGACTTTCAGAAGGCTTTCGACAAGGTCCCACACAAGAGATTAATGTGCAAAGTTAAAGCACATGGGATTGGGGGTAGTGTGCTGACGTGGATTGAGAACTGGTTGTCAGACAGGAAGCAAAGAGTAGGAGTAAATGGGGACTTTTCAGAATGGCAGGCAGTGACTAGTGGGGTACCGCAAGGTTCTGTGCTGGGGCCCCAGCTGTTTACACTGTACATTAATGATTTAGATGAGGGGATTAAATGTAATATCTCCAAATTTGCGGATGACACTAAGTTGGGTGGCAGTGTGAGCTGCGAGGAGGATGCTATGAGGCTGCAGAGTGACTTGGATCGGTTAGGTGAGTGGGCAAATGCATGGCAGATGAAGTATAATGTGGATAAATGTGAGGTTATCCACTTTGGTGGTAAAAACAGAGAGGCAGACTATTATCTGAATGGTGACAGATTAGGAAAAGGGGAGGTGCAAAGAGACCTGGGTGTCATGGTACATCAGTCATTGAAGGTTGGCATGCAGGTACAGCAGGCGGTTAAGAAAGCAAATGGCATGTTGGTCTTCATAGCGAGGGGATTTGAGTACAGGGGCAGGGAGGTGTTGCTGCAGTTGTACAGGGCCTTGGTGATGCCACACCTGGAATATTGTGTACAGTTTTGGTCTCCTAACCTGAGGAAGGACATTCTTGCTATTGAGGGAGTGCAGCGAAGGTTCACCAGACTGATTCCCGGGATGGTGGGACTGACCTATCAAGAAAGACTGGATCAACTGGGCTTGTATTCACTGGAGTTCAGAAGAATGAGAGGGGACCTCATAGAAACATTTAAAATTCTGACGGGGTTCGACAGGTTAGATGCAGGAAGAATGTTCCCAATGTTGGGGAAGTCCAGAACCAGGGGTCACAGTCTAAGGATAAGGGGTAAGCCATTTCGGACCGAGATGAGGAGAAACTTCTTCACCCACAGAGTGGTGAACCTGTGGAATTCTCTACCACAGAAAGTTGTTGAGGCCAATTCACTAAATATATTCAAAAAGGAGTTCGATGAAGTCCTTACTACTCGGGGGATCAAGGGGTATGGCGAGAAAGCAGGAATGGGGTACTGAAGTTGCATGTTCAGCCATGAACTCATTGAATGGTGGTGCAGGCTAGAAGGGCCGAATGGCCTACTCCTGCACCTATTTTTTATGTTTCTATGTTTCTATGTATTTATTTGTAGTTGTAGCCTGAACTGTACGGTTTACAGTATTTCTCCATATATACTAATGTATATAAAAGCTATCAGGACCATGCACTGTGAAGGAAATCATTGAAAGAATAATGCTAATCCTGTAGAAGGCCAAACCCATTTAACTCCATGCACCAGGAACTTAAATGTTGGTTCTTAGGCAGGTGGGGGGGCAGATGCCTATGGAAAGTGCCTTGGTGGTGTGACTGTGACTAGTGCACTCGGAGAAAACCCAAATCGTAACAGTCCCCATAGAGTAGTATGTACTGTCTGAAATGATGGTGGGAGCAGATTCAATGGTAACTTTCAAAAAGGCAATGGATAAATACTTGAAGGGGAAAAATTTAGCAGGCCATGGGGGAAGAGAAGATGAATGGGGCCATTAGATCACTATGTCAAAGAGCTGGCACAGGCACAATGGGTCGAATGGCCTCCTTCTGTACTGTAACATTCTATAATTCTATTCCAAATGGACACTGAGATTAATCTATTTAGACTTCTACCCCATGAGGAGTATAATGATTTAGTGAGGAAAGTTTGAGGTTTGCTGGGTGCTTGTGAATGTTCCAAGTTAGAAAAAATAGCATGGTCTTTCTTTTTATATACTTTGACATTTTGAAGTGTGATGGACACTCTTAAAACTTTTATGTAGATGTATCATATAGAAGGAAATCACCACAGAAGCACTGTGCACACCAGCTTAGATAGGTCAAACTTTCCACAACGGCCCTCATAAACTCATGGATTCTGAAGTCATTCATCCATGGTTGTACACAATCACATCACACCTGTTTTTAAGACACTAAATGGGTGCCTAGACCTCCAATATGACAGGCAGCAAGTGTGCGTTCATTGTGAGCTAGATGTATACTGCCTGCCATTTTTGATCGCCAGAACTATTTAAAGGAATGACCAACTTTTGTAAATAAGGGTCCTATGCTGTTGGAGTACCCTTTTCCAATGTTGGCATTGCCCGGCATCTGAATCACCATGTGCTAAACTCACCCAGCAACCAATTAAAGGGATCGTGCCGGTTATTCATTCAGCCCGCTCTTTAATTGCTGAATATTCTTTGGCCTGTTTTTTGTCTCTGGTAAGTTAACTTTGACTGCCAGTGTTGCACTGTTTTTGGATGTCCTGTGAATAGATTGACAACAGCAAGGCTGCTCAATGCGAGGAGCATTTATAATAAGGTGGATGAATTAACTGCGCAGATAGCTGTTAACGGATATGATGGGATTACAGAGACATGGCTCCAGGGTAACCAAGGCTGGGAACTCAACATCCAGGGGTATTCAATATTCAGGAAGGATAGACAGAAAGGAAAAGGAGGTGGGGTAGCATTACTGGTTAAAGAGGATATTAACGCAATAGTAAGGAAGGACATTAGATTGGATGATATGGAATCTGTATGGGTAGAGCTATGAAACACCAAAGGGCATAAAACGCTAGTGGGAGTTGTGTACAGACCACCAAACAGTAGCAGTGACGTTGGGGATGGCATCAAACAGGAAATTAGGGATGCGTGCAATAAAGGTACATCAGTTACCATGGGTGACTTTAATCTACATATAGATTGGGCTCACCAAACTGGTAGCAATAGGGTGGAGGAGGATTTCCTGGAGTGTATAAAGGATGGTTTTCTCGACCAATATGTCGAGGAACCAACTAGAGAGCAGGTCATCCTAGACTGGGTCTTGTGCAATGAGAGGGGATTAATTAGCAATCTTGTCGTGCGTGGCCCCTTGGGGAAGAGTGATCATAATATGGTAGAATTCTTCATTAAGATGGAGAGTGACACAGTTAATTCAGAAACTAGGGTCCTGAACTTAAAGAAAGGTAACTTCGACGGTATGAGACATGAATTGGCTAAGATAGACTGGCGAATGATACTTAAAGGGTTGACGGTAGATAGGCAATGGCAGACATTTAAAGATCACATGGATGAACTACAATAATTGTATATCTCTGTCTGGGGAAGGTGGCTCAACTGTGGCTAATAAGGGAAATTATGGATAGTGTTAAATCCAAGGAAGAGGCATATAAATTGGCCAGAAAAAGCAGCAAACCTGAGGACTGGGAGAAATTTAGAATTCAGCAGAGGAGGACTAAGAGTTTAATTAGGAGGGGGGAAATAGAGTATGAGAGTAAGCTTGCAGGGATCATAAAAACTGTCTGCAAAAGCTTCTATAGATAGTTGAAAAGAAAAAGTTTAGTGAAGACTAATGTAGGTCCCTTGCAGTCAGAATCAGATGAATTCATAATGGGGAACAAGGAAATGGCAGACCAATTGAACAAATACTTTGGTTCTGTCTTCACTAAGGAAGACACGAATAACCTCCCGAAAATACTAGGGGACCGAGGGTCTAGCGAGAAGGAGGAACTGAGGGAACTGAGGGAAATCCTTATTAGTCAGAAAATTGTGTTAGGGAAATTGATGGGATTGAAGGCCGATAAATCCCCAGGGCCTGATCGTCTGCATCCCAAAGTATGTAAGGAAGTAGCCCTAGAAATAGTAGATGCATTGGTGGCCATTTTCCAACATTCCCTGGAATCTAGATCAGTTCCTATGGATTGGAGGGTAGCTAATGTAACCCCACTTTTTAAAAAAGGAGGGAGAGAGAAAACACAGAATTATAGACCGGTTAGCTTGACATCGGTAGTGGGAAAAATGCTGGAACCAATTATTAAAAATGTAATAGCAGCACATTTGGAAAGCAGTGACAGGATCGGTCCAAGTCAGCATGAATTTATGAAAGGGAAATCATGCTTGACAAACCTTCTATAATTTTTTGAGGATGTAACTAGTAGAGTGGATAAGGGAGAACCAGTGGATGTGGTGTATTTGGATTTTCAAAAGGCTTTTGACAAGGTCCCACACAAGAGATTAGTGTGCAAAATTAAAGCACATGGGATTGGGGATAAATGTATCGACGTAGATAGAGAACTGGTTGGCAGACAGAAAGCAAAGAGTGAGAATAAACGGGTCCTTTTCAGAATAGCAGGCAGTGACTAGTGGAGTACCGCAAGGTTCAGTGCTGGGACCCCAGCTATTTACAATATATTTTAATGATTTAGATGAAGGAATTGAATGTAATACCTCCAAGTTTGCAGATGACACTAAGCTGGGTGGCAGTGTGTGCTGTGAGGAGGATGCTAAAAGGCTGCAGGGTGACTTGGACAGGTTAGGTGAGTGGGCAAATGCATGGCAGATGCAGTAAAATGTGGATAAGTGTGAGGTTATTCACTTTGGTGGCAAAAACAAGAAGGCAGATTATTATCTGAATGGTGACAGATTAGTAAAAGGGGAGGTGCAACGAGACCTGGGTGTCATGGTACATCAGTCATTGAAAGTAGGCATGTAGGTACAGCAGGCAGTAAAGAAATAAAATGGCATATTGGCCTTCATAGCGAGAGGATTTGAGTATAGGAGCAGGGAGGTCTTGCTGCAGTTGTACAGGGCCTTGATGAGACCACATCTTGAGTATTGTGTGCAGTTTTGGTCTCATAATCTGAGGAAGGACATTCTTGCTATTGAGGGAGTGCAGCGAAGGTTCACCAGACTGATTCCCGGGATGGCAGGACTGACATATGAAGAAAGACTGGATCGACTAGGCTTACATTCATTGGAATTTAGAAGAATGAGAGGGGATCTCATAGAAGCATATACAATTCTGACGCGATTGGACAGGTTAGATGCAGGAAGAATGTTCCTGATGTTGGGGAAGTCCAGAAACAGGGGTCACAGTCTTAGGATAAGGGGTAAGCCATTTAGGACCGAAATGAGGATAATCTTTTTCACCCAGAGAATTATGAACCTCTGGAATTCTCTACCACAGAAAGTTGCGGAGTCCAATTCGTTGGATATATTCAAAAGGGAGTTAGATGTGGCCCTTACGGCTAAAGGGATCAGGAGGTATTGAGAGAAGGCAGGAGTTGAGTATTGCAGTTGCATGATCAGATATGATCATATTAAATGGTGGTGCAGGTTTGAAGGGCCGAATGTCCTGCTCCTGCACCTATTTTCTATGTTTCTATGTTTTGGGGCTGGAGGACAAGGAGGGTCAATAAGAAGGACAACAGAGATTTGGAACAGCTGAGACAAGAGGGTTGAAAGAGGATGGCACCACCCAGGAGGCCAGACCCACAGCGAGCACTTCTCGAACATGAATTTCATGGACAGCAATGTATGAGGCTTCACAAAGGAGGCTATCACCAATCTCCGTCACCCATGGCAGCCATTGTTTGAGCCTCGCACCAGGGCACTGCCTGTGGCTGTCATGTTCACTGTAGCTTTTAGCTTTTATGCCACGGGCTACTTTCAGGCTGCAGCAGGTGACATCAGCAATATTTCCCAGTTTGCAGTCCATCGTTGTATCAGGAAGGTCACCAAGGTTTGCTACACCTGGAGGAACATCTGCTTCTCCTTCTCTATGGACAGAGTGGAGCAGGATGGGAGAGCAGTAGGCTTTGCCCAATAGACAGTCTTCCACAAGGTGCAAGGTGTCATAGACTGCACTTACATTGCCTTTCGTGCTCCCTATAACCAGCCTGGAATATTTATCAATTCAAAAGGATTCCACTCCCTCAATGTACAATTGGCTTGTGACCACAGGCAGCGCATCGTGCAGGTCTGTCCCCAGTATCCTGGCAATAGCCATGACTCATTCATCCTGCGCCAGTCCTCTGAGCCACCTTTATTCCTACCAGGCCATCAGGTCACAGGCTGGCTACAGGGGTTCAAGGGCTATCCCTTTCAGACATGGCTCATGACTCCTGCCAGGAAACTGTCTCAGCTGCAGAGGTGGACTGCAATGAGAGCCATGCTGCAACGAGAAACATGATCGAACAAACAATTGGTTTGCTCAAGCAATGCTTCCGCTGCCTGGGTGGTTCCGGCATAGCTTGCAGATATCCAAATTTGTGGCCGATTGCTGCATGTTTCATTGATTTGCCATCATGAGGGATGAGCCCTTACCACCACTTGAGCAACAAGCTACGAGAGCTCTCAGAAAGCAGGTCATCAAAGAGCATTTCACCGAAACCATCCCTCCCGTCCCCAATACAGCAACAGTCCTACAATATTTACCACTGTCCTCATGACCAACATCTGAGTGGCTTCCTTCTGTCCAGTCTTATGAGTCTTTCCCTCACATCACTAAATTGAATAGAGGTATCCCAAACCAAGATGGCAGGCAGCTGAGCTTCCAAGACAGCTGTAAGATCTGTCAACAGATGCTCCGTGATGGTGGGAGACACTGTTGTGTTGACAGAGCTGATGGCTCGGTCTATGTTGGAGAGAGGGTGTCCATAGTCTGTGCGAAGCCTTGAGACAGGTTGGAGTTGAACTCTTCCATGCTCTGCGATATTGTGCACAAATGCGCTGGCAAGCTGCCCAGTAACGCAGCATCTTTTAGTGTATGCCCTTCAGCCTTGTTTGCAAAGCTGGGCCCTCGAAGGCAGTAGCTAAATCCTCTGCAGCAGAGGTAGTATGCAATGTCATTCTCCGGCGAGCTGGCATCTCTGTCATCCTATCCCCCTGCCTTAGCTCCTGCACACTCATGCCCAGAGATTCACCAAGTGAAGACCCTCCTCCAGCCTAGCCTCTAGACTATCTGAGCAGGTGATTGTGAGGGTGAGATAGACTGATCGTCAGGATCATTATCAGCATCAGGAAGTGCAAACTCAATATAAAATCCGATCATATTATGATCACTCTTCACCAGAGGCTTTTCTATTACAAGGTTATTAATTAACCCTGTCTCATTGCACAATACTAAATCTAAAATAAATTATTCCCGAGTTGGTGCCTCGATATACTGATCTAGAAAACTATCTTGAAGCATTCCGTGAACTTGTCCTCCACACTATTACTGCAAATTTGGTTTGCCCAGTCTATATGAAGATTAAAGTCCCCCATGATTACTGTATTACCCTTGTTACATGCTCCTCTAATTTTCTGATTCGTACCTTGGAAAAAGAAGGGAGTGTGTTAGTGATAGTCTTGTGAGGTGGTAACAGAATGTGCCTGTCATGGTGGAATAGCAGGTATGCAGTGTGTCAGATGTGAGTTGTGGGGAATTGAGCATTGCAATTGTGATGAGTGTGTGAGTATGAGCAGATAGGGGTGTAGCGAAGTTTGGTACAGTAGGAGCGTGAAGTGAAGTGGAGAGGGGTACTGTGGGTCGTGAGGCTAGAGATGGTGGTGTGAGTACAGAGAAGTGCTCTTACCTTAATAACTCGAGTAAGGTCATTGAAACTTTTGTAGCATCGCAGCCATGTCCTGGGAACTATGTCTCTGAGATTGATCTCCCCTGTGATGTCTTCCCACTGGTGCTGCCTGCAAAGCTTTCTGTGCCCTGGGGTGAAGAGGATGTCCTACTTCCTGTCTACTACCTGCACCAGAGCTCCATGGCAGCATTGGAAAACCTTGATGCCCTCTCAGTACTTGGTGCAGCCATTTTTCTATTCACAAGTGTCTCCCTGTTGTCTGCAGCCAGAGATCACCTCGCCTTTAAGAGGTGCTGGTTGCATTTAAGTGGCGGCAGAAATGCCCGATATCCGACCGCCACATCCCCCCTCCAACCCCAAACAGGCGTGCAGCCAATGAATAGCATAGATTATGATAATGAGCAGGCTACACGAATATTACCCGACCTGGAACAACACTAACAGACCTGTTTTTGGGCATGGTCGGATTTCCAGGCCAGAGTCTCTGAAATGAGAGATTTGCTGCTTAATAAGTGATTTTATGACTGGACATGGCAGTGGGCCAGCGATTAGTTACAGATGATTTGTTTAGAGAAGTCATATGACCTCAGCACTGCAAATAATTTGACGAGTGATTGTCTCCCCTGGTGCCCTTTCCTAAATCTTAAAGAGTGACAGGGAATTCTAGCCAATTTTTATTTCTGTTGATTTATGACTATTTCTGGTTCTACAAGAAGCACTGACATCATCACTGGCAAACCAGCTTGCAGGAGTCACTGAGCCTTAATTACACAAAGGCTGGGAATTAGCATGCACAGTCAGGGCTGAGGCGAGTGACTCCCTCACAGTCAGGGCTGAGACAAGTGACTCCCTCACAGTCAGGGCTGAGACGAGTGACTCCCTCACAGTCAGGGCTGAGACGAGTGACTCCCTCACAGTCAGGGCTGAGACAAGTGACTCCCTCAGGTAGTCAGGGCTGAGGCGAGTGACTCCCTCACATTCAGGGCTGAGGCAAGTGACTCCCTCACATTTAGGGCTGAGACAAGTGACTCCCTCACAGTCAGGGCTGAGGCGAGTGAGTACCTCACAGTCAGGGCTGAGACAAGTGACTCCCTCACATTCAGGGCTGAGGCAAGTGACTCCCTCACAGTCGGGGCTGAGACGAGTGACTCCCTCACAGTCAGGGCTGAGACGAGTGACTCCCTCAAAGTCAGGGCTGAGACGAGTGACTCCCTCACAGTCAGGGCTGAGACGAGTGACTCCCTCACAGTCAGGGCTGAGATGAGTGACATCCTCGACTGAATTTCCTGTGGGGACGTAAGTGAGATGTGTTTGGGCACAGGGTTTGATAGACAGGCGTAAAAGATCAAGGAAATCCAGTTGAAGCGTAATTACGTGATAAAGCACTTGCGTTCAGTTTCCCCGATCTTTTATGCCTGATATTTGCTTCACGCCCAGTGTCTGCGAGTCTCCGGCCACAAATACACAGGAAATACCAACCACTGACGTTGAACTCATTCATACCGTGATGATTGGTAATTATCTCCCCCAAGTATTATCAGAAATCACCCTTTAAATGAACATAAAACACAAGAACCATACACTGGCAACAATTCAAAGTATTGCCAAAAAATAAATCCTCTTGTGAGGTTAGGGCTTTAAACATTTGAGGCTCAGGCATGAAACAGTTACAATGATGTATCATTTTCTCCATTCACTCATGTAAGCAGAAGGTTGCACTGACTTTGTTGCTAAGAACAGCAGATGAAGGAAAATATAACGCAATGTCAAATCGCAGTGTATTATTCAATGAATTGACCACTTAAACAACACATCACCTTCGTTAGGTGTGAAATCATTTGCAGGGCAAAAGGAAATGCAGAATTAAGGACAAAACAAAGTTTAAAAAATAATGACAAGGCTTCCTGATGTGGTGCAGCACTAAATTATACAAAGCGAGGTTGTGGCAGATTCAGGATTGTGCAGTAACCATGGAGTGACTACAATGTACCTGGGCCATTGGGGAGGGAAGATATTAGCAGCATTCCTACTTCAGATCACTTTTTATTGATTCCTGTTGGAAAATGCTGCATGTGAATATTGATTGAGATGAAAATTAGGCCTAGTTCTGCCCTAGGGATCTATGGGTACTGATACGCAAATCATTTAAAGTAGTGACCCAGATTAATAAGGCCATAAAAAGCCAATAAAGCACGGATTTATTTCTTGAGGGATAGAATTGAAAAGAAAATAAGTTCTGTTGAACTTGTATCAAATCTTGGTTAGACCACACTTGGAGTACTGTGCACAATTCTGGTCTCCATATTATTAAAAGAATATACAAGCACTGGAAAAGGTGTAAACAAGATTGACAAGGACTGAGAGGTTAGACCCATCAGGAAAGATTGAACAGGCTGGGACTCGTTACTCTAGAAAAGAGAAGGCTGAGGGGGCGACCTGATAGAGGTTTTTATGAAAGGGTTCGATAGGGTAAACGTAGAGAAGATGTTTCCACTTGTGGGGGGAGATCAAAACTAGAGGCCATCAATATATGATAGTCACCAATAAATCCAATAGCGAATTCAGAAGAAAATTCTTTACCAAGAGAGTGGTGAGAATGTGGAACTCGCTACCACAAGAAGTGGTTGAAGTGAATAGTTTAGATGCATTTAAAGTGAGGCTAGATAAACACATGAGGGAGAAAGGGGCAAAAGGATATGTTGATAGTGGTGGATGAAGACTCATATGGAGCAAATGGCCTGTTTCAGTGATGTACATTCTGTGTAATGTAATTTTACGTGCTTCTAATTTCCTCTATTGTCTAATAGCCTGCTGTAACCCACTGTCCTGGCTCCCTCATGAAAAATAGCCAGTGAGATGGGGTATTCGGAGTGCTGCTGCTGCCCGTGGAACTGTACTCCTGGGAGTCCCTGGCCAAAGATCACTCTAAGTGGAGGAAGTGCATCCGGGAGGGCGCTGAGCACCTCGAGTCTCATCTGTTTGTTCCACCTGTGACAGGGACTGTGGCCCTCGTATTGGACTATTGAGCCACCTAAGGACTCATTTTAAGAGTGGAAGCAAGTCTTCCTCGATTCCGAGAGACTGCCTATGATGACTCCAACACAAGTAGGCAACTTCAGAAGAGAAACGAAAATTGGGAGACAGAAATCGGCATTGGCTTCTCACTCACATTGCCGAAAGTCATATTCACCTCCCGTGGGGAAAATAACTCTATCCTTATGAAGCAAGGAAATAATTTGACAGGAAATGTCAATTTAAAATATGCTATCACATCTTAATCTTTGCCACTTTGATCCTCCTACTGTCCTGATCTTCTCAATTTGGTTGGGTTTATTAAAGCAGGACATGGCAATATGTGAAGGACAATTAGGTCACAATATCCTGTTTTAGACTAGAATTCTCGGCAAATTATTTCTATCCTTTAAAGAAAAACATCACGTTTTAATTATAATTCTACTTCAGCCTAAAGCCTACAGATAATACAACAGTAAATGCAAGCTTACTGGATTTGTGTCTGATCCGTACAAAGCTATGTGGCTGGTCACCCCGAGCGTGTCCCTGAGGGAGCTCCCCCATGATTAGTTGTCCATATGCCGGGAAAAAGGTTTCCTGAGCGGCCACCCGCACAGTACAATCGAGATTCAGCGCCTTATCGTAATCAAACGTAAGCACATTCTTGTCGATTGAATTAGATAAACCGTAAAACTCTGTGACTTCCAATGGTGTCGAGCCCAGCTGGATGATGTTACAGTCTGAATCAAGTAACCGAACATTAAGGATGAATATTTCCGTGAAGGTTTCTGACTCTGTAAACCTGGAATCGAAAACACACAAACAAGCACAAGGGGGCAGTTAAACATTGAAACCGACGACAGTTAAATGAGATTTTAAAACACAACAAGGTCTTCAAAAGGTCATTTCACCGGTGACAGCCTTGCCAACAGCCTATAGGGTAGAAATTCACCTCTGCCCGAAAAGGGGCACACCTTCCATTTTTTTAAGTTTTTCTCCGCCACATGGGTTGTGATGGAGGTGCCGTCGATATTCGGCACTTGGAATTATTTTTTGGTGGGGGCGGATATAGTTGCGGCTGAGGGGAGAAAGTGCCCATGCAGCGGCTTGGCCGCCCCGATCATTCATCAGCATAATGATGTCAGTGCATCGCGCTGGCGCATCACAACATCTCTCCCCTTCAGTTAAAGGGGAGAGCCGCTGCAAGCTCTGCATATTTTTAAGTTAGGTCCACTGGGCCACCAGGGAGGGTTTCAGCTGGGCCTGGCACCCTGTTGGGGGCCCAGCTAAACCCGGGGGGATAATTGTCGGGCCGACTTGGCAGTTGGCCGACAATAAAAAATAAAATGGTGTTGCCACCAGCACCACCTTCCTTTTAAGGGCAGCCATGCCGCCGACCAGCAAGGACCCACAAGGAGTGCCCTGACACAAAAAGCTGTTGGGGGCACCGAATGGCAGCAAAGCCGTTCCTGCAGGGCAATTCCGAAATCAGATATTTCCTGCGGGGCAAATTCGGGAGGGGGTTGCCGCCAGTCGGTAAGGGCAGGCCGCGGCAGGAAAACGGGCAGATCGGTCCCCTACACCACTCCAAACCTGAGGATGGGCAATTTGCAAAATGGCGGCCCCTCCACGGAGACTTGGAGGCCAGTCCACACCAACCCATGGCTGCTGCTTTCAGGGTGCCAGAGGCCTTATAGAAAAGAGCAATTTCAGACCCTATGTTTATCAGTAAATGATCATCCAAGTGTGAAGTGTGGTCGGTGGAAACAATTCCCACATAACCAGTACTATCTCAGCCATGTCATGTGCCATGCGGTGATGTCAGGCGGAAGATGGGCTTTCAGACAGAAAGTCCGAGAAAGTCAAGAACTCCACTGCCAAAGCTGCAACGACACAGAGAACAGCTCACTTGCCCACCCGCTTTCGTGGCCGGGCAGTGGTATGTGGTGCAAGTCGATTAACAGACAAAAAGAAAGCTAAACTACTTCATTTCTTATCAAGCCTCATTTCTACAGTTCCATGACTGATTGTCCTTTTATGACTTCTCTTGGAAAACATTCAATGATGCCAGTTCTCTGGACTTTTTCAGACAGTGCTAACATTTAAACTCCAGAACAGAGCATAGATGTCCTTCAGATTACGTTTCAGAAAATCGCTTATTATATTGTTATAAAATTCTACATTTTCTGATCAAGGCTATTTTAACACTGACCACAAAATCTAGGCTTATATTTCCTTATGAATAACCAAAATCCCCACTTCTCACTTGCCTGTAAAGTCTGAGCATGACTTGGTCCTTATCCAGAATTGGACAGCCGTTGTGAGTATATTTCACTTCATTGGGTAGGAAATGGCAATCAAACACCTGAAAGATTTTGCACAGGGTAAACATAAATGGATCTGAAATTATTTCATGAAATTCCATTTTTTTTAAATAGTCCTATGGCTTTAGTTAAAGTGTCCAACTTCTATGTGAAGTGACTCACATTTTATAGAATCATAGAAATTTATAGCACGAAAGGAGGCCATTTCAGCCCATTGTGTCCGTGCCGGCCGACAAAGAGCTATCTGGCCTAATCCCTGCAGGTTACGGCATTTCAAGTGCACATCCAAGTACCCTTTAAATGTGGTGAGGGTTTCTGCCTCTAACACCCTTTCAGGCAGTGAGTTCCAGACCCCCACAACCCTCTGGGTAAAAAACTTTCATATTATTCATATAATAAATAATTCTATTGATTATTGTAAACAATGATTAACATTCATTTAATAAAAAATTAAAAGAAAATATGCAATATGCCGCATACTGATTTGGCTGTGTTACCCAACATTGCACTTGTTGCCAGACATTTCAGCATATTGCCGCAAAAAAATTTTTAATCACTATTTTGTATCTATATGTTACTACTTTATATACACAGCCGGATTTCAAAGCCACAACACCTGTGCTTGCAGGTAACCTCAGGGCGAAATAGGCATCTGCACAAAACATTTTATTCATGATTGCAGGGTGCTGTTAATTTTTAGAATATTTCAATTCAAAAAAGGATATTTGTTCATGTGCGTGATCTGAACTGTCTTGCTCTGTCCCGGGCCCGTTTCCAGAGATTCTGTCTGATCTTGTAGGAATGGAGCCTCCACCTGCCCCAAAAACAAGGCCGCTGGTGCGTGAGGAGTGGAGCTGGGACTCCGACTGCTGGGAGTTCCCACATCCCCAGCCTAGCAGAGATCCGATGGATAACTCAGTATGTCTGGTGAGATACAGCCACAGCACATTTTGGGACTACTTGGGTGGTCCACGTCTGGTCCCCAGAATATTGAGGAGCTTTTATTGTTCAAATTTTAGCTCCCTTCAAAAGAACCAAGGAAGTGAGTGCTGTGATTATCATGGACAACGGACTTTCAGGAGGAATACAATAACTCAAATTAATCTTCGATCTAGATTCAAACCACTTGGAAAAACAAACTGAAATCATCAGGAATTTTTCCACTTTTTTTTTTAACTATCTCAATATACAAATTTTGTCTCTTGTGTTCTAAGTGTCAACAACATAAATCATCTCTGCTGTTAATCACAAGTGTTGTCTAACTGTCTTTGCAGTAAAAATTGAGTGGAAGCAGAATTGACAGCAAACCATTCTTCTTCGTTTTGGCTTAAAATTCAGTTCATGCTTTTTCTTCTGAGAAAGACAGTAAACCATTTCTGGGGCTAAAGAGTACTATTTTGTATTTAAAAACTTGGAAACTTTGTAAATGCTGGACTTTTGAGTATTTTATGGTGCCAGGAGCAACACTTGGGTAACTAAAAATGAAGTGCCAAGCTGGTGAAGCTATAATACAGGGCTACATGTATGCAAAATTGCAGTAGCAGCATGCTATAGTCAGAGCTAAGTGATCCCTCAACCAAATCAGATCAAAGCTCTGCAAGTCCTGCCACATCCAGTCGTGAATAGTGGTAGACAATTAAACAACTAACAGGAGGAGGAGGCTCCATGGACATCCCCATCCTCAATTATGGCAGAGCCCAGCACAGCATACGAATGCAAAAGACAAGGCTGAAGTGTTCGCAACTGTAATGTATTATCACATGAAATAAAAACAGAAAATGCTGGAAATCTCAGCGGGTCAGGCAGCATCTGTGGAGAAAACAACAGTTAGCATTTCAGGTCAGTGACCTGTTCTGACGAAGGGTCATCAACCTGAAAGTTTAATTCTGCTTTCTCTCCACAGATGCTGCCTGATCTACTGAGATTTCCAGTATTTCAGATTCCAGCATCTGCAGTATTTTGCTTTTGTATTATCACATGGTTTGGTATGAGCATGCTCAGTTCGCTCTGGCCTAATAAACAAGCATGTGGACCAGCAACTCATCGTGCCTCTGTCCTTCAGTTGTTCTATCCAAGTATATTACATTTTGGCGACGAGGATGGGGTCCCAAAACTATTTTTAGGGATCATCGAAAGACACAGTGTTCAACCTTCAAGTATATTTGTGATACCTAAACTGAAGTTTTGTAATGTTTTACCGTTAATGTTGATGCAGAATCCTCTTGCTTCACCTTTGCCTGCATGTATACACAGTAGCAGTGAGATTGATTCTTACAGGTACACAGGTAGCATGCTGAGTCACTGTTCAATGGGATTGGGACAATCATGGCCACACCTACGGGATTCATTGGCAGCCTCGGCATGTATGATCGAGCTTGCCAACCATTCAGTTCTTACATTTTTTTTTAGGGGCCATGACATTATTGAGACCGTAGGTGCAGATGAGAATGTTCAAAATAAAGTAATCCATGAATGGAAGAAAGCAATTTTTCTAATCGAGATCGGGCCAGATGTCTACGGAACGTTGACAAACCTACTCACGTCAGGGTAAGCGAAGGATGTGTCGTTTGAAGACATTGTCGAGAAACCCGAGGACCATTTCGACCCAAAGCGATTAGAAATAGCAGAGAGCCATAAGTTTGGTACCAAAAACAAGATGAAACCATCAGAGAGTACATTGTAACTCTTAAGAACCTGTCTTTGCATTGTAAATTAGGCACATTTTTGGATCGTGCGTTGTGAGATAAGTTTGTGTGTGGATTAGTGGATGGGCGGACACAGTCCCAGTTATTGAACACTCCGAAGCTAATATTTGACACAGCATGCAGAATTGCCCTATCTATGGAGATGGCGTCTAAGAATGCTAGGGAGCGCCGTTCAACTCAAGTGACTAGTGCAGCTGAGGTCTACAGTCACACAGGCACCGCCAAACCCAAAACTGTGCGACCATGTCAAAAGTATGTTGGTGAAAGCAGTTCAGTGAATTGTTAGCGCTGCAATGGAAATCACTGACCACAGTCCTGCCAATATAGAAATGCGAAGTGTTTTCACTGCCAGAAGCAAGGCCATATTTCAACAACAACAACTTGTATTTATATATCGCCTTTAACATAGTGAAATATCCCAAGGCGCTTCACAGGAGTATTATGCAATAAAAGTTTGACACAGAGCCGCATAAGTAGAAATTAGCGCAGGTGACCGAAAGCTTGGTCAAAGAGGTATGTTTTAAGGAGAGTCTTGAAGGAAGAAAAAGAGGTAGCAAGGTGGAGAGGTTTAGGGAGGGCGCTCCAGAGCTTGGTGCCAAGGCAATAGAAGGCAAAGCCACCAATGGTTGAGCGATTATAATCAGGGATGCTCAGGAGGGCAGAATTAGAGTAGTGCAAACATCTCAGATGGTTGTGGGGCTGGAGAAGATTACAGAGATAGGGAGGGGTGAGGCCATGGAGGGATTAGAAAATATGGATGAGAATTTTGAAATCGAGGCGTTGCTTAACCAGAAGCCAATGTAGGTCAGTGAGCACAGGGGTGATGGGTGAGCGGGACTTGGTGCAAGTTAGGACATGGGCAGCCGAGTTTTGGATCACCTCTAGTTTATGTAGGGTAGAATGTGGGAGGCCAGCCAGGAGTGCATTGGAATAGTCAAGTCTAGCGGTAACAAAGGCATGGATGAGGGTTTCAGCAGCGGATGAGCTGAGGCAAGGGTGGAGACGGGCGATGTTATGAAGCTGGGAATAGGTGATCTTAACTATGTTGCAGATATGTGGTCGAAAACTCATTTCAGGGTCAAATATGACAACAGGGTTGCGACAGTCTGGTTCAGCCACAGACAGGATTTGGGGAGAGGAATGGAGTCAGTATCTAGGGAACCATGATTGTGGCGCAGTCCGAGAACAATGGCTTCGGTCTTCCAAATATTCAATTGGAGAAAACTTCTGCTCATCGAGAACTGGATGTCAGACAAGCAGTCTGACAATTTAGAGACCGAGGCGCGGTCGAGTGAAGTGGTGGTAAGGTAGAGCTGGGTGTCATCAGCGTACATGTGGAAACTGACCCTGTGTTTCCGGAAGATGTCACCAAGGGCAACGTACAGATGAGAAATAGGAGGGGGCCAAGCATAGATCCTTTGGGGACATCAGAAGTAATGATGTGGGAGCGGGAAGAAAAGCCATTGCAGGTGATTCTCTGGCTATGATTAGATAGATAAGAATGGAACCAGGTGAGTGCAGTCCCACCCAGCTGGACGACAGTGGAGAGGTGTTGGAGAAGGATAGAGTGGCCAGCTTGCATAACTACATCTAAAGCAGGAAATAAGAACCATTCTAGTGGCAATGCAAAGCAGCGACAACAAAAGGGAAGATTTCACAATATTGAAGTGAACACACTTGAAGTTGAAGAACTAGGCATCAACAGTATCTCATCATCATCATAGGTGATCCCTCGAACGAGGATGACTTGCTTCCACATGAGTTCACAGATGTTTCAATGAAGGACCTGATGTTTCAGTCCTGAACTCCAATTGAGGGGGTGGAAGATGCCTTTGCGTGGATTTTTTTTAACGTGTGGTGACCGTTGCACATCAGCCACCACACAGGCTTGACAGAGCTAGGCCTTTATCCAGTGGCAAGGGTTAACCAGGACGACTGGAGACCAGCTCTGCTGCACGGACCTAGTGCGCACTTATCTCAGTGTGGGCTGGCCCATGCTGCCCATGGACCCTTGGCTTCTCTGGGCCCTGTAACTTCTTTTTCTGCACCTCTGCCATGATCTCGTGTTGCTCCTCCGCCACAAACATCTGCCGCACCTCCGCCACGATCTCTCACAGTTCCTCTACCACGATCTCTCACCGTTCCTCCGCCACGATCTCTCACCGTTCCTCCGTCATGATCTCTTACCGTTGCTCCGCCCTGACCTTCCCGCTCCTCCGCTGTACCTGGGCCCCGCCAATGATCCTGCCCATGCTCCAAACAGCGACCTGGGTTTTGATATGGGCGACTGGGTGAGGTCATCAAAACCCAGGTCGCTGCAGTATCGATGCCACTAGCGGCAACACTAGCAGTCGTGAGAAGGACTTCAGTACAAAACAGTTGATCAACGAGCAATATATCGATATGTGTATTGACATAGCGGCAGACTGCTCTATCATGAGCAAGTAGACATATGAAAGTAAGTTTAATCTAGTACCACTTACAGAGAGTTGCATAGAGTTAAAAATCTGCTCCGGAAAACTCCTAGAAACATGTGGCAAATGGAATGTACAGTTCAACACAATAGCCGGTCAGTAAAGCTGCCTATTATTGTAGCGAGTTACAACAACAGGCCAACTCTCAAGGGCAAAGATTGGTTGAGAAAGTTAAAACTAAATGGGAAAAATGTCTTCAGTGTAGATGCTTCAAAGAAGTGACTCGACACAATGCTGAACAAGTGCGACAGCATGTTCACCGACAGTTATGAGGGCATCACTGGGTATGTTGCGCATCAAGTCCAACGTGAAGCCTGTCTTTTGTAAGGCAAGGCCAGTCCCCTATGCATTGAAAAGTCAGGTGGAGGAAGAGCGAGTGATGCTCAGAGCGAATAGAGTGCTAGTAAAAATTGACAAAAGTGAATGGGCTGCCCCAATTGTGCTAGTGCCCAAAGCAGTCAAAACTGTACGCTTGTGTGGTGACGACAAAGTTACTAGCAACCAAGTAGTTGACAATGAGCCGTACCCATTATCTACATCGCAAGATTTGTATGCTACACTCTTTGGGTCAAAGGTTTTCTCCAAGCTTGACCTATCACACGCTTACGCTCAGCTGAATGTTGACAGAGTCAACAGAATCTCATCATCAACACTCACAAGGGACCAAGCTACCATATGGTGTAAAGACCTCCCCCAAAATCTTCCAGGCTACGATGGACAAGATTTTGCAAGAAGTTCCAAATTGCTTATACAATCAAGACAATGTACTGATTGCAACAAGCAGCGAGGAAGAAAATCTAGAATTGTTAGATATGAAAGTAAGTTTAATCTAGTACCCCTTACAGAGAGTTCCTTAGAGTTAAAAAAACTACTCTGGGGAACTCCTAGAAATATGTGGCAAATGAACTGTACAGTTCAACACAATGGCCAGTCAGTAAAGCTGTCTATTATTGCAGCAAAGGTTGAATGGCCACAATGTCGAATTGAAAAGGAGCAAATGTGCTTTTGTGCAATCCAAGTTTGTGTACCATGGTCTAAAAGTTGATGCAAATGGCTTGCAACCAATGAAGGAAAAGGCTGATGCTGCCATCAAAGTTCCAAAGCCACTGAACATGTCTGAGTTAAGATTGTTCCTTGGAATGGTCCAGTACTACACATGTTTCTTACCTGAGTTAGCGACCATGTTAGCTCCATTGCATGAGCTCTTCAAGTAGGATGTCCAGTGGAAGTGGACAAACGCAACAGGTAGCTTACGACGCTTGTAAGAGAAGTCTCTCTGGCAATGCTCTATTTGTGCACTACAGCACAAACCGAGAGTTTAAGTTAGCATGTAATAATTCCAGCTATGCGGTGGGTGCTGTCATAAGCCATGTAATGGATGATGACCAAGAGAAACCAATTGCGTACGCATGCCGAACCCTCACAAAGAGCGAAAGAAACTAATTTCAAATTGAAAAGGAACCACTCGCCATAGTGTTTGGAATCAAGAAAATCCAACATTTCCTGATTGGCAGAAAGTTTACCCTGATAACTGATCACAAACCGCTCCTAGCAATATTGGGGCCCAAATCTGACATCCTTGCAATGGCCGCATCAAGAATGCAACGTTGGATAGTGTTGTTATCACAATAAAACTACACGATTGACTATCGCACTTCAAAGCAAAATGCAATTGCAGATGCTTTGACCAGGTTGCATGAGGACTCGTGTGTTGGGAGTGAAAGTGCGAATTTCATGGTAGGTTCAGTTGACAAAGACTTTCCCGTGAATGCAACTGAGATTGCAGATGAGACTCAAAAGAGTGTCTGAAAACATCTGGAATGGACGGACTGATTTGTGTACGGACACAGAATTGAAACCATTCCATAACGGTCGTACTTGTGAACAAGGTCGTATCAAGTGGGGAAACAGAGCGGTGGCACCTACTTCTTTGAGAGATAGAGTTCTGGCCGAACTTCATACTGAACATCCAGGGATCATCGGTATGAAATCAATTGCAAGAAGCTTTGTTTACTGGCCTGGATTGGACAGCGATCTTGAATCACATCAGCAAAATTGCAGAAACAAACCACCCAAGACTCCAACCCATGACCAAGTAGACCTTTTCAGCAAGCACATGTAGGGGCCGAAATTGCTCTCTGTCCAAAATGGGGTGCACCTACCGATCTTTAAGTGTTCCATCCGCCCCAATGCATGGGGCGGACAATCCGGGGAAATTCAGCTCTCTGGTTATTTTTTGGAGCGGGGCAGATGTAATGTCATCAGCGGAGTGGAAGTGCGGGTGGATCGGAATGGCTATCGCTCCGAGTCATCAGCGCCGTGCTAATGACGTCAGCGCGATGCAGACATGCCGCATCGTGTTGACGCGTTACAACGTCCCTCCCCTTCAGTTAAAGGGGAGGGCCATTGCGAGCTCTGCAGCCACTTTAGTGGCAAACACTGGGCCACCAGGGAGGGTTTCGGCTGGGCCAGCAGCCCGGTAACCAAGAAGGGGTACCAGGCTGCCTGTTGATGGCCCGGCCGAACCCATGGCCACCATTGTCAGCCCGACCTGGCAGTCGGACACCAATTAAAATAAAATAGTGGCCGTGGCAGTGCACCCTCCCCTTTAAGGGCGGATGTGCCACCCAACCACAAGAAGCTTCCCACTGCGGAAAGCTGTCACTGGGCACCGAGCGGCAGCCAATCTGCTCCCGCGGGTCAATTTCCCACTGCGGGGCGGAAAGGGAGTCACCGTCGGTCGGTAAGGGGTTAACGGGGCTGTCCGCCACAAACTCCACGAGGGCAATTTTCAAAATGGGCACCCCCCGCGCCGACCGAGCAGTGAGTACTTACCGACCCGTGGCCGTCTCTCTGAGGTGGTCATGACTCTCATAGAAAGGGGCAATTTCAGCCCTGTAGATTTCTGTGAGAAAGCAAATGATGATTTCCTGCTACTTGTAGATAGTCACTCAAAGTGGTTTGAAGTGAATAATATCGGTTCAACAAGTCTGAGTTAGAAACAGGATGATCTTTGAGCTTGGAGCCAAAACAAAACAGCCTGAAAATTGGTTCAAAAACAAAACCTTCTGAAAGGAGATCAGGCAAGCTTCACAAACCTGTTATTAAATTGGATTTGTAGTTCATTTAAAAGAAAAAAAGCCAGTTTTTGTTATGTGCTACATTTAATGTAGGAAAGTTGGCACCATAGGTTTGTTGTATTTGAGAGGGGAAAACAACCACTTTTTTAAGGGGGAAAGCAGTGTAATGTATTGTCACATATTTGGTATGAGCAAGCTCAGTTCACTCTGGCCCAATAAACAAGCACATGGATTAGTAACTCATCGTGTCTCTGTCCTTCAGTTGTTCTACCCAAGTATATTACAACTGAGAATTTTAAAATCGAGGCATTGCCAGACTGGGAGCTAGTGTAGGTCAGTGAGATGTAAGGCATTAAGACATAACATAAGAACATAAGAAATAGGAGCAGGAATAGGCCATTTGGCCCTCGAGCCTGCTCCTCTATTTAATACAATCATGGCTGATCCAATCATGGACTCAGGTCCACTTCTCTGCCCGCTCCCCATAACCCATTATTCCCTTATCGGTTAAAAAACTGTTTATCCCTGTCTTAAATTTATTCAATGACTTCCACAGCTATCTGAGGCATGAATTCCACAGATTTACAACCCTCTGAGAGAAGAAGTTCCTCCTCATCTCAGTTTATTCTATTATGCCCCCTAGTTCTAGTCTCCCCTATCAGTGGAAACATTCTCTCTGCATCCACCTTGTCTAGCCCCCACATAATCTTACACATTTCGATAAGATCGCCTCTCATTCTTTTGAATTCCAATGAGTAGAGGCCCAACCTACTCAACCTTTCCTCATAAGTCAACCCCCTCATCTCCGGAATCAACCTAGTGAACCTTCTCTGAACTGCCTCCAAAGCAAGTATATCCTTTCTTAAATATGAAAACCAAAACTGTACCCAGTATTCCAGGTGTGGCCTCACCAATACCCTGTATAACTGAAGCAAGACTTCCCTGCTTTTATACTCCATCCCCTTTACAAAAAAGGCCAAGATTCCATTGGCCTTCCTGATCACTTGCTGTATCTACATACTATCCTTTTGTGTTTCATGTACCAGGATCGGCAGGTCCCGCTGTACTGCAGCATTCTAATTTCTCCAAAGCTCTCTGTTCATTCTTATGGTGATGATCTTAAACACCAGAGACTTGAGCATATAATCTCAGCTGAGCCTTCAGTGCAATATAAACAAACATCATCAAGCAGATTTATCTCATTGCTGTTTATGGAGCCTTCCTGTGCATAAATTGGCTGCAGTGTTTCCGTGCACAGTTACTGCACTTCTAAAAGTACTTTGTCAGTTATGAAATGTGGGCCATCCTGAGCTCCTGAAAGGCACTTTGTAAGAGCAGCTCTTCATTTTGCATGGCCTCTACTCACTGGAGAGTTGCTAGATAGTTTTTAGATTGTGTGTGATGGCTGAAATGTGAGGGACAGGAAGTGTACATATAAGTACATTTTGATAATAATATAAGAAATAGGAGCAGGAGTAGGCCATTTGGTCCTTCGAGCCTGCTCCGCCATCCAATAAGATCATGGCTGATCTGATCTTGGCCTCAACTCCACTTCCCTGCCCACTCCCCATAACCCTTGATTCCCTTATCCTTCAAAAATCTGTCGGTCTTCGCTTTAAATATATTCAATGACCCAGCCTCCACAGCTCTCTGGGCTGGAGAATTACAAAGATTCACGACCCTCTGAGTGAAGAAATTTCTCATCTCCATTTTAAATGGGCGACCCCTTATTCTAAAACTATGCCCCCTAGTTCTAGATTCCTCCACGAGGGGAAACATCCTCTCTGCATCTACCCTGTCAAGCCCCCTCAGAATCTTATATGTTTCAATAAGATCACCTCTCATTCTTCTAAACTCCAATGAATATAGGCCCAACCTGCTCAACCTTTCTTCATAAGACAACCCCTTCATCTCGTGAACCTTCTCTGAACTGCCTCCAATGCATAACCTTAAATAAGAAGACCAAAAATGTATGCAGTACTTCAGGCGTGGTCTCACCAACGTCCTGTACAGTTGTAGCAGGACTTCCCTACTTTTATACTCCTTCCCCCTTGCAATAAAGTACTAATAGTACTGGTTGATCTTCCACAGCATGCACACGTCAGGGTCAGTTTTCACTTCAAGTCCATATTGGAGAGCCCAATGACCTCACTGATAAGTCCGAGCCATTTTAATGGTCAGACCTGGTTTTAATGTGGACCTTGAGCTGCGAGCTATGAGTGCTGATCCAACATTGAGAGACAGCTCGCAGTTTTGGGATGGCATGAAATCTGGCAGTTCCGGCATGGAGTCAAGCTGCAAATAATGGGATGGAGAGGCAATCACAGGAGGGTTGGAGGGGTCAGCAAAGGGTGGGACGATTGTTGTGGGGCCGGGATGAGCACTCATGCCCCTGCAAAAATCTTTACAAAAAATTTAACTTTGCCATTTTTTTGAGCGGCCCCTTTAAGGACAACTGGTAAGCCCACTCGACACCTCGCACCTCAAAAGTCCTTTGGGTCCTCTGGGCTGTATTTTCAGCTTTTGAGATTTTGGGGCGGTAATGGCGGCAGCCTGGTCCTGGTACTGCTTGGAAAAAGTTTGTACCTCTGTCTGCAAAATTCGGCAAAAAATTTGGTTCCATGATCAGGGATACAAAATCAGGCATTACACAAGGATGTTTTTGCGTGCCAGCCAAAAATCGCAGCGTTAAATATGTCAGAATAATGTGCAGGACAAGGTTGTACAGATGCCCTGATTTTGGTTGATTACACTTGTAAATAGTTTCTTTGGGCCCAAGTTTCCGATATCCACTAGAACGGCGCACCTCCGAGAGGCCCAACTATTTGTGGAATGAAAAGCGTGCCAAAAACTTACCTCGCGATTATCCGAGTGCAGCAGGCCTGTTCAGCAGTCAGCGCAATGCAGCACAACAGCAGGGGGGGGCGGAGCAACAGCCCTGGGCCAAAAAGAGTGCCGGCAGCTGCGCGCATGTGCAGTGGAGTCTGCGTGCATGCGCAGTAGCTCTTGGCCCCCGGATTCTGTGTGCATGTGCTGCTGGCTGTGTGGGAGGGGCCCGAAGCACGCAGCCACTAGCCCTGGCCGAATGGGCTCCTGCAGAGTGCCGATTTCCAGCCTGCAACATGCAGCCCTTAGCCCTGGCCAGGCTCTCGGTGCTCCCGAACAAGTAGGTGAAGTAGGAACTTTTTATTTTTTATTTATTGATTTGTTGAATGATTTTTTATTTTTTATGTATTGATTTATTGATTTATTTATAATTTATTATTGATGATCGTTCTTTATTTTTGAAAGTGAAGTGTTTAATGCTTTAGAAAATCCCCGAACTTCCCTCTAACTTCCCTTCCCCCCGCCCCCATCTCTGGCTGCCTGCGCCTAATTCTAAAGTGTACGCAAGGTTTTTCTGAGCATACAAAAGTCGACACTTACTCCGTTCTAAGTTGGTTTGGAGTAACTTTTCGGTGGCTAAACTTGCAAAGCAGGCGTAAGTGGCTGGTAAAACCCCCTTTTGAAAAAAAAACTGAACTAAAACGAAACTAAACTAATTCACTAGAACTGGAGCAAACTAAATGCCAAGAATTGTGAGTTCTAAGACACTCTAAACTAGTTGCTCCAAGAAAATAGGAGCAATTCCACCCAAAACTTGGGCCCTTTGATTTAAGGCTCTTCATTGCTGTTCGTGCCCTACAACATAACATTGTCCATTGCATGGTTTTCTTTTGGTGGGGGGAGTTTATGTTCCTTTGATGCAGTGAAATGTCTGTTTGAACCTTTGCCATTGGTGTCTTGTCTAGGGGAGGACGAAAACCCCTCATTTTACCCAGAAGGAAAAGAGCTGTGGGATCTGTCTGTGCTGCAATAATACAGCAGGCCAGTGTCCTGGAAGGAACAGGGAACCCAGAACCAGATGTGGATTGAAACCGAGACGGTGTGGCCTTGGGAGTGATTGGATGGGGGAGGACACCAGCGGGCCAATGGTGGGACAGAGTCAGCCCGAAGCAAGAGACTCCAAGCCAATGGGAGTGCCCTTGCTCGAAAACTCGGGACTGACTCATCACCGATACCGGGCTATTGTCTCCCCCCCGTTTACACTATGGAGGGATATTATGCAGGCCTTAAGAAAACTAGGGAACCCAAAATGAGGGCCTACACAATGGCTACAGGAGGCCCACACCCTGCCAACCCAATTAACACCTACTCAACCCTTGATTAGGTTAACATCAGGGATGGCCAGTGGAAAATCCTGCGAAATCCAACACTGCTGCATTTTTCAAAAATCACAAGCCCACTAGTGGGAAGGATTTATTTCAGCACGAAAGTCTGGCTGGATAACTGGATATAAGAAGGGGTTTCTGCCCCAACAAGTTGTTCCGTTCTCATGTTCCAGCAAGCAGTCAGCCTTTCGTCACAGAAGGAAGACCAGTGTCCGAAGATACCGAAGACAGAAGAAGCAAACCACCATCCCGAGGCGGCATCAGTTCAGCCTCCTTTCACGACTGGAGACTGAATCTTTCCTTTTCCACAAGGATTTTCCCCTGGGAGCTGGACTCAGGTAGATCCACAGCAACAACAAGACGCAACAACAACCAAGTTTCCAAGAAAATCAAAACCGAAAAAGTAACTTCAAGATCCCGAAGATAGCAAAAAGAGAGCCCCGAAACCGCGTTTTGACCTGGAAAGACTGTAAAGGCTGTGGTGAGTATAATCTCTGGTCCCCAGAACTCCCAACTCAGTTAGGTCAGAAAGGTGGGAGGTTGGGCATTGCACTGCTGTTAAACTTGTGTAAAATTTTTTGTTGTGTCCGTTTAGTGGGTTTTAGGGGGATTGTTTTGTTGGTATATTGCTGTTTGTTGAGATACACCTTGTCAAATAAATTGGAAGCTTAAAGTTCCTCTTGGAATCGCCTCATCTCGGTTCTGTTGTATTACATCACCTGATCGTGAGTCTTGGGTCAGAACAGTGTAAGGGAAGCCAGGAGCACCTCGAAAATGCTCAACTGTGTGCCACAGGCTATTGAAGGGGTTAGGAGTGTTTGACACTCACCGGTGCCTCACAGGCTAGTCATAAGCTGTGGGGACGCACGAGTCTCAAAACCCCCTTCATAAGCTGTGGACACAGTCTCTCCAGGAGTGCTCTTGCAGCACTCAGGGTATCTCACAGGTCAGGCATAAGCTGTGAGGGCAGAAGCCCAGAGAGAGACACCCAAGGCACAACACTCCCCAGAACCCCTTACACAACTGCGGCAGGACACAAGCAAACAGGAGATGTTAATATAACAAATTAGGTGATAATAGAGGAATCTAAAATGGAGGAGAGAATTTCCTCATACATTCTTGGCAAGGTGAACCTCACCAATCCTTGGGTGCAAGCCCTCACACGGGCAGATTGCCCAGTGGATGCTGCTACTCAGTGGACAGCAGGGAAGGACCACAACCGCAGGGTGGAAAAGGCCATCTGGCTTATCTGCTTCACCCGCCAAGTCCGAAAGCTCGACCAGCGGGTGAAGGACTTGGAACAGAGTCTTCAGAAATCAGAGGAGCTCTCTGCTGTTGGGGACAACCTGCTGGCCGAATTAGCTGAGGAGCAGCAAAGGAAGAGGCAGTTGGAGGAGACCTTCCGAAATAGCCGGGACTATCTTCAGTGTCAGGTCACTGAGGCCAAGGGTAGTGAGGGGTCCCTTCGGGAACGGAATCTCTGTTCGCCCAGAAAATTAGGGAACTGGAGAATAAATTAAAAGGCGTACAGGCAGCTTATAAGGTGGCCAGTAGCAGTGAGTTTCAAAAGGCAGATCACGGTCCCTGCCAGGAGAGGATTAAAACTCTCACCCACGCTCTATCCCAGGCAAAGAGGATGGTCGCCCTGATGGGACCTGGAGGGTCCACAGGGGACAAAGGAGAGTATTGTGGGGTAGAGGAGAATCCAAAGACGCCCGACCACCTCCTGAGGCACCGGTGGTTTGTCCGGTGGGGTACCAGGAGGAGCGGGGCGTGCAGGTAGTAGCATACCCAGGGCTGGGGGCAGGACCAATGTGTCCCGTTTGGCAGCAGGGATGTGAGGCTCCAGCCGAGGGTCAGTTAAAGGCTGGATCAGGCGACCAGGCACTGTCTGCTGCACCGGGTATGGTGGGACAGCCGGAGGTAGAGGGACCAGCGCAGAAAGATCCTGAACCGGGGCAGATGTGCCCGGTCAGGCAGCGCAAGTACGGTCCTCCACAGGGAGGTGGCCAAGGTCAGGGAGCGCTGGAGAGTGACTTTATTATTCCCCATGGAGTTCAATCACTCAGGGCCATTGTGGCCCATTTGGCCAAACTCACTCGCACCGGGGACCCGTCTATCCACTTCATGGAGGTGGTGCAGGCAGGGGAAATTAATGGGTGCGACAAGGAAGAGACAGCCAATCTGCTGCTCTTCTCTCTGAACAGCAAATTGTACCAGGCCCTACCGGCAGAATGCTGGAGGGGGCAACGCACATTTGCTGAGGTCCAGAGGGCCGTCCTTGAGGCTATGGGCTTCGATGACGGCAGTCCTTTCGAACGGGCAGGACAGGCTGTGGGTGGTATACCACGCAGTCTGTGGGGAGCTCCTCGACCGGGCGAATCTTTCCACAGTGCAGACCGGCCGCTGACTGAGGATGCTGGTGGCGAACTGCTTGCCCCAGCTCAAGGCCAGGGCAGAACTGTGGTTCGATTCCCGGGACCCCAACCTCACCGAGGAAGCAGTGGTCAGGCAACTGGCACTGGTCCAATGGAATGGAGGAGGGGAGGAGGAGAAAACCTCCAAAGGTCGGGTAAATGAAGTAAAACCCAACTCGATTCCCAAAAGGGAATGGTACCAGGAGGGTGGCCGCTCGTCTGATAAGGAGGGAGTGTTCTACGGGTGCAGGAAAGCTGGGCATTTTAAAAGGGATTGCAGGAGCCCAGTAAAGAGATATGGGGGGAGAAGTACTTCAGGAGCCGCCCAGAGTGGGGGAAGTGGAGGGAGCTCCTCACCATCCCTTGACGAGATAGTAGCTGCAGTGAGGACAGCGCTGGAGGGGACTGGGACGGTAACCACGGCAACAGGCAGGGAAGCACCAGTAACCCTGCCAGTACCGAGGCCGTGACTAGCCCAGACCCAGCCTGCATACCTGTGCCCACTAGAATACGACTCCTGGGAATGACCCTGGGTCAAGATGGAGGTTGAGGGTGTACTGGGTACTTACCTTCTGGATATCGGTGCTTCCAGCGCCATAGTCCAGTCGAAGGACCCTGCAACCTCACCTCTATCAAATGGCGTGCCGTATCAACGAGTTGGGTTCACAGGAAATGAGAAGGCTAGGTTTTTCTCAGTCCCGCTCGCAGTTCATTTAGGTGCACTCCAAACACAATGGAAGTGCGTCCTGATGAACTGGGAGCAGGTGGGAAAAGGGATCTTGGGGGCTGATTTCATCATCGCTGGCCAGATCCTAGTAGACTTGAGGAATCACTGTCTATGGGGCACAGTGGACACGGGAGCAGAGGGAGAAGTCATGGTTATTGATAAGAAACAGGGAAAAGGGACTCTGTGTACCGTGAAGCCAAAAGGGGGTTACGACCTGGAGGTTCTGGTCGGTAACACCCCGGCAGAGTACCGGGCCTATGTGCAAGCAAATCTTGCAGCATTTGACACCCATAAACACGATTGTGGGAGAGTCACAGGAGTGGAGGTTAGAATAGATGGGGATCCCATGTCCCGCCCGCAAAAGCAGTATAGCTTTCCCCGAGAGGCAGAAGCAGACTTGGAGACAGCTTTAAGCTCGCTTGTCGAGCAGGGTGTTTTGCGACCCATAGCCAGCCATGTCAACTCCCCACTTTGGCCGGTTAGGAAACCGGACAATTTTTGGAGGGCTACGGTGGATTATAGGGTGCTCAATAAAAACATCCCAGCTTGTGCTCCCACGGTAGCGGCGGTTGCAGATCTGATGGGGGAAATCCCTGCATCCGCAACCACGTTCACAGTGTTGGACATATCCAACGGGTTCTGGTCTATCCCTGTATGGAGGGAAGACCAGTACAAGTTTGCCTTCACCTTCTGGGAACAGCAGTATACATGGAGCTGCCTCCCACAGGGCTTTCATAACTAGGGGAAGTAAAATTCCTGCGCCTGAAGATAAGGGTAGGAGAAAGGGCCATTGATGTGGCTAGAAGAAAGGCAGTGCAGGAACTCCCTGCCCCTACGAATGTGTCGGGGGTAAGGTCTTTCCTGGGAATCACTGGCTACTGTAGGGACTTCATCGAAGACTATGCAGCCACTGCCGCCCCTCTGCTCAGACTCCTACACAAGGGGGTCGAGTGGGAATGGGACGAGGGCTGTGAGGCAGCATTTGTCCATCTGAAGAGAGACCTGCAGGTAGCACCGGCCCCAGGGGCAATTGATGGGGGGGAGGAATTCTTCCTGGAGGTGCAGCCAGTGGCGACAGCTTAAGCGCAGTGTTGCTCCAGGAGCGAAACGGCCAACTGAGACCGGTGGTGTACTCCTCCAGGGTCCTCACGGAGGTAGAAAAGGGATACTACAGTTGTGAGAGGCACTTGCTTGCCACTCACTGGGCAGTAAAGAGAGCTCAGATCTTTACCGGAGTATCCCCCATTACACTCCTCATCCCATCATACCCCGACGCAGATGCTGTTGGGCGGGAGGATTAAGGACGGGACAGTGAGCAGTGCTAGGATCACTCGCTGGACCCCCCTCCTCTCCCAAACTGCATTAAAAGTCAAGGGCCTCTGCGAGCCCAGGCTCGCAGCGTCTAATCTATCCAGGGCAGCCACATAGATACTCTATGGAGTGGGTATGGGACATCAACTTTGGATTTCGGGCAGGGATACACCCCACAGGCCGCGAGATCTACGTTGATGGCTCCAGTTCAGTGTCCGCGGGTACAAGACTCACGGGCTGCGGAGTTTGGGATCCCAAGGCAGGGATTGCCTTGGCCCTTAAACTCCCATGCACCCTGAGCGCCCAGCAGGCGGAACTCTCAGCAGTGATGTATGTGGTCACACACTCCGAGGAATTCCCTACCCCATACATGACTTGCTCGGACAGCATGTTCACTTGTAATTCATGTACAGAATATCGGGCGATCTGGTCACGCCGGGGGTACACCTCTGCAGATGGGAAGCCACTTGTGACCAAACACCTGCAAGAAAAGATCATGGCTACAGTGGGAGAAACCGGGGATGTGTATATCCATAAGGTGAAGGCCCACTCCAAAACTGAGCCACGGGGGGAAGGTAACCAGCAGGCAGACCTGCTGGCAAAGGAAGGTGTTCATACAGGTCACCTATGCGACCCATACAAGGCAGGCAGGATAGCAGCAGCAAGAAGCAAGCCAGGGACACAAGGGAGCGTAGGGGTGGCGGTGGCCCCGGACCTTAAAGTAGTCCAGATGCAGGATCCGATCCTGAAGGCTGCCTTGGCTGCTATCAAAAAGGGGGAAAAGGCGGAGGACCCGTACAGTGCTGCAGATATTGCTGTGCGGGAAGGCATGTTGTTTAAAGGGGACAAATGGGTAGTGGCGCCACAACACCGGAGGGAATTCCTTTAGCTGGCCCATGAGGGTCCAGGTGTGGGACATCCCGGGCCGGAGTCTACCTGGCAACGGGTAGAAAAGGCAGGGTGGTGGCCAGGCCTCCAGGAAGATGTCCGCGACTTCTGTGCAGGCTGTCTGGTTTGCGCTGCAAACAACCTGGACCCCCAGAAAAGGAAGGTGTCCATGGGACACGTCAGGCGGGTAGAGGGACCATGGCAGTCGATCCAGATCGACTACATCGGACCCCTACCGGCTGCCCAGGGAGGTTATAAATACTGCCTCGTCCTGATGGATGTGTTTTACAAGTGGGTGGAAGCCTTCCCTTGCTGAACAGCTACCGCAGTGGGGATTGCAAAAATCCTGGTGAGGGAGGTGTTCTCTCGGTGGGGTCTACCTCAAATCGTGGAGTCCGACTGGGGAAGCCACTTCATCGGCCAGGTGATGCAGGCCACACTAAAGGTGCTGGGGATAAGAGCCAAATGGCATGTCGCCCACAACCCTCAGTCCTCAGGCCCCGTAGAACGCCTGAACCGGACCATATAGGAAAGGCTATGAAAAGAGACAGGAGACTCACTGAACAAGTGGGTTAAGGTCTTACCGTTGGTCCTCATGGGAATCCGGGGCCAGTCAGTCAAAGAGCACAGGGTACTCACCCCATGAGCTGATAATGGGCCGGATCATGAGAACCCCAGTCCTCACCGAAGGGCAGCTTCAAGAGGTGAACCGGGACCGCTTCGTCAGGAATCTGTTCGAACAGCTTCAACAGATTCACTGGCAGGCGGCCAACAACATGGGCAAACAGCACCGTGCCAATCGGCTGCTGCTGGCACCCCGCAGTCACCATGATTGGGAGGTGGGCGACCAGGTGATGGTGAGAAGCTTCGCCCGGGTCGGGGTATTTGAACCACTGTATATGGGACCATAAGCACAGTCGACAAGGCTAGCCCTATGGTCTATGCGGTTCAATTGCCTCGCCGAGTGAAGTGATATCACATTAACCAGTGTAAGTTGTTTGACCTCAAAAGGGGTAACAAACAGAGGGGACGAGCACGGGAAGGGAACCAGGAGGAAGAATAGGCCCCGGTGGATGTGGAGGCTCCGGGGGAGGCAGCGGGCCCCAAAGCTCGACAGCCGGGGATGGTTCACTGCTCCAGTAAGGCTATCCCACCACTGGGTAGAGGTTCCCAGCCCACTAACAGAAGTGGGGAGAAAGGCTCTACCATTAGCAAGGTCCGAGGGGAAGCTGAACCTCCCATGGTGGATCAGCTGGGGCTAGCCCAAGAGGTGGAGGAGATAGCGTTGCAGCCCATAATGTGGGACTCTGCACCGACTGTGCTAGAGTGCCACGGCCCAGGGCGCCGTGGTCCCCTGTTTACTTAGCTCCCCACCCCAGACCGAGAAGGTGAAAGACAACAGAAAGGGTGCTCTGTTGCGCCAGCAAGGGTCTCCCACCAATTATCCGGGGCTCGGGAGGGCCTTGGAGGGCAGCACCAGACTATACGAGCCCCTCAGCGGACGGCATCCTGGTCCCCAGGGTACGGTCAGCCGAGTGGTCGACGACGCCTGTACAGTGACAGGATGTAGCCTGGTCACCTGGGGACGGGTGGCGGTGTGTATATTTTCCCTTCCTGTTTTGTTACTTTGTGTTGTGTGCATATGTGTTTAGGTAAGGCAGTGACTGTTGGGTACAGCATTTTTGTGTTTGGACCATGTTGCGCAGGCCGGGCCTGGAGAGGTCTCTCAAGGCAAGGCCATGTTCTTCTTGCCTTTCAGATGTCAACACCTCCCTACTGGACGTTAGTGATGCTGGTATCGCTAAGGATCTGCACCAGGCACCGAGGGGACACCGAGGACTCCCTAGTTTTCGGATGCTCCGGGGGCAGAGCGCCGACAGTGACCACAGGAGAAGGGACTCCGGCGGCGGATGGCCGGGTCACCTACTCCCAGGAGGGGAGATGACCTGGGTGGATCGAACTCCACCAAGTACTCCAACCATAAGGACTTTACCTACGGAGAGGCCTCCATCCCCTGCCCAGAGATCACTGTGGCCACTTCCAGAGTGAGAGTGACAGAAGGCAGGAAGGTATGCCTAACTTGCCAAGGGGACATACCTCTGGGATGGTGGTGGTGGCTCAGAAAGCTCAAGAGGGACATGGGAGACCGACACTCGGACTGGGAACGTCTGCATAATGATACCTACCGAACCATCATGGGGTCATCTGGCGGGGTCACGGTGTGCTGGGAGAAATGGTGGGCGTACGACCAAGGAATTTATTTGTGTATGTGGGGATCCACTCACGTGTGTTCAGAGGGAGTCTCCATTGCTTTCTATAGGTGGTGGCAAGATGTCGGGGATGGGGTGGAATGGGATCACAGCGGGGTGGCGTGTGTGACCCCTAATCCCCGGGTACCAATAAACGCCACCGTACTAGTAGTTCAGGAAAGGAAGTCCCCACCCACGGCCAAGCTCACCGTCAACACGGGTGCCCGACAACAACCAGGGGGCCGGGGAATGGTTTAGTGTTGGTCTCCACTGAGAAACTACTTTATCAGGGGGTACACTACGCGGTGACATCAGTGGTGCTAAATCTGACAGAAGTCCGCCTACCTACATGGTGTCCCCGGGAAACCGAGCTGTTGTACCAGACTCTGCTGAGGGAGATGTTCCGGAAGTTCTATGAACTGGACTTCAGGGATGTCAGTGTGGCAGATCTGTATAAACGGTGGGATTTGGGGATACGGGCAGACATACCTGCATGGATCCGGGTGGGATCGCACGCCTTGGTGATCGGCCAACTCCTGATTGTAGCATATCTGCTTGCTACAAGCTGTAAGCTCAGGAGAAAAAGGAAAATAAATCAGGTCCTAAGGCTACAACACAGAGAGGAGAGCCGTTGCTAAACACTCAAGGCATGTAAACAAAGCTTGTCCACAACACTCAGGCTGTTTGTTATTCCAAGGGATTACCGTGTTTTCACACATGGCCCCTGGAGAGTTTACAGGGCAGGTATGTTTGTTTTGCGGTTATGACTGAAATGACAATGTCTGGGGCAGCCAGAATGAGACTCAATGGTCAAATACTGCTGTAATCTTAGGCACATGTATATATTGCTGTTGTAAATATTGTAACCTGTTGGATTCTGTGTTCTGCACTGTGTTAAACAAGGATTACGATGTATATGGACTGGGACAAGTTTAGAGTTAAACTGGGGAAAGTTGGGCAATTTGGGAGACCAGGGGTTTTCTCACCACATGAAATTTGACGCACTCAAGTGGTGTCTGACTATGTCAGATGGGGGATTATGTAGGGGAGGATGAAAACCCCTCATTTTACCCAGAAGGAAAAGAGCTGTGGGATCTGTCTGTGCTGCAATAATACAGCAGGCCAGTGTCCTGGAAGGAACAAGGAACACAGAACCAGATGTGGATTGAAACCGAGACGGTGTGGACTTGGGAGGGCAGTGATTGGACGGGAGAGGACACCAGAGGGCCAATGGTGGGACAGAGTCAGCCCGAAGCAAGGGACTCCAAGCCAATGGGAGTGCCCTTGCTCGAAAACTCGGGACTGACTCATCACTGATACCGGGCTATTGTCCCCCACGTTTACACTACGGAGGGATATAATGCAGGCCTTAAGAAAACTAGGGAACCCAAAAGGAGGGCCCACACATTGGCTACAGGAGGCCCACACCCTGCCAACCCAATCAACCCTTGATTAGGTTAACATCAGGGATGGCCAGTGGAAAAACCCCGCAAAATCCAACACTGCTGCATTTTTCAAAAATCACAAGCCCACCAATGGGAAGAATTTATTTCAGCACGAAAGTCTGGCTGGATAACTGGATTTAAGAAGGGGTTTCTGCCCCAACAAGTTGTTCCATTCTCGTGTTCCAGCAAGCAGTCAGCCTTTCAACACAGAAGGAAGACCAGTGTCCGAAGACACGAAGACAGAAGAAGCAAACCACCATCCCGAGACAGCATCAGTTCAGCCTCCTTTCGCTACTGGAGACTGAACCTTTCCTTTTCCACAAGGATTTTCCCCTGGGAGCTGAACTCAGGTAGATCCACAGCAACAACAAGACACAACAACAACCAAGTTTCCAAGAAAATCACAGCCAAAAAGTAACTTCAAGATCCTGAAGATAGCAAAAAGAGAACCCCGAAACCGCATTTTGACCTGGAAAGACTGTAAAGGCTGTGGTGAGTATAATCTCTGGTCCCCAGAACTCCCAACTCAGTTAGGTCAGAAAGGTGGGAGGTTGGGCATTTCACTGCTGTTAAACTTGTGTAAAAATTTTCGTTGTGTCCGTTTAGTGGGATTTAGGGGGATTGTTTTGTTGGTGTATTGCTGTTTGTTGAGATACACCTTGTCAAATAAATTGGAAGCTTAAAGTTCCTCTTGGAATCGTCTCGTCTCAGTACTGTTGTATTACATCTCCTGATCATGAGTCTTGTGTCAGAACAGTGTAAGGGAAGCCAGGAGCGCCTCGAAAACGCTCAACTCTGTGCCACAGGCTAGTGAAGAAAGGGGTTAGGAGTGTTTGACACTCACAGGTGCCTCACAGGCTAGTCATAAGCTGTGGGGACGCACAAGTCTCAAAACCCCCTTCATAAGCTGTGGACACAGTCTCTCCAGGAGTGCTCTTGCAGCACTCAGGGTACCTCACAGGCCAGGCATAAGCTGTGAGGGCAGAAGCCCAGAAAGAGACACCCAAGGCACAACACTCCCCAGAACCCCTTACACTTGTGTATCATTGCAACGGTCACCGGAAATGTGCCTTAATGCGGGCACAGAACGTGTCCGATATTAACTCCAGCCCTCAGTTTCCTCCATTTAGAAGAACCTGCGATGTAGGATCCTGCTCCCTACACTGCCAATACCGCCTGCTGCACCCTGGGTACGCCTGGCTTTTCAGACGTTTACTGGGGCAGGTATTTAAATAGGCGTTAGTGCCGAATTTTGCATCGGGGCGTGAGCAGAGCGTTGCACAACGATTGATGTCATGATCTCAGTGAAACTAGAGGGTGGGGCGGTAAGTTTTTGTGCTGCCGCAAACCATGAGCCAAATTTACCGGCCAGGTGGTAAAAGCTGGACGCCCGTCATAATGCCTAGAAAATTTTACTGCCTCTCCAGGGTGTTAACTGAGGCGCAAGCAAACCAAAAATCCAGCGCTATGTATGTCAAATTAGATTAGATCATGGCTGAACTGTACCTCGCCTGTATTTACCCGCCTGAGATCCATATCCCTTGAGGCCTTTACCTAACAAAAATCTATCAATCTCAGTCTTGAGAATTACAATTGACCCAGCCTTTTGGTGAGCGAGTTCCAGATTTCTACTTGCCTTTCTGTTAAAAAGTGTCTTCTGAATCCACCCCTGACTGGCCTGGCTCTAATTTTCAGATTGTGCCCCCTTGTTCTGGATTCCCCCATCAGAGGACATTATCTGTATCTACTCTATCAAATCGTTTAATAATTTTCAACACATTAATGAGATCCCCCTCAGTCATGCAAACTCAACACCTGAAATAGAAAAAGGTGTGAGCTGCCCTTGTGAAGATCGACGGATCAGCCACAGAAACGTAGCGATAAGTTCAGCCCCGCAATTTCTGGAGCGCTACTTCTCCGCTACCAGAGTAGTGCGGAAGTGACAGTATAACTTGATGCTGCTGGTTTGAAGTAGATTCTCCAGTTTAAAAGGATTATAATAAGAGCAAAGGTGCCTACAAAGCACAGTGATTGAAGAATTCTTCCAAAAGTTTTCAGACAGTGAGGCCCAGATTCTCTACTAAGGTACCCAGCAGCATCAAGTTTATACTGTCACTTCTGCACTGCTCTATTCTCAGGCATAGTTTAGCACTATCTTTATAAATGAGTTAGATGAAGGAATAGAGAACTGTATATCCAAGTCTGCTGACAAAACTAAGGGATTGAAATTGCCCTGTTCTGCACCTCCAGTTAGCCCCTCTGGGAGGCGCTAATGGGCACGAGCATGTTTTCTCCCGGGGGAGGGCGCTATAGACGTCTATGAAATTGTGCGGGACTTAGCGGAGACGTGAACACAGTAACGCATTGCCGTGCTAATAGCGTCCCGGGCCGCCGCACCTCCAGTGATGATGTCATCACCTTGTACGGTGACACCTTTGTGCCCCGCGGCGATCTCTTTCTGCTCCATGGTAGAAATTGGCCAGCATCCCGCAGGTCATGAACCGGGCCGACCTCCGCTCCCGGAGTGGAAGTTAAAGGGGAGGTGCACTGCGTTGCATGCCGCCATTTTTTTTCTTCGTCCGACTCACCGGTCGGTCCATGCTCCATCAATGTTACATGGTCTCGGCCGCCAACGTGCAGCCTGGCACTCCGTTTCAGTGCTGGGCTGTGATCACAGCACCACGCAGTCCTGGTTGACCAGTGGAGGCCATCAAAGGACCTGTAGAGTTCGCAGCGGCACGCCACTTTAACGGAAGGGGAGAGGCATTGAAACACATCAGTGGTACATGGAGAAACCACGTAGCACTGCTGATCCCGCTCACGTAGCGCCCTGGAAACTGTCCCAACAGGAAGTGGAGTGCGTGACATTGCGCTCCACTTTCTATGAGGGACGGTATCCCGAATTTCACGGCTGGAGCGGGACCTAGATTTTTGACAGGCAGGAGTATTAAGGGTTACGGAACAAAGGCGGATAGATGGAGTTATGGTACAGATCAGCCATGATCTAATTGAATGGTGGAACAGGCCCGAGGGGCTGAATGGTCAGCTCCTGTTCCTAGTTCCTATAACTAAAACTCGGTCTACTGTGGTTACTAATGTCATTAAAAAACAGAATTTTGCAATTCTGTAGAAGCAGCCTTCTCCTTTTCGAAAAGCAAATTATAATTTAAATGGAGAAAAATTGCAAAGTGCTGCAGTACAGAGGGATCTGGGGGTCCTTGTGCATGAAACACAAAAAGTTATATGCAGGTACAGCAAGTAATCAGGAAGGCAAATGGAATGTTGGTCTTTATTGCAAGGGGGATAGAGTTCAAAAGCAGAGAAGTCCTGCTACAACTGTACAGGGTATCGGTGACGCCACACCTAGAGTACTGCGTACAGTTTTGGTCTCCGTATTTAAGGAAGGATATACTTGCATTGGAGGCTGTTCAGAGAAGGTTCACTAGGTTGATTCCGGAGATGAGGGGGTTGACTTATGAGGATAGGTTGAATAGGTTAGGCCTATACACATTGGAGTTCATAAGAATGAGAGGTGATTTTATTGAAAGTTATAAGATAATGAGGGGGTTTGACAAGGTAGATGCAGAGAGGATATTTCCACTCTGGGGAAACTAAAACTAGGGGACATCATCTCAGAATAATGGTTCGTCCATTTAAAACTGGGATGAGGAGGAATTTCTTCTCTCAGAGGGTTGTAAATCTATGGAATTCTCTGCCCCAGAGAGCTGTGGAGGCTGGGTCATTGAATATATTTAAGGCAGAGATAGACAGATTTTTAAGCAATAAGGGAATAAAGGGTTATGGGAATCAGGCGGGGAAGTGGAGCTGAGTCTATGATCAGATAAGCCATGAGCTTATTAAATGGCAGAGCAGGCTCGAGAGGCCAGGTGGCCTACTCCTGCTCCTATTTCTAATGTTCTTATGTTGTTCTTATGTTCTTAAGAGAGGATGTTATTCCTTTGCGGTGTCAATACTTCAGGTATTTAAGAGAGTGAAGAGACCTTTGATTTGTTCACGGGACAGTTACCGAGCCAGCAGGGTGAAAACAACTTATTCCACAAGTGCAATATCGACTGTCCCACCACTGAGACTATGTGGGAAATTCTAACTCTCCCCAATCTTCAGTACTTGACTGAGCTCCATGACTGACTAGTAGTGTCACTAAGAAGCAAATTTATCAGAGTTAAAGCTTCAGATCCTTTCTGAGAAACAGACAGGAAACTGGTTGAGTTTAGGTTCACATGGATGGTCTTTGTCTATATTATCTGCAGTTCATTCAAGACATTGGATTCAGATAATTGCAAGATCTAAAACAAGTCCAAAGGTAGATAACATTCAAAGACTACCTGGCAAACTTTGCATCTTCTCTTCCACTAGGCTAACAGAGAACTTAGACATGTCTCCCACAATGGGGCCTCAAGGAAGCCTAGATGTGTCAGATATTCATAGATATCACAAGAGAAGTTAGCACACAACCCATTTACTTCTGGATCCTGGATTTGAAGTGAGCTCAGAGGGATGAGATGAAAGTCTCTACCATCTGTAAGGGCCCTGTGCAAAATGCGTTTGAGCAGTTTTGGTCCAGTTACTAACGGGATCAGGCCCACAGCATAAAATTGTTCATCAATTGGCACAAATAGGCACTAAATGGACAAGGTCATCCTGAGAGGCCAGAGGTTACATGGCATGAGGAATGACAAAAAAATCAGGCTGGTATACAAGGACATGATAGATCCAATTAGTAGTAAATATTAAACAAAAAGATCTTACAGAGAGAACGCTGTATTCTTGTCTGGAATCTGGAAGCTAGCAATCAGTTGGCTATTCATCGAAAATGGCAAGTGTTCGCAAAATGCAGCAATGGTCACTAAAAAGTGGAAATACCCATACAAACACCATGCAATTGTATTACATTCCTTTGCGTGCTTATTTTGGGCAGCCATTTGTTGTGTATGTATAACATAAGTATATACCCTGCACACTCAATGTACAGTTACATAATACCACTGAATGTATCTTCACACTGTATACACTATGCATGTACCACCAGGGGGTGCAACTGGTGGAAACCTAGGGGTCACCTGTACACGACAGGTAACCAGGTATAAAAGGGAGCTCACCTTACTGTACCCTCACTCAGGAGCTGTAATAAATGGACTAAAGTCACCACAGTCCAAGTACAATACCTTGCCTCATGGAATCATTACTAGAGTGCTTACAGACACAATAACTGGCGATGAGATTACGAATTTCCACTCGAAAACCTTTCAATAATTCACCAAAGGGGAAGATTGGGAAGCCTTTGTGGAAAGGCTCGAACACTTCTTTATTGCGAACGACCTGGCGCGAGACACATCGACCTCGTTGACTGATAAGCACAGAGCTATCCTGCTCAGCAGTTGTGGACCCACCATCTATGGTCACGTCAGGGACTTGCTAGCCACAGAGAAGACAACAACCAAAATGTACGCGGAGCTCATAATGATGATACAGGAACAGCTCAAACCTAAAGAGAGTTCTACACACACCGGCGGCCCGAAGGCCAAGAGATCGCAAAATATGCTGCAGACCTCAGATGATTGGCTGCACCGTGTGATTTTGGCGACCACCTCATTGAAGTCCTGAGGAACATTTCATTATTGGAATTGGTCACGAGGGCCTTCTCCACAGGCTGCTTTCGGCGGACACCACGGTCACCCTGCAGAAGGCAATTAATGTGAGCCAGGCATTCATGGTCTCGGCCTGTGATTCCAAGCAGATGACTCACCCCCAGGACTCTAACCTAACAAGTACTGTGAACCGACTGACGCCTTTTTGAGGCAACTCTGCTACAAGCGGTCTCTCTCAGTGTAGGGAGAGCAGAACCCCGAGTCCCGCAACCCTGAGTCCACCATATGGGGCCAACTGGCGCTGTGGAGGAAATCATAGGGCCCACCAGTGCCGCTACAAAGACTATATTTGCAAAGCCTGTAACATGAAGGGCCACCTACAGAGAAAGTGCAAAAGAAATTTTACTCACCGAGTCGCTGAAGAGTTGGTTGATCATCCGGACTCCAGCGACGATGAAGAGAGAGCCCATGAGGCAGCTCAGCCCCAGGAAGAGGTGTGCGGAGTGTTTACCTGCTCCACCAAGAGTTCTCCGTTGAAAATGGAAGTTGAAATCAACGGTGTTCCAGTCTCGATGTAGGTGGACACAGGGGCGAGCCAATCGCTGATGAATCAGGTGGCCTTTGAGAAACTCTGGGACAGTCTAAGCGAACGACCTAAAATGCTCCCAATCCATGTGAAGCTGCTCACCTGCACAAACGACACCATCCCAGTCGTTGGTGGCATGGATGTCCAGGTGTACCACGGCGGCGCAATGCACAAGCTACCTTTGTGGATCATCGCTGGTGATGGTCCAACGCTGCTTGGAAGAAAATGGATGAAACAAATCCAAATCTGTTGGAGCCGGGAAAACCTCCAGGCCCCGGCGATCGACGTCCTATGTGGCCCCAAATTTGGATCCAGCACAACACCTGAAGATCCAACCGTCCACTCGACTGCGTGGTGACGACACAGATCGTTCAACCCAATGGCGAGATGATCCAGCCCAAACGACCCAACCTTACCTTCCAGGCTCCAGTGGCAGGACTCCGGAGAAAGAAGATCGGTGCAGAAGGTAACTTCTCTGTTTCCGTGGCAGAACCTGGGGAGAAAAGGATCACAGCAGCCTACCTCGTGGAGAGAAAGAAGATGGCGCCCGCACCATGAGGTGAAGCGCCTGAAGTAATGATGGTGGCGGCCAGACCACAAGGGGCAGCGTTGATGGAGCAATATGTGATGCCGAGCAACGAACCGGATTGGGATAAAGATTGCAAGGCCCTCTTAAAGGAGACCGGCAACCCATCACATTAAAGGGACAGTTCCACTCTTTGTACAGTGATGCCGGTAATACACATGGAAACGATGTAATTGACAAATGCAAGTATGTCAATGTAACTTTGTACAGCGATGCCAGTAGTACACATGGAAAAGATGTAATTGACAAATACAAAGGCAACTAACAGTGTCGAGTCGGGTGATTGCGGTCGGAGCCAATGTATTATGACTGGAAATGAAGAAATGTTGTGTGATGCCAGGTTCTACATGTACGCTGACAAAACCAAGGGCAACCTCCCATCGGAAGCATTCAGGTCCAGTGGGCTACCCAATCATGTAGCCTGCACCTCCGGGACCAATGTGATGCCCCAGGGAGCGTGGCCACACACAGAGGGAGCACACCAACTGAAGGGCCAGCGATCAGCGGATGGCAATGGTACCACTACTGGCACTCTGCCCCAGATCGACTCTACCTCTCTGGCCATCAGGGCCAGTACTGGGAGCAAGAGGCTAGCACCCTCCAGCCCTCCCAACGGGACCTGGGATGACCAGGCTCCCACTACCGCTGAAGAGCAGCAGGGAGACACTGCAGCCCTCAAAGGAGGACAGGGAGGCCACACATTCCTGTAGCTCTGCCCAACACTAGGCAACTGCAAAGGCCCTGAGACCCAGCCACGTGAGCGATCCGAGCCCACCCAGCTGGCAGGGGGCGCAGCGCCGCCATCAGACAACCTGGACACAGTCCAATTACTGTGGAACTAGCGTCCTCACCCACCCATACCTACACCCCAGGGGCAAGATTGTGATACCACATATGTACCTTACCTGTAAAATGTACTTGTTCCACTACTGCTAAACCCAAACAGTGATGTAATTCTTTTTTTGGTTCTTTCCTTCGGTACATGTATGCACATGCAGGTGTTGAGCCACACACATGGTCTATGTATGGGGGGGTGGGGGGGGAAATAGATGTATGTCGCCATGGACACACATGAATCACACCCAGAACCCACTCAACCCACAACCATCCACTGCTGACCATTTCCCAATGTTGTGGCAATAAGGACTTGGGGGTCCACAGGGAGAGAGCCAAGCCAAAGCATAGACAAGGTGCAAGGGCTTTGGGCACTCAAGTCTAGGGCAAGAGCACACAGTGCAAAGGCCAGTGGCTCAAGACTTAGAAGGGAGTGATGTTGTGTATGTATAACATAAGTATATATCCTGTGTACTCAATGTACAGTTACATAAGACCATTGAATGTATCTTCACACTGTATACACTATGCATGTACCACCAGAGGGTGCAACTGGTGGAGACCTAGGGGTCACCTGTACAGGACAGGTAACCAGGTATAAAAGGGAGTTCACCTTACTGTACCCTCACTCAGGAGCTGTAATAAATGGACTAAGGTCACCACAGTTCAAGTACAATACCTTGCCTCGTGGAGTCATTACTAGAGTGCTTACAGACACAATACCATTACCCATATAAACTAACACCTATGCAAAAGTAACACAGACAGGAATGCAGCAACGTTCCCGCTCAGCTATCCGGAGGTCCCACGCAAGTCGCTCACTGGTTTTTCAATGGGAGATTATGCACATGCTCAAAATTTTGAATAGGCCGTGCAGCCCATTAAAGGGACAGCGCACCCCAAAAAAGAAATGAGGGTGAACATTGGAATGCAGTAAGGCCATAGAAGCCGTAGAATTTCTATGTGGGCCCACTGATCTCCCCGCTGTGACTTCGGTGGGAATGTCCATCTGCAATGCTGAACTGGGGCTTCTGCCAATCTTCATCAAAATTATGGCAGGAGATTGGAAGAACCCCTGTGGAAATTGCATGCATAAATGTTTGATTAATTTATGCCTTTGCAACAATTTTCTATGATTGTAACACTACCATTAGTACAACTTAGGTCAAACTTTTGATTTGAATTTTTTTGTCCAAATAAGCTCATACTTTCCCCATTGCATTCAGAAATTTATAGAGATGAAAATTTAGTGTTCTTTCTACTTTCTTTTTCTCAGAGGGTTGTAAATCTGTGGAATTCTCTGCTCCAGAGAGCTGTGAAGGCTTGGTCAGTGAATATATTTAAGGCGGAGATAGACAGATTTGTGAACGATTGGGGAGTCAAGGGTTATGTGGAGCGGGTGGGGAAGTGGAGCTGAGTCCATGATCAAATCAGCCATGGTGGAGCAGGCTCGAGGGGCTAAATGGCCTACACCTGCTCCTATTTCTTATGTTCTTTACTTCTTTGATTAACAAAGTTCCCCATCTTACACATGGCTACAATGATGCCTCATCAGAAAGGATGGCTCAGTCGCTGATATCTCACCTGAGGGGTAAGCTTCCCAACCCGCTGCGTGATTGGTTCATTCATGATCACCTCCACCTTGCAGCTGTCCTTCTCCTTCGGGATGTTGAACTGTAGGTCCTCCTCCGAAAGAAACACAGACTGCCCCTTGGAAACTGTTATGCCATGATTCACTTGGAGAAAGGAAGGGGCAATGCATCTCCAAAGGCACAGATGCAGAAGGAATGCAGACTGTTTCCAGTAATGCTTCATTTTAACTGAGTCAGGCTCACGTAACAACACCTTCAAACTTCTCAGCTTTTCACAAACTGCTGTTCAATGTACTTCCCATCAAAGCAAAGCCCAGCGTCAAAAAGCTTACTCTGGAAAGAGATGTATTCGCCAGGATTTAAGGCCAATCTTGGAGAGTCAACCTCCCTAAAGCAGAACTCAGGAGTAGCAGCAACTGATGTGCGTCAGAATAGTTCAGGTTCCTGCAGCCCTGAAAAATAGAGAAAATAATGATTTTTTTGTGATTTGTTTCTAAAGCAGATACACAGCTTTCTGTTGTTCCTCCTGCTGGTCCCAGGTTACAGCTAATGTCACTCTGAACATATGAACATGCAGTGTCAACCCTCTTTCCTGGAGGATTTGTGCTCAAAGCATCTCCAAGGCAATGGGGTTAACATTGAGAAATAAGCATGTGGGGCAAAACCTACCTAACTTAGAATCATAGAATCATAGAAGTTTACAGCATGGAAGGAGGCCATTTCGGCCCATCATGTCCGTACCGGCCAACAAGAGGCTATCCAGCCTAATCCCACTTTCCAGCTCTGCGTCCGTAACCCTGTAGGTTATGGCATTTCAAGTGCACATCCAAGTACTTTTTAAACATGGCGAGGGTTTCTGCCTGTACCACCCTTTCAGGCAGTGAGTTCCAGACCCCCACAACCCTCTGCATGAACAAATTTCCCCTCAAATTCCCTCTAAACCTTTTACCAATTACTTTAAATTTATATCCCCTGGTTGTTGACCTCTCTGCTAAGGGAAATAGGCCCTTTCTATCCATTATATCAAAGCCCCTCATAATTTTATACACCTCAATGAGGTTTCCCCTTAGCCTCCTCTGTTCCAAGAAAAACAAATCCAGCCTATCCAATCTGTCCTCATAGCTAAGATTCTCCACTCGCAGCAACAAATTTGTAAATCTCCACTGTACCCTCTCCAGTGCAGTCATGTCCTTCCTGTAATGCGGTGACCAGAACTGCACACAGTACTCCAGCTGTGATCTAACCAGTGTTTTATACAGTTCCAGCATAACCCCCTTGTTCTTATACTCTATGCCTCGGCTAATAAAGGCAAGCATTCCATATGTCTTCTTAACTACCTTATCTACCTGGCTTGCTACCTTCAGGGATCTGTAGACATGCACTCCAAGGTCCCTTTGTTCCTCTACACTTCTCAGTGTCCTACCATTTAATGTGTATTCCCTTTCCTTGTTAGCCCTCCATAAATGCATTACCTCACACTTCTCCGGATTAAATTCCATTTGCCACTGTTCTGCCCACCTAACCAGTTGATTGATAACTTCCTGCAGTCCGCAGCTTTCTCCTTTATTATCAACTACACAGCCGATTTTAATATCATCTGAAAACTTCTTAATCTTAACCCCTATATTCAAGTCTAAATCATTGATGTATACCACAAAAAGCAAGGGACCTAGTACTGAGCCCTGTGGAACTCCATTGGAAACAGCCTTTCAGTCACAAAAACACCCATCGATCATTACTCTTTGCTACCTGCCTCTGAGCCAATTTTGGATCCAACTTGCCACTTTGCCCTGGGTCCCATGGGCTTTTACTTTCGTGACCAGTCTGCCATGTGGAACCTTATCAAAAGCTTTGCTAAAATCCATATACACTACATCATATGCACTGTCCTCATCAACTCTCCTGGTTACCTCCTCGAAAATTTCAATCAAGTTAGTCAGACATGACCTTCCCTGAACAAATCCGTGCTGACTGTCCCTGATTAATACATGTCTTTCTAAATGTAAATTTATCCTGTCCTTCAGGATTGTTTCCAATAATTTTCCCACCACTGAGGTTAGGCTGACTGGCCTGTAATTACTTGGCCTATCCCTTTCTCCCTTCTTAAACACGGGTACCACATTAGCAGTCCCCCAGTTCTCTGGCATCACACCTGAAGCCAGAGAGGACTGGAAAATTATGATCAAAGCCTCTGCTAATTCGTTTTTTGCTTCGCTTAAAACTCTGGGATATATTTCATCCAGGCCTGGGGACATATTCACTTTCAAAGCTGCTAAACCCTTTAATACCTCCTCTCTCAGTATGTTTATTTCATCTAATATCTCACATTACTCCTCCCCGACAGCATTGTCTGCATCGCCCCTCTCTTTTGTGAAAACGGACGCAAAGTATTCATCTTTCTCCTCCACACGCAGATTACCCTCATGGTCTCTAATAGGCCCTACCCTTTCTTTAGTTATCCTCTTGCTCTTAATATATTTATAAAACATCTCTGGATTTTCCTTGATTTTACTTGGCAGGAATTTTTCATGCTCTCGCTTTGCTTTTCTAATATCCTTTTTAATTTCACCCCTGGACTTTCTGTACTCCTCGAGAGATTCTGCAGTATGCAACTTGGTGTGATATATTCACAGAGCACAGCACACACACCTAACATGGCAGGCAGCTCTGTCGCAAGTCTCCGGAAATCTGCCGGTTCTGTTTATTATTAACTATGCAGTTGCAGTACACAATACGTCCAAATCCACAGTGTGGAGCTACAAACATTACAAGCTTATAAACATTACACTTCTCCCTCATTAATAAAAAAGCCATCATAACAAACATCAGACATAACCTTCATGTTTATACATAACACAGGATATAAATTTTTTTTTTCCATATTTACAAATTTAACTTCACTACTTGTTTTCTGTTTCGAAGAGGATACCTTCGCTCTCGAACAGAATCTTCCAAACATGGTGTCGAATCTAAACTCATTCGAGGCTCATCCTGAGGAACGTTTTCCTCCATGGAATTTCCTTGATTTTCATTTGAACTCACTCTAACTTCAGCTCTTTGTTTTCCTGACTCGGACTCAGACTTTCATTCTGATTCTCTCCTGGATTTGTTTCCAGTACATTGGATTCAGGATTTGCTACTGGTGTATCAAAACTATCTGATGAGTCAGAAATAATTGAATCATTCCCACCTTCAACTCCTTCCATATCTGCAGGTAAAATATGATCAATATGAACAAACCTAACCTGTCCATTATCAAACATCTTTACCAAATATGTACGAGGACCACATATCTTCACCACTCTTCCTAGTAACCACTTTAACCATTTATGGTGATGGTTCTTCACTCTCACCTTCTGGTTTAATTTCACACTTGTCTCTTTTACTCTACCTCTATCCTGAGTCTCTTTCTGTCTTAATTGTGTCTCTTATACGGACTGTGCCAAATTTGGCTTTAACAATGAGAATCTGGTTCGAGGCTGTCGTTTGAGAAACAACTCTGCTGGTGTTCTACCAGTAGTTGTATGAGGAGTATTTCGATATGTAATCAAAAAATTAGCACATCATGATCAATACTTGTCGACCCACATGGCAATCAGGAAGAACTGGCCAATAGTCGTAAGAAAAAAGTATGTTTAAAGTGCATTTGTCATCAGCTAAGTGAGATCAATATTATAACAGCTGTTTTGCAGTAACATTATAAATGCAGTTGTGAAAATTTTCTGCGCACATTTCATGGGGAAACTGTAAATATATTTGAAAAAATAGTGTATTTAAAATGTCGCTAGAATTTAGAATATTGTTACACATAGTGATAATGGGAATTCTTCCCCCCTCCCCCCCTGCCCATCGTGGCTTTGCTTTGATGTGCTTGGATCTCAGCCCAGTGGAAGCAGAAGGTTGTGGGTTCAAGTCCCACTCCAGGAAATTGAGCACAGAAATCTAGGCTGACACTGCAGTGCAGTGCTGAGGGAGTGCTGCACTGTCGGAGTTGTCATCTATATTAAATTAGATGTTAAACTGAGGTCTTGTCTGCCTCTCAGTGGATGTAAAAGACTGTTCACATCAGTGCATGGGAATTATACTTTTGTCTTGAACAATATTTGATCTCAGCCATGGCCCAATGGAAGCAGAAGGTTGTGGGTTCAAGTCCCACTCCAGGAACTCATGGATTATGAAGGGGGAGTCATGTTTGACAAATTTGCTGGAATTCTTTGAGGATGTAACGAACAGGGTAGATAAAGGGGAATCAGTGGATGTTGGGTATTTGGACTTCCAGAAGGCATTTGACAAGGTGCCACATAAAAGGTTACTGCACAAGATAAAAGTTCACAGGGTTGGGGGCAATATATTAGCATGGATAGAGGATTGGCTAACGAACAGAAAACAGAGAGTTGGGATAAATGGTTCATTCTCTGGTTGGCAACCAGTAACTAGTGGGGTGCCGCAGGGATCAGTGTTGAGACCCCAACTATTTACAATCTATATTAACGACTTGGAAGAAGGGACTGAGTGTAACGTAGCCAAGTTTGCTGATGATACAAAGATGGGAGGAAAAGCAATGTGTGAGGAGAACACAAAAAATCTGCAAAAGGACATAGACAGGCTAAGTGAGTGGGTAAAAATATGGCAGATGGAGTATAATGTTGGAAAGTCATGCACTTTGGCAGAAAAAAATCAAAGAGCTAGCTATTACTTAAATGGAGAAAGATTGCAAAGTGCCGCAGTACAGCGTTACCTGGAGGTACTTGTGCATGAAATGCAAAAGGATCATATGCAGGTACAGCAAGTGATCAGGAAGGCCAATGGTATCTTGCAAAGCGGATGGAGTATAAAAGCATGGAAGTCTTGCTACAGCTAAATAAGGTATTGGTGAGGCCAAACCTGGAATACTGCATGCAGTTTTGGTTTCCATATTTACGAAAGGATATATTTGCTTTGGAGGCAGTTCAGAGAAGGTTCACAAGATTGATTCCGAGGATGAGGGGGATGACTTATGAGGAAAAGTTGAATAGGTTGGGCCTCTACTGACTGGAATTCAGAAGAATGAGAGGTGATCTTATTGAAAATTATAAGATTATGAGGGGGCTTGACAAGGTAGATGCAGAGAGAATGTTTCCACTGATGGGGGAGACTAGAACTACAGGGCATGATCTTCGAATAAGGGGCCGCACATTTAAAACAGAGATGAGGAGAAATTTCTTCTCTCAGAGAGTTGTAAATCTATGGAATTCGCTGCCTCAGAGAGCTATGGAAACTGGGACAGTGAATAAATTTGACAGAAATAGAGTTTCTTAAACGATAAGGGGATAAGGGGTTATGGGGAGCGGGCGGGGAAGTGGAGCTGAGTCCATGATCAGATCAGCCATGATCTTATTGAATGGCGGAGCAGGCTCGAGGGGCCATATGGTCTACTCCTGTTCCTATTTCTTACGTTATGTTCTTATGTTCTATTTCATCATCATCATCCTAGGCAATCCCTCGGAATTGAGGAAGACTTGCTTCCACTCTTAACATGAGTTCTTAGGTGGCTGAACAGTCCAATATGAGAACCACAGACTCTGTCACAGGTGGGGCACATAGTTGTTGGGGGAAGGGGTGGGTGGAACTGGTTTGCCGCATGCTCTTTCCGCTGCCTGCGCTTGATTTCTGCATGCTCTCGGCGATGAGACTCGAGGTGCTCGGTGTCCTTCCGGATGCACTTCCTCCACTTAGGGCGGTCTTTGGCCAGAGACTCCCAGGTGTCAGTGGGGATGTTGCACTTTATCAGGGAGGCTTTGAGGGTGCCGTTGTAATGTTTCCTCTTCCCACCTTTGGCTCGTTTGCCGTGAAGGAGTTTCGAGTAGAGCGCTTGCCTTGGGAGTCTTGTGTCTGGCATGTGTATAATGTGGCCTGCCCAGCGGAGCTGATCAAGTGTGGTCAGTGCTTCAATGCTGGGGATGTTGGCCTTGCCGAGGACGCTGATGTTGGTGCGTAATACCTCCAGGGGATTTGTAGGATCTTGCGGAGACACCGTTGGTGGTATCTCTCCAGCGACTTGAGGTGTCTGCTGTACATGGTCCATGTCTCTGATCCATACAGGAGGGCAAGTATTACCACAGCCCTGTAGACCATGAGCTTGGTGGCAGTTTTGCGGGTCTGGTCTTCAAACACTCGTTTCCTCAGGCAGCTGAAGGCTGCACTGGCGCACTGGAGGTGGTGTTGAACCTCGTCGACAATGCTTGCTCTTGTTGATAAGAGACTCCCGAGGTATGGGAAATGGTCCATGTTGTTGAGGGCCGCGACATGGATCTTGATGACTGGGGAGCAATGCTGTGCGGCGAGGACAGGTTGGTGGAGGACCTTTGTCTTACGGATGTTTAGCGTAAGCCCATGTTTTCGTGTGCCTCAGTAAATACATCGAGCTATGTCCTGGAGTTCAGCCTCTGTATGTAGCTCGACAACAGGGGTCAGGGTGGTCTTGGACCTGGCCTGGAGACGGCGAAGGTTGAACAGGTTCCCACTAGTTCTGTAGTTTAGTTCCACTCCAGCGGGGAGCTTGTTGACTATGAGGTGGAACATGGCAGCGAGGAAGAATGTGATGAGGGTTGGGGCAATGACGCAGCCCTGTTTGACACTGGCCCGAACATAGATTGGGTCTGTAATGGACCCGTTGGTAAGGATCACGTCCTGTATGTCGTCATGGAGTAGGCGGAGGATGGTGACAATATATTTATCCCTCAATCAACATCAGTAAAACAGATTACCTGGTCATTTATTTCATTGCTGTTTGTGTGACCTTAAAAAAGGAAGCAGACAGAAAGCAGGAAACTATAGACCAGTTATCCTAACATCTGTTATTGGGAAAATGCTAGAGTCCATTATTAAGGAAGCAGTAGCAGGACATTTGGAAAAGCATAATTTAATCAAGCAGTGTCAGCATGGTTTAATGAAAGGGAAATCATGTTTGACAAATTTGCTGGCATTTTTTGAGGATGTAATGACCAGGGTGGATAAGGGGGAACCAGTGGATGTGGTGTATTTGGATTTCCAGAAGGCATTCGATAGGTGCCATATAAAAGGTTACCGCACAAGATAAAATTTCACAGGGTTGGGGGTAATATATTAGCACGGATAGAGGATTGGCTAACTAACAGAAAACAGAGAGTCGGGATAAATGGGTCATTTTCCGATTGGCAGTGACTAATGGTGTGCCGCAGGGATCAGTGCTGGGTCCTCAACTATTTACAATCTATATTAATGACTTGGATGAAGGGACCGAGTGTAATGTAGCCATGTTTGCTGATGATACAAAGATGGGTGTGAAAGCACACAAAAAATCTGCAAAAGGATATAAACAGGCTAAGTGAGTGGGCAAACATTTAGCAGATGGAGTATAATGTGGGAAAATGTGAGGTTATACACTTTGGCAGAAAAAATAGAAAAGAAAATTATAATTTAAATGGAGAAAAATTCTAAAGTGCTGCAGTACAGAGGGACCTGGGGGTTCTTGTACATGAAACAAAACGTTAGTATGCAGGTACAGCAAGTAATCAGGAAGGCAAATGGAATGTTGGCCTTTATTGCAAGGGGGATAGATTATAAAAGCAGAGAAGTCCTGCTATAACTGCGCAGGGTATTGGTGAGGCCACACCTACAATGTGTACAGTTTTGGTTTCCGTATTTAAGGAAGGATATGAATGGCAGGCAGTTACTGCAGGGGTGCCGCAGGGCTCAGTGCTGGGACCCCAGCTCTTTACAATATACATTAACGATTTGGAGGAAGGAATAGAGTGTAATATCTCCAAGTTTGCGGATGACACTAAACTGGGTGGCAGTGTGAGCTGTGAGGGGGATGCTAAGAGGCTGCAGGGTGACTTGGACATATTAGGTGAGTGGCAGATGCAGTATAATGTGGATAAATGTGAGGTTATCCATTTTGGGGGCAAAAACACGAAGGCAGAATATTATCTGAATGGTGGCAGACTAGAAAAAAGAGAGGTTCAACGAGACCCGGGTGTCATGGTTCATCAGTTACTGAAAGTGGGCACGCAGTTACAGCAGGTGGTAAAGAAGGCAAATGGTATGTTGGCCTTCATAGCTAGGGGATTTGAATATAGAAGCAGGGAGATTTTACTGCAGTTGTACAGGGCCTTAGTGAGGCCTCACCTGGAATATTGTGTTCAGTTTTGGTCTTCTAGTCTGAGGAAGGACGTTCTTGCTATTGAGGGAGTGCAGTGAAGGTTCACCAGACTGATTCCAGGGATGGCTGGACTATCAAATGAGGAGAGACTGGATCAACTGGGCCTTTATTCACTGACGTTTAAAAGGATGAGAGGGGATCTCATAGAAACATACAAGATTCTGACAGGACTGGACAGGTTAGATGCGGGAAGAATGTTCTCGATGTTGGGGGAAGTCCAGAAGCAGGGGACATAGTCTTAGAATAAGGGGTAGGCCATTTAGGACTGAGATGAGGAGAAACTTCTTCACTCAGAGAGTTGTTGACCTGTGGAATTCCCTGCCGCAGAGACTCGTCAATGCCAGTTCATTGGATATATTCAAGATGGAGTTAGATATGGCCCTTACGGTTAAGGGGATCAAGGGCTATGGAGAGAAAACAGGAAAGGTGTACTGAAGGAATGATCAGCCATGACCTTATTGAATGGCGGTGCAGGCTCGAAGGGCCGAATGGCCTACTCCTGCACCTATTTTCTATGTTTCTATGTTTCTATGATATACTTGCATTGGAGGCGGTTCAGAGGAGGTTCACTGGGTTGGCTCTGGAGATGAGAGGATTGACTTATGAAGATAGGTTGAGTAGGTTGGGCCTATCCACATTGGAGTTCAGGAGAATGAGAGATGATCTTATCAAAACATTTAAGATAATGAGGGGGCTCAACAAGGTGGATGCAGAGAGGATATTTCCATTCATAGGGAAAACTAGAACTAGGGGACATAGTCTCAGAATAAGGGGCCGCCCATTTAAAATTGAGATGAGGAGGAATTTCTTTCCTCAGAGAGTTGTGAATCTATGGAATTCTCTGCCCCAGAGAGCTGTGGAGGCTGGGTCATAGAATATATTTAAGGCGGAGATAGACAGATTTTTGAGCAATTAGGGAATAAAGGGTTATGGGAAGCGGGCAGGGAAGTGGAGCTGAGACCATGATCAGATCAGCCATGATCTTATTAAATGGCGGAGCAGGCTCGAGAAGCCAGGTGGCCTACTCCTGCTCCTATTTCTTATATTCTTATGTTCTTATGACCTTGCTGTGCTCAAAATTGGCTGCCTCATTTCCTACATTACAACAGTGACTACACTTTAAATGTACTACTTTACAGTGAAGCACTTTGGGACGTCTTGTGATCGTGAAAGATGCTATATAAATGTGTTTTTTTTCTCATTCTTTACTGATACTAAAAGTTGGCCATTAATTAAAGGGAAAATGTCATAGCTGTCGACCTAAATTCTACAACACTAGACAAAAACAGACAAAGAACCTTCTTATATGATGACACCAACATACAAGCTCGACTGTCAACAGCTTTGCAAGATCTCCGGAGTAGCTCACAACATATTAAGCACTCAAACCTTGTAAACAATAGCCTAATGTTTTCCTCGAAAAGCACACACCAAGAGTCATTTAAGGCAATCTGGAAACTCACAGACAGGTACTGAGACTACGGGTACTAAATGTTGTATTTCTTCCGATTACAGTCTGTTAATATTGACTTTACAATCGGCCTGTTTTCTAAAATACTGAATTCTCTCGCCCCTCCACTGGGTGGCATTCCACAGCAAACATTTCATAACATTGAACATGAGAACTTTCGAGTAACATCTCATTCCTATCACTGCTCAAGCTGTATGAATCAACAATTAGTTTGAGCTGAGATAAATGTAGGACAGACAACATAATCCATAAATAAATAATCTTCCTAAATACTCACAAGAATATGCCAGTGAACTCCAATTTTCATTCAGTTTACCCAATGGTTTTGGCGAAACCAATAAGCGGGAGAGCTCTAGGAGATGCTTCTATGGTCTTACATATGATAGTGGTTGCAGCCTGTGTCTGTGTTATAGTAATTACTCTTTTGACGTCAGTTGTCCCCAGCTTACAGGGAACTTCATGGAAATGAGCCAAATCATTCTGGTGTACTTCATAAATCTGAGCAACATTGTCTGCACGAAAGCTTAGCCTCGACATTTCCTCACTAAACTACAGGTCTTTACAAGCCAGGAAAGTACAATTTTTGAATGACAAAAAATCTTTTGTGCCAGCCTCGACACTGCAAATCTACAGTACATTCCCTTGCAACTACTCTTGGTAAAGTATTAAAACCCTTTAAAGAGGCAATTGCCACGAGATTTGACACCTTAGCGCTGGCATTTAAGGTTGGCCCCAGTGCAACAATGGCGGCCGCCTTGCTTCCAGCGACTTCGGGCGTGGGTGGTGGCGGTCGCCATTTTGGGCAGGCCGGTAGCATGGCCGTCACCTGCGTACGGCGGTTGCATTCAAATGAGACAGATTGTGCCGTCAATCAGTGTGTAATGCTGGTCTGATGCATAACCTGCCATTTTGGATGTCGCCATTCCAATCAATGCTCTCCGCACATCACGAACAGCTGAAAATGCATTCAGCTGTTTGAGAGAGCCCCCACCAGTGGTATTTAAAGGGACCAGCAACAGGTAATTCTGATTTCTACTGGCTCTGTGAAAGTTTGTGAACTGTTTGGAGCTTTCTAGAGTTGTTTGAAGTTGGTGAGTGAGGGAGTGTTGGTGCAAGTGGAGAACACCTTGTTTCTCATTGAGTGGGTTCCGCTCACATCACTTGCTCCCAGCCTACCTCCTGCTCGAGTATGACAGGGAGATGGAGTGGAGGCTGCTCACAGAGGGAAGAGGAAGGGATAGAGTACTCTCAGCAGGAGGCCTTACACACCTAGGGTCTTCCGAGAGCACTTCTCCTCCCTGCCCTTAAGCCAGAAGCCATGTATTATGAGGCTCCACTTCATCAAGGAGGTGGTCACAGAACTCTGCCACCTCCTGGCACCAGACCTGGAGCCTCAGAGCAGGGCAACGACTGCGGTGACAGTGGCCCTGAATTTCTTTGCCACCGATCCTTCCAGAAGAAATAGCTAACATCTCCCAGTTTGCCGTCCATCGCTGCATCCGGGAGATTCACAGAGGCTCTCTACTCCAGGAGAAGGGCTTTCATTGTTGTCTCTATAAATAGGGAGAAGCAGGCAGAGTGTGCACGTGGCTTTGCCAGGATAGCCGGCTTCCCCGTGGTGCAGGGCACCAGCGACTGAACACATGTGGCTTTGCATTTGCCGCAAATGATTCCTGAAATGTACCACAACCGCAAAGGCTACCACTCATTAATGTGCAGTTGGTGTGCAACCATGCCTAACAAGCCATCATGGTGAATGCCCACTATCCTGGCAGCAGCCATGAGGCCTTCATCCTGCGTCAGTCCATTGTCCCAGCAATCTTTCAGCCACCATGTCGAACCCAAGGGCGGCTGCTCAGAGACAAGGGCTATCCACTGTACACCTTGCTGATGACTCCCTTCTGCAACCCCACCACAATGACAGCCATGCTGCCATGAGGAACCTCATTTGAGCAAGCCATTGCGGTGCTCAAATAATGGTTCTGCTGCCTGGACCCCTCAGTAGGAGCCCTCCAGTACACGCCAGAGCGGGCATCCAATTTCGTGGTGGTCTGCAGCATCTTTCCTAACTTGGCCATCATGAGGCTGCAGCCCTTGTCACCACAGGTTCTGTCACTACTGCAGGAGGAGGAGGATGAAGAGGAGGAGGAAGAGGAGGAGTAGTAGGAGGAGAGAGGAGGCAGACATCAAATCCTCGTTCTGGACTGGCTGTCTGTGAGCGCATCATCAGATTCCGGTTCCTCTGAATAAAATCTCTGATCCCCATTGCTCAACACTTCCCCGCCTTACCTTCCCTCTGTCACGGAACATCACGGCGTCCTCTTGGGCACAAAGCTTAAATGAAAGCGACGTCAAAACAAACATTCCAAACATCATTTATAAATGATCATTTCAAATTTTACATAACAAGGTCATCTAACCACCCTTGTGCATTCCCTTAGCGCCTGTCTTCATGCGCCTTTGCCTGTCCTAATGCCCTTCCACCGTGCTACCCCAGAGGCTGCAGCATGGCTGGTGGAAGGCTGCTGACTTTCAGTGAGGGAGACTGCAGATGGCCTTGTAGGGTGACTTTGAGCAGATCTGGCCCTGGAAGGCTCGCCAGTGGACTGCACCACCTCGGCCTGGGCGGTAGCAGTCTGGGCTGGCTGATTGACTGGTAGTAGCAAGGGCAGTGGTGGAGTGGCAGTGGTGGGAGGACGAATGCTGTCATCCTGAGAGAAGACAGCAGGTCCGTGCTCCACGGAGCCACTGCCCATCCCTTGGGGCAGTGCTTCAGTATTCCTGTTGGAGGACAGGTTGCTGTACTGCTGTGAAACCCTGCAACCCCTTTCCACACTGGGAAACACAGCCATGATGACAGCAGTCTGTGCTTGTGTGGCAGCACGCTGAGCCTACATGAAAACAATCTGAGCTTATACTGCAGCAGTCAGATTTTGGGTCGCTTCCGCTTGTGCTGCAATGGAAGCTGTGAGATTGCCCATCACACCCAGCATCATTGTTGGGTCCACAAGTCCCCTAATGGAGTTGCCCATCACTTCCATTCTTCAAATTATGGGCTCCAAGCTTCATGCAAAGCCCCGTTCAATACAGACTCCTCCATGTTCCTTGACAGTGACAAGAGGCTCTCTGGCACGCCAACCATTGCACCAAGCATTGGTCTATGCATTCCCATCACCCTTCTTCTGAAGGCCTCCCCATCGAGGTCCTCATCCGAGTCCTGTGCAGCAGAACTTGTGTGCAAACTCGCCCTCCGCAGAGCTGTCACATGAGCTACAATTTCCTCCAGGCCTGGCTGCAGCCAACTCGCGACCAATGAGTCACCATCCCGCCTCTATACTACCCTGGTGCATGGGAGTGTTAGATCGAGGGATGAAGCCTCGTCTTCTCCATCACTCTCCTCCTTTAGTTGTTCATGCACTAGTTGGGCTGTCGGCAGTTTTTGGGTATCTGAAAGAAGAAAAACACAAGGTTCAGGTTGTGGTGAGGGGAATGGGAGGGGGGAAAACAAGGTCTGCATGCTTACATCATTTGCAGCTTGCAAGTAAGAATAGATTGTGTGATGAGGGGGAAATGGAATGTGAGAAGAAGGAGCATGCCATCATCAATGCTGTTTGCCACAGCCTCACTGATGGTCCCTCCATTTATCTCCAGCACAGTGACCTCCAGCGCAGCAAGGTTGCGCAGCTATGCTTGCCCCCTACCTGTGAACCACCTTTCCCTGTAAGAGAAAGGGAAGTGTGTCAGTGAGTGTGGTGCAGTGTGTTTGGGTGAAGTGTGTCAGTGAGTGTGGTGCAGTGTGTTTGGGTGAAGTGTGTCAGTGAGTGTGGTGCAGTGTGTTTGGGTGAAGTGTGTCAGTGAGTGTGGTGCAGTGTGTTTGGGTAAAGTGTGTCAGTGAGTGTGGTGCAGTGTGTTGGGGTGAAGTGTGTCAGTGAGTGTGGTGCAGTGTGTTTGGGTGAAGTGTGTCAGTGAGTGTGGTGCAGTGTGTTTGGGTGAAGCGTGTCAGTGAGTGTGGTGCAGTGTGTTTGGGTGAATTGTGTCAGTGAGTGTGGTGCAGTGTGTTGGGGTGAAGCGTGTCAGTGAGTGTGGTGCAGTGTGTTTGGGTGAAGTGTGTCAGTGAGTGTGGTGCAGTGTGTTTGGGTGAAGCGTGTCAGTGAGTGTGGTGCAGTGTGTTTGGGTGAATTGTGTCAGTGAGTGTGGTGCAGTGTGTTGGGGTGAAGTGTGTCAGTGAGTGTGGTGCAGTGTGTTTGGGTGAAGTGTGTCAGTGAGTGTGGTGCAGTGTGTTTGGGTGAAGTGTGTCAGTGAGTGTGGTGCAGTGTGTTTGGGTGAAGCGTGTCAGTGAGTGTGGTGCAGTGTGTTTGGGTGAAGTGTGTGAGTGAGTGTGGTGCAGTGTGTTTGGGTGAAGTGTGTGAGTGAGTGTGGTGCAGTGTGTTGGGGTGAAGTGTGTCAGTGAGTGTGGTGCAGTGTGTTTGGGTGAAGTGTGTCAGTGAGTGTGGTGCAGTGTGTTTGGGTGAAGTGTGTCAGTGAGTGTGGTGCAGTGTGTTTGGGTGAAGCGTGTCAGTGAGTGTGGTGCAGTGTGTTTGGGTGAAGTGTGTGAGTGAGTGTGGTGCAGTGTGTTTGGGTGAAGTGTGTGAGTGAGTGTGGTGCAGTGTGTTGGGGTGAAGTGTGTCAGTGAGTGTGGTGCAGTGTGTTTGGGTGAAGTGTGTCAGTGAGTGTGGTGCAGTGTGTTTGGGTGAAGTGTGTCAGTGAGTGTGGTGCAGTGTGTTTGGGTGAATTGTGTCAGTGAGTGTGGTGCAGTGTGTTTGGGTGAAGTGTGTCAGTGAGTGTGATGCAATGTGTTTGGGTGAAGTGTGTGAGTGAGTGTGGTGCAGTGTGTTTGGGTCAAGTATGTCAGTGAGTGTATATGCAATGTGTTTGGGTGAAGTGTGTCAGTGAGTGTGGTGCAGTGTGTTTGGGTCACGTGTGTCAGTGAGTGTGGTGCAGTGGGTTTGGGTGAAGTGTGTCAGTGAGTGTGGTGCAGTGTGTTTGGGTGAATTGTGTCAGTGAGTGTGGTGCAGTGTGTTTGGGTGAAGTGTGTCAGTGAGTGTGATGCAGTGTGTTTGGGTGAAGTGTGTCAGTGAGTGTGGTGCAGTGTGTTTGGGTGAAGTGTGTCAGTGAGTGTGATGCAATGTGTTTGGGTGAAGTGTGTCAGTGAGTGTGGTGCAGTGTGTTTGGGTGAAGTGTGTCAGTGAGTGTGGTGCAGTGTGTTTGAGTGAAGTGTGTCAGTGAGTGTGGTGCAGTGTGTTTGGGTGAAGTGTGTCAGTGAGTGTGATGCAATGTGTTTGGGTGAAGTGTGTCAGTGAGTGTGGTGCAGTGTGTTTGGGTGAAGTGTGTCAGTGAGTGTGGTGCAGTGTGTTTGAGTGAAGTGTGTCAGTGAGTGTGGTGCAGTGTGTTTGGGTGAAGTGTGTCAGTGAGTGTGATGCAATGTGTTTGGGTGAAGTGTGTGAGTGAGTGTGGTGCAGTGTGTTTGGGTGAAGTGTGTCAGTGAGTGTGGTGCAGTGTGTTTGGGTGAAGTGTGTCAGTGAGTGTGGTGCAGTGTGTTTGGGTGAAGTGTGTCAGTGAGTGTGGTGCAGTGTGTTTGGGTGAATTGTGTCAGTGAGTGTGGTGCAGTGTGTTTGGGTGAAGTGTGTCAGTGAGTGTGATGCAATGTGTTTGGGTGAAGTGTGTGAGTGAGTGTGGTGCAGTGTGTTTGGGTCAAGTATGTCAGTGAGTGTATATGCAATGTGTTTGGGTGAAGTGTGTCAGTGAGTGTGGTGCAGTGTGTTTGGGTCACGTGTGTCAGTGAGTGTGGTGCAGTGTGTTTGGGTGAAGTGTGTCAGTGAGTGTGGTGCAGTGTGTTTGGGTGAAGTGTGTCAGTGAGTGTGATGCAGTGTGTTTGGGTGAAGTGTGTCAGTGAGTGTGGTGCAGTGTGTTTGGGTGAAGTGTGTCAGTGAGTGTGATGCAATGTGTTTGGGTGAAGTGTGTCAGTGAGTGTGGTGCAGTGTGTTTGGGTGAAGTGTGTCAGTGAGTGTGGTGCAGTGTGTTTGGGTGAAGTGTGTCAGTGAGTGAGGTGCAGTGTGTTTGGGTGAAGTGTGTCAGTGAGTGTGGTGCAGTGTGTTTGAGTGAAGTGTGTCAGTGAGTGTGGTGCAGTGTGTTTGGGTGAAGTGTGTCAGTGAGTGTGGTGCAGTGTGTTTGGGTGAAGTGTCAGTGAGTGTGGTGCAGTGTGTTTGGCTGAAGTGTGTCAGTGAGTGTGGTGCAGTGTGTTTGGGTCAAGTATGTCAGTGAGTGTGGTGCAGTGTGTTTGGGTGAAGTGTGTCAGTGAGTGAGGTGCAGTGTGTTTGGGTGAAGTGTGTCAGTGAGTGTGGTGCAGTGTGTTTGGATGAAGTGTGTCAGTGAGTGTGGTGCAGTGTGTTTGGGTGAAGTGTGTCAGTGAGTGTGGTGCAGTGTGTTTGGATGAAGTGTGTCAGTGAGTGTGATGCAATGTGTTTGGGTGAAGTGTGTCAGTGAGTGTGGTGCAGTGTGTTTGGGTGAAGTGTGTGAGTGAGTGTGGTGCAGTGTGTTTGGGTCAAGTATGTCAGTGAGTGTATATGCAATGTGTTTGGGTGAAGTGTGTCAGTGAGTGTGGTGCAGTGTGTTTGGGTCACGTGTGTCAGTGAGTGTGGTGCAGTGTGTTTGGGTGAAGTGTGTCAGTGAGTGTGGTGCAGTGTGTTTGGGTGAAGTGTGTCAGTGAGTGTGGTGCAGTGTGTTTGGGTGAAGTGTGTCAGTGAGTGTGGTGCAGTGTGTTTGGGTGAAGCTTGAGTGAGTGTGATGCAGTGTATTTGGATGAAGTTTGTCAGTGAGTGTGGTGCAGTGAGTTTGGTGATGCTCCTGTCATGTTTGAATAGCTGGCAGTGTGTGTAAGATGCGAGATGTGGGTGTGCGTCTTGCAGCAGTAGTAAGTGTGTGGGGGTGAGGTGAAGCTACTGATCAAGAAAGTTCTCCTGAACACACGTTAGAAATTTTTCCTCCTCTCTGTCCTTTACACTATTACATCCCAATTATAGGACCAAAGTTCATATGGTCACTGTTTGAGATTGCAGTTAGGCTGTATTTTCCCAACTACACTGCCGAGAGAGAACATAGACACTTTTACCACATTTTATACTTAATTTTGATTGACTTTGAAGTGAAGTAAATGTTCTAACATGTCAGAAAGCATAAACTTTGTCCTGCAAACCAGACCGAAAACAATTGAGCGAATTGCATGATTGCAAATTCCAGGAACGTCACAGTCAGATTTTTACCACACCATAAGCACTAAACTCCACTTCTAACCTAAACTTGGCCCGGGGGGCAGGGAGTGCTGTAAATGTTGTCTCCAATTCCAAAACCTAATCAGATAAAATTAGCTGGTATCTACATATTTGGATCGAGAACTCCTCCATGATACCGCCCGAAATCCTGGGTTGATGTTTTTTTGCAAATTGCAGGGAGGGAGGGATCACTTGCAACATTGACACAACTTGCCTCAGCTTGAGACTGGGGAGAAGGTCCAGCTGCAGAACCCAACCTGCAGCACAAATACTCTTTCATAACCACCCCAAGATCCTCTAGAAATGTTTTTGTTACTGCTTCTGTCACTTGAGACCAGTTTCAAACCAATTGCTTTCGCAACCCCCTGCTCCCACCCGCCTGCTCCCACAACCTGCTCCCAAACCCTGCTCCCACACCCTGCTCCCAAACCCCGGCTCCCACCCGCCTGCTCCCACAACCTGCTCCAAAACCCTGCTCCCACACCTTGCTCCCAACCCCCTGCTCCCACCCGCCTGCTCCCACAACCTGCTCCCAAACCGTGCTCCCACACCCTGCTCCCAACCCCCTGCTCTCACCCCCTGCTCGCACCCCCCTGCTCCCACACCTGCTCCCACACCCTACTCCCACAACCTGCTCCCAACTCCCTTCTCCCACCCCCTGCTCCCAACAACATACTTCCAACACCTTGCTCCCATTCCCCTGCTCCCATCCCTCTGAGTCCAACACCCATTTCCACATCCCTGCTCCCACTCCCCTGCTCCCATCCCCCCTGCTACCAATCGCCTGCTCCCAACCACCACCTCCCACACCCTGCTCCCACACCCAGCTCCGAACCCTCTGCTCCCAGTCCTTGTTCCCAACCCCTTGCTCTCACACCCTGCTCCCAACCCCCTGCTCCCACACCCTGCTCCCAACCACCTCCTCCCACCCCCTGCTCCCAACCCCTGCTCCCACACACTGCTCCCACACCCTTCTCCCACACCCTGCTCCCAACCACCTCCTCTCACCCCCTGCTCCCAACCCCTGCTCCCACCCACTGCTCCCACCCCGCTGCTCTCACCCCCTGCTCCCACACCCTACTCCCACACCCTGCTCCCACCTCCTGCTCTCACCCCCTGCTCCCACACCCTACTCCCACACCCTGCTCCCAACCACCTTCTCCCACCCCCTGCTCCCACCACCTGCTCCCACCCCCTGCTCCCACACCCTGCTCCCACCCTCTGCTCTGAACCCCCTTCTCCCAGCCCTTGTTCCCACCCCCCTGTTCCCACTCCCTGCTCCCACCCCCCCTGCTCCCACTCCCTGCTCCCACCCCCCTGCTCCTCCACCTTGCTCCGACCTCCTTGCTCCCACTCCCTGCTCCCACTCCCTGCTCCCACCCCCCTGCTCCCACACCCTGCTCCGACCTCCTTGCTCCCACTCCCTGCTCCCACACCCTACTCCAACTCCCCTGCTCCCAAACTTGCTCCCAACCCCACTGCTTCCAACACCCTGCTCCCAATAACCTGCTCCCAACCCACTGTTCCCAACCCCTGCTCCCACACCCTGCACCCAAACCCCTTCTCCCACACCCTGTTCCCACACACAATCGACTGCTCCCAACCCGCTGCTCCCACCCCGCTGCTCCCACATCTGCTCACAAACCCCGTTTCCACTCCCTGCTCCCTCACGCTGCTGCCAACCCTCTACTCCCAACAACCTGCTGCCACCTCCTGCTCCCACACCCTGCTCCCAACCCACTGTTCCCACATGCTGCTCCCAACTCCCTGTTCCAACCCCCTGCTCCCAACAACCTGCTCCCACCCCCTGCTCCCAACCCCTGTTCCCACGTCCTGCTCCCAACCCCTCCGCTCCCAGCTCCCTGCTCCCACCCCCGGCTCCCACACCCTGCTCCCAACCCCCTGTTCCCACCCCCTGCTCTGAACCCCCTGTTCCCACCCCCTGCTCCCACACTGTGCTCCCAACCCCTTGTTCCCACCCCCTGCTCTCACCCCCCTTCTCCCATCCCCCTGCTCCCACCCCCTGCTCCAACCCCCCCTGCTCCCATCCCCCATGCTCCCACACTCTTCTCCCTGCTCCCACCCCCTGCTCCCACCCCCCCTGCTCCCATCCCCCTGCTCCCACCCCCCCTGCTCCCATCCCCCATGCTCCCACCCCCTTCTCCCTGCTCACACCCCCTGCTCCCACACCCCTGCTCCCAACCCCCTGCTCCCACCCACCCTGCTCCCATCCCCCCTGCTCCCATCCCCTGCTCCCACCCCCCTGCTCTCACACCCTGCTCCCAACCCCCTGTTCCCACCCCCTGCTCTGAACCCCCTGTTCCCATACCCTGCTCCCAGCCCCCTGCCCCCACACCTTGCTCCCAGCCACCTGCTCCCAAACTCCCTGCTCCCACCCCCTGCTCCCACCCCTTTATCCGAACCCTCTGTTCCCACCCCCTGCTCCCACACTGTGCTCCCAACCCCTTGTTCCCACCCCCTGCTCCCACCCCCCTTCTCCCATCCCCCTGCTCCCACCCCCCCTGCTCCCATCCTCCATGCTCCCACCCCCTTCTCCCTGCTCCCACCCCCCTGCTCTCACACACTGCTCCCAACCCCCTGCTCCCATCCCCCCTGCTCCCACCCCCTGCTCCAACCCCTCCTGCTCCCATCCCCCATGCTCCCACCCCCATCTCCCTGCTCCCACCCCCCCGCTCCCATCCCCCATGCTCCCACCCCCTTCTCCCTGCTCACACCCCCTGCTCCCACACCCCTGCTCCCACACACTGCTCCCAACCCCCTGCTCCCACCCATCCTGCTCCCATCCCCCCTGCTCCCATCCCCTGCTCCCACCCCCCTGCTCTCACACACTGCTCCCAACCCCCTGCTCCCATCCCCCTGCTCCCACCCCCTGCTCCCAGCCCCCTGCTCCCAACCCCCCTGCTCTCATCCCCCCTGCTCCCATCCCCGGCTCCCACCTCCCCTGCTTCCATTCCCCCCTGCTCCCACCCCCTGCTCCCTGCTCCCACCCTCTGCTCCCACCCTGCTCCCACACCCCTGCTCCCACACACTGCTCCCAACCCCCTGCTCCCACCCCCTGCTCCCACCCTACCTGCTCCCACCCACACACACCCAGCAAACACCAAGTGCCATCCTTTGACCCAATGATTCTCGGGGTGCAAAGTGCTAGCAAAAATCACATGACATTTCCCTCATTTGCATGTCATTATAATAATTAGACTCTCACTCGCCACTTTACCCACAGTTTCTGATAGAGCTGAAATGAGGCTCAGTTTAACCATGTCCCCACCGCAAATTTCAACCTTGCTGTCTGTTCTGTCTCCCGAGGGAGGCAGAATTTCAGCCACACAAATGTAAAGCTTTATTTGAGTATCACGGTTAGTATTTATTTTTAAATTCTGAAGATGAAAAGAATCTATTTAAGGCAGCAAGCTGTTGTCAAGTCCTGAATTGGCAGAGAGATGGCATCATTACTGGAGTTCCACTGTTTGCTTTATCAATGAGACATATATACTTCAGAGACATGGACAATGTACAGCAGGCATCTCAAAGCAGTGGAGAAGTACCACTTAAGCTGCCTCTGCAAGATCCTGCAAATCCTTTGCAGGATAGGTGCACCAACGTCAATATTCTTGCTCAGAGCAACATTCCCAGCATCAAAGCATTGATCACGCTCAATCAGCACCGATGGACGGGCCATATTTTCCACATGTCCGATGCTAGACTCCCGAAACAAGCTCTCTACTCCGACCTCCGTCATGGTAAGCGAGTCCCAAGAGGGCAGAGAAAACGCTTCAAGGACACCCTCAAAGCCTCCTTGAAAAAATGTAACATGGCCACCGACTCTTGGGAATCCCTGGCCCAAGACCGCTCAAAGTGGAGGAGATGCATTCGAAAAGGCACCAAACACTTTGAGCCTCTTCGCCGGGAGCACGCAGAAGCCAAGCACATACAGCGGAAGGAGCGTACGACAAACCAAGCACCCCACCCACCCGTCCCTTCAACCACCACCTGCCCCACCTGTGACAGAGTCTGTAAATCCCGCATTGGATTCATCAGCCACCTTGGAACTCATTTTAGGGCACAATCCCCACCAAGGGCAGGCATGTTCCAAGGGGTCACCTCCATTACCAGTTCATACATTTCCAGACATTTTGGTCCAAAACTAAATAAGTCATGACCCAAAATCCATTACCGTCAAAAAAATCAATCATGTAAAAAAAATGTTTGCCAAACTTCTTTGGTTGTTTGCAAACCCACAACTGAGTGACATAAGTGGTGTTGATCTTCACTTAGCAGTGTGAAAAGAATGATTCATGCCTCAGCTAGCAGGTCTCCTTACCAAATTAAAAAACATGTTTGACAAATACTTTTATTGCAGTGGTTCACTTCAAAACTAGAAAAATAGCACCTAGCCTTTGAACTCTTTCAGAGCAACAGGATGATAAATGGAAGCATGTCAGCTTTAACACAGCTTATAGCACTCAGGAAACAGAAAACATTCCCCCACATACTCAGCCTTTGTAATAACCCTAACTTGCTTGTCCGCAGATCCGCTAACAGATTATTAGTTAGCCTGTCTGCTTGCTTGGTTGTTTTGTTTTTTAAAGGTTACAGCTTATACGCAAAACTGCAATTGTCTTTCAGACGCATTCATGAAAGAATGAGACAAAGTGGGCTCATTAACCTCTTATATTTGAAGGCACTAAACCAGCATTTTCAGTGGAGTTGTCTACAACATTTCCCTTTGACATAAAATGGTGATTAATTACAGCTTTAAGGTTTAATCAGTCAGAAATGGCAGAGCATTCATTGACGAGGAGGAACACTGAAGAATGGGCTTGTTTGATTTCTGATTGAAATAGTTGAGAATGCTGGGAAGACACAAGGGGATTCGAGCAAAGGCATTTCAGATTTTCGGTCCACTCTTAAAGACCTGGATTGCAACCAGTGTTTGATTTTCTTGGCATGTTCCATTCGCAATGAACCACAATTTAAAATCATGATTACAGGATTATATTGCCTCTGAAGTTTGCTCAACTAATTTGCAAAGTGCCCGATGTTCTCTGAAGTGACCACTCCCATTATTCCATCCACTGGGCTGATTGTTTATTTGCATCAAGCTAACAAAATTACATAGGGCAGGATTTTCGGCTAATTTGCGTCTTGTTTTGCGGCGTGGTGGGACAGCAAATGCTGTGTCTGGGCATCAAACGGGGCGTCAAGATTTTGCACCCGGGTGGAATTTTCAGCAATGGTTTTGCGCAGCATTAAAAGTTACTGTCCCGACCTCCGTTTGGACCATCATGATGACGTAAATCGTCACGCTAGCGCAGAACTTTCGGGCCTTATGCCTGATTTAGCATCCGCCCGAAAAACTGACAGGAAAAAGCTGGTGTTCCCATGGTGCAGCAGACGAAATAGTGGCATCTTTGAGCAGAAGTCGGACCATCTCATATCGGAGTTGTCACACACTGCTATGGTTTAGCGTGAACGCTGCGTGAATCTACCGTAGACTTTCATGTGAGTTAACTCTTTGACAGTCAGGTCGTTCGACTGTAGTTGCATAATTCTTCATGGTGCCGAACTGCACATAGGAAGGACAAAGAAACAACAAACATACGTCAGGAATGATGCAGAAATAGGAAAGCTTGAAGCTGGAAGAAACCTAGGAGTCTTAATAGGCTCAATATTAAACATCTCCAACCAATGCAGAGCAGCAAATGAGCAAATCCAGCAGAATGTTGAAATACACAGCTAAAACAACAGCTTACAAGTCAGGAGAAATTCAGATCAAGCTATTGAGTGATTTGGTCAGACTGCACTGTGTCCATCTGAGACACAAGGGAGACATTCAGTTGTTGGAAGTTGTGTATAGCAGAGCCATGAGGCTAATTCCTAATATCAAATGTCTGAATTAAAAGGAAAGTTTGGAAAACTTTGGGTTTTTCAGCCTGAAAATGAAGAATCCAAGCAGTGATCTTATGGAGGTATATAAAACATGATTTCAAATCCCACTACAGCCGCTGGGGAATTTAAATTCCGTTAATTAAATAAATCTGGAATTAAAAGCTGGTATCATTAATGGTGATCACGAAACTACCAGATTGTCATAAAAACCCAACTGGTTCATTAATGGCCTTTCGGGGAGGGAATCTGCCGTCCTTACCTGGTCTGGTCTATACGTGACTCCAGACCCACAGCAATGTGGTTGACTCTTAACTGCCCTCTGAAATAGCCGAGCAAGCCACACAGTTGTAACAAACTGCTACGAACACCACAGGGATTGTAACAGTTCAAGAAGGCGGCTCACCACCACTTTCCCAAGGGCAATTAGGGATGGGCAATAAATGCTGGCCTTGTCAGCGACGCCCATATCCAGGAACACATTTTTTTTAAAACAGGTGATAATGGAAAAATAAATCAGGAATATTACTTTACATTGCTTGTGAGAATAAAACACGGAGACATAGGTTCAAAGAGCTAAAAAAAAATACATTTAGGATAGGCTTCAGGTAACAGTGATCAATGAGTGGAATAAACTTCCAGATAAACTAGTGGAGGCAAATACCCTGGAATTTTTAAAGAAGCATTTGGGGGCCGAAATTGTCCTCTGCGTGTTTGGTAATCATACTCCGCCCGAATCGATGGGGTGGGGAACCGATCGAAATTGCCCTCATTTTTAAGGAAATGATCGGGGCGGTGTTTGGGGTGGCTGAGGGGTGGAAGTGCGCCGGGAGCGGGACGGAAGGCGGTGTCATCAGCGCAACGCGGGCATCATCCCACCCCTTCACTTAAAGGGGTGGGGTGCTGCGAGCTCTGCAGCCACTTTAGTGGCGCCCACTGGGCCACCAGGGAGAGTTTTGGTCGGGCCAGCGGTCCAGCACCCAAGAGTCGGCCGACAATTAAAATAAAATGACGGCTGTGGCGATGCACCCTCCCCTTTAAGGGTGAACACGACCCCCAGCCACTGGCAGCTTCCCACCGGGAAAAGCTGTCGACCAGCGACGGCTCCACTTGCAGGACAATTTCCCTCGCAGGGTCGCCGCTTCGCAGTAAGGGGTTGGCATGTGCCGCTGCCCCCAGCCCGGCCGCAATTCCGGATGGGTCGGACCATCCGCCTGCCCTGGTTGGAAAGGCCTTGCCGCTTTACCTCTAAGAGGCGGTAATGGACCGTAAAGACGGGGAAATTTAGGCCCCTTGGATTTTGCAATGGAAAGATTTAAGATCATTCTGGGTGGAATGGTTTCCTCATCTTTAATTATCTTGTGTCAATAGAGTGAAGCAAGGACACAGGACTATAACATGAGGGGTGGGTGGGAGGATGCCACATTGCACATTGCGTGCCGTGTGATCAGTTGGTGTCCTGAGTAGTCCAGGATCAATAGGTAGTGTGTGAAGGAAGACCAATATGGAATAAACATACATGGACACTGGAGTGGGATCTGCTGGGCAAATGGCTTCTTCTCATTTTGGATGTGCTTATTTTCTTGTGTAAAGATTAGTACAGTCTGAACACTTACATTATTGGAATTATTGCCTGGAGGCACAGCAGTATCAATTAAAGGCTTTACCTTCTGGTACTGACCACCCTCTTTCTCAGCATTACCTTGCTTACACAATAACTTAAATATGCTTCCCTGGAGACTCAACCAAGTTTCATAAGTGGCATTTGCTCTGCAGAATGGGTCACTTTCCCAAAATAAGCCTATTATGTGTACAAGTATATGCATACCTAAAACTAATGGAAAACCTTAAGAACTAGGAATATATTATTAGATTTCAGGCAGGGGACATTAAGTAGTTAATTAACTAATAATTTAAATATTAGTGCACAGCATCTTTTTACCTCTATATACTATTCTTCAGTGTTTCTCATAAGGAGCAAATCTGCAAACCCACACTCCCAAAGTTATGCGTACAAGGATCATAGTCGGGAAAGTGGGCTCCCATGTTGTAGCCACATTTCCAACACCATGAGCATGGTTCCCTGCTGGAAGTGCAGGATGGTGGAATCACTCCTTTAGAGACCATGACTGGAATCTTCCCAGCCCTGCGAGTGTGGGTTTGGAGGCAGACCCACTGTCAAAATGGCCGAGATTGACAGCGGGTCGGGATCCTGCTCTCAACCCACGTCCGTGTCAGTTTCTGACCTGTCAGCACTGCATGCAGATTGCAGACCCGACAACAAGCGCCAGTTAACTAGGATAGTTGACAGGTAGTTGAATGCTACTTAAGGGGATTAAAAGCAGGCACTTACAATTTTACCAATCTTTTGATGTGTTTGCTGTCCCTTGGAGAACATGCCAGGTATGTAGAGTCAGGTTCTCAGTGACTCTCTATTGCTTTGGCAAGTTGACAGCTGCAGAAGTGATATAAAAGCTAACATTTCAGAGCTGTCCACTTTCCAATGTCAGAAGATGAAGCCTTCATGACTTGGAAGAAACTTTTGAACTGTATGCAGGTTGGAAGTGTTTGTAGTGAACTCTCTATTTAATGTCACCTCTTTGGAGAAACCTCTCTCACCATTGACAGATCACTTCTGCCATCTCAACCTCACCTGCCATCTTTCCAGCTGCATTGGTGCCCTTGATAAAACCTCACCTGGGTCCTCAGAATCCCACCAAGAGTAGCCCCAACACCAACATCACTAACACACGAGCATCACCAACAACAACACCAACCTTCTCCACAAACACCTGATGCTGCACAGGACACAGGATATCAGCACCCAACCACATTGCTGCTCCGGAGGTCTGGGATGGCCTCACCATGGCTACATTTCCTTCACTTGCTGCTATACACCCTGGCTGCCACATGATGCACCAGGTTGGCACCACCCCAGACCAGCTCCATAAAGCATCCTGACAATGCCTAAACCATTCCTTTCACACTCATCACCATTGTGGGGTGGGGGTTACCCTTATGTCTGACCATTCACTACAACTCACTAAGCCACTTTCAAAGGTGCACACAAATCTAGCCAAGGAAGCAAAGTGCTGAAAATAAAGATTTCAATGTTTGACACCACATCAACATCAACTTAACATTGACATTGGCTAAAGGACCCAAGTACCTACAGTGAGATGGAGAAGTGGTAATGTAGAAAGAGAGAATGATGGGTGGAGGTGCAAGGTAAGTTGGTGTGAGTAAGGATGTGCAGGAGTAGGGAAGGCAGAATGATGGGGATGTGATGAGTGGCACAGCAGGATGAGGTTGAGTATGACTTTGTAGTAACTTTTCGTGATCTACTGAGATCATTGAAAGATTTGCCCCACTGCAGCCAGGTCCTCCTGACAATATCCCTGCTTGTACCCTCCTGTGCAATATGCAACCAGGCTGTGTGGGTGTGCTGGGTGTCCTCCGCCCATTGGAAGAGAAGAGGACCTCCTGCATGCTGTGACTCTCTCCATAAGCATCTGGAGAGAGTCATGGGAGAGCCTGGGTGCAGCCATGCATGTTTGTGCAGTGTTTGTCAGTGTTTGCAGCAGCTCAATGCTGCATAACACTGACAGAACAACTGTCAAAAGCAATGTGTGCATGGTCCCATTAAGGAAACCAGTTGATGATGACGTCATCAGACCGGCTTCCTGTTAATTGGCTGGGAACCCAGCAAAGCAGGCTTAACAAACCCCATCAATGGAAGATTGGGTACAGAGGGCGGATATGTAAAGAGAAAAAGGTTAGTAAAGACAAACGTAGGTCCCCTGCAGTCAGAATCAGGGGAAGTCATAACGGGGAACAAAGAAATGGCGGACCAATTGAACAAGTACTTTGGTTCGGTATTCACGAAGGAGGACACAAACAACCTTCCGGTTATAAAAGGGGTCGGGGGGTCTAGTAAGGAGGAGGAACTGAGGGAAATCCTTATTAGCCGGGAAATTGTGTTGGGGAAATTGATGGGATTGAAGGCCGATAAATCCCCAGGGCCTGATGGACTGCATCCCAGAGTACTTAAGGAGGTGGCCTTGGAAATAGTGGCCGAATGGCCTACTCCTGCACCTATTTTCTATGTTTCTATGTTTCTATGGGTTCGGGAGCGACTTTCCCACACGCCACCAATGCCGGCCGCACTCAACTCGCCAAGGGTGGCAAAATTGCCGCCTATCTTTGGCAGACTTCCAAATTCTATATTATATAAAGGTGGTTTTATAGAGTTTCTCTATTACAGGCAGTTATAGGCAATGGCCCAGAAATCCCGGCCTCCCAGGTCCATACGGAATGTATACAGACCAGGAAAGGCATCGCAAAAGCCGGTTTTCAGCGCACAATGCACATTTAGTTGGATCGGCTGCTAGAGCCATGTGACTGCAGCTCCAGCCCTGTGCACGCCCCAATGTGCACGCGCTGCGACACGCAGTCAGTGGAGGCCTCAGGACCGAGAACACACGCAAGCGCAGATTCAGGTAAATGCGCATCTTTTTAACCTTTTTTACCCGATCGCCCGCGGGAAGCAGCTGACTGGGATTTCTGGCCCATTATATGTTATTGCAGAGTTTATTGTGTATTACAGAAAGAGTCGCTTTTGAATTCTGTTTACATAAAATAATTTCTCAGAGTAAGTGCTACTGTCAGGGGACTAACGTTGGACATACTAGGGGGAATTTAACTCTGCAGGACAGGCGGGAGAGGGGCGGCGGGGGAGTGGGGTGGGGTGGGGTGTTAAATTCTTACAAATGGAAAACCGGACCCCCAACCACCACGAACAGGCCTACTTCCAGTTTAAACAGGGTGGGTTAGGGTGGGGATGCGGGGGGGGGGTTTCGGGCATGGGTGCAGGCAAATAAGCTGCTCCCCGGCGATCGCTTCTCCCCGTAATCTCTCCCTCCCCCCGCTCTGGTCTGGCTGTGGCCTGCTACTGCATTCCATCCTGCTCGACTGCCAGTGCCAGGCGGGAAATGGAAGAACAAATTCAAATGAGGTCTTCCTGTTAAATATTGCAGAAACTCCCCGTTCCCTGTATTTCGGGATTTAAATATCAGCCTCGTTCCCTCCATGCCTCCCGTAAATATCAGGGCCCGTGTGTAACCGAGAAGTGCACAGTAACTCCAATGTTAATCCAGAAGTGTATCAATATCTGTAGCTTATTTTTTTTTAAGCTGTTTCTATAAAGAGTTTCTAAGTGACTTCTCTATAAAGTCCTAGGGGGTTAAATTGGTCAGCACCCAAAAATGGGCATGTAGATCATGATACGCGATTAACCCGCACCCATCGAGTGGAATGCAGGCAGCGCGTAAACTTCATGCTGCCCGCTCATTCAAATGATTGCTGCCTGCAACCAGCACCGACCATGCTGTTCATTGGATGCACGCATCAAATAACGTTACTAATTTGCACTACTTAAAGCTAGCCTGCATTACTAAAAGCCAGCCTGCATCTCTTAAGGTGAAGTGCATTGTGGCTGGAACAGCGGGGAGCCATTCTGCAACTGAATCTGACCTGGGAAAGACAGAAGAATGGCTGACCATGGGAGAGAGCAGGCCCCCAGGTTTTCAGGCGCTGCACTGGGGATGTCCTGTGTTATATATGTTAACCTGTAAATACCATGTTTAACCACCAGAGGGATCATCCCCTGAAGTCCTAAGGGATCCCACAATCCCTTGGAGCACCTGTGCATAAGGAGGCCTCACAGGCTGGAGCGGCACTCTGGAGACCTGTAATAAAGGACTACGATCACACATTACTTTAAGCTTACAGTATCTGGTCAGATTCTTTATTCAAGACATAACAACTGGCGACAAAATATAAATGACGAACCACACCATAGCATTGCAGAGAACCGTGGGCATCCTGGAGAAATTTTCAGAGGGAGATGATTGGGAAACCTTTGTGGAGCGATTCGACCAATATTTCGTGGCCAACGAGCTGAAAGGAGAAGCGAACGCTGCCAAACGAAGGCCAATCCTCCTCACCGTTTGCAGGGCACCAGCGTATGGCCTCATGAAAAATCTGCTCACTCCAGCGAAACCCACAGAGAAGTCGTACAATGATTTGTGCACACTGGTCTGGGAGCATCTGAAACCGAAGGAAATCGTTCTGATGGTGAGGTACCGGTTCGACACGTACAAGAGGTCTGAAGGCCAGGAAGTGGCGAGCTATGTCACCGAGCTAAGGCGCTTTGCAGGACATTGCGAATTTGAAGGAGACTTGGAGCACATGCTCAGGGACTTCTTTGTCTTGGCATTGGCCATGAAGTAATACGTCGCAAACTTTTGACTGTAGAGACCCCAACCTTGAATAAAGCCATAGCGATAGCCCAGGCGTTCATCACCACCAGTGACAATACCAAACAAATCTCTCAGCACACGAGTGCTGCTACAAGTACTGTGAACAAAGTAATGTTGTTTTCAAATCGTAACGTACAGGGCAGGTCTCACATGCCTGCAGCTGCACGTCCGCAGATATCTCAGAGTCCACCATCAAGGGTGGTGAATGCAAAGCCATTAACACCTTGTTGGCGCTGCGGAGGTATCATCATTTTCATTCATGCCGCTTCAAAGGATACGTTTGCAAGGGCTTTGGAACAATGGGACACCTCCAATATATGTGCAGGCAAGCTGCAAATCCTGCTAATCCTGCAAACCACCATGTTGCAGAGGAGGACAGATCCACGGAGGATCACGACGAACCAGAGCCTCAGACAGAGGAGGCAGAGGTATATGGGGTGCACACATTTACCACAAAGTGTCCCCCGATAATGCTGAAGGTTGAATTAAATGGACTCCCGATGTCAATGGAGCTGGACATGGGCGCAAGCCAGTCCATAATGAGCAAAAAGACTTTCGATAAATTGTGGTGCAGCAAGGCCTCAAGGCCAGTCCTGACTCCTATTCGTACTAAACTGAGAATGTACACAAAGGAACTGATTCCCATACTCGGCAGTGGTAATGTAAAGGTTTCCTACGATGGAGCGGTGCACAATTGACCACTCTGGTTGGTACCAGGTGATGGCCCCATGCTGTTCAGCAGGAGCTGGCTGAGAAAGATACGCTGGAACTGGGCGACGTCCGAGCGCTCTCGTTCGTCATCGACACTTCATGTGCCCAGGTCCTAAACAATTTCCCTCGCTGTTCAAACTGGGCATCGGGAAATTTCAAGGAGCAAAAGTGCAGATCCACTTGCTTCCGAGGACGCAGCCCATCCATCACAAGGCGAGAGCGGTACCGTACATGATGAGGGAGAGGGTGGAGATCGAGCCGGCTGCAACGAGAGGACATCATTTCGCCGATCGAATTCAACGAGTGGGCCAGTCCGATTGTTCCAGTCCTCAAGGAAGACGGCACTGTCAGACTCTGTGGTGATTATAAAGTAACTATCAATCATTTCTCCCTGCAGGATCAATACCCGCTACCAAAAGAAGAGGACCTATTTGCGATGCTGGCGGGAGGAAAAACATTCACGAAGCTGGACTTGACCTCGGCTGACATGACACAGGAGCTGGAGGAATCATCGAAGGGCCTCACCTGCATCAACACGCACAAAGGTCTCTTCATTTACAACAAATGCCCGTTTGGGATTCGATCAGCCATGGCGATATTCCAGCTTGCTAAAGTCCGTCCCGCGCACCGTGGTCTTCCAGGACGATATCTTGGTTACAGGTCGGGACACCATCGAGCACCTGCAGAACCTGGAGGAGGTTCTTAGTCAGCCTAATCATGTGGGGCTCAGGTTAAAATGCTCAAAGTTATAATGGGTGACTTGAATATGCACATAGATTGGGCTAACCAAACTGGAAGCAATACGTTGGAGGAGGATTTCCTAGAGTGCATAAGGGATGGTTTTCTAGACCAATATGTTGAGGAACCAACTAGGGGGAGGCCATCTTAGACTGGGTGTTGTGTAATGAGAGAGGATTAATTAGCAATCTCGTTGTGCGAGGCCCCTTGGGGAAGAGTGATCATAATATGGTGGAATTCTGCATTAGGATGGAGAATGAAACAGTTAATTCAGAGACCATGGTCCAGAATTTAAAGAAGGGTAACTTTGAAGGTATGAGGCGTGAATTGGCTAAGATAGATTGGCGAATGATACTTAAGGGGTTGACTGTGGATGGGCAATGGCAGACATTTAGAGACCGCATGGATGAATTACAACAATTGTACATTCCTGTCTGGCGTAACAATAAAAAAGGGAAGGTGGCTCAACCGTGGCTATCAAGGGAAATCAGGGATAGTATTAAAGCCAAGGAAGTGGCATACAAATTGGCCAGAAATAGCAGCGAACCCGGGGACTGGGAGAAATTTAGAACTCAGCAGAGGAGGACAAAGGGTTTGATTAGGGCAGGGAAAATGAAATATGAGAAGAAGCATGCAGGGAACATTAAGACGGATTGCAAAAGTTTCGATAGATATGTAAAGAGAAAAAGGGTAGTAAAGACAAACGTAGGTCCCCTGCAGTCTGAATCAGGGGAAATCATAACGGGGAACAAAGAAATGGCAGACCAATTGAACAAGTACTTTGGTTCGGTATTCACTAAGGAGGACTCAAACAACCTTCCGGATATAAAAGGGATCAGAGAGTCTAGTAAGGAGGAGGAACTGAGGGAAATCCTTATTAGTCGGGAAATTGTGTTGGGGAAATTGATAGGATTGAAGGCCGATAAATCCCCAGGGCCTGATGGACTGCATCCCAGAGTACTTAAGGAGGTAGCCTTGGAAATAGCGGATGCATTGACAGTCATTTTCCAACATTCCATTGACTCTGGATCAGTTCCTATCGAGTGGAGGGTAGCCAATGTAACCCCACTTTTTAAAAAAGGAGGGAGAGAGAAAGCAGGGAATTATAGACCGGTCAGCCTGACCTCAGTAGTGGGTAAAATGATGGAATCAATGATTAAGGATGTCATAGCAGCGCATTTGGAAAGAGGTGACATGATAGGTCCAAGTCAGCATGGATTTGTGAAAGGGAAATCATGCTTGACAAATCTTCTGGAATTTTTTGAGGATGGTTCCAGTAGAGTGGACAAGGGAGAACCAGTTGATGTGGTATATTTGGACTTTCAGAAGGCTTTCGACAAGGTCCCACACAAGAGATTAATGTGCAAAGTTAAAGCACATGGGATTGGGTGTAGTGTGCTGACATGGATTGAGAACTGGTTGTCAGACAGGAAGCAAAGAGTAGGAGTAAATGGGTACTTTTCAGAATGGCAGGCAGTGACTAGTGGGGTACCGCAAGGTTCTGTGCTAGAGCCCCAGCTGTATACACTGCACATTAATGATTTAGACGAGGGGATTAAATGTAGTATCTCCAAATTTGCGGATGACACTAAGTTGGGTGGCAGTGTGAGCTGCGAGGAGGATGCTATGAGGCTGCAGAGTGACTTGGATAGGTTAGGTGAGTGGGCAAATGCATGGCAGATGAAGTATAATGTGGATAAATGTGAGGTTATCCACTTTGGTGGTAAAAACAGAGAGACAGACTGTTATCTGAATGGTGACAGATTAGGAAAAGGGAGGTGCAACGAGACCTGGGTGTCATGGTACATCAGTCATTGAAGGTTGGCATGCAGGTACAGCAGGCAGTTAAGAAAGCAAATGGCATATTGGCCTTCATAGCGAGGGGATTTGAGTACAGGGGTAGGGAGGTGTTGCTACAGTTGTACAGGGCCTTGGCGAGGCCACACCTGGAGTATTGTGTACAGTTTTGGTCTCCTAACCTGAGGAAGGACATTCTTGCTATTGAGGGAGTGCAGCGAAGGTTCACCAGACTGATTCCTGGGATGGTGGGACTGACCTATCAAGAAAGACTGGATCAACTGGGCTTGTATTCACTGGAGTTCAGAAGAATGAGAGGGGACCTCATAGAAATGTTTAAAATTCTGATGGGTTCAGACAGGTTAGATGCAGGAAGAATGTTCCCAATGTTGGGGAAGTCCAGAACCAGGGGACACAGTCTAAGGATAAGGGGTAAGCCATTTAGGACCGAGATGAGGAGAAACTTTTTAACCCAGAGAGTGGTGAACCTGTGGAATTCTCTACCACAGAAAGTTGTTGAGGCCAATTCATTAAATATATTCAAAAAGGAGTTCAATGAAGTCCTTACTACTTGGGGGATCAAGGGGTATGGCGAGAAAGCTGGAAGGGGGTACTGAAGGTGCATGTTCAGCCATGAACTCATTGAATGGCGGTGCAGGCTAGAAGGGCCGAATGGCCTACTCCTGCACCTATTTTCTAGTTTTCTATGAAGTGCGTTTTCTTGGCGCCTGAAGTGGAGTTCCTGGGGAGAAGAATTGTGGTGGACGACATCAGGCCCACCGATTCGAAGACGGAGGCAATCAAGAACGTACTGAGGCCACAGAACGTGACGAAGCTGCCGTTGTTTCTAGGACTCCTGAACTACTTTGGTAACTTCTTATCGGGTCTTAGCACACTGTTAGAACCCCTGCACTCTTTACTGCGTAAAGGAGATGAACGGGTATGGGGTAAAAGCCAAGAAAATGCCTTTTGAGAAAGCTAGGAAGCTGTTATGTTCAAACAAATTGCTTGTGTTGTCTGTGTTTGGTACTAGCAAACACATACTGACTGAGGCTGAGAGGGCCTACAGTATGATCAAAAAAGAAGCATTAGCGTGTGTTTATGGGGTTAAGAAAATGCATCAATAATTGTTTGGACTCAAATTTGAATTGGAAACTGACCATAAGCCTCTTATATCCCTATTTTCTGAAAGTAAGTGTTTTAATACGAATGCATCGGCCCGCATCCAGAGATTGGCGCTCACGTTGTCCGCATACAACTACGCCATCCGCCACAAGCCAGGCACAGAAAACTGTGCCGATGTTCTCAGTCGGCTGCCATTGGCCACCACAGGAGTGGAGATGGCACAGCCCGCAGATTTAGTTGTGGTAATGGAAGCATTCGAGAGTGAGCAATCACCTGTTACCGCCCGACAGATTAGAACCTGGACGAGCCAGGACCTCTTACCGTCCTTAGTAAAAAACTGTGTGCTCCACGGGAGTTGTTCTAGAGTCCCGTTAGAGATGCAGGAAGAAATAAAGCCGTACCAGTGGTGCAGAGATGAAATGTCCATCTAGGAAGACTGCCTCCTCTGGGGGAATCGGGTAGTGGTGCCAAAAAAGGGCAGGGACACTTTCATTAGTGACCTCCACAGTACCCAGCCAGGCATTGTAATGATGAAAGCGATAGCCAGATCCCACATGTGGTGGCCTGGTATCGATGCAGGCTTAGAGTCCTGCGTTTAAATGTAACACATGTTTACAATTAAGCAATGCACCCAGGGAGACGCCACCAAGTTTATGGTCCTGGCCCTCAAACTGTGGTCCAGGGTCCATGTCGACTATGCTGGCCCATTCTTGGGAAAAATGTTCCTTATGGTTGTAGAAGCGTACTTCAAATGGATTGAAGGTGAGCACATCTGCTGCCACCACTGAAAGCCTGCGGGCCATGGTTGCCACGCACGGCCTGCCTGATGTCCTTGTGAGTGACAATGGCCCATGCTTCACCAGTGCCGAGTTCAGAGAGTTCATGACCTGCAATGGGATCAAACATGTCACATCTGTTCCATTTAAACCAGCGTCCAATGGTCAAGCAGAGCGAGCAGTTCAAACAATCAAGCAGAGCTTGAAGAGGGTAACTGAAGGCTCACTGCAGACTCGCCTATCCCGAGTCCTGCTTAGTTGCCGCACAAGACCCCACTTGCTCACTGGGGTTCCCCCCGCTGAACTGTTCATGAAAAGGGCACTTAAGACAAGGCTCTCGTTAGTCCACCCTGATCTACACGAACAGGTAGAGAGCAGGCAGCTTCAACAGAATACATATCATGATCGCACAAATGTGTCATGCGAAATCGAGATTAATGATCCTGTATTTGTGTTGAACTATGAACAAGGTCCCAAATGGCTTCCTGGCACTGTCGTGACCAAAGAGGGAAGTAGGGTGTTTTTGGTCAAACTTTCAAATGAACTCACTTGCAGAAAACACTTGGACCAAACCAAACTCAGATTCACAGACTATCCAGAACAACCCACGATAGACTCTACCTTTTTCAATCCGCCAGCACACGCACAAGTGGCAACCGACCCAGCGGTTGACCACGAAGCAGAACCTATCACCTGCAGCAGCTCAGCAGGACTCACCACACCCAGCAGTCCTGCATGGCCAGCTGCGTAGCAGCCCAGCGAGGGCCCAACAAACGACTCACCAAAACCAGCATTTCCACCGAGACGATCAACCAGGGAAAGGAAGGCCCCAGATCGACTCACATTGTAAATAGTTACACTGTTGACTTTGGGATAGGTGGGGAGGCGGGGCAGTGTTGTTACATATGTAAACCTGTAAATACCTTATTTAATCACCAGAGGGCTCAACCTCCGGAGTCCCAAGGGATCCCAAAATCCCTTGGGAGCACCTGTACATAAGGAGGCCTCACAGGCTGGCGAGGCACTCTGGAGACCTGTAATAAAGGACTACAGTCACACCTTACTTTAAGCTTACAGTATCTGGTCAGATTCTTTATTCAAGACACAACATCCTGTATCCTCAGCGGGGCAGAAGGCCCTCTGGAAACACGATCAGAAAGCAGTGGGAACAGATAGCCATGGACATCAATGCTAGGATTCTGTCACCGAGGGCCTGGATGCAGTGCTGCAAGAAGTTAAATTACCTCATACGAGAGATCAATGACAGTGAATGCCATATCGCACCAACTGCACCACTAGCCTCAGCCACTGCTCAATTCACCACACCCCATCACTCACCTATCAACAATCAGTACTCATAATTCACATTCATATGCTTCACCTCACCCTCACATATGTAGCACTGTTGCATGCGTCACACCCGTATACACTGGCAGCTATTCAACCATGACATCCACAACACCCAAACCTATGGCACCACACTCACTGACACCTTCACCTCTCTCTTACAAGGTGGCACACAACCGGAGGCAACAGGAGGTAACCGGAGGGGGACAGGCGCACCTGCAGGATCTAATCCACATGGAGGAAATGGTGCTGGCCATTGCTGAGCCAGTGGCCAGTGGTGGCCAGTGATGATGATATCCTCATAACTACTACTTCTTTTCACATCTCACTTTCCCCTCATCCCACACTCTCTTCCGACTTAACAAGCTGCAGATGGTGTAAGCATTCACCTTTTTCATTTCAGTTACCAAAGAACTGCAACCTGCCCAGGCAGTGGTGATAGAACAGGGAGACAGCGAAGATGAAGACACACCGACACTCAACCTTACACTCGCAGCCACCAGCTCAGATACTGATACTGCGTGTATTTCAGAGGATAGATTAGAGGTGGAATCTGCATGTGGTGAGATAGCCAGGGCAGGGGCCAAGGACCGCACAGGTGCCAGCTCACTGGAGGGTGAGGTCACACATGAGTTCTGCTGCACAGGACTCAGATGAGGACATCAGTGGGCCAGGATACAGAAGAAGGCTGATGGGTGTACACACTGAAATGCTTGGTGTGTTGGGAAGCTTGCCAGAAAGCCTGCGTGCAATGTCAAGGAGCATGGAGGAGTCCAGCACCAACCTTGTACAGGGCTTTGCACAGAACCTAGAGCCCATCCTTTCCCGCATAGAACTGGTGTCCACTCCATTCGTACACTTGTGGACCCAACCACGATGCAACCTCTGAGGGCTGATGTCTCCATTACATCACAAGCAGCAAGTACCCAACGTCTGAGTGCTGCAGTAGAAGCTCAGACTGCTGCCATGATGGCTCTGGATACCAGTGTTCAAAGGGGCTTTGAGGATGTCACAGCGGTCCAGCAATCTGTCCGCCAACAAATTACTAGTATTTCTGAGGTGCCACCCTAGGGGGGTGGCAGTGGTTCCGTGGAGCACAAACCTGCTGTCCTCTCTCAGGATGACAGCATTCGTCCTCCCACCCCTCACACTCCGCCAGTGCCCTTGCTGTTACCTGTCAGCTAGCCTTCGCAGACTGCTACAGTCCTGGCCGAGGTGGTGCAGTCTGAAGCCTGGTCTTCTAGGCCCAGAGCTGTTTGAGGCTGCCCTCCAAGGCCATCTGCAGTAACCCTCACTAAAAGTCAGCAGCCTTCCACCTGCCATGCTGCAGCCACTGGGGTAGCACTGCTTAGCACTAGGAGAGCCAAAGGCACACAGAAGAGGCACTAAGGGAATGCATAAAGGTGATTTGTTTATTTTTGTATGCAATATGGCATGATTTAATTTATAAATTTGGATTGGAATGTTTATTTTGTGTTTTCATTTATTTATGCATTGTGGTCAGTGAGCAAGGGAAGGTAGGTTGTGGGACTGTCGGTGAATGGAGAGTTGAGGTTGAGGTTACTGGTATGGCTCTTCAATTAATTCTTCACGTATAGCCGAGGCAGAAAGGGACTTAGGTTGCTCTTCCTCTTCTTCCTCCTCCTCTTCCTGCTCCTTGTGCTCCTACTCCACAGCTTCCTGTCTGATAAGTGGTGGCAAGAGCTCTTCCCTCATGGTGGCCCGGTGGTGCAGCATGCAGCAGACCACCACAAATCCTGAGACCCGCTCAGCTGAGTACTGCAGGGCTCCTCCAGCGCGGTCCAGGCAGCGGAAGTGTTGCTTCAGGATGCCAATTTTCTGTTCTATCAGATTTCTTGTGGCATCATGGCTCTTGTGCCTGTTAGGCACCTGTGTGTGGGTTGTGAACTAGAGTCATGTGTCATGTCACCAGCGGAGAGCTCTTATCACCCAGGGGCCACCCTTTGGTTTGCTGTGGTGGCTGAAACACAGCAGGCACAGTGGACTGCCACAGAATGAAGGCATCATGACTGCTGCCAGGACACCAGGCACTGACCTGCACGATTCACTACCTGTGGTTGCACACCAGCTTACATTGAGGGAGTAAAATCCCTTTCGGTTCAGTTATGTGGCAGAGTTGACATGCGGTGCATGCGTAGCAGTGTGCGCGCAGTCAACAGAACCCTGCACCAGAGGGTAGCATGCAAACCTTGCAAACCCTCGTGCTCACTGCGCCTGCTTGTTTCTGGCAGGAGGGAAGATGAAGCTATCCCTCTGTGCCCAGAGAGTCTCAGTGACCTCCCTTATTCAACAGTGCAATGCAAAAAGCGAGATGTTGCAAATATCTCCAGCTCCAGCTTGGAAGGAGCCCAACGCATAAAGGTTCATCACCAAGGTCACCTCACAGCAATGCGGTCCTTGCCCTGCTCTGAGGTTGGAGTTGTGTGGCAGATTTCAGCGAGGACCTTCTTAGTGAAGCACAGAGGTCTCAACATTGGTCATCGCTGAAGTTCAGATTTAAGAACTGATCTCTGAACAACCTGGGTGGATATGCCATCATGCTGAGAGCCCCTCTCCCCGCCCTCTCTCTTCCAGCAGCTTGCCCTGCTCTGCATGGCCCCTGCTCATTCTCACAGTCATGCCATATTCCAGGGGGAATTCCAACTAGTCCATCCATGTCTGGAAGCAACTGGTTTGTGTAGAAGCCTTGAAGTCAGCCGAAAAGTACGTAAGCATCTGCCACACCACTCCCTGTAGACTTTGGAAACAACTGGCAAAAGCACCCAAAATGTGTAGAATTGCAGCAACAGCCAGAATAAATAAACCAGAAACTCACCTGTAAATAGTTGATGATCCCTTTAAATAGTGCTGGTGTGGGGAAAGATCCTTCATGCTGCTTAATGATGTGTTTAGTTGTGCGAGATTAAGAGAGGGCGTAGGCTGGAGCGTCGAGCTCAAAAATAGCAGTGCTTGCATCAAATCAGCGTTGCACACTGATTGACATCATGATTTTGCTGCTCTGCATGCTGCCAACAGACTATATAAGAACATAGGAACATATGAAATAGGAGCAGGAGTAGGTCATTTGGCCCCTCGAGCCTGCTCCGCCATTCAATAAGATCATGGCTGATCTGATCCTGGCCTCAACTCCACTTCCCTGCCAGCTCCCCATAACCCTTCACTTCCTTATCGCTCAAAAATCTGTCCATCTCCACCTTAAATATATTCAATGACCCAGCCTCCACAGCTCTCTGGGGCAGAGAATTCCAGAATTACAACCCTATGAGAGAAGAAATTCCTCCTCCTCTCTATTCTAAATGGGCGGCCCCTTATTTTTAAACTTTCCCCCTAGTTCTAGCTTCCCCCATGAGTGGAAACATCCCCTCTGCATCTAACATGTCGAGCCCCCTCAATATCTTATATGTTTCAATAAGATCACCTCTCATTCTTCTAAACTCCAATGAGTAGAGGCCCAACCTGCTCAACCTTTCTTCATATCAACCCATTCATCTCAGGAATCAACCTAGTGAAACTTCTCTGAACTGCCACAAATGCAAGTATATCCCTCCTTAAATAAGGAGACCAGAACTGTAAGCTGTACTCGAGGTGTGGATCCACCAATACCCTGTACAGTTGTAGCAGGACTTCTCTGCTTTTATACACTATCCACCTTGCAATAAAGGCAAACATTCCATTTATCTTTCTGATTACTTGCTATACCTGCATACTAACTTTTGTGTTTCATGCACAAGGACCCCCAAGTCCTTCTATATTGCAGCATTTTGTAATCTCTCTCCATTTAAATAAAAATTTGCTATTTTATTTTCCTGCCAAAGTGGATAACCTCACACTTTCCCACATTATACTCCATCTGCCAAATTTTTGCCCACTCACTTAGCCTGTCTATATCTCTTTGCAGATTCTTTGTGTCCTCCTCACAACTTGCTTTCCCACCCATCTTTGCATCATCAGCAAACTTGGCTACATTACACTCGGTTCCTTCATCCAAGTCATTAATATAGATTGTAAATAGTTGAGGCCCCAGCACCGATCCCTGTGGCAACCCGTTAGTTACCGTTTGCCAACTGAAAAACGACCCATTTATCCCGACTCTCTGTTGCCAGTTAGTTAGCCAATCCTCTATCCATACGAACATAATACCCCCAACCCCATGAGCTCTTATTTTGTGCAATAACCTTCTATGTGGCGTCTTATCAAATGCCTTCTGGAAATTCAATTACACCACATCCACTGGTTCCCCCTTATCCACCCTACTCGTTACATCCTCAAAGAACTCCAGCAAATTTGTCAAACATGATTTCCCTTTCATAAAACCATGCCGACTCTGCTTGACTGTATTATGCTTTTCCAAATGTCCCGCTACTGCTTCCTTAATAATGACTGCCAGCATTTCCCCAACAACAGACGTTAGGCTAACTGGTCTATAGATTCCTGCTTTCTGTCTCTCTCCTGTTTTTAAATAGGGGCATTACATTTGCGGTTTACCAATCCTCTGGGACCTCTTCAAACTCCAGGGAATTTTGGTAGATTGCAACCAATGCATCCACTATCTCTGCAGCCACTTCTTTTAAGATCCTAGGATGCAGGCCATCAGGCCAGGGGACTTGTGCACCTTTAGTTCCATTATTTTACCAAGTACTTTTCGTTTGTGATAGTGATTGTTTTAAGTCTCCCCCACCCGCCCCTTGATTATCTACTAAAGGGATCTTTTTAGTGTATTTTACCATGAAGACCGATACAAAATATTTGTTCAATGTCTCTGCCATTTCCCAGTCTCATCTTCTAAGGGACCAATGTTTACTTTAGCTATCTTCTTCCTTTTTATGTACCTGTAGAAGCTCTTACTAACTGTTTTTATATTTCTTGCTAGTTTACTCTCAATCTATCTTCTCTCTATTACTTTTTTAGTCATCCTTTGCTGTTTTTTAAAAATTCCCAATCTTCTGGCCTCCCACTAATCTTGACAGCATTGTATGCCATTGTTTTCAATTTGATACCATTCTTTACTTCCTTAGTTAGCCACAGATGGTTCTCCATTCTCTTAAAGTCTTTCCTTCTCACTGGAATATATTTTGTTGAGAGTTGTGAAATATCTCCTTAAATGTCTGCTATCGCTCATCAACCATCTTACACTTTAATCTATTTTCCCAGTCCACTTTAGCTAACTCTGCCTTCATACCTTTGTAATCGCCTTTATTTAAGCTTAGGACACTGGTTTTGTGACCTTACTTTCTCACTCTCCAACTCAATTTGAATTTCAACCATGCTATGGTCACTCTTTCCTAGAGGATCCTTTACTATGAGATCATGTATTAATCCTGTCTCATTACACAGTACCAGATCTAAGATAGCCTGCTCCCTGATTGGTTCCGCAATGTACTGTTCAAGGAAACCATCCCGGATACACTATATGAACACTTCCTCAAGGCTACCTTAACCAATTTCATTTGTCCAATCAATATGAAGATTAAAATCACGCATGAATATTGCCATACCTTTCTTACAAGCCTACATTATTTCTTGATTTATACTCTGTAGCTACTGTTAGGGGGCCTGTAGACTATGGCCACCAGTGACTTCTTCCCCTTATTATTTTTATCTCCACCCAAACTGATTCTATATCTTGATCTTCTGAGCCAATATCATTTCTCACGACTACACTGATCTCATCCTTTATTTACAGAGCTGCCCCAGCTCCTTTTCCTTTCTGTCTATCCTTCCAAATTGTCAAATACCTTGAATATTCAGCTCCCAGCCTTGGTCACCTTGCAACCACATCTCTGTAATGGCTATCGGATCATATCCATTTGTATCTATTTGTGTCGTCAACTCATCTATCATGTTACAAATGCTGTGTGCATCCAGATAAAGAGCTTTTAATTTTGTCTTTTTACCATTTTTCCCTGCATTGACTCCACTTTCTTATTTTTGTACATTCTGTCCCTTCCTGTCACACTCTGGTTATCATTTCCCCCATCGCTACCCTGCTCTATTGCCTTCTCCTTTCTCCTTGAGTTTTAAAATTTCCGCTCAACTGTACCCTTTCTTCCCACCCACTATTTAAATTAAAGCCCTCTCTACAGCCCCTTTACCAATATGGCGTCCAGTACACATTGCATTAGAATTGTGCGCGCACGCTGCGGACGCCATTTTGGAAATATTAAAGGGCCTTATAGTACCCAAAAAAGCTGGTGCAGCTGAGCCCAATTTCACTCCCTAAACTTTAAAGCAGTCTAGACTGGCCAAATGGACAGCACTTACTCGCAGCTGCTTAATACATGGTTTCAGACTCCCATTACAAACCAGTACAGCTGTAACAGAAAAATAATGGGCACTTACTTCATCTGACCTGTAACACAGGTGTTCAGAGTCTATTGTGAGGACAAAAGAGAAAAGGCAGAAATAAGATCAAAAACTGCAAATTCCTCACTAATACCATCATGAAAAAAGTATTTGTCTATTTGATTTTGTTTTGATTTTTATTCAGAGAGAAGAAAAATTTGCATTACTTTTGTTATAGTCACCTCATACACAAATAGCCATGAAGGGTTTGATGCAAAGTACTCTTTATCATGAATGCTGTGCCCTTTTAAAAGAGATTGTCAACCCTTTACTCACCGTATGTACCTTTGTGAACTTTGAAGCATGAAACTCATGTCAGAGAAGGCATAATGCTCTGTGTTGAAGAGTGTTGAAGAGGATATAATATTGTGCATCTTGGTTCATGGAAAAAATGTAGAGATTGGAAACTATCCAAAACGAATCCAGACTGTCTGCTTTAGCTGACAATCCCCTGGTACTCCTATCTACTTCTTTCAAATTCAAAACTATCGAAAGTGTTATAGCCTGACGGGGTGGAAATTGGTCTTGGCCGATAGCTCTAGACAGGCGGTATCGCATTGGACGCCTGGCAGGATTACGTGGGATATAAGGCACAGAAACAAGTTATTCTATGCTGGCATTGATGTTCCATTCGAGCCTTCTTTCCTCATCTAAATCTATCCGAATAACCCTCATTCTCTCTTCTCCTTCGTTTCTTGACAACAATGGGACTGAATATGGGGCAAGACCTGTAACTAGCAGCCAATGCTACAGCTCCTGTTCATCGTGACCGGACAAGGCGAACCGATATGCCGACAGCTTTTCTATAGCATTCTTGGCACTTTGCCGTCTCAAATTTACAAGCTGGTTATGAAGCAGCAAGGGACTGCAGCCAACTGTGGGAGTGCCGCTGTCAAATTGATTTTCATGAATTTAAATAGTCAAGTTCAAAGTGAACTTCAAATGAACTTTATATATAAAAAATGACTGAGATAAACAGGAAAGAATGCTATTTAGAAGTAAAACAGTGAGATTATCAGAGTATCAATGGATCTATGGAATGATCACCACTATTTATTTTTATGCATCAGATATAAATATGGTTCTACCATAATAATATGAAACATTTAAAAACTTTCTGAGCGGGTAGGTTAAGGCAATGAATGAGCAATCTGAAATGGTAAACCAATAACAACGCTCCTTTTAAATAGTGAGAAGCTCCAGCTGTTGGCTTCACACTGTCAGAATTCATCTGATCGCCATTATTCATTCCAGATGATGCAAAATGGGAATGCTGAATAATTATTGGATGACTTTAATTTCTGCATCCTATTCAACAAAATAAAATTGTCTTCTTCCATTCAAATTGATAGAAACAACTCTGACACACTAAAAACTGCTTGTTGTCAAAACTGTAAAAGCATTATTGAATGCATCTCACCCTCGCAAGGGTGGTTGCCATGTATCTATGCTAGCCTTTCTCCCTTGTTCCCGCTGGGTCTGCCACAGTTGAAGAAGAAGAAGGACAAGAAGGAGAAGGAGAAGATGAAAGAGAAGGAGAAGGAGAAGGCGAACAGACAGGTTACCAAAAGCTTGTTCAAAGAGTTTTAAGGAGCATCTTTAAGGAGGAGAAAGAGGTTGAGAGGTTTAGGGAGGGAATTCAAGGACTTAGGGCCCAGGCAACTAAAGGCACAGCCACCACTGATGGAGCGGTGAAAAACAGGGATGCACAAGAGGCCAGAGTTGGAGGAACGCAAAGTTCTCAGAGGGTTGTATGGCTGGAGGAGGTTACAGAGATAGGGAGGGGCGAGGCCATGGAGGGAATTGAACACAAGGTTGAGAATTTTAAACTCGAGACGTTGTTGGACCGGGAGCCAATGTAGGTCAGCAAGCACAGGCGTGATGGGTGAACGGGACTTGGTGTGAGTTAGAATGTTAGAGTGGAATCATAATTCAGTTACCACAGCCGACCTCTGTGATACTTTAAGCAAAATCACATTACACAAACAGCAAATCACTGCATTACATGGAGAAAATAATGGGATTTCATGCCATGACGAATGGCTTACTCTAATCAACATATTTATAGCAAATTACAGGAGTGATCGCTTTATGAGAATGGGGAGCCAAATCAAAATTTAAGACACTGAAGTGAAGAAATACATTGGGTTTACCCCTATTGGTAGTGAGCAGCTGCTGATATGTAAATCTTCATAATTTTTTTCACATACAACCAGTTCGCACTTTAACCAAAATAAATTAATCTTGCTTTAAATTGTCTGGAACATTTTCAGTTGAGTTGTGCTTAACAGTTGCAAATAATTCCCTTACAAGGTTTCTGCTATGAACCAGTTTTGCCTGCCATTGTTTCCCATTACTGTGCTTCACAGCTGCTCCTTTCAATTTTGCAAGTCCATCATGATTTCTGCATCTATCTTTTTACCCAGTTTATAAGCTGCAAGTATTTAAAATCAATATGATCGACAGACAGGCAAACGTACAGATAGACAGAAGGATGATTTAGTTTCCCAGGAGCAAGAGGAAACAATTAATTCCAGCGGTAGATAATATGCTTTCTCTACAATCATACATACCTCCGTAATACCTTACATGTTGTAGATTCTTCCTTCCAACATTCACAGGAGACTAGATCCAATACCAAAACAATACTAATAGCAGACAAGATAGTGCAAAAAAGTTGAAGCTACTCGACTGTTTCGTACTGACAGTAGTAACACAAATCTGAAGACAGATGAATGCAGATGTCTCATATTTCATGTTGTAGCAGACATTTACTGTCAACTAATTGACGGACCACCCAGCAAAGGGTCAGAACACAATGGCGAGAAAGCATCTCAGCCCAATACAAAAGACGGTACCTGCATGCAGATCAGACAGAGGGGCCGACGTCAGAAGTCATCTCCTCCCAGCCCTCGCTGTGGTATGTTCAGTAGACTTGTGAATGGATCTTTTACCTGAATGTTGAGAACTCCCACTGGGAGAACTGTCTAGCCCCAGGGAATTCACAGGGACCGGATACCAAAGTTGAAAAGGATAAGTAGCCAAAAGCCACTATTAATACGTGCTTGAAGAAACTGAATTGGTCGAAGCTCAGTAGAAATTCTAGTTTTTCGTGTCAATTTTGCTTTCTGTTTCCTTTGTGCTCATATCCAGACATTTTACCTCTTGTTTATTCTCTAGCTTTTGTGTGACTATTTTCTTGAGGTATTCCAGCAAGCAGACTGGATGGAGACGAGGCTCTGAGTTCCCATGATAACCACATTCTGAAGATGTTTTCACATGTTCGCAGCTTGAACCAGCCCTGTTATTTTGGCAATAACCTTTCATTTTTTTTCCCTTTCTTGCTTCTTTCAGTTCATTTGGCCTGGGGTTCTTCAGCCTTTTCATTGCTTTTTCATTATCAGTGTCTGCTCCTTCTCCAGAAGTATTGCAACAGCCAAGCCAAATTAAAAACAACTGAGAGGGCCTTTATTCATCTAGACAGACAAGAGTTGCATTCCCATATAGGGTAAGTGGGCAACTCACTGTAAGACAGCAAAAACACAAGACAAAGTGAAGTATATTCAGTCTCACTTTATCCATTTGTATTCTTAGCTATTATACACAAAAGTAATTTGAAACACCATGCTCAGTGGAATATTTGACAGAGTACCATAACTTCTAGATGAAATGTAAAAATGACTGGGGACTAAATTGGATAGCCTCCGAAATCGGACACGGGGATCGCAATGCGCGACTACCCCGCACACTTTCAGTGTTAATGCAGCCAGCTGCCATCTTCATGCTGCCTGCCCAGTGTGTTGTCTAGTCCCTACTCCCTATGTATTTCAGAACATAGCTATCTTGATCTTACATGTAACCACACCTGTGTGTCTTAGTTTCCCCATGTCCTTTTGTGTGTGCACGTTTTGGCTGCCACTTCGGATCCAAGCCCGTGACTTCTATTTCCCATTTTCTCTCCGCTAACCACGCTTCAGTAAGGGGTCCAGTAATATTACTTCCAAGCATGGTTTAAAGCTAGCCTGCACCTCTTCAAGGGAAGGAGCATTGTGGCTGCTGGAGGTGCTGACATCATTGGGAAAAGGGCTGTGACACAACAAAAAATGGCTGACCATGGGAGAGAACAGGCACCTCATAGAAACGTTTAAAATTCTGACGGGATTGGACAGGTTAGATGCAGGAAGAATGTTCCCAATGTTGGGGAAGTCCAGAACCAGGAGTCACAGTCTAAGGATAAAGGGTAAGCCATTTAGGACCGAGATGAGGAGAAACTTCTTCACCCACAGAGTGGTGAACCTGTGGAATTCTCTACCACAGAAAGTTGTTGAGGCCAATTCACTAAATATATTCAAAAAGGAGTTAGATGTAGTCCTTACTACTAGGGGGATCAAGGGGTATGGCGAGAAAGCAGGAATGGGGTACTGAAGTTGCATGTTCAGCCATGAACTCATTGAATGGCGGTGCAGGCTAGAAGGGCCGAATGGCCTACTCCTGTACCTATTTTCTATGTTTCTATGTTTTCCGATGCTGCACTGGAGGCCTTGGTGGAGGAGGTGGAAAGAAGGAGCGATGTCCTGTATCCTTAGGGGGCCAGGAAGCCGGCCAGACACACAGTGAGAAGGCAGTGGGAACAGTTAGCAGTGGGGGTTAATGCCAGGAGTTTAGCCCAAGAACCTGCAGTGCTGCAAGAAGTTCAATGACCTCATACGAGTGGTGAAGGTCAGTGAATGTATCTTCAAATGCCATATCCCACCAACTGCACCACTAGCCTCAGCCACTGCTCAATGCACTACACCCCCATCACTCACCTACCTACAATCTCTATCAATCAGGATTCATACCTCACATTCATAGCTTTTCCTCACCCTCACACACTTCGCACTGCTGCAAGCCTCACACACACATCTCACAGCTTGCACATACTGCCAGCTATTCAACCATGACAGGCAGGTCACTCAAACAGAACACACCACACTCACTGACACATTTCCCTCTCTCTTGCAGGACAAGGTGGCTCACAACTGGCGCCAGCAGGACCTAACCAAAGGGGGACAGGCACACCTGCATGTCCTAACACCATGGAGGAGATGGTACTGTCAAATATCAGCAGGACCATTGCTGAGGCTATGGCCAGTGGTGGGGCTGAATACATTGAAGATAATGGTATCCTCATACCGAATCCTCCTTCCCACATCCCACTTCACTCTCATTCCACATTATCTTCTAACTTACAAGCTGCAGATGCACTTCTTATTTTCCAACCTTTCCTCATCACGACCCTACCTTGTCCCTTTTTCCTTTCGGACATCCAAGAAGTGCAACCTGGTCAGGCAGTAGACCAAGAAGAGAGTGATGATGAAGACACACCATCATTTGATTTCAGACTCGCAGCCACCAGCTCAGATACTGACACTGCACTTATCTTAGAGGATAGATTAGAGGCGGGATCTGCACGTGGTGCGACACCGGGCAGAAGTGCATTTCAGCCAGGGCAGGTGGCAAGAATAGCAGAGGGGCCAGCTTGCCGGAGGGTGAGGTAAACTATCCCTCCTAAACCTTCTTGATCTGTCTGCAGCCTTTGCCACGGTTGACCATTCCATCTATCTTCAACACCTCTCCACCATCGTCCAGCTAGATGGGACTGCACTCACCTGGTTCCATTTTTATCTACCTAATTGTAGCCAGAGAATCCCTCGCAATGGATTATTTTCCTGCTCCCGCACCGTTACCTCTGGTGTCCCCAATGATCTATACTTGGTCCCCTCCTATTTCCTATCTACATGCTGTCCCTCAGTGATATGATCTAAAAATGGAGTGTCAGTTTCCACATATAGGCTGATGGCACCCAGCTCAACCTCATCTCCACCACTCTTGACTCCTCCACAGTCTGTAAATTGTCAGAGGGCTTGTCCGACATGCAGTACTGGATGAGCAAAAATTTCAACCAACTAAATATTGTCTATTTTCTTCGGTCTCCACCACAAACTCCGTTCCCTAGCCACCAACTCCATCCCTCACCCCGGCAACTGTCTGAGGCTGAAGCAGACTATTCGCAACCTTGATTAACTTCTGACCACAAATCCACACCTTCACTAAGACTGCCTATTTTTACCTCTGTAACATCACCCGTCTCCACCCCTGCCTCAGCTCATCCGTTGCTGAAACCCTCATCCATGCCTTTGTTACCTTTAGGCTTGACTAGTCCAATGCAATCCTGGCTGGCCTCCCACGTTCTACCCTATATAAACTACAGGTGATCCAAAACTCGGCTGCCCGTGTCCTTACTCGCACCAAGTCCCGTTCACCCATCACCCCTGTGCTCGCTGACATACAGTGGCACCCGGTTAAGCAATCCTTCAATTTTAAAATCTCATCATTGTTTTCAAATCCCTCCATGGCCTCGACCCTCCCTATCACAAAAACGTCCTCCAGCCCTACAATCCCCCCAAGATATCTAATTCTGGCCTCTTGGAGTATCCCCGATTCTAATCACTCCACCACTGGCAGCCATGCCTTCAGCTGTCTGGGCTCTAAGCTTTGGGTTCTCTCCCTAAACCTCTCCACCTCTACTTCTCTTTCCTCCTTTAAGACGCTCTTTAAAACCGATCACTTTGACCAATCAGCCCTTATATCTCCTTATGTGGCTCAGTGTCAAATTTGTTTAATAATGCTCCTGTGAAACATTTTGAGATGTTTTATAATGTTAAAGGAACTATATAAATACAATTTGTTGTTGTTATAGTTTATCACAAAAGGATTTAAGTACAAGTGTAAAGATGTCTAACTGCAATAATATAGGGCCTTGGTGAGATCGCACCTGGAGTATTGTGTATAGTTTTGGTCTCCTTAAAGGGAATGCAACGAAGGTTCATCAGACTGATTCTTAGGATGAGGGGGATTGTCCTGTGAGGAGTGATTGAGGAGATTAGGTCTATGTTACCTAGAATTTTGAAGAATGAGAGGTGATCTCATTGAAACATAGAAAATTCTTACAGTCCTTGACAGGATAAATGCTGGAATGAAGTTTCCCTTGACTGGAGAGTCTAGAACCAGGGGTCACAGTCTCAGAATCAGGGGTCGGCCATTTTAGAACTGAAATGAGGAGAAACTTCTTCAATCAAAGAGTGGTGAATCTTTGGAATTCTCTACTCCAGAGGGCTGTGGATGCTCAGTTGTTGAGTATATTCAAGCCAGAAATCGATGCATTTTGGGATGTTAAGGGAATCAAGGGATATGGGGACAGTGCAGGAAAATGGAGTTGAGGTAGAAGATCAGTCATGATCTTATTGAACGGCAGAGCAAGCAAGAGGGGCAGAATGGCCTACTCCTGCTTCTAATTCCTATGTTCTTATGCTCTGAGTGCCGTACTAAAGAGGGTGCTGCACTGTTAAGAGGTGCCGTCTTTTGGATCAGATGTTAAACCAATGCCTGCCCTCTGAGGTGCATGTAGACTTCTCATGGAACTATTTTGAATAAAAGCAGCGGAGTTTTCCGAAGTATCCAGGCCAATATTTACTCTCAACCAAAATCACTATAAAATGGATTAGCTGGTCATCATCACATTGCTGTTTGTGCGAGTTTGCTGTGTGAAAATTGGCTGCCGCATTTCCTACATTACAACAGTGGCTACACCGCAAAAGTACATTGGCTGTAAAACGTTTTGCTATGTCCTGATGTCGTGAAAGGCACTATATCAAGGCAAGTCTTCCTTTCTTTTTTTTCTTTTACTAGTACTCTATGCTGCGCAGATAGTTTTCCGATTTGCTACAGGGTGAGTGGTGCTTTGTCAGCTCAACAGATCGAGTAACATTAAGAATCATTGAATCATGAAGCACAGAAGGAGGCCGTTTGTTCCATCGTGTCTGTGCCGGCACTTTGAAGAGCTACCCAATTAGTCTCAGTCCCCTGCTCTTTCCCCACTGCCCTGTAAATGTTCCTTTTCATGTATAACATTTCAAAAAAAAAAACAAGCACTAGAGGGATAGAATGGAAAGTAGTGAAGTTATGCTAAACTTGTATTGGACTTTGGCTAGATCACTCTTGAAGTATTGTGCACAATTCTGGTCACCTTATTATAGAGACACTGGAGAGGGTGCAAAAAAGATTCACAAGGATAATACCAGAAATGCAAGAGTATACCTATCAGGAAAGGATGAACAGGCTGGGTCAATTTTCTCTGGAAAAGAGAAGGCTGAGGAGGTGACCTAATAGAGGTCTTTAAAATTATGAAAGGTTTTGATAGATTAGACACAAAGGGGGAGAAATTTGCGTTGTTTGTGCCTCCTGCCCCTAGGGGTGCAAACGATTTCTCGCCTGGACGCGGGGCCACTACCGCCTCCAGTAAAATTCCGCGAGAGTTAGCGGAGGCGCAAACCATCAGCGACCTGAGCCGTTGCACTGGCAGTGATGATGTCATTGTCTTGCGCAGCGACCCATTTTCGCTCAGGTGCGAAACTTCAATAGCGCCCCGTGAGGCCATTACAGGGAGGTGCAGCGCGCAATTATTTTTCAATGGCCGACTAACCGGTCGTGGCCTTGCCGCGATGAATTTGCGGGATCCGTGCCGCGATGTTACAGCTCGGCACTCCGCTTCTGTGCCGGGCTGCTGCCATGGCACCCCACTTCCTGGTGGAGAAGTCATGGCCCCTTCTCCCCATTGCAGAGTTCGCAGTGTGCCCTCCCCTTTAACAGAAGGGGAGGGCCCTGTACTCCCTGTGCGCCACAGGAAAATTCCCATGGTTAGCGCCCAGTCCCGCCTCCCGAGAGGATGTGCAACATGTGACATTCCTCTCGGGGGTGGTAACCCCAATTGCGTCACCAGGGTGGGACTTCCACGCCTGGCGCAGGAAGTCAAGCCTCACCTTGGTTACCGCCCCCAAACAGGACGTAACTGAATTTTGGCCCCAAAGAGAGTGATTCCACTTGTGGAGAATGTGGAACTCGCTACCACAGGGAATAGTTGAAGCAAATAGTATAGATGTATTTAAGGGGATGCTAGACAAACATATGAGGGAGAAGGGAATAGGGTGTTATGCTGATAGAGTTAGCTGAGGAAAGACGGGAAGAGGCTTGAGTGGAGTATAAACACATGCATGGACTGGTTGGACTGCATGGCCTGTTTCTGTGCTGCATAGTCTCTGCTCAAAAGAGAACTGTTATATGTGGAGAAAGAGTCAGATTGATAGACTGAACACTGTGAGCTCAAAGTAAAGTGTGACCTTAGTCTTTTATTGCAGGTCTCCAGAGTGCCTCTCCAACCTGTGAGACTTCCTTAAATACCTGTGCTCCCAAGGGATTATGGGATTCCTTGGGACTCCAGGGGATGAGCCGTCTGGTGACTGTACAGAGTAAATAAAAGTTTACATATATAACATCACTCCCCCCCCCCCCCCCCCACCACCACCAAAGTCAATAGTGTAACTATTTATAATGTGAGTCGATCTGGGGCCCTTCTTGTCCTGGTTGATCATCTCGGTGTGAAAGCTAGTATTGTTGAATCATTTGTTGGGCCCTCACTGGGCTGCTGTGCAGCTGGTCTTGCTGAGCTGACTGGTGTGTTGGGTCCTGCTCAGCTGCTGTGGATGATGGGTTCTGCTTCGTGGTCAACCGTGGTGCCGGTTGCAACTGGTATGTATGTTGGGGGATCAAAAAAGGTAGGGTCTCAGGATAGTCTGTAAATCTGAGTTTGATTTGGTCCAAGTGTTTCCGGTGAATGAGTCCATTTGAAAGTTTTACCCGAAACACCCTGCTCCCCTCTTTGGCCACGACAGTGCTGGGAAGCCACTTGGGACCTTGTCCATAATTTAATACAAATACAGGATCATTGATTTCAATCTCGCGTGACACATTTGTGCTATCATGGTATGCATTTTGCTGAAGCCGCCTGCTCTCGACCTGTTCGTGTAGATCAGGGTGAACTAACGAGAGCCTTGTCTTAAGTGCTCTTTTCATGAGCAGTTTAGCAGGTGGGATCCCAGTGAGCAAGTGGGGACTCGTGCGGTAGCTAAGCAGGACTTGGGATAGGCGAGTCTGCAGTGAGCCTTCAGTTACCCCCTTCAAGCCTTGCTTGATGGTTTGCACTGCTCTCTCTGCCTGACCATTGGATGCTGGTTTAAACGGGGCAGATGTGACATGTTTGATCCCGTTGCGGGTCATGAATTCTTTGAACCCAGCACTGGCAAAACATGGCCCGTTGTCACTCATCAGGACATCGGGTTAGCTGTGAGTGGCAAACATGGCCCGCAGGCTTTCAGTGGCGGCAGCGGGCGTGCTAGCCGACATTATCTAACATTCAATCCACTTGGAATACGCGCCTACAACCACAAGGAACATTTTGCCCAAAGAACGGGCCTGCATTGTCGATGTGTACCCTAAACCACTGTTTTGAGGGTCAAGACCATAAACTTAGCGGCGTCTCCCTGGGTACATTGCTTAACTGCGAGCATGTATTACATCTGTGAACGCAGGACTCTAAGTCCACATCGATACCGGGCCACCACACGTGGGATCTGGCTATCGCTTTCATCATCACGATGCCTGGGTGGGTACTGTGGAGATCATTGATGAAGGTGTCTCTGCTCTTCTTGGGGACCACTACTCGATTGCCCCACAGAAGGCAGTCTGCCTGTATAGACATTTCATCCTCACGCCGCTGGAACGGCTTTATCTCTTCCTGCATTTCCACTGGGACACTGGACCAGCTCCCGTGAAGCACACAGCTTTTGACTAAAGATAATAAAGCGTCTTCGCTTGTGCAGATTTTGATCTGCCGGGCAGTGACAGGTGATTTCTCACTCTCAAATGCTTCCATAATCATGGCTAGATCTGCAGGCAGCACCATTTCCACCCCTGTGGTGGGCAATGGCAGCCTACTGAGAACATCGGCGCAGTTTTCTGTGACTGGCCTGTGGTGGATGGCATAGTTGTATGCGGACAATGTGAGTGCCTATCTCTGGATGCGGGCCGATGTGTTGGTATTTATCCCTTTACTCTCAGAAAACAGGGATATAAATGGCTTCTGGTCAGTTTCCAATTCGAATTTTAGCCCAAGCAGGTATTGATGCATTTTCTTTACCCCATAGACACACGCTAACGCTTCTTTCTCAATCATGCTGTAGGCTCTCTCAGCCTTAGACAGACTCCTGGATACATAAGCAACCGGTTGCAGTTTCCTGAAATTATTAGCTTGTTGCAATACACACGCAACGCCACATGACGACGCATCACATGCTAGTACCAAACGCTAACATGGATTATATAACACAAGCAATTTGTTTTAGCATAACAATTTCCTCTCTTTTACAAAGGCATTTTCTTGGCTTTTGCCCCAAACCCATTCATCCCCTTTTCATTGTAAGACATGCAGTGGTTCTAAAAGTGCTAAGATGCGGTAAGAAGTTACCAAAGTAGTTCCGGAGTCCCAGAAACGACCGCAGCTCCATCACGTTCTTTGGCCTCGGTGCATTCTCGATTGCCTCCATCTTTGCATTGCTGGGCCTGATGCCGTCCGCCGCAATCCTCTTTCCCAAATTTCCTTCGCTGTTCGAACCAGGCATCGTGAAATTCCAAGGAGCAAAAGTGCAGATCCACCTAATTCTGGGGGCACGACCCATCCATCACAAGAGGAGAGCAGCTCCGTACATGATGAGAGAAAGGGTAGAGATCAAGCTAGACCGGCTGCAAAGAAAGGGCATCATTTCACCGATCAAGTTCAATGAGTGGGCCAGTCCTATCATTCTAGTCCTCAAGGGAGATGGCACCGTCAGAAACTGTGGCGATTACAAAGTAACTATCAATCGTTTCTCCCTGCAGGACCAATACCCACTACCAAAGGTCGACGACCTCTTTGCAATGCTGGCGGGAAGAAAGACATTCACGATGCTGGATCTGACTTCAGCCTACATGACGCAGGAATTGGAGAAATCATCAAAGGCCCTCACTTTCATCAACACGCACAAAGTTCTTTTTGTTTGTAACAGATGCCCAGGCGAGCATTTTAACCTGAGCCCCACGAGGTTGGGTCGATTCAGAACCTCCTCCAGGTGCTGCAGATGCTCGACTGTATTCCGACCTGTGACCAAGATGCTGTCCTGGAAGACCACGGTGTGCGAGACCGACTTCAATAGGCTTTCCATGTATCTCTGGAATATCGCCGCCGTTGATCAGATTCCAAACGGGCATTTGTTACAAACAAAAAGAACCTTGTGCGTGTTGATGAAAGTGAGGGCCTTCGATGTGAATGTGTGCACCCCATGTACCTCTGCCTCCTTGGTCGGAGGCTCTGGTTCGTCGTGATCCTCCGTGGATCTGTTCTCCTTTGCAACGTGGCGGCTTGCAGGTTTAGCAGGATTTGCAGCTCACCTGCACAGTCGTTGGAGGTATCCCATTGTTCCACAGCCCTTGCAAATGTACCCTTTGAATCGGCATGAATGTAAACAATGATCACCTCCGCAGCGCCAACAAGGTGTTAATGTTACGATTCGAAAACAACATCACTTTGTTCACAGTACTTGTAGCAGCACTTCTGTGCTGAGAGGTTTGCTTCATATTGTCACTGTTGACAATGAATGCCTGGGCTATCACTGTGGCCTTACTCAAGGTTGGGGTCTCTACAGTCAAAAGTTTGTGAAGTATGGTTTCGTGGCCAATGCCAAGTACGAAAAAGTCTCTGAGCATGTGCTCCAAATGTCCTTCAAATTCGCAATGTCCTACAAGGTGTCTTAGCTCGCCGACATAACTCTCCACTTCCTGGCCTTCAGACCTTTTGGAGATGTAGAATCAGTACCTCGCCATCAGAACGCTTTCCTTCGGGTTCAACTGCTCTCGGACCAGTGTGCACAAATTGTCGTACGATTTCTCCGTGGGTTTTGCTGGAGTGAGCAGATTCTTTATGAGGCCATACGTTGGTGCCCCACAGACGGTGAGGAGGATCGCTTTACGTTTGGCAGCGCTATCTTCCCCATCTAGCTCGTTGGCTACGAAGTATTGGTCGAGTCGCTTCACAAAAGTTTCCCAATCATCTCCCTCCGAGAATTTCTCCAGGATGCCCACTGTTCTCTGCATCTTTGTGTTCGCTATTTGTATCTCATCGGCAGTTGTTATGTATGGAGAAAGAGTCAGACTGAACACTGTGAGCTCAAAGTAAAGTGTGACCGTAGTCTTTTATTGCAGGTCTCCAGGGTGCCTCTCCAACCTGTGAGACCTCCTTAATTATGGGATCCCTTGGGACTCCAGGGGATGAGCCCTTTGGTGGCTGTACAGAGTAAATACAAGTATACATATATAACAAGAACAACCACAGCTTCTCCAGTCTCTCCACATAACTTAAGTCCCTCATCCAGCTCTTTACAATATACATTAATGATTTAGATGAAGGAATTGAGTGTAATATCTCCAAGTTTGCACATGACACTAAACTGGATGGCGGTGTGAGCTGTGAGGCGGACGCTAAGAGGCTGCAGGGTGACTTGAACAGGTTAGGTGAGTGGGCAAATGCATGGCAGATGCAGTATAATGTGGCCCCTTGAGCCTGCTCCACCATGTAATACGTTCATAGCTAATCTGATCATGGACTCAGGTCCACTTTCCTGCCCGTTCCCCATAACCTCTTAATCCCTTGTCGGTTAAGAAACTGTTTATCTCTTGTCTTAAATTTATTCAATGTCTCGGCTTCCACAGTTCTCTGAGGCAGCGAATTCCATAGATTTACAACCCTCTGAGAGAAAAAATTCCTCCTCATCTGTTTTAAATGGGCGACGCCTTATTCTAAGATTATGACCCCCTAGTTCTAGTCACCCCTATCAGTGGAAACATCCTCTCTGCATCCACCTTGTCAAGCCCCATCATAATCTTATACATTTCGATAAGATCCTCTCTCATTCTCTGAATTCCAATGAATAGAGGCCCAACCTACTCAACCTTTCCTCATAAGTCAACCCCCTTATCTCCGGAATCAACCTGAACTGTCTCCAAAGCAAGTATATCCTTTTGTAAATATGGAAACCAAAACTGCACGCAGTATTCGAGGTGTGGCCTCACCAATAACTTGTATAACTGTAGCAAGACTTCCCTGTTATTATACTCCATCCCTTTGCAATAAAGGCCAAGATTCCATGGCCTTCCTGATACTTGCTGTAACTGCAAACTAACCTTTTGTGTTTCATGCACAAGTACCCCCAGGTCCTGCTGTACTGCAGCACTTTGCAATTTTTCTCCATTTAAATAATAACTTGCTCTTTGATTTTTTTCTGCCAAAATGCATGACCTCACACTTTCCAACATTATAATCCATCTGCCAAATTTTTGCCCACTCACTTAGCCTGTCTATGTCCTTTTGCAGATTTTTTGTGTCCTCCTCACACATTGCTTTTCCTACCATCTTTGTATCATCAGCAAACTTGACTACGTTACACTCGCTCCTTTCTTCCAAGTCGTTAATATAGATTGTAAATAGTTAGGGTCCCAGCACTGATCCCTGCAGCACCCTACTAGTTACTGATTGCCAACCCGAGAATGAACCATTTATCCCAACTCTCTGTTTTCAGTTAGTTAGCCAATCCTCTATCCATGCTAATATATTACCCCAAACCCCGTGAACTTTTATCTTGTGCAGTAACTTTTTATGTGGCACCTTGTCAAATGCCTTTTGAAGTCCAAATACACCACATCTACTTGTTCCCCTTTATCTACCCTGTTCGTTACATCTTCAAAGAATTCCCGCAAATTTGTCAAACATAACTTCCCTTCATAAATCCACGCTGACTCTGTCTGACCGAATTATGCTTTTCCAAATGACCTGCTACTGCTTCTTTAATAATGGACTCGAACATTTTCCCAACCACAGATGTTAGGCTAACTGTTCTATAGTTTCCTGCTTTCCGTCTGCCTCCTTTTTAAAATAGGGGCGTTACATTTGCAATTTTCCAATCTGCTGGGACCTCCTCAGAATACAAGGAATTTTGGTAATTTACAACCAATGCATCCACTATCCCTGCCACTACTTCTCTTCAGATTCTAGGATGCAAGCCATCAGGTCCAGAGGATTTATCTGCCTTTAGTCCCATTATCTTCCTGAGTACCACCTCGTTAATGATTGTGATTGTGTTAAGTTCCTCCCCCTATAGCCTCTTGACTATCCACTGTTGGGATATTGTTCGTGTCCTCAACTGTAAAGACCGATATAAAATATTTGTTCAGAGTTTCTGCCATCTCCATGTTCCCCATTACCAATTCCCCTGTCTCGTCCGCTAAGGGACCAACATTTACTTTAGTCACTCTTTTCCTTTTTATATACCTACAGAAACTCTTGCTATCTGTTTTTATATTTTGTGCTAGTTTACTTTCATAGTCTATCTTCCCTTTCTTAATTTTTTTTTTCGTCATTCTTTGCTGGCTTTTAAAAGCTTCCCAATCTTTTGTCCTCCCACTAGTTTTGGCCACTTTGTATGCCCTTGGTTTTAATTGGATACCGTCCTTTATTTCTTAGTTAGCCATAGATGGCTATCTTTTCTTTTACACCCTTTTCTCCTCACTGGAATATATTTTTCTTGAGAGCTGTGAAATATCTCCTTAAATGTACATCACTGTTCATCAACCGTCCCACACTTCAATCTGTTTTCCCAGTCCACTTTAGCCAACTCTGCCCTCATACCTTCATAGTCTCCTTTATTTAAGCTTAGTACACTGGCTTGAGATCCAACTTTCTCACCCGCCATCTGAATTTTGAAATTCAACCATGCTATAATCACTCATTCCGAGGGGACCCTTTACTCGGAGATTGTTTATTAATCCTGTCTCATTACACAGGACCAGGTCCAAGCTAGCATGCCCCCTGGTTGGTTCCATTACATACTGCTCAAGGAACCCATCCCTTGTGCACTCTATGAACTCTGAGGGGGAGAAGGTAGACTATCGCCACTTGAGGGGAGAGAAGGTAGACCATCACCACTTGAGGGGGGAGAAGATAGACCATCGCTGCTTGAGGGGAAGGTTGGCCATCGCCGCTTGAGGGGAGAGACAATAGACCATCGCCACTTGAGAGGGCAGAAGGTAGACCATCGCCGCTTGAGGGGGGAGAAGGTAGACCATTGCTGCTTGGGTGAGGGGAGGGCGATCATGAATTTATTCAAATTTGTAATAAGCATCTATATTGTGTACAATTCATCAGAGTTTAGATTTCCTTGCCTCAGTAACAACAGATTAATATCACAATTCATCGAGATCTCTTTGGGATCAATTCACTGAGGTGGTCTGTACATGTCTTATGGTGAAGCCTTATCTGGTTACATTCTATCAATTCGAACAAATTAAGGATAATTATCTAGGAGTGATCACCTTTTGGTATATTGACAGGCTTCTAGTGGTTTAGAGATTATATTGGACACAGAAAATGTCTGATTTTGTTTCCTTTCTGACATGAGTTTTGAAAGTGCAAGCACTACTGATGAAGCCAGCAGTGTCCATTCAAACACATAGCTACATGCCATTATTGTCATGGTTTCCTTCCAATCGGGTCCTACAAGGTAGGCATTTTTGTGGTGGCTTACTTGAACAAAACAAAGTAATGACCAAGATCTGAACAGCTGTTAACCTGACAGGTCAGCCCATTCTGTCAAAATCAATTCCACCCACAGTTCTCTGCATTCCTGACAAAGAAAGTCATGCCAGATGCAATCTGGTCAAAGATACCTTCCAACCCATGAAGATACAAAATGGCCCTGAAATTCCGGCCTCACCGGGTCTGTGTGGAAAGAAGGCCTCCGACCAGAATCCAAGGCACCTCCAGGTACATTCGTAGAGAAATTTTGGGTCAGAGGCGTTCGTCCGAAGGAAGCCTCCGACCAGAATTTCAGGACCAAAGTGTCTACAAGTTCCTTCACTCTGGGCATGCTGGATTCCTTTGCCTTTCGGGGGACTGCATGTAGACCATGTTCCTCTCAGGTAGAAAGCTGTACAAAGAGCAGGACATGAGGGTCTCAGGAATATTTTATTTACTCAATGGTTGGATAAAGTACTTAAAATAACTTCCTGTCATCTTTAACTCTATCCTTTTGAGACTGTCCAGTGGTGAAATCCAAATGTATTCTCATGCTGGTGATTCTCTTACATTCAGGAAAATCCCATTTGTTTCTGATTATGCTTTGTGTATATTAAATGCAAAGTGCAAATAACACGTTTAAAAGTAAATAAAGACACAATGTACAATATGCCACAGTGGAATAAGCTTTTTCAGATGCAAACCAGAGTGGGGTCCCAGTAAAGTAGGTGGAGAGAAGAGTGATTTTGCGACAGCTTAGAACAGCCAAATATCTATTAGCATCTTAAAGCCCAGCATAGTCTTTTAATTTCTCAATATTCTTCCTTTGAAACTCTTGTTCCCTGAAAGTAGTGGCTCATTCTGAGGTATCGTTTAATTGGCAGTGGCAACCCAATACGTAAGTGGCCATTCTTCATGCGTGAATGAAACAGTTGGCAGGCTACTTGACTATAGGAGGCATCACAGCTGACAATTTTCATCTGTTGTTCACACAAATGGTATTTTCCAGTTAGGGTAATTAGACAGCACTCAGGAGAAGAACCCTGAAGTTTACAGCATAGGAACAGGCCATTCGGACCAACAGGTCTATTCGGTGTTTGTGCTCCACACAAGCCTCCTCCCACCTTACTTTGCCTCATCCTATCAACCAACACAGACTTCTATTCCTTTCTGCCTCATGTACTTTCTAACTTCCTCTGGACAGGACTCCAAGACGGCCTTCAAAGTCATGCTATTGTGGGAAAGGAGGGCGGAAAAGGAAAGAGGGCCACTGTTCTAGGCAACAGTCTGTGCTGCTTTTTTCCCTCCATTAATGCTGGTGAGCTGGGGTGTGTATAAGTGGTGCGGTGTCACAGTGCCACTTCACAGATGGGTCGGAGCAAAATAAAATTGGTGCAGCAGACTAAATAAGATTAGCAGGAGGAACAGCATTTTGGACTCACCTATTGTCCTGTTACACACATGACTCTTAACAGTCATGCCCCTGGACAACAATGTGCATATCTTTGAACCTCACACAAATGCTACCACTGATAAGACAAATGCCATGCTATTGCTTTTGGTGCCCTTGCTCCATATTGAAGACTTTAACATTGGCGTCTGTGCCATTCAACATGGAAAAAAAACTTAAACCAAAAAGTAACAATAGGATTTTCCCATAGGAAGGAAGGAAATCAATGGGCAGAGTCTTGCCTGGGTGGTCCCTGTTGTCTTCTGGCAGGTGGTTAAAGTGTAACATCCCCACTGACACCTGGGAGTCCCTGGCTAAAGACTGCCCTAAGTGGAGGAAGTGCATCCGGGAGGCGCTGAGCACCTCGAGTCTCAGTGCCGAGAGCATGCAGAAAACAAGCGCAGGCAGCGGAAAGATTGTGTGACAAACCAGCCCCACCTACCTCTTCCCTCAATGACTATCTGCCCCACTTGTGACAGAGTCTGTGGTTCTTGTATTAGACTGTTCAGCCACCTAAAAACTCATTTTAAGAGTGGAAGCAAGTCCTCCTCGATTCCGAGGGACTGCCTCTGATGATGATGATGATTATAAGCAGCACTACCAATGATCTGACAGCAGGCACATAAAATCATAGAATGGTTACAGCACAGAAGGAGGTCTTTCGGCCCGTCAAGCCTGTGCACATCCCCATCTCTCACCTGCAGATGCAAGGTGAAGGGTATAAATTACATGGCTTTAACATATCCAAAATATAGTTCGCTCGACTAATTTTGGAAAATATATTGGATAAAAATCCTGAGATGTAAAATATTCAAATACAATGTGCTTACATCAAAATCATTGACTGACTCCAAGGATTTGAGTTATTGTAACAGAGAATGTTCAAGGTGGAATCTGCTTGATGATCAAATTTGAAGATTTTCTGCCAAGTAGCCCTCCTAATGTTTCTATTTGCTTGCAAATAAACAAACCTATTGAAATATTTTATTTTAAATCTTGATAACATTTTATTGCATCGAATGACCACCCAAAATTAAGACTGGTCTCACATGATCTAAAAAATATTTACCAATCGGTTCGTATCCCATGCTGCAATTAGACAGCCAGATACCATTTGTTTAAAAAAAAGACTGCAGCCTACTTTGCAATATGTTAAACTGGAGGCTGTTGCTCTGCATACTGCTTCAATCTGTTGGTACAATCCAACTTACAGGTGATAAGTTGTTTATTCAGTGATAAGCACTCATTCAGTCTTGCGATAACCTAGCCAAGACAATCATTAGCCATGTGAAATGTTTGCAAAAGCAGAGAACAGAATAATTAATGGAACTAGAAACTGCTGGAAATGTGTAGACTTGTTCAGGATCCAACTCTTCTCCTGGGGTCAGCTCTGTATTATTAATGAAATAAATTAATTTTTTGCCACTTGTCCTTTGCATCTTCAGTTACGTCACTGCACACACAATGCTGAAGTATTTATTCACCAAGACAATTGATTTGAAGTTGAGGAATACACATTGGTAATGTAATTCATTGCTCTGTAGAGACAAGAAATTACACGTTCTTCGCTCATTATACAACGTACGTTCAAATGGTAATGATACATTTATATTGTACATTAAAAGCTATACATTTGTTCTGGAAATTAGTAGAAGGAAATCTGGAAGGGGGCATTAGATGCACTTTGCAACTTGAACCCAACAGAGTTTCAATCAAATACTTCTGAAGATGAGGAACACTTAACATTATTTAAAACACCAGTAATATTGTCGGAGAAATAATCCTATAGAGTTCCTTTACAGACTTGCATTTGTCAGGTGAATTGCAGTTATCAGGGACAATTAGCTGTTGACTATTACAAGGAAAGATGAGAGATCAGATCAGATGCCCTGTATTTGAGCTACTGCAAGTGTCTTCTATGTGAACCTCATCAAAGTATGGGGAGAAAGGGATGTTCCTTTGAGACAGAAAACGAACATTCGCACCCACTCTGTCCTGGTCCTCTTTCAGAATATGTGATACTCCACCGTGTCCAATGTGGCTCCAATAAATTTGTCAATGTGTTGTCTTTCTGAGCCGAGAGGACAATGGGGAAAATGCTTCTCTGTGAGGAAGTGTGTACCTACTCTGGACAGGCCAGTCGTCTTGTCCAGAATTATCCAAAATCACTCCAATATGAGTGCATTAACAAGAGGATCATGGAGGCAGAGTGTGGTAAGGATTGCAATTTTTCCCACTTTTTTCAGGGAATCCCAACAAGAACTCCATTTCTGCTTTATTTACCTGACTCTTTCAAACCTTTATAGTTGCAGCCGGACTTACATGGCTTCAGAATCCTAAGCCAAACCTTGTCCTGATGGTAGGCAAGCTTGATTAAGCATTCTAGGCACGCCCAGAGAAGAGGTGGGCTAATGTGGCAGAGGAGCTTAGGAGGATTGCAGGATGTCTACTTGTTGCTTCTAGCATGGCCACACATACCATTCACGCTGGAAGCTGTCACTATGGCTGTTATATATGCAGAGTATAGATATACTCTCTGTGTAGTCACTGTATCGTTGTATAAGATGGAGACTTGTTACCTGATGTACTATCAATAAGGTTTACACTGTGTATATACTATGTTGGCACCACTAGAGGTTGCAACTGGTGGAGACCGGAGTGTCCTGCCCTTGTGGCAAAGGCTGTCCACCAGAGGGCACTGCGGTGGGAGACCTGAGGGTCACCTGTATAGGTGTGCAGGGCCCAGTATAAAAGGCTGCCCACCATGCTTGTGCCTCACTCTGGAGTTATGAATAAAGGACCAAGGTCACTACAGTTTGAGCACAACACATTGCCTTGTGGAGTCATTCATAAGTGCATTACAGACACAACAACTGGTGATGAGAATACGGACTTTCACGCGATTATGGCTACCTTTGGCCCACTGAAAAACTTCACAGAGGGTGATGATTGGGATGCCTTCATGGAAAGGCTCGAGCAATATTTCGTGGCAAATGACCTGGCAGGGGAGACGGACACATTGGTGGCGAAGCGCAAGGCTATAGTGCTGACCAGTTGTGGGCCCGAGGTCTACCGCCTCGTCAGGGACTTGTTGGCACCCACAAAGGCCAAGGATAAGACAGACGATGAGCTGACTGAACTAATTCGCAACCAACTTAAACCAAAACAGAGCATTCTCACGGCCAGGCACAGATTCTACACTCACCGCAGACCTGAGGGCCAGGGGATTGCAAAATATGCTGCCGACCTTAGGAGATTTGCGGCACCATGTGATTTCGGCATGCACCTCAATGAAGCATTGAGAAACATCTTTGTTTTGGGAATTGGCCACGAGGGCCTCCTTCATAAGCTATTATCTGCCGCACCGCAGTCAACCTGCAGAAGGCCATCAGCGTCAGTCAGGCATTCATAACCTCGACCTGCAACACCAAGGAAATTATTCATCCTGTGGATTCAAACCCGGCAAGTACTGTACACAGAATGGTGCCTTTCACAGGCCAGACTGTAGAACGTGGCTCTGCCCAGGGAAGAGAGCATAGATCTCAGGGTTCCAGAACTCAGAGTCCGCTGAGGAGTAGCACTATGCTGGCGTTGCAGAGGAAACCATAGGGCTCACCAATGTCGGTTTGCTGAGTATGTGTGCAAAGCCTGTAACATGAAGGGCCACCTCCAGCGTATGTGTAAAAGAAATACGATTCAACGTCAATCAGAGGAGTCGGTAGATGACTTTGAATCCAGCGCGGAGTATGATGATTTGGCCAGAAAGGTAGCTCAGCCCCAAGAAGAAGTGTATGGAGTGTATACCTGCACCACTGATTGTCCTCCCGTGAAGATGGAAGTCGAGATAAACGGCACTCCAGTCTTCATGGAAGTGGACACGGGAGCGAGCCAGTCAGTGATGAGCCAGGATGCCTTTGAGAGGCTGTGGAATGAAAAACGACCCGAGCTGGTTCCAGTACAGGAAAAGTTGCGCACCTACACCAAGGAGCTGATCCCAGTCCTTGGTAGTGCGGATGTTAGTTTAATCCATAATGGTGTGGTGCACAAGTTACCGCTGTGGATTGTTGCAGGTGATGATCCAAAGAAGGTGGATGGGGAAGATCCAGTGGAAATGGGGAGGCCGCTTCACTCCAGCAATGTCCCCCGTGCTCAGAGGCAGAGCAAAACCTCACCTTCCCTTGGGCCAGGCAGGAGAGAACAGACCAGCACAGCACCTGAGGCACAGACTGTCCATCACGACTGTGTGGCAATGATCTGACCAGAATGACCTAAAAGTATCTTCCCGGCTCCAGTGGCAGGACTCCTGGGGAGGAAGATCGAATTTACAGGCACTCTTCCAGCTTTTGTGGCAGAATCACGGGAGCGAAGGATCAAGGCAGTCGACCTCGAGGACAGAGGCAAGATGGCGACCCTGCTGCAGCGAGGGGCAGCGTGGCTGAAAGAAAAGGTGGCCACGGCCATATCACAAGGTGCAACGCTGAGGGACCAACAAATGATTTGATTGGGGTAAAGCCAGTAGGGTTCTCTTAAAGGAGACCTGCAACCAACTGAACTTAAAGAGACATCCTAGACTGGGTGATGTGTAATGAGAAAGGACTAATTGACAACCTTGCTGTGCGAGGCCCCTTGGGGAAGAGTGACCATAATATTCTTTATTAAGCTGGAGAGTGAAACAGTTAATTCAGAGACTAGGGTCCTGAAATTAAGGAAAGGTAACTTCGATGGTATGAGACGTGAATTGGTTAGAATAGACTGGCGAGTGATACTTAAAGGGTTGACGGTGGATAGGCAATGGCAAACATTTAAAGATCACATGGATGAACTTCAACAATTGTACATCCCTGTCTGGAGTAAAAATAAAACGGGGAAGGTGGCTCAACCGTGGCTAACAAGGGAAATTAAAGATAGTGTTAAATCCAAGGAAGAGGCATATAAATTGGCCAGCAAAACTGAGGACTGGGAGAATTTTATAATACAGCAGAGGAGGACTAAGGGTTTAATTAGGAGGGGGAAAATAGAGTATGAGAGGAAGCTTGCTGGGAACACAAAAACTGACTGCAAAAGCTTTTGTAGATATGTGAAAAGAAAAAGATTAGTGAAAACAAACGTAGGTTCCTTGCAGTCAGATTCAGGTGAATTTATAATGGTTAACAAAAAAATGGCGGACCAATTACTTTGGTTCTGTTTTCACGAAGGAAGACACGAATAACCTTCCGGAAATACTAGGAGACCGAGTGTCTAGTGAGAAGGAGGAACTGAAGGAAATCCTTATTAGGTGGGAAATTGTGTTAGGGAAATTGATGGGATTGAAGGCTGATAAATCCCCTGGGCCTGATAGTCTGCATCCCAGAGTACTTAAGGAAGTAGCCCTAGAAATAGTGGATGCATTGGTAATCATTTTCCAACAGTCTATCAACTCTGGATCAGTTCCTATGGACTAGAGGGTAGCTAATGTAACACCACTTTTAAAGAAAGGAGGGAGAGAGAAAATGGTTAGCCTGACATCAGTAGTGGGGAAAATGGTGGAATCAATTATTAAAGATGAAGTAGCAGCACATTTGGAAAGCAGTGACAGGATCAGTCCAAGTCAGCATGGATTTATGAAAGCGAAATCTTGCTTGTCAAATCTTCTAGAATTTTTTAGGATGCAACTGGTAGAGTGGACAAGGGAGAACCAGTGGATGTGGTGTACTTGGACATTCAAAAGACTTTTGTCAAGGTCCCACACAAGTGGTTGGTGTGCAAAATTAAAGCACATGGTATTGGTGGTAACGTACTGACGTGGATAGAGAACTGGTTGGTAGACAGGAAGCAGAGAGTTGGGATAAACAGGTCCTTTTCAGAATGGTAGGCAGTGACTAGTGGGGTGCCGCAGGGCTCAGTGCTGGGACCCCAGCTATTTACGACATACATTAATGATTTGGATGAAGAAATTGAATGAAATATCTCCAAGTTTGCAGATGACACTAAGCTGGGTGGTGGTGTGAGCTGTGAGGAGGACTCTAAAAGGCTGCAGGGTGACTTGGACAAGTTAGGTGAGTGGGAAAACGCGTGGGAGATGCAGTATAATGTGGATAAATGTGAGGTTATCCACTTTGGTGGCAAAAACACGAAGGCAGAATATTATCTGAATGGCAGCAGATTAGGAAAAGGGGAGGTGCAACGAGACCTGGGTGTCATGGTACATCAGTCATTGAAAGTTGGCATGCAGGTACAGCAGGCGGTGAAGAAGGCAAATGGTATGTTGGCCTTCATAGCTAGGGGATTTGAGTATAGGAGCAGGGAGGTCTTACTGCAGTTGTACAGGGCCTTGGTGAGGCCTCACCTGGAATATTGTGTTCAGTTTTGGTCTCCTAATCTGAGGAAGGACGTTCTTGGTATTGAGGGATTGCAGCGAAGGTTCACCAGACTGATTCCCGTGATGGCAGGACTGACATATGAGGAGAGACTGGATCGACTGGGCCTGTATTCACTGGAGTTTAGAAGGATGAGAGGGGATCTCATAGAAACATATCAAATTCTGACGTGACTGGACAGGTTAGATGCAGGAAGAATGTTCCTGATGTTGGGGGAAGTCCAGAACCAGGGGTCACAGTCTAAGGATAAGGGGTAGGCCATTTGGGACTGAGATGAGGAGAAACTCCTTCACTCAGAGAGTTGTTAACCTGTGGAATCCCCTGCCGCAGAGAGTTGTTGATGCCAGTTCATTGGATATATTCAAGAGGGAGTTAGATATGGCCCCTACAGCTAAAGGGATCAAGGGATATGGAGAGAAAGCAGGAAAGGGGTACTGAGGTGAATGATCAGCCATGATCTTATTGAATGGAGGTGCAAGTTCGAAGGGACAAAAGGCCTACTCCTGCACCTATTTTCTATGTATGCATGGCAATGAACGTAACGAACCGATTAAGTTTGTGAGCAAAATGTTGTTGCGAGATGTCGGGAATAGATTATCCCCAAAAGTAATAAGTGAACGAATTCGGGAGGGTAAAGGCGCTGATCCTGATGCTCTGCCTCAGGTGTCCTCACAAGTTTTAGGCCAGCGACCTCAGGAGGGTGAAGGCACTGATCCTGATAGCCTGCCCCAGATCTATCCCACGCTGCAGGCACCCGATGGCACCATTCGCCACAGACCTGGAAATGAAAACGGCGGCAATACGCGCAGTCGGCCGCCGTTGCCCACCACCCGGGTGGAGACGGCGCAGCCCCCAGACCCAGTCACTACCTCGGCCATGTCCGGGAGCAAAAGGTCAGAACCAACGAGTTCCCCAAACGGGACCTGGAACAGCCAGGTTCCCAGAAATTTTGGCAGCCCTCAAAGGAGGATAGGGAGGCCACACACATCTGTGGCTCTGCCCATCACTAGGCAATGGCAAATGCCCTCAGTCCTGGCTAGGTGAGCGAACCAAGCCCACCCCGCTAGCAGGGGGCGCAGCACCGCTATCAGATGGCTAGGACCCTGTCCGGTTGCTCTGGAACCTGCGTACTCGCATACCTGTACTGCGACCTCAGTACTTACCATGACTGAACCATGAATGCAATTTACCCAATCCTGGCACATGACCGCAAAACGTAACAAATGTAAGTCACTGAACCAAGATGTAACAATACAAACTGTAACTTCCTTTCTTTGTACTTGCACTGTGTCTGATCAAATATGTTAATGTAACGGGCCTGCTGCATGATCTCATTGGGGGGGGGGGGAGGAAATGGATGTATGTAGCCATGGACACACACATGTATCACACCCAGAACCCACTGGAACCTCCACTGCATCATTGAACCATCCAAACTGATAACCACTACCCAACGTTGTGGCAAAAGTACTTAGGCGTTAACAGGGAGAGAGCCAAGCCAAAACACAGCCAAGCTGCAAGGGCTATTGGCACTTAAGTCTGGGAAGAGCTAAGCCAGAGCACATAGTGCAAAGGTAATCGGCACACAGGACTTGGGGGAGAGTGATGTTATATATGCAGACTATAGATATACTCTCTGTGTAGTTACTGTATAGTTGCATAAGATGGAGACTTGTTACTTGATGTACTATCAATAAGTTTTACATTGTGTATATACTATGCTGGCACCACTAGAGGGTGCAACTGGTGGAGGCTGGGGTTTCCTGCCCTTGTGGCAGAGGCTGTCCACCAGAGGGCACTGTGGTGGGAGACCTGAGGGTCATCTGCATAGGTGTGCAGGGCCCAGTATAAAAGGCTGCCCACCATACTTGTGCCTCACTCTGGAGTTATGAATAAAGGACCAAGGTCACTCCAGTTTGAGTACAACACATTGCCTCGTGGAGTCATTCATAAGTGCATTACAGACTTAACAATAGCATCTCACCTCTTCCGTGCACGTGACATTTCAGCACATGCACAGAAGAGCAAATTGCTACTCTTTTTAGGGCGATTTCAGGTAGAAACCACAAAAGCTGCAAGTGAATTAATTTAGGAAGATGCTGGTTTTGAATAAATTGTAGGGAACACTGTTTATGTGTGAGCTGATTTTGTACCATACCTGCCAAAATCCCATCCACTCTATTGGTGTAATGGCTCCTCAGCCTGCATCTCTGGCTCCTGGCTTACTCAATAATCTGCCTTTTCTGCACATGTATTGACATCATGCAAGCACACAGGCGACAAGTTATGAACTTTATTGAGTGGGAGCCAGAAAAACTGTTTTAGCATTCGCTAAGTGAATGGAGTGCAAAGGATTGAAAAGTGAATTGTCGACTCCGAACAGGGACAGTTGGCAGCTATGTGTTGCCTTTCCACAATAGAAACATAGAAACATAGAAAATAGGTGTAGGAGTAGGCCATTCAGCCCTTTGAGCCTGCACCACCATTCAATAAGATCATTGCTGATCATTCACCTCAGTACCCTTTTCCTGCTTTCTCTCCATACCCTTTGATGCCTTTATCCGTCTATCAACAACTTCCTGCGGCAGAGAATTTCAGAGGTTAACAACTCTCTGAGTGAAGAAGTTTCTCCTCATCTCGGTCCTAAATGGCTTAACCCTTATCCTTAGACTGTGACCTCTAGTTCTGGACTTCCCCAACATTGGGAACATTCTTCCTGCATCTAACCTATCCAGGGCAGAATTACAGCTGACTCCAAATAGTGGAAAATGCACCAAAATATCATGGGTCAAAACTTTCTGGGGGCCATGCCACGTGGAAAACCTACCTCTTGCCTGCAACACTCACATACATATCCCTTCAGTAATCTCTAAAATACATCCCAGAGCACAAGAAGAAAGAGTGAAAGATTGCACACAAACATAAATCAGAGCTGTTCGCATCTGCTTCTATGAGAGTGAAAATATGCCCCACAATGGTACACTGTAAACAGCTGCGACTGATTTAATTGGGGTTATAATGAACAGCACATTAAATAATTCACATGAGATCAGGCTAGTCAAAAGCAGTTAGCTTTCAAGTATGATTTATTTAGCTTACTGAATGGGAGATGGAGACTTAAATAATGCCTGAGCTTGTACAAAGTTACTGTGGTGATGCTTCAATTTGAAATAATCCCTGCTTTTTGCAAAAAAATTGCAGGGCACTTGTAGCCAGACTGGTTTTAGTACATGTTTCCCATGTGATAACTTAATTGGAACAACTCCAAGATTACCCATTAGTGGTAGGGTAGCTCTATTTGAAGTAGACTTCTGGAGCCTAATCTATGTGTTGGTTCCCTGTCCAACAATCTCCTACTGCTTCGAAAACAGTATTCTGGGGATTTTTCCTCCAACGATTATCATTGTTTTCTTCTCTAAGATCCAAAGATGAAGTAACAAAGTGTAATTACACAGAAGGTAATTATATGGAGGACTATCAGAGAAAGCCTTTGCTGACACTGACAGATATGCCGGGAACCAGCTTGTATAATTATAATGTACTGAGTTTCATCACTCATAAGTTTTAATGTTCTGCTTCTTTCATCCTGGGGAGACGGAGGAAAGCTCAGTGGGTTGTGTAATACAGGCAACTGAGCAAGGAATGTAAGAGGTGCTTTCAAGGTTGCTTTATTTCACTGGGTAAAGTTGTGCATTCATTGAGTTTTATATATTTATATAGCACTCATTCTCTGACACACACTCATCACCCTAATTACAGCTTATGAGAATGCAAATGTTTAACCTTTAAAGGACCACTGTCTTCATTAAAAAGGACCGTGCAGATTTCTTTGTCTTGATTTTCTCCTGTCCTTTCCACAAGACAAAGGTAACTATAGACCAGTTAGTCTAACGTCAGTTGTGGACAATCCATAAGGGGAAGCTGGACAAGTAGAAGAGGGAGAAAGGAATAGAAGGATATATTTATAGGGTTAGATGAATAAGTAGAATGGGAGGAGGCTTGTGTGGTGCTTAAACATTGGCTAGCTGGGCCCTGTTTCTGTGTTGTACATTCTATGTAATAATTCAAAATAATTTTGAGGAGGCTGAGGGGGGTTTGATTGAGGTGTATAAAATTATGAGGGGCCTAGATAGAGTGGATAAGAAGGACCTATTTTCCTTAGCAGAGAGTTCAGTAACCTGGGGGCATAGATTTAAAGGAAAATTGGTAGAAGGATTACAGGGGAGTTGGCAAACTTTTTTCACCCAGAGGGTGGTGGGGGTCTGGAACTTGAAGGGCCATAACCTACAAGGCTACTGACCATCCTGACCTCAGTAGTGGGTAAAATGATGGAATCAATTATTAAGGATGTCATAGCAGTGCATCTGGAAAATGGTGACATGATAGGTCGAAGTCAGCATGGATTTGTGAAAGGGAAATCATGCTTGACAAATCTTCTGGAATTTTTTGAGGATGTTTCCAGTAAAGTGGACAAAGGAGAACCAGTTGATGTGGTATATTTGGACTTTCAGAAGGCTTTCGACAAGGTCCCACACAAGAGATTAATGTGCAAAGTTAAAGCACATGGGATTGGGGGTAGTGTGCTGACGTGGATTGAGAACTGGTTGTCAGACAGGAAGCAAAGAGTAGGAGTAAACGGGTACTTTTCAGAATGGCAGGCAGTGACTAGTGGAGTGCCGCAAGGTTCTGTGCTGGGGCCCCAGCTGTTTACATTGTACATTAATGATTTAGACGAGGGGATTAAATGCAGTATCTCCAAATTTGCGGATGATACTAAGTTGGGTGGCAGTGTGAGCTGCGAGGAGGATGCTATTAGGCTGCAGAGTGACTTGGATAGGTTAGGTGAGTGGGCAAATGCATGGCAGATGAAGTATAATGTGGATAAATGTGAGGTTATCCACTTTGGTGGTAAAAACAGAGAGACAGACTATTATCTGAATGGTGACAGATTAGGAAAAGGGAAGGTGCAACGAGACCTGGGTGTCATGGTACATCAGTCATTGAAGGTTGGCATGCAGGTACAGCAGGCGGTTAAGAAAGCAAATGGCATGTTGGCCTTCATAGCGAGGGGATTTGAATACAGGGGCAGGGAGGTGTTGCTACAGTTGTACAGGGCCTTGGTGAGGCCACACCTGGAGTATTGTGTACAGTTTTGGTCCCCTAACTTGAGGAAGGACATTCTTGCTATTGAGGGAGTGCAGCGAAGGTTCACCAGACTGATTCCCGGGATGGCGGGACTGACCTATCAAGAAAGATTGGATCAATTGGGCTTGTATTCACTGGAGTTCAGAAGAATGAGAGGGGACCTCATAGAAACGTTTAAAATTCTGACGGGTTTAGACAGGTTAGATGCAGAAAGAATGTTCCCAATGTTGGGGAGGTCCAGAACCAGGGGTCACAGTCTGAGGATAAGGGGTAAGCCATTTAGGACCGAGATGAGGAGAAACTTCTTCACCCAGAGAGTGGTGAACCTGTGGAATTCTCTACCACAGAAAGTAGTTGAGGCCAATTCACTAAATATATTCAAAAGGGAGTTAGATGAAGTCCTTACTACTCGGGGGATCAAGGGTTATGGCGAGAAAGCAGGAAGGGGGTACTGAAGTTTCATGTTCAGCCATGAACTCATTGAATGGCGGTGCAGGCTAGAAGGGCTGAATGGCCTGCTCCTGCACCTATTTTCTATGTTTCTATGTTTCTATGACCAAGAACTGGAAAGTGGGATTAGGCTGGATAGCTCCTTGTCGGCCAGCACAGACACAATGGATCGAACGGCCTTGTTCTGTTCTGTAAATTTCTAGGATTCTATGAAAATTAGAGATGCATGGGTTAATTGAGGACAGCTAGTGGATTTATTAAAGGTAAGTCCTGCCTGACAAGTTGATAATAGTGTCTTGAAGAAGTGATAGATAAAGGGAATGCAGTAAATATAGTGTATATGGATTTACAGAAGGTGTTCAATAAGGTGTCTCACAAGAGGCTTGTTAGAAAAATGTTGGCATATAGTGTAAGCGGAAATGTAGCAGTATAGATAGAAAGTTAACTGAAGGACAGGAAACAAAGAGTTAAAGTAAATTAATGTTGCTCAGAGCAGGGAAGGGTTAAAGTGGTGTAACCCAAGCATCTAGTTCTTCTCTGAGAACCCTTACAAGGTTTTTGTTCGGTGTATCCATAAATGATTTGAACAGTTTCAATATTTGCTGCTGACACAAAGATAGATGGTTTGACAAAGTGTGAGGAGGACGGTAACATTTTTCAGAAAAACATGGAGGCCGAAATTGGTGGAAGTTGCGCCCGCAGCTACTGAGGTTCCGGCGGAAATTTAGTTTTTTGGCCGATTCCTCCGGAACCACCCATCCGCCGTCCACGTTCCGCCCGGTGGGAGATTGGTCGCGCAGGTTCCGCTGGCATCACGTCCTGCCGCCGCCCATGCCGGAGGATGGAAATCTGGCATTTTCCTCAGGGATGATGGACTCAGATCGATCTGCTGCCCGCCAGAAGGACCTCTGGCAAAAAGCAAGTGTGAGCTGGCTGTGAGTCGGGCAGCAGGGACAATGGCTTAGATTGCTGCTGCGTTGCACATCCTGGTATTGTGCAGATGCTGCAGCATTATCAGTGGTACTGTTAGAAAAAAACTTTGCTGGATGTTGTTTTATTTTATTGATAATGTTTTTGTTGAAGTGGTATCTGATAAAAGCAACTAAAATATGTGCAAGCTCATGGTGACCATTTTCTTTTCACCTTGCTGAAACACCTTCATTTAAAACCAGAATGGGCAAGGCCAAATAATGATCAGTAACAGAAAAGTATGCAGCATGTCACATTTTGTCAAGCCAAGCTCATTAATTAATTCTGTGACACAATCATTGTAAGGGTTCTCAGAGAGGAACTAGAGATAACATAGAAGGTCAGAGGCACAGATTTAGAATTATCTATTGTAAGCCGGAGTCTGCTGCAGACTCTCACAGCATTTGTATGGGAAGGAAAGGGTATAAAGTTCCAGCTATTCGAATTTGGGGGCAGCGCTAATACAGAGGAATCTGAGGACGGACTATGGTCAACAGAACACAGCAAGAGACAAGCGCCATGGTGAATCAGTGGCCTACTGTTGAGGTTTCAACGAAGAGACTGTCACTATCGCCTTGTTAAGTTTTATTTCTTTGTACTGCAAGAAAACTACTAAATAAAATCTGATCTGCTTAATCACAACATACCTGTACCCAGCGTGCTTTGTTGTTGTCACGGTCATAAAGAGTAATGTGATGGACCTTAACTGCACAGAAAGAGTTCTTTTATGTTACTCCACATGACTCCGTTGAAAGGAAGGTGTGGTAGAGGAAGCGGGAATGAGTCACGAAAGATGGTAAAGGCTCAATGGAGATGCCCTACAAGAGTTTTGAGACCATTTAATGCGAGACATATTTAGGGACATATTGTGATTGATCAGATGGTTTAGGATTATGTCAGGGTGCATAAGCGAAAGTTCGAGGATGTAAAGATATAGCACATTGCTGCAACTGATAGTCAGAAGAGCATTACATGAGGTAGGGATGACGGGAAAATACATTTAAAGGAATGTAATGTGACTGATTAACATGATATCTCAGGGTCATGTTTGACCTCGGAAAACGTGGGTTGAAGTGCAAGCCTTAATGTCTGCCCTGCAAGTAAACCAAGTGAGTGTCATTAAATGGCAGCCTTCCTGCATTGGTGACCCTTCCTTATCGTGTTGTGATGGCCTGATGACAGAACCCATTATACAGCGCAGTCATATGTGGATGGCAAGATATTCGTGATAAAGCTAATTACCTGAGGGACAGATGTGTGTTTCTCACAAGGCACCACACATGACGTCAAAATGAGACACTGACCAGGAGAGGGTGAACAATGTAAGTGTATTTACAAGTGCACAATTACAAAGGTGACATAATAATGTAACATTTAGGAACATTTCCACCACCAACACCTATCCCTCTACCCGTCACCACCAACTCTCTTCCCCCCCCCTTGAAGCGAGGCCCATGCTCCTCTTCTTCACCCCGCCTTCTCCACGGCGTCCCACTCCCCTGCCCCTCACTGCCTCTGCTTGATGAAGTTGTGTAGGAGGGCAGCCGTATCTCTGTAGATGTATGCATCTTGGCGAGAAGTTAGGGGGCGTGACCGAAGGCGCCGGGATCTCCTGCTCCTCCGGATCTGTCTGCCTTGAGGGTGTGGGCTCGGGGGCTTGCACGACCTGCCCAGAAGCCATCGCTTGCCTCATCACCTCGACAGACTCGGTTGTGTGCTCCACCGCACTAATGAGCCAGTCCATGCTGTCATCAAGCTGCTGAGCGAGGGTAGCGATCCCAGCAATGGTCTGGAGCAAATCGCAACCTATCTGCACGCTTGTCCGTGATAGCGGGAACATCTCCTGAATTGTAGAGAGCGGTGCTGCATCCTCAGCTGATTGCTCGGTCCTGGTGGGTTCAGGCACCTTGGTTGCCTTCACGCCACGGCCTCTGCACTTGGAAGTGCTTTCTCGTGTGTTGTCCGTTTCAAACCCCACGAACTCGGTGCGCGACGCCGAGATTCTCCAGACAATTGGCATACATGGCAGGAGGCTGGTGTCATCCTCTTCCAGCTCCTCGAGCTCAAGGGGCTCAAACACAGGCCCTCCTCCCTCCTCTCTCTCGTCTTCTTCGTGGCGGAGTTGGGAGTGGTGGATATGGGTGATCTGGGTGGGAGGGTGTGGATGAAAGAGCTGCTGTCCTGGGCTGAGGACAACATCGGGGTGGGAGACGTTGGGGTCTGATGGCTCCTTTGCATTCCAGAGGTGGATGGTGTGCATTGATCCGTGCTGTCTGACTCATCATCTGCAAGTAGAGGACAACATTTCAGTCTGTAGTTGCGGGGGGGAGTGGGAGGAGGGGGCTGCTGGCAAGTTGAAATGTGAGCTGTGCCATCTCGCATTGTGCCAGCAAGGAGGTCCATCTCTACATGGGCACACCAATTATGGCCGACAAAGTATGCATCAAACCACGATTACCTTACTATTGCATAACCTTTCATGCCATGAGCGTTGCTCACACCAGAGATGATTATACCCTTACCATGCTCCAGCACAGGTTCTGCATCACCCTTTGTGGTTGCACGGTGGTGGTCACCCACCAATGCCAACGCACACTCCTCCAACCTGCTCAATTCTATCACCTCTGCTGGGCCCCCTCCCATGGCACTCAGGCTTGCTGCCTTGGATGTATTTTTCTTTTGCACAAATAAATGTTGCAGCCTTTAGCCACTTTGCTGATGCCCCCCACACACATACTCCTACCCATACATCTGGCGCAAAACCTTTTTGGAGTTGGACAGGAGGGGTGCACTAAATTTATGCTCACTCTTGCTGATGCCACCAAATCGTTTCCTGCATTGGTCCCCATCCAGCACAATGTTGCCCATTGAGGATACGGCCTCGCCAATCTCCCTCCAAATGCGTCTGTATTGAGGTGGTGGAGGCTTTCCACGACCATCCCGGGTGAGGTCTTTATACCTGCACTCCACCACCAATAATAGCTCCTCCAATTCCTCTTCATTAAACCAGTGAGCTCTGGGCCTGGTTTTGACAGTCTTCATTGAAGTTTTTTCCCACATCCTCAATGATTAAAGGAATGGCTGCTGAAGACTTTGTGCCTCTCAATTTACAGCACTCTCCCCTCTCCTACTCACAGGTGCAGGATAGTGCTGTGCCTTTAAGCGCATGTACAGATGTCCCATGAGCCTCAAACGCGGCAAAACTGACGTCAGGTGGGTGAAAAGACTACAAAAAAAATCTTGCGCATGCGCGGTGCACGGCATCCGAAGTTCTCCGATTCGAGAGGCCTGCAGCTGCCGCCCCCTGATGCCACCGCCCGCTGACACCCGCTCCCGCCCACCAACTCCTGTTGCCTGCCGCTGCCGTCCACACAACCTCGTCGAAGCTGGCTCCCGACAGGGCCCAGTGGCAGCGGACGACAAAAGGTTAGGTGCCACCCGGGGACAGCTGAAAAATGGGCGGGCCTTACCGGTCATCAATTTCGGGTCCATAGACAGGTTAGTAGAATTGGCAGAAATGAGGCAGATACAATTTAATGTCAGTAAGTGTGAGGTAATACATTTCTGGAGAAATAACAAAGTATAGGGGTATGTGTTCAATGTAAAGCTGTTGAAATGGGTGGATGAACAGAGAGATCGAGGGGCTGAATTACAGAATCCCCTGAAAGTGGGCAAGCAGGTGGCTCAATCCATAAAAAGACCAATAGCATTGTGAGTTTTCTAAATTGGTGCAAAGAGTAAAGAAGCAATGGTGAATTTTCACTCAGCAGTGATTACACAATGAGAGTATGATGTTTAGTTTTGGGCACCTCATCATAGAAAGGCCATTAAAGCCAGAGAGAATATTCAGCATTGATTCGCCATGGATGGATGGAGTGGGAAGCTCGAGTTATGAGGAGCCACTGGAAATACTTCAACTGGAGCAGAGATGGCAAAAAGGAGATTGAATAGAGGTTTTTAAAATTCTGAAGGGTTTTAGTGAAATTAACGGTCTGGAAATTGCGGCCTCGCTGGGTTTGTACGAAGTGTGCACGCACCTGGCGGGGCCTCACAAAAGCTGGTTCACGGGCGCGATACGCACGCGCCGAAAACCAGCTTTTCCGATCTGTCAATATTTCTTTAGACAGATTGAACGCATCCCCGGGAGAAGGACATCCGCGCAGGGGAGATTGGGCTATTTGCCCATCTCATGCCCAGCGAATATCCTTCAAACATTTACGCCTGATAAAAGCAAGCACATAGCTTACTTTTACCGGCGTAACACTTTTAAAACATAGAAAAATTAAATGTAATTATTCATTTTTATGTTAAAAACCCTGTCTATTAAGGTAAGTTTATTTTTCACCCAATTAAAACAATTTAAAAAATTTCCAGATTTTTGTTTTCTAAAACATTACATTTTATTTCAATGTTTTTGTTTTTTTATTATTTATTGTGCTGTGTTTCTTGTTTTAGGGGGTTTTCTTATTAATAGTAATGGGAGCCCGCACAAACAGAGCTCCCATTTTTATCAATGAGAATACTGCATAATGATTGGTGGTCCAGGCCCATGTGACTCCAACATAGATGTCCGTACGTGAAAGACATCTTCCTGCACACAACGCAGCGAATGAAGGCCTCAGATGTTTTTTTCTGGACCAACAGGTAGTTTCGTAGATTTTTTGGGGGTTGGTTGCATTCATACGAAGGAAGCCTCCGACTGTAGTTTTCCTCCCACAGGTGAAGACGATATCCTCTGGTTGGGGAGTCAGTGCTCGGCAGGCATGGAAGGGTGGGGAGAGCATCAATTTAAAATTATTATTAAGCGTGTGAGGAGAAACTTTGGGAGAAATGTATTGAAACAGAGAGGGGTTGGAGCCTGGAATGCTTTGCCACGGGAAGTGGTTGAGGCATAGACCCCCCATCACCTTTAAAGTGAACAACTAATAAATAATTGAAGCAGAGGAAGAAACAAGGATATGGGGAGAAAGCAGGGAGAAGGATTATTTTTGGATCACTCTAACAAGCAACTGGCACAGACATGATGGCCCAAATAGCCTCCTGTTGAGTTGTAAAGGTTGTGGTTTTATGTCCATATATAAAGAAAGAACATACATTTATGTATAAAACTGTATAAAACACTGGTTAGGCCAAAGCTGGAGTATTGCATGCAGTTCTGGTCATCACATTACAGGAAAGATGTGATTGCACTGGAAAGGATGCAGAGGAGATTTACAAGAATGTTGCCTGGACTGGAGAATTTTGGCTATGAGGCAAGATTAAAAAAGCTGGGTCTGTTTTCTTTGGAACAGAGGAGGCTGAGGGGAGACCTGATTGAGGTGTATAAAATTATGAGGGGCCTGGATAGAGTGGATAGAAAGGACCTGTTTCCCTTGGCAGAGGGGTCAACAACCAGGGGGCATAGATTTAAAGTAATTGGGGGGAGGTTTAGAAGAGATATGAGGGGAAATTTCTTCACCCAGACAGTGGTGGGGGTCTGAAACTCACTGCCTGAAAGGGTGGTAGAGGCTGAAACCCTCACCACATTTAAAAGATACTTGGATGTGCACTTAAAGTTCCGTAACCTACAGGACTAAGGACCAAGAGCTGAAAAGTGGGATTAGGCTGGATAGCACTTGGTCGGCTGGCACGGACACGATGGGCTGAAATGGCCTCCTTCCGCGCTGTAACTTTCTATGATTCTATGACTCAAGATGTCTCAAAGCACTTTACAGCCACTGAGGTATATTTTGAAGTGTAGTCACTGTTGTAATGTAGGAAAAGTGGCAGCAGTAATGTATGCATATGTGAGTATGCTCACAGGTTTGTAGAGCTGTTGAGTTGGGAGTGGCTTAGCCAGTCACGTGATGTTCACAGGACTCAATAAAACCCCAGTCAGTTGGGTTCAGGGGTTCCACAATGAGGCAGGTGGTTGTGAGCCTGGTAGATGAAATGGTAATGTGTAGTGTGATTGTTAAACCTTTGCTAATAAACCAACTAGTTCTTAATAGCAATATGTTGCTATGAATTCTTAAGCAAAGAACCCATGAAGCAAATACAGGTTGAGCGTCCAAAATCCAGAGTTCTGGAATCCGGAATGTTCCGGAATCTGGACTCCGGACCGATTGGTGGCAGGGTTGTCCGGAATCCTTAAAATGTTCCAGAATCCGGACCCTGCCGACCTCGGGCCTCACCATGCTGCCGCTGACCTTACCCTACTGCCGCTCGCCTCGCCCACCGCTGCTGCCCGTACCTTGGGGCCTCCTCACCGCCCCGCCCCAACACCTCCTCTGCGACGGGGCTCGCCGGCCCGAACACTTCCTTGATGGTGGGGCCCTGCCCCAACAGCTCCACGGCGGCAGGGCCCGCCCGAACAGCTCCTGGATGGCAGCACCCCACCTGAACCACTCCTCCATAGTGGGGCCCGCCCGAACACTTCCTCGGCGGCGGGGACCCACCCGAACATCTCCACAACAGTGGGGCTGGTGGTCCGAACAGCTCCTCGGCGGCGACTGCTGTCTCCGCCCACTTTCTGACATTCCGAAGTCCGGAAATACCCGAACCTGGGTTCGGGTGTTTTCAGATTTGTGATGTCAGAAACACTTTCCAAAGTCCAGAAAAACACGAAAACCGGCTCAGGCTCGGTCCCGAGGTTGCCAGATTTGGGATGCTCAACCTGTGCATTACAACAGCCAATTATCTTCGAGCATGGTTTTTCAAACAGCAATGAGATAACCAAAAAGTTAATGAGCGAGAACTTCATCTCCTGACCAACAATCCATAGCGCCATGAAATGGTGATAAAATGGCAGCCCCCGCACTTTTGCCAGCTGCTGGCGGGTCACGTGGCAGCCGTCATATCGGTTTTCTCTTTGCGCTGCCGGTAACCGGCAGCACCCAGGGAATAAATGGTGGTGTGATGACATCATCATCGCTTAACCTGGCATGCAAGCAGGCTGACAGTGACGATGTCTGCAGCTCTTAAAAGGACACATCGTTAGGTACGTTTGAATTTGAGGGTGTGGACTGGGGTTTTTATTATTTTATTGAAGTGGTGGCTTGCTGCAATAGATGTGAATTTTTTTAAAACTGTTTTGGGAGTGCTGCTGGATGCTTGCGAGCACTCGGAAGGTAAATGAAGGCCTTTGAGAAGAGAGAACATGCTGTGATTACTCAGCAATTGCTCAGCTGGTCATGCAACACGAAGTGGTGTGGCAGGTACTGAAGGACATTGACCTGATACCACAGGATCTAAGACATGGGTACACTAGTAGGCATTCCACTTGGCCTGCAGCATACCAGGGAGAATGAGCAGAGGCCACACAGAGCAGGACAAGCTGTTAGAAGAGGGAGGAGGAGGAGAGGGAGAAGTACTCTCAGCAGGAGGCCATATGCACCCAGCAATACTCCTACCTGAACCTCAGCGAGGAACAGGACGTCTGACGTCTGAGCTTCACTAAGGAGGGCCTCACTGAAACCTGCCACCTGCTGCAACCACAACTGCAATCTCGGAGCAGGGCGAGGATCACTTTGCCAGTGGCTGTAAAGGTTATGGTGGCTATGAACTTTTATGCATCGGGCTGCTTCCAGGTTGGATGAGGAAATATTTGCAACATCTCCAAGTTTGATGTGCACTGTTGCACAAGGAAGGGAACTGATGCTCTGTATGTCAAGAGAGGTGAATACACGGCTAGAGAGCAGCAGGCAGAGTGATCTTGCAGCTTTGCAAGGATTGCAGGCTTCCCCATGGTGCAAGGCACGACAAACCAATGGGTGACTACTGGGAGACCAGGGCTACACATGAACAACATGGCTCATGACTCCAGTGCACAACCCATGCACACATGGGCAGCATTCATATAAAAAAAGCCATGCTGCCACATGAAACATCAACGAGCACCCCATTGGCATGCTGAAGCAACGTTTCCGCTGCCTGGACCGCTCTGGAGGAACCCTGCAGTACTCGGCAGAGCAAATGTCGAGATTCGTGGTGGTCTGCTGCCTACTCGCCATCATGAGGGCACAGCTCTTGCCACCAGCTATACGGTGACCAGCTCAGGAGCAGGAGCAAGATGAGGTGGAGGAAGAGGAAGAGGAAGGGAGGAGGCAACCCAGACAGCCCCTTTCTGCCCGGATGTCCATGACCGACGCATCGAGCTGCGATACCAGTAAATGTAACCCCAATTCCCCATTCCCCAACAATCCCACACCGTACCTTCCCTCTGTCACTGACCATCATAGCGTCCTCTCGGCCACAATGCAAAAATAAAAGCCAACACATAAAAAACATTCCAAACCAAATTTATAAAAGAAAGAAAGGCTTATATTTATATAGCACCTTTCATGACCATCGGAAGTCTCAAAGCACTTTACAGTCAATGAAATCATGCCATATTGCATACAAACGTAAACTGACGAAAGGTCAGCGACTTGAGATGCAAACTTTGTTTCTCTCCAGAGATGCTGCCTGACCTGAGTATTCTCGGCATTTTCTATTTTAATTTCAGATTTCCAGCATCCGCAGTATTCCTCATTTTATAAACTAACCACCCTTGTGCATTCCCTTAGTGCCTATCTGCCGTGTGCTTTTGCCTGTCCTAATGCTCCTACGCAGTGCTGCCCCAGTGATTGCAGCATTGCTGGTAGTAGGCTGCTGACTTTCAGTGGGGGAGACTGCAGATGGCCTTGGAGGATGACCTCGAGCAGCTCTGGGCCTAGAAGGGCCGGCTTCGGAATGCATCGTCTCGGCCTGGGCGTCGGCAGTCTGGGTTGGCTGTCTGACAGGCAACAGCAAGAGCACTGGTGGAGTGGCAGGGGTGGGAACACAAATGCAGTCATCCTGAGAGAGAATAGCCGGCTCATGCTCCATGGAGCCACTGCCAATCTCCCAGGGTAGCGCCTCCTAATAATCTGCTGGAGCACAGATTGCTGGACTGCTGTGACACCCTGCAAACGCCTTTGAATACTGGTCAGCGCAGCCATGATGACAGCAGTCGATGCTTCCACTGTAGCACTCATACATTGGGTGGCTCCTGTTGGTGCTGGAATGGAAGCTGAAACATCGCCCTCAGATGGTACATCATGATTGGGTCCACAAGTGTGTTGATGGAGTTGGCCACCACTTCTATGCGCAAAGCCCTGTGCAAGGTTAGTGCCGGACTCCCCCATGCTCCTTGACATTCCACGCAGGCTTTCTGGCAGGCTTCCCAATGCAACAAGGATTGTGTATACCCATCAGCCTTCTTCTGTAATCTGCTCTATCAAAGTGCTCATCTGAGTCCTGTGCAGCAGAACTCGTGTGCGGCCTCTCCCTCCGGTGAGTTGGCACCCGAACTACCTTTTCCCTTGCTCTGGTTGCAGGCCACTCATGCCCGGTGTCTCACCACATGCAGTTCCCACCTCTAACCTATCCTGTAAAGTATGCGGAGTGTCAGTATCTGAGCTGGTGTCTGTGAGTGTGAAATCGAGTGATGGTGTTGTGTCTTCATCATCACTGCCTTCTTCCTTTTCCAGGTCTTGCTCCTCCATCCTGCCTGGCCATGTTGCAGTTCTTGGGTATCTGGAAGGGTTGTGGTGAGGGTGGGGGGATGGAGGACGTGGTGGGGGGGGGCGGGTGGGGTGGTAGCAAGAGGCGCATGCTTACACCATCTGTAGCTTGGAAATCAGAAGAGATTGTGGGATGAGGGTAAAGTGGGATGTGAGAAGCAGGCTTAGGTATGAGGATACTGGCATCTTTGATTGTTTCAGCCCAACCACTGATCATGGGCTTAGCGATGGCCACTTCAGTATCCTCTCCTCCATGGGGGTGAGGTCATGCAGGTCACCTTGCTGCTTCCAGTTATGAGCAAGAGAGAGGGAAGTATGTCAGTGAGTGTGGTGCAACCTGTTTGAGTGATGTTGCTTTCATGGTTGAATAGATGGCAGTTTATGTAAGCTGTGAGATATGTGTGAGAGACTTGCAGCAGTGCTAAGTGTGTGAGAGTGAGGTGAAGCTATAAATGTGAGGTTTGGGTCGTGATTGATAGAGATTGTTGGTAGGTGAGTAATGGGGGTGTGCTGCATTGAGCAGTGTGTGAGTGCAGTTGATGGGATTATGGCATTTGAAGATGGATTCATTGTCCTTCGTGTAAGGTCATTGAACTTCTTGCGGCACTGCATCCAAGTGCTCGGGGTTTGACGCCTGACATTGAACGCCACGGCTACCTGCTCCCACTGCCTTCTTCGAGTTTGTCTGGAAGGCCTCCTAGCATCCTGTGAATAGCAGACCTCTCTCCTTGTGTCCACCTCCTTCACCACGGCCTCCAGTACAGTGTCTGAGAACCTTGGTGCACACTCTTTGCTCTGATGCACCATAATTCTTTTTGCTCATAGAAAATAGGTGCAGGAGTAGGCCATTCGGCCCTTCTAGCCTGCACCGCCATTCAATGAGTTCATGGCTGAACATTCAACTTCAGTACCCCATTCCTGCTTTCTCGCCATACCCCTTGATCCCCCTAGTAGTAAGGACCTCATCTAACTCCTTTTTGAATATATTTAGTGAATTGGCCTCAACAACTTTCTGTGGTAGAGAATTCCACAGGTTCACCACTCTCTGGGTGAAGAATTTCCTCCGCATCTCGGTCCTAAATGGCTTACCCCTTATCCTTAGACTGTGACCTCTGGTTCTGGACTTCCCCAACATTGGGAACATTCTTCCTGCATCTAACCTGTCTAACCCCGTCAGAATTTTAAATGTTTCTATGAGGTCCCCTCTCATTCTTCTGAACTCCAGTGAATACAAGCCCAGTTGATCCAGTCTTTCTTGATAGGTCAGTCCCGCCATCCCGGGAATCAGTCTGGTGAACCTTCGCTGCACTCCCTCAATAGCAAGAATGTCCTTCCTCAGGTTAGGAGACCAAAACTGTACACAATACTCTAGGTGTGGCCTCACCAATGCCCTGTACAACTGTAGCAACACCTCCCTATCCCTGTACTCAAATCCCCTTGCTATGAAGGCCAACATGCCATTTGCTTTCTTAACCGCCTGCTGCACCTGCATGCCAACCTTCAATGACTGATGTACCACAACACCCAGGTCTTGTTGCACCTCCCCTTTTCCTAATCTGTCACCATTCAGATAATAGTCTGTCTCTCTGTTTTTACCACCAAAGTGGATAACCTCACATTTATCCACATTATACTTCATCTGCCATGCATTTGCCCACTCACCTAACCTATCCAAGTCGCTCTGCAGCCTCACAGCATCCTCCTCGCAGCTCACACTGCCACCCAACTTAGTGTCATCCGCAAATTTGGAGATACTACATTTAATCCCCTCGTCTAAATCATTAATGTATAATGTAAACAGCTGGGGCCCCAGCACAGAACCTTGCGGTACCCCACTAGTCACTGCCTGCCATTCTGAAAAGTACCCATTTACTCCTACTCTTTGCTTCCTGTCTGACAACCAGTTCTCAATCCACGTCAGCATACTACCCCCAATCCCATGTGCTTTAACTTTGCACATTAATCTCCTGTGTGGGACCTTGTCGAAAGCCTTCTGAAAGTCCAAATATACCACATCAACTGGTTCTCCTTTGTCCACTTTACTGGAAACATCCTCAAAAAATTCCAGAAGATTTGTCAAGCATGATTTCCCTTTCACAAATCCATGCTGACTTGGACCTATCATGTCACCTCTTTCCAAATGCACTGCTATGACATCCTTAATAATTGATTCCATCATTTTACCCACTACCGATGTCAGGCTGACCGGTCTGTAATTCCCTGTTTTCTCTCTCCCTCCTTTTTTAAAAAGTGGGGTTACATTGGCTACCCTCCACTCTATAGGAACTGATCCAGAGTCAATGGAATGTTGGAAAATGACTGTCAACGCATCCACTATTTCCAAGGCTACCTCCTTAAGTACTCTGGGATGCAGTCCATCAGGCCCTGGGGATTTATCGGCCTTCAATCCCATCAATTTCCCCAACACAATTTCCCGGCTAATAAGGATTTCCCTCAGTTCCTCCTCCTTACTAGACCCCCCGACCCCTTTTATAACCGGAAAGTTGTTCGTGTCCTCCTTCGTGAATACCGAACCAAAGTATTTGTTCAATTGGTCCGCCATTTCTTTGTTCCCCGTTATGACTTCCCCTGATTCTGACTGCAGGGGACCTACGTTTGTCTTTACTAACCTTTTTCTCTTTACATATCTATAGAAACTTTTGCAATCCGTCTTAATGTTCCCTGCAAGCTTCTTCTCATACTCCATTTTCCCTGCCCTAATCAAACCCTTTGTCCTCCTCTGCTGAGTTCTAAATTTCTCCCAGTCCCCAGGTTCGCTGCTATTTCTGGCCAATTTGTATGCCACTTCCTTGGCTTTAATACTATCCCTGATTTCCCTTGATAGGCACGGTTGAGCCACCTTCCCTTTTTTATTTTTACGCCAGACAGGAATGTACAATTGTTGTAGTTCATCCATGCGGTTTCTAAATGTCTGCCATTGCCCATCCACAGTCAACCCCTTAAGTATCATTCGCCAATCCATCCCAGCCAATTCACGCCTCATACCTTCAAAGTTAGCCTTCTTTAAGTTCTGGACCATGGTCTCTGAATTAACTGTTTCATTCTCCATCCCAATGCAGAATTCCACCATATTATGGTCACTCTTCCCCAAGGGGTCTCGCACAACGAGATTGCTAATTAATCCTCTCTCATTACATAACACCCAGTCTAAGATGGCCTCCCCCCTAGTTGGTTCCTCGACATATTGGTCTAAAAAACCATCCCTTATGCACTCCAGGAAATCCTCCTCCACCGTATTGCTTCCAGTTTGGTTAGCCCAATCTATGTGCATATTAAAGTCACCCATTATAACTGCTGCACCTTTATTGCACGCACCCCTAATTTCATGTTTGATGCCCTCCCCAACATCACTACTACTGTTTGGAGGTCTGTACACAACTCCCACTAACGTTTTTTGCCCTTTGGTGTTCTGCAGCTCTACCCATATAGATTCCACGTCATCCAAGCTAATGTCCTTCCTAACTATTGCCTTAATCTATCTCCTCCTTAACCAGCAATGCTACCCCATCTCCTTTTCCTTTTATTCTATCCTTCCTGAATGTTGAATACCCCTGGATGTTGAGTTCCCAGCCCTGATCATCCTGGAGCCACGTCGCCGTAATCCCAATCACATCATATTTGTTAACATCTATTTGCACAGTTAATTCATCCACCTTATTGCGGATACTCCTTGCATTAAGACACAAAGTCTTTAGGCTTGTTTTTTTAACACCCTCTGTCCTTTTAGAATTTTGCTGTACAATGGCCCTTTTTGTTCTTTGCCTTGGGTTTCTCTGCCCTCCACTTTTCCTCATCTCCTTTCTGTCTTTTGCTTTTGCCTCATGTTCTCTTCCCCAGGGACTTCCAGCACCTGCTCTAGCCAGAATGCACCTCCCCTTTCAGAGGTGCAGGCTGGCTTTAGGTGGTGCTGTCCTCGTACGAACTTGGTCCCCTGCTGAGGTACTAAGCTACTGAATAGCAACTTTTGCACTTCCACACCACTACAATCCTTTTAATTAGCAAGCAGCACGAAGTTTACTTGCTGCCGGCATCGGACTCAACAGGCATGGGCTATCGAATTTAGCCCCCATATATTCTATCATTTTCAAATGTGTTTTTGAAGATCAACATTTCCTGAGAAATTGATTCATGTGCAGCTGCCAATCCTACCGAACTCAAGAGCGACGGCCCTGCAGCTCTGCTCATCAACAATTCACAATACAACAACAACTTACAGTTATATAGCACCTTTAACATAGTGAAACATCCCAAGGCGCTTCACGGGAGTATTATGAGACAACAATTTAAGGAACGTCTTGAAGGAGGAAAGAGAGGTAGAGAGGTGGATAGGTTTAGACAGGGAATTCCAGAGCTTAGGGCCCAGGCAGCAGAAAGCACTGCCAACAATGGTTGAGAGGACAAAGCAAAATACACAGCAAAATAAGCTAGAACTCTCCATGAATCCAGTCTCTGCCTCGGTCTGCCTCTGCCAGCATTTGAAATATCTGCCATTATCAGGCCAACTCCTCCCCAACAGCCTGTCAGTCCATCCTGCACCATCTCATTGCCAATCTCTGTTCTGCAATTCCGTAGTCTCAGCTGGGATAAAATTCCTCACTAAATGTCAAGTGAAACCTTTTCTAAGATGACAAAACAATGGCTGTATTTTATTCAGTCGTGTTTCTGTTGAAGTTTTCCTGCTCACAAACCAGTCACTTTAATGCATTGCTGATTAGTCTAAGCAGTCCAAGGATCAGCATTTCCTCAAGAAGTTCACCTCAAGGAAGTATCAATGGGAGTTACCAGGATGAATGAAAAACTAATTAAAAGGAGGAATGAGATAAATCAGCAGATAAGGTGGATGGGGTCCAGCTGGGGGAGAGCGAGATTCCAAAAACACAAAAAGAGCTAATGTAAAATAAGGAGCATGAATCAACAAACAAAATTGCAGTAGGAAACACAATTGAATGGTAACCTTTTCTGGCATTCAAATTGTGAGTGTTCTCACAGATAACTAGTACCCACCCTCCCCCCAAAACACAATTAGACTTTGAAACTCAGGTGTTCCAAGTGCTAAAGCTTTAAATTGCATTCTGCAACCAATTATAAGATGGGTCAAGTGAAGCATTTACTGTGTAACAAGCCTGAATAGTTAACAACTGGCTCTCCACTGGAGGAGGCTTATCTTCACCTTCCCACTGGCTATGGAGAGTTGCTGATGCTATCATGGGAGGTGAGACTAAAATTCCTGATATTGGGCTAATTTTGGTGCCCCAATACAATCCCTCCCCGCCTCCCAAACTGACCACACCTCTACTTCTGTGTTCCAGTCGTTATCATTGTCTGGCTGTTCCCCATCTGCAGACCCGCCCCGTGGTAGGTGTCTGTACCCAGAATCGGAGGTGAATATCCAACTGCTGAGAGGGCAGGCATGATAGCAGCCCGAGGGCCTGTTCTACTGAGTTCAGCTGAGAGGATCAGCGAGCAGGCAGGTCGTGTATCAGACGTGCCAACGTAACATAGAAACATAGAAAATAGGTGCAGAAGTAAGCCATTCAGCCCTTCGAGCCTGCACCACCATTCAATATGATCATGGCTGATCATTTTTGCAACTTTAGTATCCCATTCCTGCTTTGTCTCCATACCCCTTGATACCTTTAGCCGTAAGGGCCACATCTAACTCCCTTTTGAATATATCTAACGAACTGGCCTCAACAACTTTCTGTGGTAGAGAATTCCACGGGTTTAGAATTCTCTGAGTGAAGAAGTTTCTCCTCATCTCGGTCCTAAATGGCTTACCCCTTACCCTTGGACTGTGAACACTGGTTCTGGACTTCCCCAACATCGGAAACATTCTTCCTGCATCTAACCTGTCCAATCCCGTCTGAATTTTATATGTTTCTATGAGATCCCCTCTCATTCTTCTAAATTCCAGTGAATATAAGCCTAGTCGATCCAGTCTTTCTTCATATGTCAGTCCTGCCATCCCGGGAATCAGTCTGGTGAACCTTCGCTGCACTCCCTCAATAGCAAGAATGTCCTTCCTCAGATTAGGAGACCAAAACTGCACATAATATTCAAGGTGTGGCCTCACCACGGCCCTGTACAACTGTAGTAACAGCTCCCTGCACCTATACTCAAATCCTCTTGCTATGAAGGCCAACATACCAATTGCCTTCTTCACCGCCTGCTGTCCCTGAATGTCAACTTTCAATGACTGATGTACCATGACACCCATGTCTCGTTGTACCTCCCCGTTTCCTAATCTGTCACCATTCAGATAATATTCTGCCTTCCTGTTTTTGCCACCAAAGTGGATAACCTCACATTTATCTACATTATACTGCATCTGCCATGCATTTGCCCACTCACCTAACCTGTCCAAGTCACTCTGCAGCCTCTTAGCATCCTCCTCACAGCTCACACCGCTACCCAGTTTAGTGAAGGGAGCTGGCGCCAAGCTGTCCCAATCAGTGGGTGAAAAAGGGGCAGACATGAGGACAAGACGGGCCGAGACCTTGGAGGCAAGTAGGTTAGGTTGGCTTGGAAGTACTTTGCTCTTTTTATCTCCAGTGCCCATTCCCATTATTAATGAAATTCAGTCAAATTTCTTCTATTTAAAAAAAAACACGTCCCGACCTGTGGCTTAAAAATTTGTATTTTTTCTCCTTTCTTCGTTTTTTAAAAATTATTTTATATAAAAGGGGTTACAATCACTGTTTCCCATAATTTATTTTTGGGGCGTTTTATGGCCTCCGAGGCCCAGTCAGAAACTGCGTATGCGTGTTTTTTTCAATTTAAAAGCCTGAGCACCGGCTGCGCAGTACCCCTAGAGCGCTGCCCGGCACGTAGCTGAAAGGGAACGTTCATTGCAATTGGTTCTCATCTGTCCGTAGAAGCCTGAATCAAAAACAAAATTGTACTTAACGAGATAAATCCCAAAGAAGCCAGTGACTCAATGATACACTGCAGTAGAGGTTCAACCATTCACCTCACACTGGCCAATGTGTGCATGCACAGCCTTTGTATCTCAGACTATTCCAATCACACATGGGAGGCTGCTGATGGAAAACCAATGGGAGACAGTGCTATGGGACAAACCAACTGGCGGACCCCCTGCAATCTTCTCGCGGACCACTAGGGGGCCGCAGACACCCTCCACTGAGAACCCTTGACCCAACCCCCCATGTCCTTAGCAGCCAATCATGAGAGGCAGTAACGAAGATGAAGAGAGCCTGAAAATATCATGGCGCATCTGAGTGGAATTGCGAGATCGCGAGTTGCGTGAATTTTCATTTGAAATCGCGTGCCTCGCAATTAAATCACAAGGGTTGGCATTATTGTCTAGGTGACATTAGGTCTCTACCATTTAGGGATCTATGGGATTGGGTGATTCGTCTCCCGGGCCGTACTGCTGGCCACTCAGGAGAAACGGTCCTTGTATGGGTGGTTCGGGTATGTGCAGTAGCCTAGCTGTCATGGCTTGCAGCAAATCCGCATTGCCTGGTCCTTGCTGGTCCCCCTGTCTAATGTATTTGCGTCATGGGTTCTTTACTTAAGAATACATAGCAACACATTCCAATCAGAACTAGTTGCTTCATTAGCAAAAGGTTTAACAATCACACTAACATTACCAGTTTATCCACCAGGCTCACGACCACCTGCCTTATCGTGGATCCCCTGAACCCAACTGGCAGGGGTTTTCTTGAGTCTTGTGAACATCACATGATTGGCTAAGCCATTCCCAACTCAACAGCTCTAAAACTATTTTTGTAAAACCTTTAAATCAAATGCCCCCTTATTAAAGATGGCACTAAAACCGACAAATAAACAAATTAAATTTTGACCATCAACCTAATTCAAATTAAAATTTGTTTGCCGGGGGTGATGATGCACTCCAGTCCCTCCGGCGCCCACCTCTTGTGGAAGGCCACGAGCGCACCAATGGACACCGCATGCTCCATCTCCAGGGATACCCTGGCTCGGATGTAACCGCGGAACAGAGTCAGGTAGTCAGACTCGACTGCCTTCTGCCTGGACCGGCTGATGGCCCCCTTGGCCATGCCAAGGAGCAGTCCTACGAGGAAGTCTTCCGACCTGCCCGCTCCCCTCCGCACAGGATGCCCAAAGATCAGGAGAGTGGGACTGAAGTGCAACCAAAATTTGAGGAGCAGCCCCTTCAAATATTGGAAGAGGAGCTGCAACCTCACACGTTCAACATAAACATGGAACACGGACTGCTCTAGACCGCAGAAATTGCAGGAGGCCTGGGAGTCCATGAACCAACTTAAAAACTTATTGCACGGGACTGCCCCGTACAACACCCTCCAGACCAAGTCCCCAATAAATAAAGGGAGGACTCCCACATAGAGAGCACTCCATTGGGGACCCCCGCCTCCTCCGGATGGCAAGATGATACGCCATGGTGCGTCCGGAAGGCAGATGAGTATGGCAAAATGGAGGGTGTGCAAGTGCAGCCGCACAGGAATCCCCTCCGCACAGAACTGAAAGGCACGGAGGGGATTACCCGGAGGAGGCTCAAGTTGTGAGGCGCCGGCTTCAACAGCTCAACAACTATTTTTAGTTGAAACGTAAATCAAGTGCCCCCTTATTAATGGGGGGCACTAAAACTGACAAATAAACAAATTCACTTTTTACCACATACTTAAATCAAATTATAATTTGGTTGCCGGGAGTGGTGATGCATGCCAGTCACTCCGGCGCCCACCTCTCATGGAAGGCCGAGAGTGTACCAGTGGACACCGCGTGCTCCATCTCCAGGGACACCCTGGCTCGAATGTACCCGCGGAAGAGAGGCAAGCAGTCGGGCTGAATGACTCCCTCGACTGCCTGCTATCTAGATCGGTTAATGACCACCTTGGCCATGCCCAGGAACAGTCCTACGAGGAGGCATTCCGACCTGCCCGCTCTCCTCTGCACAGGGTGCTCAAAAATCAGGAGTGTGGGACTGAAGTGCAACCAGAATTTGAGGAGCAGCCCCTTCAAATATTGGAAGAGGGGCATTTAACATTGACCTGTGAGTATTCTCACATCTGCATACATTACACCCTGGTATTCAGAACACACTGCTTCATTCCTGGTTGTGAGGATGGCAGCATTGAGGCCAAGGAAAATCACCTGGAACCTCCATGAGTCTTGAAAGAGCAACACAAACTGGGAGGAAGGTAGAGAGAGAACAAAAGAATCTGGAAAGGAGGGAGAGAAATAGAGAGAGAGAGCAAAACAAACTGGGGAGGGAGGACAAGAGAAACAACTTGAGGGATGGAGAGTTCATGTTGGCCTGTTTTGTGTGCTGGGCGTCAGGCAGCTTTGGTGCTTCTCTCCAGGGACTGCCCCTCAGCTCCCTGAAGCTGGGTGCCGTGGTGGACTGTGGAGTCAGTGAATTGAATTGGGTTTGCTATTGGTTTTCTTTATTATTTTTATAACTTGCTGTGTATAGTATAAAGTCATTAAATTAACAAAAAAATATAGTTAGAAGTTATTTATAGTGATGATATTTTTGCTGAATTCACTTGGTGTTTCTATTCTCATTGCCATTGATACTGTAGAATCATCACAGAGTAATTTTTATTTAAAGGTTATTTATCCTTAAATCTTTCTATTCTTTTGTGTTCTTTCTAGATTTAAAATTATGTTATCCATCTCACTACAAAACAAATGAGCCTATAATTCGGGGCTTGGTGACAATGAGAGACTCAACTAAGTTACATGCAGTAACATTTATAGACATTGGCACACATCACGTGATCAAAATGTCATGTGATTAAGCATCATGTGAGCAGTGTCATGTGATTGAATGCCATGTGATCAAATCTCGTGGAATATGTCATCTTATTTTCATAGCAGACCCATGCTTTCACCTGAACTCTCCACCAATCCCATGCCTGCATCCCTCCCCACCTCCCCCCCCGCCCCCCTCCCCCCTGCCAATAGATCCCAGAAACATCTTGGAAATGCAAAGGGAGCAAAGAACCAGCATAATGGCCCCTATCCCTTTAATCCTTGACTATGCGCTCAGGAATTGAATATTTTCTGGATGCATAACAGAGGAAAGATAGCCATCAGTCATGAAAATCTTCATGAAAATTTATTATTGTTAGCGCAAGTCACATTTGTCACTTCTGCAAGGCATCATCACTATCAAAATGACACACTACTCTTCCCCCTCCCCACACAAATGTCAGCTTTTCGTGGACAATAGCCTTTTCATATGATTTAATTGATATACATATACAGGAGTATGACATAGCTGAGCATTAACGAAGTTAAAGATTTTATTATATTTTCAATTTTGTACTTCCTTATATTGAGCACTTGAGCATGATCATGGGAAAACAATTGGTCAAAAAATACAAGCCTGTAAATTGAGCACAGAAGTTGCAAAGATGAACAAGTTTATTCACAGCAACCTGGCTGCTGTATGGAGGTCAATGCAAAAATGGCAGAACTGAATGTTTCTTTCAGAAGGTCTACCCACTTCACCCTGCCAATAGCCAACAGTGATGGATACAGCCATTAGAAGGAGTCTGCAATTGATGTTGAATTCTTAAATATAAAATTCACGTGTGAAATAAAAAGAGGCAGCTTTAGACAATAGTGAATATTCTATTGGTCCATGTGGAGGTAACTAAAGCCCATCGAGGAAATAGTATAACTTTAATGGTAGACCATTTGATCAGTGAATCATAGAATCATAGAAATTTACAGCATGGCAGGAGGACATTTCAGCCCATCATGTCCACGTCGGCCTAATACCACTTTCCAGCTCTTGATCCATAGCCCTGTAGATTACGACACTTCAAATGCACATCCAAGTACTTTTTAAAAGTGGTGAGGGCTTCTGTCTCTGCCAGACTTTCAGGCAGTGCGTTCCAGATCCCCACAACCCTCTGGGTAAAGAACTTTCCCCTCAAATCCCCTCTAAACCTCCTTATAATAAATTTAAATCTATGCCCCCTGGTTGTTGACCCCTCTGTTTTCCCCCAATTCAGAACTTTTATTCCTGGTCTATCTTTGTCCTTTTCCATAATTACCCTAAATCTAATGGAATTATGAAGGGGTCAGCAAACTGGAAAAATTGCCAACAGCGACACGGTGGAGATGTGTGGGCAATTCTGCTCCCAAAGACTTGGAGGTCCTGCTGTAGGTTATGTGCAGTATCTGGGACTAAAGACCACCCTCCAGAGAAGCATAGGCATAAACTGCATTGGAGGAGGTCGCCAAACTGTTCTGTGAAATTAACCAGCTCCTTGGCATCTGGCTGCAGATGTGCAAGATATTTTCTGGTATCAGGAGTAAGGTGAAGGCAATAAAAACAGAAATTGTGGGGAAAACTCAGCAAGTCAGGCAGTGACAGCAGGGAGAGAAACAGAGTGAACGGGTTAAATTGAATAACCCCCATTCATTATGCGGCAGGCAGCACGTTAAATACATGCTGCCTGCTCTTTTCCATGATTGCTGCATTCAACCAATGCTCCCCATGCTGTTCATTAGCTGCATGCAACATCACGAGTGGCAAGTTCTACTTAAAGGCAGCCTGCACCTCTTAAAAGGGAGATGCATTGTGGTAGCTGGAAGTGGTGTCAGGAAGTGAATTGATTTTCAAGAATTTTGTCAAAATGTCTCAATCTGTGAGAGAGCGAGCACCAAGGTTTTCTGAAGATGCACTGGAACCTTGGTGCAGAAGGTGGAGAGAATGGTGTACATCCAGCATCCTCAGGGGGGCAGAAGGCCCTCGAAATATTCTCAGGAGGTACTGGGAGGATGTAGCAGCAGAGGTCAATGCTAGGAGTGTAGCACCAAGAACATGGATGCAATGCAGGAAGAAGTTTAATGATGTGACATGAGATGTCAAGGTGAGTGAGTTCATCTTCAAATGCTATATCCCACCAACTGCACCACGAGCCTCATCCATCACTCAATGCAGCACACTCCCATCACCCACCTACCAACAATCTCTATCAATCAGTATTCAACCCTTCAATTTATATGCTTTATCTCATCTTCACACACTTTGCACAGTTGCAAGCCCCATACTCACAATTCACAGCTCACACACACTGGCAGCTATTCAACCTTGACAGCCATAGGCAATGCTGTCTTTGCCCTGCTTTTGAGGCTACAGTTGTGGCTGCAGCAGTTGACAATTTACAATCACAACCATTTTTGTGAACCAAAAATGCCTCATGCACTGATCCTCGCTGAGGTTGAGGTAAGAGAATAGCTCCTTGAAGGCCCTCTGCAGAAATGGCCACCTGCTGAGAGTCCTTCTCCCCCTCCTCCCTCTTCTAGCAGCTTGTCCTGCTCTGCATTGCCGCTCTTCATTCTCCCAGTCATGCACAATTCTCAGAGGAAGCCCTACCAGGCCACCTATGTCTGGAAGCAACTTCTTTCAGCATAATATTTTAAATGATACAAAAAGGACTGCAAAACCAGCCAGACAACTCCCTGTAGAGTAGTTAAAAACTTTAGCCAAGTCGAGGAAACCTCCAAAAACACGTGCAATTCTACCAGTAACCAGAAGAAATACTCCATCAGCTAACATGTAAGCACTTATTAATGATCTGTGTTGCAACTCAGGAAGGAGCTCATCAGCCACAGGGAGAAAGCAATTGAGGAGAGTTCTTGCGTTAACTTTCCCTGTGGTAGACAGCAGGGCAACTCCTTTGTAATTACTACAATCGGACTTGTCGCCTTTCTTGAAGGTGGCCATGATTACGGCATCTGAGATCCGCTGGCATGCTCTCCTCCTTCCAGATAAGAGAAATTAGATCATGATCAAGGGGCACAATGGACATGATCTTCACCGCACGGCAAATCTAAAAGAAATGCAGGGAGCAGCACCAACCCCTGTACATGGCCTTCTTTGACCTCACAAAGGCCTTCGACACTGTCAACCATTATGGAGTGTCCTCCTCAAATTCGGCTGCCCTCAAAAGTTTCTCACCATCCTCCGCCTGTTTCACGATGACATGCAAGCTGTGATCCTGACCAACGGAACCAATGGAACCACCACAGACCCAATTCACGTTCGGACCAGGGTCAAGCAAGGCTGTGCCATCGCACCAACGCTCTTCTCGATCGTCCTTGCTGCAATGCTCCATCTCACCCTCAGTAAGCTCCCTGCTAGAGTGGAGCCAATCTACAGAACAAACGGGAAACTGTTCAACCTCCGCCGCCTCCAGGCCAGATCCAAGGTCATCCCATCCTCTGTCATTGAATGACAGTACATAGACGATGCTTGCTACTGCACACAATCAGAGGACAAACTCCAAGCCACCGTCAACGCCTTCACCGAAGCGTATGAGATTTCCGCCACACTGCACTGTCCCCCGATTATCAAAATCTACGACGAGGCCTTGGACAACATGAACCATTTTCCAGACCTCGGGAGCCTACTGTCAACAAGGGCAGATATTGACAACGAGGTCCACCACCGCCTTCAGTGTGCCAGTGTAGCGTTCAGTCGCCTGGGGAAGAAAGTTTGAAGACCAGGACCTCAAACCCAGCACCAAGCTCATGGTCTACAGAGCATGATACCCACCCTCCCATATGGTTCAGAGACATGGACTATGTACAGCAGACACCTCAAAACACTGTAGAAGTACCACCAATGCTGCCTCCGCAAGATCCTGCAAATCCATTGACAGGATCGACGCACCAAAGTCAGAGTTCTCACTCAGGCCAACATCCCCAGCATCAAAGCACTGACCACACTCAACCAGCTCCATTGCATGGAGCACATCGTCCACATGCCAATACGAGACTCCCAAAACAACGGAGCTTCGACTTGGCAAGCGAGCCCCAGGTGGGCAGAGGAAATGCTTCAGGGACACCCTCAAAGCCTCCTAGAAAAAGTGCAACATTCCCATCGACACCTGGGAATCTGTGGCCCAAGATTTCTCAAAGTGGAGGAAATGTATCCGGGAAGGCGCTGAACAGCTCGAGTCTCTTCGCCGAGAGCAAGCTGAAGTCAAGCGTTGACAGTGGAAGGAGCGCGCGGCAACCCAAGCACCCCACCCACCAGTTCCTTCAATCACCGTCTGCCCTACCTGTGACAGAGACTGTAGTTCCCGCATTGGACTCTTCAGTCACCTGAGAACTAATTTTTAGAATGGAAGCAATTCAGCTTCAACTCCGAGGGACTGCCTAAGAAGATAGGCACTGGTGGGGCATCCTCTCATACTGTTTAACATCATCCTTAGCTGTGCAAGATTCAGACAGTGTGGAGTTCCAAAATGGTAGTGGTGGCTTCAAGTCAGCATTGCACACTGATTCGTGTTATGATCTGTCTGCTCTGCATGCTGCCGGCCATCGTTAGGTACATGCCCACAAACCCCTGTACCAAGATGGCGACCTCTGCACGTGCTGTCAGAAGTGTGTGCATGTATCTTGGACCCCATTTTGAAATTTTATATGGCTGCATCATGCCGAAAACATAGACTCTAAGTGGCCCAGTTTCTGAAACGTGAACTCTGTTTCTCTCTCCACAGATGCTGTCTGTTTCCAGGATTTTCAACTTTTATTTAAAATTTCCAGCATCTGCAGTATTTTGCTTTTGTGTAAGGTGAAAGCAAGTATGCTACTCACTTTTTCACACATTTCTTGTGGGGCCCATCAAGCACGGCATGAACTGAAGATGGGAACTCTTTCATTGTGCCAAAGTTGTGTGGCAGAGTTTTCTTGCAAGTGGAGAACATGACGTGACCAGGTATGTGTAGAGGGACTGCAAATGTGTCCAAGGGTGATGCCAGGTCTGGACAATAGCCTGTATCTACTGGTCTCTCATGAATTGCTGTTCTTCATATAAAGCATCCAGCACATTGGAAACTTCAAAAGGAATGTCCATCCCATCATTTTGCGTGGTGCAATTTCAATGCCAGCAGCAACCAACAGATAATGGAAAGAAGCATTGGAAGCTGAAAGTGCCACAGTGGCAGAGTTCCAGCAATGCATGGTCAATGCAGTAAAATTTAACAAAGACACTGTACATAACAATAGTATAATATTCGTCCAACTTTAATAAGGTCACTTGAGTAGCCCAGGACACAGGATGTCTGATGCTATCATCTGAGTGAATAGCACGCTGTAATCAGAGTTTACCTGCAGTCAGGAAATCTGTTGAGAGACCCGATTAGAATAAATATTCAATGTAAGTGAGCCCATGCGTGCCATTAGACCGGCCTGTCTCCTGCTCCCAAAATGGAAATCAAACCCAACAGATAACTCAGAAGTCACGCCATAGCCTGCGAGGTGTTGTGTCGTGTGTAGAGCCTCAGAATATCATGGCTGTAGGGCGGGTTTTCTGAATTCATGTAACCAGCAGAAAGCCTCCTTTGTGGGCTGCATATATCAAGAAAGATTTCTTGGGATATTCAACTGGTTGCCAAAATTCAGGTGCACCAGAAAGCTGGCGCACCTATGAGTTTTTAGCTGTTACTCACCGCTGGAACTCTTGATGTGGTGAGTAGATCCATTTTCAGAACTTGGAATTTTTTTCAATGTCTTACAATAAATGGATCATAATGGAGGCGGGCCTTAGACTCAAAGCCAGCTGAGTGGCTGAAAATGGGTCGGTTGGGCCATCCGCCGCTGTCACAGCACGTGTGCATCACCACGCTCTCTCCCCTCCAAGAGGGGGTGCCAGGCTGCCTGTTGGCGGCCCGGCTGAACCCGGGAATAGTATTTTGCCGGCCGATCAGCAAGTCGGCCGACAAAAATCTTTGCATTGCAGCCACTACAGTGGATCCTCCACTTTAAGAGCGGCAGTGCTGCCGGGCCGCACACAGTCTTCAGAGAGTGCAACAGCAGATAAACCTGCCGGGGACACCGCGCGTCGGGGGATCGACAGATGGAGCTGAAAATGGCTGGTAAGTATTTTTTTACTCATTTAATTTAGCGGTGCATCTACTTGGGCAGGATGGGGTCCAGGCCGAAAAATCCTCGACCTGACTTTTGATCGGGTCGGCCTGTTGACCCCAAAGCGGCGGCCACATTAATGGGTCTCTTTAAGACCCTGAATTTCGGCCCTTTGGTCTCATCGGTCTGCAACCGGAGACCAGAAGAAATGACAAAATAAGTAATGTTGGCAGTGGGTGCACATGAGCTTCGCTGATGCACTTATCCTTTTAGAAAAGCACGGGCTGACTAGCAATCATGTACGATTGTTAGAGAATCAAACAGGTCCTTCTGACATTTCCCACAAATCTATTGGGCTTCACTATAACTATCACACCAGATTAAAGACTGCAGTAAGTGAGATGCTTCCTCTTTCAATGGGGCATGGTGTGATTTTTTTCTCATTGTTTCAAAAAGAGAGTCTGAGAGGACTATTATTAACAGAAAACAGCTAACCTCCGCCCCTTTTCGCCAGTACAAACACACAAAAGCATCTGTAAAAATTATGCTTGTAAAGTGGAAAAGCCTAATCCTCACCAGCTGGATTCTGGTTAAATTGTCTGCTTGTCATTTTGAAGTCAGTAGCTTTAGATCTGTACGCTGCTGGCTGAAATAGAAATGGCACGATTGGTTGTAGGGAGAGCTGGTCAGGCAGAATAGAACACATGCCTACCGCTGAGGCCACTCACTTTCTTCTCCTCTTTACTTTTCTCCTTTCCTGAAGGTGACTGGTGCTTGGTATATAGTTCCACAAACACCCTCTGGTTTGTCACTGAAATAGCAAGTCTTCATGGATGACAAACAATGAGTGTCAGCAGGACATGTGGCTATGGTGGGCATCACAGCCCGCAACCACATTGATGTGCTTTCCAGCGGGAGTTACTGGAAAGTGATCAGGTATAGCTCCTGATTCTGTCTCCCCCAGTAAACAAGGCCAGTTGCAGCTTCCCTACTGCAGTCCACATTGAGCACTCTTTTATATTTTTAACAAGAATCAATACTTCCAGTTTTTCTCCTTTCCTCAGGGCATTGACTGATGCTCCAATACCTAGCCGATCGATTCTGGCAACCTTCTGATACCACACCGAACCCCCTCCCCACCAAGTGGCCATTCTGCGTATCTGTGAGGTTCAATGGTTTGTGTCTGTCGTCTCTATCACAGCTGGCCTCAGCAAACCTCCACAGACATACACTTACCAACAACAGTCAATAGACAGCGGTCAGGAGTGACAGGAATGTAAGCCTGGGGGAGACTCAGAACAACTGGAGCACTCCACCGCTGCTATGGTAGAGATCAGCTGGCTTAGTGCTGTGGAGGCTGAAAACACTTCTGCTTTTTGCTGGAAACAAACAACAAACTGCATTTATATCATCATCAGAGGCAGTCCCTCGCAATCGAGGAAGACTTGCTTCCACTCTGAAAGTGAGTTCTCAGGTGACTGTACAGTCCAATATGTGAATTACAGTCTCTGTCACAGGTGGGACAGACAGTCGTTGGAGGAAAGGGTGGGTGGGGAGTCTGGTTTGCCACGCGTTCCTTCTGCTGTCTGCGTTTGGTTTCTACATGCTCTCGGCAACGAGACTCAAGGTGCTCAGTGCCCTCCCGGATGCTCTTCCTCCACTTAGGGCGGTCTTTGGCCAGGGATTCCCAGGTGTCAGTGGGGATGTTGCACTTTATCAAGGAGGCTTTGAGGGTGTCCTTGAAATGTTTCCTCTGCCCACCTGGGCTCGCTTGCCATGTAGGAGTTCCGAGTAGGGCGCTTGCTTTGGGAGTTTTGTGTCGGGCATGCGGATAATGTGGCCTGCCCAGCGGAGCTGGTCGAGTGTGGCCAGCACTTCGATATTGGGGATGTTGGCCTGATCAAGAATGCTAATGTTGGTGCGTCTATTCTCCCAGGGGATTTGCAGGATATTGTGGAGACATCGTTGATGGTATGTCTCCAGTGATTTGAGGTGTCTACTGTATATGGTCTACGTCGCTGAGCCATACAGGAGGCGGGTATCACTACAGCCCTGTAGACCATGAGTTGGTGCCAGGTTTGAGGGCTTGGTCTTTGAACACTTTATTTGTTAAGATGGCGGATGGGATAGCAGCTTACTAGGGAGCTCTCCCCGAACAAATCTTCCTCTGGCTATCTGCTGCCATCCTTCACCTCTCTCTCCCTGCCACCCACTGTCTAAATCCCCCTGGCCCTAACAGTGGGTGAACTTCGACCACCCCCAAATATTTTCCTACCCTAAAACCCAAGCTGCAAGGACCCACTGCCCATCCTCCATCCCCCAATCTCGACTCACTTTCCAGCTCGACCTCCCTGCTGCCAAGTCCCTCCAACTGGATTCTCGCTTCTCGCTCCCCACTGGCCGACTTAGCTGTTCCAACAGATCCCTGGTGATCTCAACAGCGGTGAGCCTCTGACCAGCTCCAACTACAGGTTTGGGCCCGACCTTCACTCCTTGCCCTCACGCACGAGCCTTTCCTCCGGCGACGTTCGGACCTCCCTCCCTCCGACGTTCAGACCTCCCTCCCTCCGACAACGTTCGGACCTCCCTCCCTCCGACGTTCGGACCTCCCTCCCTCCGACGTTCGGACCTCCCTCCCTCCGACAACATTCGGACCTCCCTCCCTCCAACGTTCGGACCTCCATCCCTCCGACAACGTTCGGACTGCCCTCCCTCCGACATTCGGACCTCCCTCCCTCCGACAACGTTCGGACTGCCCTCCCTCCGACATTCGGACCTCCCTCCCTCCGACAACGTTTGGACCTCCCTCCCTCCGATATTCTGGCATTTATATAGCGCCTTTACATAGGACTCCATCCCAAGGAACTTCACAGGAGCAGCATCAGACAAAAATTGACACCAAGCCAAAGAAGCTATTTAAGTCCAACGGCATATCTCAGTCCTTCTACCTTTCTCACTTTGTCTTTCTCTCTCCATCAGTTGGGTAGTGGAGTCAGCTGGGTATGGGTTGAAATTCACCACAGAAATGGTTTCATCAAGGCCAAGCCAGATATTGTTGTAGGGCACATTCAAATGCAAAGGCACCTGCTGAATATATGTATGCATGTAAGTATGTGTAAAATGGTAGCCAGATATAAAATGGCTGCCAGGGATTCCGCAAAGCACTAGGGGAATTCAGCAAACAGTTAGCTTGACTACATTTTTGGGGAGCTGATGACACTGCAGTTCCGTGTACAGGAACACTGGAAAGGGCGAGCTCAGCAGAATGTCCTTAATCAACAAACCACAGACAAGATGTCCTAGCAGAATACTGAACAAAGAAATTCCTATGACTGTGTAAGGATAAGGAGGTTAGGCGCAAGCAGAACCCAAAGACAGTAGAGATAAGGGGGTCTGGAGAATATCACGAGGCCATGAATAAGCCCCAGCTAAAACATAAGATGATCACGCAGTGCCCTGGTGCCTGGGGGACAATTCCATTGGCCCAGTGGAATCGATTTGTCATTTATAGTCGTTATGATTGGATTGTGTCCAGCCGACATGGGCTGAGTAATTGTAATGAACTATTGTAAAATATATATCGATGAATTTCTTTGCTCGGTGGAGTGGAGTGCCTGGAGTTGAACCAGAGGCTCTCTCCCCACTGGCGTAATAAAGGCCGTTTTGATGTTGGAACCGACCCAGAGTGTCGAGTGATTCTTCCAGGAAAACATTCGCGCTAACAGTGGCGTAGTCGACAGGACCCAAAGTCGCTGGACGCCCTTGGTGTAACCGGGTGAGTATAGTTTAAAGAAAGTATTATAAAGGGTGTTGAAGGTGGACACCGGTTGATCGACACGAGGAGACGATCTAATATCTCAAACGCCTAGCTTGAGCCTGAATTAAGAGGACTTCGTCCCACGTGACGGCCAAGATTAAGTAGGCGTAGGGAACACACTTAGACCGTGGGATCGTGATACCGAGCGACATCTCCCGGACCCAGTAGTGTTATTTGAAATATACCCCGAGGACCAGGCGGTGCACAGCGACCAACGGAGACCAAACCTGTGAACAGGGTCGGACCAATAGGCAAAACGGTGGCAGGTAGTTCGTTAAGGATGCGTAGAGCGCTGTCGGAAATTGCTTAACGTAGTTAAGAATTGTATTATAAGCTTGTTACATATATAAATGTTGTGACAGACTTGTGACCCGACGGCAAGCCAGGAGACGGTTTACTACAAGTAGCGCTAGGTAAAAGGCGGACCTCAGAGTAGATTCCTAACGGTTCTAGTCCTACCCTGGCGGAGAAACAGAAGAAAATAATTGAGAGAATGATTAAATCAGGATGGAATCCCCATGACCCGCCAGTAGATCAGTGGGAATGGTGGGAGAAGGAAAAGAAAGATAAAGATGAGAAAGCCGTGGTCTTGATTCTTCAAGCCCACGTAAAATTAACAGAGGAAGTTAATCAATATGTAAGAAATAAAAAAAAACTTGACAGTGATTATCTTATGAAGTATGAATCCAAGAATAGAGCCAGCCAAACAATAAACTTTGTTGAATGAAAAGAGACTTTTGTGAATGTCTGTCTAGGAATGAGATAAAGAATGGAGAAGGGAAGCTGTAATGCCTTTTAAAAAAAGAAGCCTGTGTGGGTGTCTCGAGGCTGCAGGCTGGGGAAGTACGACCCCATTTTCCTTTGTATAAAACCTTGACACGAAAGCTTCTAGCTCAGTAAAGAGATTTTTAAATAACAGATTGGCAGTACAATATTTGAATTGAGATTTTGAGATATTTCAGGTGATTCTCATTGATAAACATTTTTAATAAAAGTACACATACTGTGTCAGAAGCTGAAGCTTAAAAAAGATGTAATTTATGAGATATAGTACCACAAAATTGAAGTTACAGAGCAAAAGATTAGAGTTTTTGCTCAGCTTCTAAAACAGAAGTTAGGCACAAAAAAAAAACAGTATTACCATATTTGACATTTTGTAATTCAACAATAAATACAAGTTCTACAAAAGGGGAGCAGAAATTAGGATGGGAACAGTGAAGAGTTAATTTTGCTGTGAAGGTTTCAAAGTACCACTGGTTAAGAAAAGGCAAAACAAAATGCGATACATTTAAAACAAAAAGTTAAATCTGATCTCTTTAAAAAAAAAAGGTGTTTGCGATGGAAAAAGACATAACTTATTAAATATTAGTTGATATTGGCTGTGAAAAAAGATATTGGTTTAATTGGGAAAAGAAAAAAAAAATTGGAGGAGGTAAAAGACACTCTACATTGATAATGATTTTAAATTACGAGAAAGTTTCACTGCAGTTTGAAAGATTTCCAAAATGGACGTTGTTTATCAAAAAAAGTCCCGAACAGTCTAAACAAGCAGGAGCGTTTTGAAAATAACGAGGAGAAAAGATCTAAGCTATGTGAACTCAGCACAGAAAGAAAAAAACTGGGAATTAGAAAATCTTACTGAATTTTAAAATTGGATTTCAGTAAACAAAATAGCTGTTAAAAATGTGTGGTCCTGTTTTAAATCAATTAAAAAAATATATCTTTGGCAAGTACTTGAATTAGAAGTTTAGAAAATTTGGAGTTTAATCTAAAATGCTATCTTTCCCGATGAGAAGAGTTTTATTATGACCATTTTACTAATGATTTCTGCTGTTTTAACGGATTCCTAATTTCTTAGCAAGTTTTGAAGGCACAAAGATTTGGATGATTACGCGAAGTCACGAAATGACATCAGGCCTTCTTACAAACCTATAAAGGAGTTAACCCTTTCCATTGACAGCTGTTTTATACTGGACCTTACTAATTTGAATTTCTTAATAAAATAAAGAAGACTCACCTGACAGACAGAGGAAATGGTGGGGTAGTCAGAATAAAAATAAAACAAACTAGCTGGTCAAGAGTTAAAAGCTAAGATAAATAGGCTGGAAGAGATTTTAAAAAACGGAACCAGACGGATAGTGCAGTGCGCAGTCATAGCACCATCACCTATGGCAATAGAGCCAATGTACCCCACAGAGGGTAGGTGTAGTCCACAAACCCAATCTAACAGTAAACCAGACTGGGATGTTTGGAGGAATAGTGGTGGCATTGGTGTTGATTGGAGTTTGGATAGTATTAAGATGGGTCATTGTGCAGGCTTGAGCACAGCAGGCTCAAATGCAAAATCGACGGCAGTCCAGACAGGGACATGAAGTGATAGAGATGGTACGACTATAAAGAATATGGATAAACTGACCCTTACCTCCGATTCCACAGAGTGACCGCGACACAAGTAGACCAGAACCTAACACCTGGTGACGACCAGGCTATCTGTTTAAAATTTGCACATAAAACACTCACCGAGATGGGACCGCAGTGGCGACTTCAACTATGGGGATTCATGATACTGGGAACCTTAAGGCCCATGCAAGCACTGGATAATACAGACAGACTACGAGAGATACAGCACACGCAGGAAAGACACAACTACATGAACTATGGGGTTTTGTTTACTTTGACTGACGGAATATGCATTCCAGCAGCCAAGGACTGGAGCAAGGACAGAACTTATTTTAACACGTGGCTGCAAGTGAATCCGGATAAAAATAGAGTATGTGTGCAATGCTCCAGGGGTACAAGGGGCAGTTGCATTAGATGAAGGGAGGCCGGGGGGCCCGATGAATGCACCTTTGGAATAATTTGCGCACCTCCTGCCCAGCCACAACTGTTAGTCACCCACAAAAAGGGGGTGGAGCTGTGTGGATAGTATGTGGAGGTAGAGGCTGCCACAATATCGTTATATGTATGCTTCTCACCCCCTCCGACACCGCGCCCCATAAGAACCACCACACTGCCCATGGAATTGCCATGTCCAACAATTACAAGGGAACCGGAAAATGGAATCGTGCTGTCCAACGAGGGTGAACTATTGTATGATAATGTTAAGCATGAAATTGTGCCTGTCCTGATCAATATCTCAGGTATACAGATGCCGGAATATTGTACAGAGCAGGCAAAAAAAATGTATAATGTATTAAGTAAAGTTGTAATGCAGCAGGCTGCCGATGCCATGGGTACCAGTAGATTCCGAGGACAAGAGCCAGTTCATAGGACTAAGAGGGAAATAGTTAATGATGTTGCTACCGGTTTTAATGCCGGAACCTCCATAGTAAACTCACTGGACATACAAGGGCTAAATGAAAGGGTGGAGCAGCTTTAAGGGGGGGATGAAGGGATTATTAGAATGGGCAAAGCTGCCGGAGTGGGAATAGCCCTGATGATACTTATAGTCACACAAGACCGTTTCCCCTTTATCAACTGGAGAATATCAGGATCATACGGGAAAACACCTCCCTCCATTACTATCTGACCGCAGCCTCTGCTAGCTGCAGAGACAACACACTCTATGGGATCTCCCTGACGGGATGCAAGCAGACGGGTGACATTGCGGTGTGCCCTCACCCGGTAGGACAGGGAGAACTAGACGAGTGTGGATTTAATCCAACCGATGGATGTGTATTGGAAATAGTACTTGCCCCCCACACATTTTGCCAGAGCAGGTTACGGGGACAAAGGGAAATACTGTGTCTCTACCACGGCACATTCATGTCGATACGATGGCTTACAGTGCCAGATCTCGCAACCAAACTTTTGCTTCACACCCCTACGACCCGTCACAATAGGACAAGCCCGCATTATCCAGGTTACATGCCAAGGCACCAAAATCATTAACGCCATCGATCAGCTCCGCAATCACCTGCAGGATTATGACGAGCCAGAGCAGGCCCCTATCCCACATTTAGTTGAAGTATTAAGGGAACTAAGACTCAGAACGGGCCAGTCTACCACCAACTACAGACAAAGATTGAACTACTGGAGAAGAATACTGACCAAGAGTTACAAAACCAGAGTTGGTGGAGGAGGGTCTGGGACTGGGGGATGAACGTAAACATCCACCCCTGGATTCGAATAATATCACACATACTGGTAGGGATACAGCTGGTCTTAGCACTAACATGGGACGTCATGGCATGTCGATCCTACAGACATTATGTGTGACAAAGGAGTATCAGAACAAGGGCTCAAGTAAATAAAGAGACTTGTCCAGCAGAGGGACAGGGGAATCTGAACTATATCAATTTGATCTAAGCAACCGGGGCTTCTGAAACCACGTGACTGGCCAGCACATTGAGGCAGGAAGTACCGGGTAGTACATAAAAATATAAATAGAGTAACAATTTATGTTGTCAGTTAAAGGAGACTAAGATTAGTCCCTTACCGAAAGAGGGGATTGTTGTAGGGCACTTTCAAAGGCAAAGGCACCTGCTGAATATATGTATGCATGTATGTATGTGTAAAATGGTAGCCAGATATAAAATGGCTGCCAGGGATTCCACAAAGCACTAGGGGAATTCAGCAAACAGTTAGCTTGACTACATTTTTGGGTAGCTGATGACACTGCAGTTCCCTGTACAGGGCGAATCAGAGGCTCTCTCCCTGCCGGCGTATTAAAGGCCGTTTTGATGTTGGAACCGACCCAGAGTGTCGAGTGATTCTTCCAGGAAAACATTCGTGCTAACAGATATCAAATAAGCAGACTCTTTAGACAATAAGACAAAATGTACTGACCGCCTGTACACAAATCAGTTTACTTGTGCTTTATCCAAGATTTTCTTTCAGTCTCTAGATGCAGCTTTGATTAATATTCTTCCTTAAATTTCCTGCTCTTCTTCCTTCATATCTAGAGGCACAAATACAAGGTTTAGCACCAAATTAATAGGAGTTGTTAGGCTGACCAGGGAAGAAGATTGAATACAGCAGGCCTGCCTCTATTGAGCAGACTCTTCCAATACGCTAGGGTAGAGGTTTTTATAATAGCGAGGACCAAAAAACAAAAACTTAATAAAAGATTAAACTAACTTGCATCTTTCTTTTCTCCTCAAAACATCTCCACAACAGTACTTAGTGTTAGTAAAGAGGTTCTGCTCATATAATATTCCTCCTACTCTGTTTTTGCTAAAAGTGAGGCAGCAATGGAACCAAAATAAAGTAGGGGAAGGGAAGTGCCGACTTAACATCTTATTCCGGTTTTCAGAAAGACTGCAATCTAGGCTGCCAGAGCTCCTGCGGGAAACAGGCAGAACACAGGAACAGGAGGAGGCCATTCAGCCCCTCGACCTTTTCTGCCATTCAATGAGATCATGGCTGACCTCTCTCCACACGCCTTGGCACAGGCACGGCACGTCAAATGGCTTCTTTCTGTGCTGTATCATTCTATTATTCTCATCATCATCATAGGCAATCCCTCGGAATTGAGGAGGACTTGCTTCCACTCCCTACATGAGTTCTTTGATGGCTGAACAGTCCAATACGAGAGCCACAGACCCTGTTACAGGTGGGACAGACATTCTGGGAAGGGATCGGTGGGGCTGGTTTGCCACGCGCTCCTTCCGCTGCCTGCACTTGGCCTCTTCACGCTCTTTGCATTGAGATTGAAGGGCTCAATGCCCTCCCGGATGGACTTTCTCCACTTGGGCAGTCTTTGGCCAGGATCTCCCAGGTGTCAGTGGTGATGTCGCACTTTACCAGGGAGGCTTTGAGGGTGGCCATTATAACGTTTCCACTGTCCTCCTTTGGCTCGTTTATCACGAAGAAGCTCCGCATAAAGCATTTGCTGAGGGAGTCTCGTATCTGGCATGCGAACTATGTGGCCTGCCCAGCAAAGCTGATCGAGTGTGGTCAGTGCTTCAATACTGGGGATGTTAATCTGGTCAAGGACACTGATGTTGGTGTGCCTGTCCTCCCAGGGGATTTGTAGGATCTTGTGGAGACATCGTTGGTGATATATCTCCAGCGACTTGAGGTGCCTTCTATACATCGTCCATGCCTCAGATCCATACAGGAGGGCGGGTATCACTACAGCCCTGTAGACCATGAGCCTGGTGGTAGATTTGAGGGCCTGGTCTTCAAACACTCTTTTCCTCAGACGGCCAAAGGCTGCACTGGTGCACTGGAGGCGATGTTGAATCTCCGCATCAATGTCTGCCTTTGTTGATAAGAGGCTCCAGAGGTATGGGAAATGGTCCACGTTGTCGAAGGCCGCGCCGTGGATCTTGATGATTGGAGGGCAGTGCTGTGCGGCGGTGACAAGGCTGGTGGAGGACCTTTGTCTTACGGATGTTAAGCGTAAGGCCCATGCTTTCATATGTCTCAGTGAATACATTGACTATATCCTGGAGTTCAGCCTCTGAATGTGCGCAGACGCAGGCACTGTCCGCATACTGCAGTTCAACGACAGAGGTTGGGGTGATCTTGGACCTGGCCTGGAGGCGGCGTAGGTTAAACACCTTCCCACTGGTTCTGTAGTTTAGTTCCACTCCAGCGGGGAGCTTGTTGACTGTGAGGTGGAGCATGGCGGCGAGGAAGATTGAGAAGAGGGTTGGAGTGATAACGCAGCCCTGTTTGACCCTGGTCCAGACGTGAATTGGGTCTGTATGGATCCGATGGTAAGGATCACAGCCTGCAGGTTGTCGTGGAGCAGGCAAAGGACGTTGACAAAAAAAAGTTTGTCTATGATTCTATGATTAATTGAACTAGCATCTGCTGCTTTTTGTGGGAGAAAGTTCCACACATCTAGCACCCTTTGTGTGAAGAAGTGTTTCCTAACTTCTCTCCTGAATGGCCTGGCTCTGATTTTAAGGTTATGTCCCCTCATCCGAGACTCCCCACCAGCGAAAACGTTTCTATCTACCCTATCAATTCCTTTCAAAATCCTAAACACTTCCATCAAATCACCCCTTAACCTACTATATTCCAGGGAATACAAGCCTAGTTTAAATAATCTCTCCTCATAGATAAACATGATTTATATATCAACTGGGTTCAGATGACATAATTACGGCCCCCAACACCATTTCATTTCTGTCCACTGGAATACCATAGTTCCTGTTCTTCATTGTGGAATAACTGCAGCCTTGTCACCTTCACCCACATCTCATGAACAAATAGTTTAACAACAACGTGAACAGTTTCAGCCCGATTTGCATCTTTTTTGGGTCCTGCCTCTGAGAAGAGTGCTCTTACTGCTAAAGCACTGACATTATGAATCTGCAGCTATGCTTTTTTCCCGGCCTCTCATTGCCCTTCTGGTCATCTTTTTAATTTGTTTCTGCACATTCTTATATTCATTCCCTTGAACCCATTCGACCTTCTCCTTGCAGAATTTATAGACATGGATTTTTCACCTTCTCTCACTTCTGATTAATTTGCTAATCAATTTTGGGTCATGCTGACATAGTTGATACTCGCCTGCCTGGATGTGTATTTATTCTGCACTATGCTTTCTCAAAGTGATCTACTTATCCCATGCTGGAATGTTGTTGAACAAACCCCTCGCTTCCCAATTAATTTGCTGAAGCTGTTCCTTCAGAGTTGGTGTTGAATCATTTAACCTACAAAGGGCCTCCAAAAGTTTCATTTCCTCTCGAAGCTGATAATAATAGTGACATACTTAAGAGAATTCTACTTCCTCTTGAAGGTGACCATAACTGGGCCTCTTTCCTCAGAATTCGGCAAGTCCTATGGAGATTATCAAAACTGTTGGACGACTTGGCCTCGTTCCTTAGAATTGGCCATGTCCTATGAAAGAGGAAAACACAGATAGATAGAGGTAGACACACTCCGATCTTAGCTTGATGAGATTATAGAAACTGACAATTGGGTCCTGATATTTACACGGGGTCATGGGCAGAGCGGCGGTGGAGGATTTCCAGATGGGCAACACTGAAGAAGTTTTACTTCCCACCTGCCCCAAATCTACCTGTTTTGGGGGGTTAAGATTGCCCATTTGGTGTTTTATTTTAGAGGGAATAAACTTGTAAAGACAAGACTGAATATAAAGCAAACATCTAAGGCAGTTTTGGCCGATGACCTTGAGGAGCAGAGTAACCCCTAACTGCCGATAACCCTTAGCCACTGACTACTCCAAGCTGGGGAATCATTGACTGCTTGATGGGTGATAGATTGATTGCGGGTGGACTGGTATATTTGTAATAATATTGCTGCGCTGTTATATGCCTGACTCTGCTGAATTAAGGCACCTGATTTGAGATTTGTGTATATTGAGAAATTTGATGCTTTATCTGATCAACATGTTTCCTGCATGTTTGTCCATTCTTGAGCTTGACGATAAACACTCTGTTACCCTCCTTGGCCGTAACAGTACCGGCGATTCACTTGGGACCTTGACCATAATTCAGTACATACACAGGATCATTGACAGAAATGTCGCGTGACACGGCAGCGCGATCACGATACCACTGCTGACTTTGATGTCTGTATTCAACATGATCATTCAAGTCAGGGTGGACAAGAGAGAGCCTGGTCTTGAGACCTCTCTTCATCAATAGTTCAGCAGAGGGGACCCAGGTAAGCGTGTGGGGTCTTGTCCTATAACTAAGCAATATGCATGACAAGCGAGTCTGCAGTGAACCTTGAGTTACACGTTTCATCCTCTGCTTGATGGTTTGGACAGCACGCCCTGCTTGACCATTAGATGTGGGTTTGAATGGTGCTGACCTCACATGGTTGATACCATTGAGTTTCATGAACTCTTGAAACTCCAGACTAGTGAAGCAACGTCTGCTGTCACTTACAATGATGTCGGGCAGAGTGGAAAACATGACACAAAGGCTCTCAATGGTAGCTGTGGATGTACTGGATGACATGATTATACACTCTATCCACTTGGAATATGCATCCACCACAACTAAAAACATCTTTCCCAGGAAGGGATCTGCAAAGTCAATGTGGATCCTGGACCATGGTTTAGATGGCCACGACCACAGACTCAGCGGTGATTCCACTGGTGCTTTACTTAGCTGCATGCAAGTGTTGCACTGATGCACACATGACTCCAGATCAGAGTCAATTCCAGGCCACCATACATGAGACCTGGCAATGGCTTTCATCATGACAATACAGGGATGAGTGCTATATAGATTATGTACAAATTTCTCTCTGCCTTTCTTAGGCATAACAACACGATTACCCCACAGTAAACAATCTGACTGAATGGATAGTTCATCTTTGCGATGATAAGGTTTGGTCTCCTCACACATTTGCTTGGGTATGGCAGACCAATCACTACTAAGGACACAACGTTTCACAACTGATAATACCGGGTCCTGGCTGGTCCAGGTCTTAACTTGTTGAGCCGTGACAGGGGTTCCTTCACTTTCAAAAGCATCCATAACTAACAGTAGGTCTGCAGGTTGTGGCGTCTCCACCTCCGGTGTGGGCAACGGCAGATGGCTCAGTGCATCGGCACAATTCTCGGTGCCAGGTCTATGGCGAATGACATAATCATAGACAGATAATGTCAGGGCCCATCTCTGGATGCGGGACGATACATTGGTGTTGATACTTTTGTTTTCCGAAAACAAAATGAGTGGCTTGTGATCTGTTTCCAGTTCAAAGCGAAGACCAAACAGATACAGTTGCACCTTTTTTACCCCATACACACAGGCTAATGCTTCTTTTTCTACCATGCTGTAGGCTCTTTCCACCTTTGACAAACTTTTAGAAGCATACACAACAGGTTGTAGTTTACCCGACTCATTAGCTTGTTGGAGCACGCAACCAACTCCATATGACGAAGCATCACAGACCAATACTAGACGCTTACACGGAATCATAATGTACCAGCAGCTTGTTAGAGCAAAGCAGATTAATATCTTTCTCAAAAGCTCTATCTTGAGATGCACCACAAACCCAGTTGTTGCCTTTTCTGAGCAGCATGTGCAGTGGCTCTAATGAAGTGCTCAATCTAGGTAGGAAATTACCAAAGTAGTTGAGTAGACCAAGGAACGAACGCAGCTTCTGAGTCTTGGGTGCATTTTTGATGGCCTTGGTTTTCGAGTCTGTAGGCCTGATACCGCCAGCAGCAATTTTCCTCCCCAGGAATTTGATTTCCGGTGCCATGAAGACGCACTTCGAACGTTTCAGTCTGAGTCCCATTTTGTCCAGACGATGTAGAACCTCTTACAGGTTGTTCAGATGTTTGGTGGTGTCACGACCTGTGATCAGGATATTATCTTGCAACATGACGGTTCTAGGGATAGACTTCAGTAGACTCTCCATGTTCCTCTGAAATATGGCTGCAGCCGAGCGAATTCCGATAGGACACCTGTTGTAGATAAACAGACCTTTATGCGTGTTGATACACGGAAGTTTCTTTGACATCTTGACCAGCTCCTGTGTCATGCAGGCCAACGTCAGATCCAGTTTAGTGAACGACTTCCCCCCAGCTAGCGTTGCAAACAGGTCATCAGCCTTCTGTAACGGGTATTGATCCTGTTTCGAAACTCGGTTGATCGTAACCTTGTCGTCTCCACAAATCCTGACAGTGCCATCATTCTTCAACACAGGAACAATGGGGCTGGCCCATTTGTTAAATTCGACCAGTGACATGACCCCTTCACACTGGAGTCTGTCCAGTTCGATTTCGACCTTCTCCCTCATCATGTACGGAACTGCCCGAATTGCCGATGCCTGGTTCAAACAGCGAAGGGAACTTGTTCAGCACTTGAGCACATGGAGTATCCTTCTCCGACAACAATGCTTTGATATCATTCCAATTCCATTAGATTTTTTCTAGTTAATTCCTGACGAACAGCATTGGACCATTGCCTGTAACAATCCATAACGGTAAATCATGAACCGCACCATCATACGACACCTTGACTATTGCATTGCCAATCACCGTTATGAGTTCTTTACTCATGTACGCAACTTGGCCTTGAATGGACTCAGCTTAGGCCTCACTGCCTTAGTTTCCCACAGCTTGTCGAATGTCCTCTGGCTCATTATTGATTGACTTGCACCCATGTCCAGTTCCATCGGTACAGGCACGCCGTTAAGTTTCACATTAATCATATCAATTGGCTCTTTGTTAGGAATTAATGCAGTCCATACACTTCCTCCTCTGGTATCTCAGATTGCATATCTGGATCCACGCTATACTGGTCATCATATCCTCCATGTGGTGCGTCGCAGCACGCTTGCTCAGTTGCAGACACATGCGCTGGAGATGCCCAGTCTTGAACAGCCTTTATAAATGTACTGTTTAAACCAACACTGATGAGGCCGCTGATTGCCCCCACAATGCCAACACAGTGAAATCGGATTAATTCCCGTTGGCGATCTTTGGGCAGCCACAGGTTTCGCATACGCAGTCAAGTAGGCCCTGCCATATGCAGCTCTGCCAAACGACGATACAATCTTGTTTACAGTACTTGCTGAGTTTTCGATGATATCTGCTTTAAGTTTTTGTCCGTCGTCATGCATGCCTGGGCAATCGTGATGGCCTTGCTCAAATCCAGCGTTTCTGTTGCCAGTAGCTTACACAGGATCACCTCGTGGTTGATGCCGATTACAAAGAAGTCCCGCAGCATGTCTCCCAAAGCGTTTTCGAACTTATACGGTCCAGCTAGGCGTCTTAGGTCGGTAACAAATTCCGACACATCCTGGCCCTCAGAACGAACGTGCTTGTAGAATCGATATCGTGAGATGATGATGCCTTCTTCTGGTTTGAGATGGTCATGTACCAGAGCACACAATTCCTCATAGTCCTTGTCCGTTAGACTTGCAGGCGAGAGAGGATTCTTTTTGAGTCCATAGATTTTCGGACCGCAATCCGTGAGGAAGACCGCCCTGCACCTAATTGCGTCAATGGGTTGGTTCCTCCATTTTGTTGGCCACAAAGTACTGGTCCAGGTGAGCTACAAAATCTGCCCAGTCCTCTCCCTCCACGAATCTCTCCAGAATTCCATTTTTGCATGCGAAGGTTCTTAAGTTACCTCGTCGCCAAATGTTATGTATGTAATAACTCGATAGACTGAATACTGTAAACTAACACAGGTACAAACCTGGCTCTGCTTTATTCGGGCCCAAAGTAATTACATTACATGATGGTTTGCCTTTTATACCTGGGCCGCACACACGTATGTACAGCCCAATGATCCCCGACATTCGTGCCACCTGGTGGCTAGTAACCCCAAGCATACATACATGACAAAGACGAAACACCGTCACTTGATTTCACACTCCCAGCCACCAGCTCCTTAGGGTCGATCTGCAAGGCCATTTCAGTGTCCCCCACTGAAAGTCAGCAGCCTTCCACCAGCCATGCTGCAGCCACTGGGGTATCGCTGCCTAGGGGCACTGGGACAGGTAAAGGCACACGGAAGACAGGCACTGAGGGCATGCACAAGGGTGATTAGTTGAATTTTGTACACAAGATGGCATGATTTCATTTATATATTTGGTTTGGAATGTTTATTTTATGGTGCCTGTTATTTTTGCCTTGTGGCCAAGCAGACACTGTGATGGTCAACGACAGAGGGAAGGGAAGGTGTGGGACTGTTGGTGAATGGGGAATTGGGGTTGCAGTCAATGTTCCCCGTAATTTATTTTGCAGCGCAACCCTTTTAATTTTTCGTGCTTGTGCAGTTATTTCCTTTGTAAAGCCGGTGAGTGGCCTGCGCGGGAGCTCCAGACTGCTGCGCGGCCACAGGAATATCGGCTGCAGTTACTGTTATCACATTTGGATGAGTTGTTCACGGACAGCCCGGGAAGAAAGGGGCTGCCTAAGTTGCCTCCTCCCTTCCTCTTCCTCATGCTCCTGCTCCTGAGCTGCTCACCGTATAGCTGGTGACAAGCCCTACATGATGATGAGGATGTGCAGCAGGCAGCAAACCACCATGAATCTTGACACCCGCTCTGCCGAGTACTGCAGAGCTCCTCCAGAGTGGTCCAGGCAGCAGAAACATTCTTTCAACATGCCAGTGGTCTGCTCTATCATATTCCGTGTGGCAGCATGGCTTTCATTGTATGCATCCTGTGCACGTGTGCGTGGGTTGCGCACCAGAGTTATCAGCAATGTTGTCAGCGGATAGCTCTTGTCGCCCAGTAAACACCCTCTGTTTGGGCATGATGGCTCAAATGCAACTGGCACAAGGGACTGCCGCAGAATGAAGGCATCATGACTGCTATCAGGATACCGGGCATTGACCTGCATGATGCCATGTGTATGGTCGCACATCAGCTAAATGTTGAGGGAGTGGAATCCCTTTCGGTTACAGTACATCTCAGAGTTGACACGCGGCACCCGCAAAGTGACTTGTGTGCAGTCAATGGCACCCTGCACCATGGAGTAGCGTGCACTCTGAAAAATCTCTCATGCTCGCTCCACCTACTGCTCTCTGAGCAGAGACAATGAAATGTAGTCAGTTCTCCTTTATGCAACAGTGGACGGCAAACTGTGAGGTGTTGCTCATATCATACCAGCCTGGAAGGAGCCAAACGCATACAAGTTCATGGCCATAGTCACCTTCACAGCCGCTGGCAGTGCGATCCTTGCCCTGCTCTGAGGTTGGAGTTATGCTGCAGCAAGTGGCAGATTTTAGTGAGGGCCACCTTTGTGAAGTGCAGCTGTCTAACACACTGTTCCTCGCTGAGGCTCAGGTAGGAGACCTGCTCCCTGAGCACCCTGGGCCGATATGGCCTGCTGCTGAGAGCCCTTCTCCTCCTCCCTCTACTAGCAGCTTTTCCTGCTGTGCGTGACCTCTCTTCATTCTGTATTCCAAGGGTAGTTCCTACTAGTGCACCCAGGTCCAACAACAACTGGTGTGTGCAGATGTCGTGAATTCAGGAAAAAGTCCTTCAGCATCTGCCACACCACTCGCTATAATTTGAAACAACTCTGGAAAGCACCAAACATTGTAGAATCGTAGCAACAGCCAGAAGAAATCAACCAGCAACTAACCTGTAAGTAGTTGATGATCCCTTTAAATAGTGCTGGTGGGGCCGCTTCCTGCTGCTGAATGCATGTTCAGGTGTGCGAGGCTAAGAGAGGGCATGGGCTGAAGCACTGAGCTCCAACATGGCAGCGCTGGCCATGATCTTCCTACGCTGCATACTTGCGACAGACGTTGATTGTCCGCGCACTAACACCTGCATCCAATATGGCATCTGTAAGGAGTCCCAGGAACGACTGCAGCTCCGTTACTTTCTGTGGTCCCAGCGCATTCTTGATGGCCTCCATCTTGGCGTTGGTGCGTCTGATGCTGTCTGCTGCGATTCTCCTTCCTAAGAATTTGACGTCCTGTGCCAGGAAAACACACTTCAAGTGTTTCAACCTGAGCCCCACCCAATCCAACCGACTAAGAACCATCTCCAGATTCTTCAAGTGCTCCATGGTGTCCCGACCTGTAACCAATATGTCATCCTGGAAGACCACTGTGCAAGGAACCGACTTTAGCAGGCTCTCCATGTTCCACTGGAAGATCACCGCGGCCGACCGAATCCCGAATGGGCACCGGTTGTAGATAAACAGTCCTTTGTGTGAGTTGATGCAGGTGAGGCCTTTCGAAGACTCCTCCAGCTCATGCGTCATGTAGGTCGAGATCAGGTCCAGCTTAGTGAACGTCTTCCCTCCAGCCAGGGTCGCAAATAGATCGTCTGCCTTGGGTAGTGGGTACTGGTCCTGCAGCGAAAAACGGTTAATCGTTACTTTATAGTCCCCGCAAATTCTAACCGTACCGTCCTTGTTGAGTACCGGGACAATCGGACCGGCCCAGTCATTGAATTCCACCAGTGCGATGATGCCTTCACGTTGCAGCCTGTCCAGCTCAATTTCCACTTTCTCATGCATCATGTACGGTATCGCCAGAGCCTTGTGGTGGATGGGTCGCGTACCGGGAACCAAATGGATCTGCACTTTCACCCCCGAGAAGCTTCCAATGCCTGGCTCGAATAACGATGGGAACTTGCTTACAACCTGGGTACATGCGGTGTCGTCGACGGACGAAAGCGCTCGGATGTCGTCCCAGTTCCAGTGGATTTTCCCCAGCCAGCTTCTGCCAAACAACGTGGGACCATCCCCTGGCAAAATCTATGGTGGGATTTCGTGTACTGCTCCATCATAGGACACTTTGACTTCAGCACTGCCAATTACAGGGATTAGTTCCTTGTATAAGTCCTTAGTTTAGTGTGAATGGGGCTGAGCTTGGACTTGTGTGCCCTCTTTCCCTACAGCCTGTCGAAGGCCTTTTTACTCATTATGGACTGACTTGCCCCCGTGTCTAGCTCCATAGATACTGGAATGCCGTTCAGTTCAACTTTCAACATTATTGATGGGTATTTCGTTGTGAACGTGTGTACCTCGTACACTTCTGCCTCCTCCGTATGACTTTCCAACTCAATCTGAACCTCTGCAACGTGGTGGTTTGCAGAGTTTGCAGGGTTTGCAGCTCACCTGCACATTCGTTGTTCTGAACTATTGCACCCATAGTGCTTAAAGTGGCATTGATGGAGCCGATGATCACCTCTGCAGCACCAACAGGGTGTTAACTGCCTCGCATTAACAGATGATGGTGGACTCTGGGTCAATTGAGGTCGGGCCACAGCAGCCAGCATGTACGTTCTGCCATGTACATTTCTGCTCAAAACCAACGTTACTTTATGCACAGTACAGGCTGAAACTTCTTTGTTCTGCAAAATCTGCTTGGTGTTGTTGCTGGTGGACATAAATGCCTGGGCTATCGTTATGGCTTTATTCAGATTCGGAGTTTCTACAGTTAATAGTTTGCGAAGGATTGGCTCATGTCCGATATCCAGTATAAAAAAGTCTCTGAGCATTTGTTATAGGAATCCCTCAAACTCACAATGTCCTGCGTGGCGCCTTAGTTCGGCGACGTAGCTCACCACTTCCTGGCCCTCCGATCGTTGACACGTGTAGAACCACTATCTCGCCATCAAAACACTTTCCTTAGGATTTACAAAGGGTTAAATACGTAACAGATAGGTTGACTGTGCTTGCTGCTGCAAATGTGGCTGGGATATATAAGTGTGAGCTTATGGTCATTGGGAAAAGCCAGTGACCAAGATGTTTTAAGGGTTTGAGAATATTGCCAGTACAGTATTATGCCAATAACAAAGCATGGGTAACCAGGGTAATCTTTTTAAACTGGTTTGAGAAGAGTTTTGTCCCTCAGGCGCATGCTGATTGCATGGAAGCTGGCCTTGAGGGAAACTGCAAAATATACTTGCTGCTAGACAATGGCTCAGCACATCCCGATGCTGAGCTTTTGGTAAAGGATAATGTCCATGGAATCTACTTACCTCCAAATGTTACATCACTGATACAGCCAATGGACCAAGGAATTTTAAGATCGATGAAGTGTCTGTACAAAAGCGTATTTATGAGGTGTTTGCTTAATGCTGTGAACACAGGCATGGGAATAAAAGCATTCTCAAAAGCTTTCTCTATCAAGGACACCATATGGACAGCTGTGGATGCATGGAACTTGGTAACTGCAGACACCTTGGTCAATGCTTGGCATAACATCTGGCCAGCAACTATGTTTGCTGACGATGATGCTGATGATGCTTCTCAGGACTTTCAAGGCTTTTGTGTGTTCAGGGAGAAAGCAGTGATTACTCAACTTTTAGATTATGCAAAAGGACTGACTTGCGAAGCTGTGCAGGAATTGAATGAGGATGATGACGCAGAAGTCATGGACATAGACAATGATGCTCCCATTGTGCATGCAATGACAGATGAAGAAATCATGCAGACGGTTTTGCATCCAGAAGAAAAGGATGACAGCAGTGAGGATGATTATGCCTGTGATCAAGTCGAAAAAGTGCCGATTGACAAAGCAATCAATCTTTGTCAAGAATTAATTCACGCCTTCGAGCAACGAAGCTTCATAAGTGAAGAAGAAATACTGCAGGTCTACAGAATTCGGGAAAGATTAGTGAAAGAAAAGCTCAAATTATTTAAACAAACAACAATATTAAATATCTTTCGAAAGATGTCGCTACAGAAGGCCCAAGACCTACAGTGTGCAACTACATCAGTAATTTCCACATTTGATAATCCTATTGTTGGCCCATCATCAGCCCCAGACATCACAGCCGAGCCCTCTACCTCAAGCACAACCTCCAGCCAATTGTAACTGTACCTGTTTAATAAATAAAAGCCTTCATTTACTGTTTTATATTTCATAACTTAACTGTTTTACAAATTAAAACCTTTATTATATTTCATGCTTTGAGTACTGTACATTCCTTTTCAAATTTGAAGATGGTAGCAAAAGATACAGACCGGGAAGCTCACATTAAATACAGTTACTGCGTTGCAAAAACAAGAGAGAGAGAAACTTACGATGCGTTGCGAAAAAGCGAGGATGACAAGGCCTGCGAAGTGAAGAACTACACAATGACGTCTAAAAAACAGAAATATCGCAACCTGGGCCCAGGCATTTCCGGACTCGGGACGCGCTTCTGGTGTTCCGAAATCCGGAAATACCCGAATCTGGGCCCAGGCATTTCTGGACTTTGGACATCAGAAATACGTTCCTAAGTCTGGAAAAACATGAAAACCGGCTGGGCCTCAGTCCCAAGGTTGCCGGATTCGGGAGGTTGTACCTGTACTGAGGTAAGAGGAACAGGGGCATCAAGACCAATGGTAGCATCGCTACTGCCACTTAACTCAGGTCTGGTAACTCAGCATAGGCCGGAGATTGAACCTAGGCACCTCCCTCTATTACATTAAGTAAATAAAAAAAATATATAGATGCTTAATTTTATAATACAGAAAAAATATTCATTGTGTTACAGGGGGCCCCCGATTTTGTTTCTAACACGGGGTGGGCCGGGGGTGGTGGCGGGCAGGGTGCCTCGGAAGCAAAAGGCCTGAGGATTGATAGAAACCGGTCCTCGGGCCGCATCTTCATTCTCGGGGCAAGCTGCTGATACCGGTCGTGTCTCCACAGGCAGCTTGCTGGAATAAAGACATCACTGCAAGCACCAGCCCTCAGGACAGGGCTTGGAGTGGCCTATGGCGGGGGGTGGGGTCTTAATCGCGCTTCCTGGCTCCATGGGAAGCTGATTTTGATTTGTTTTCTCCCCAAGACTTACCTTTGGTTGGCAGTCGCAGGAACTGCATTGCCTGGTGGTTGTGTCGAACACCAGGTGAAGGCTGATGATAACAGGCAGGATTTTTCCAAAGATTTTTGTGAAGCAGTTTCAGGTGCAGTAACATAGGCCCTGAAATCCTGGCCTCCCTGTATCCGTACAAAGCGCGTATGGACCCGGGAAGGCATCGCAAAAGCCGGTTTTCCGGCGCACAATGCACATCTGCTGAAAACCAGCTTTTCCGATCTGTCAAGTTCTGACTTGACAGATCCAACACATCTCGGCAGCAAGGATGTTCGCATGGGTAAGATTGCGCTATTTGCCCATCTCTTGCCCAGCGAATGTTCTGAAAATTCTTGCACCTGGTAAAAACAGGATGTGGATGTGGTGTGGTGTATTTGGATTTCCAGCTGGCACTTGATAAGGTGCCACATAAAAGGTTACTGCACAAGATAAAAGCTCACAGGGTTGGGGGTAATACATTAGCATGGATAGAGGATTGGCTAACTAACAGAAAACAGAGAGTTGGGATAAATGGGTCATTTTCCAGGTGGCAAGCAGTAACTAGTGGGGTGTGGCAAGGATCAGTGCTGTGGTCTCAACTATTTACAATCTATATTAATGACTTGGATGAAGGGACCGAGTGTAATGTAGCCAAGTTTGCTGATGACACAAAGATGGGTGGGAAAGCAAATTGTGAGGAAGACACAAAAAAGAGGTATGGACAGACTAAGTGAATGGGTAAAAATTTGGCAGATGGAATATAATGTGGGAAAATGTGAGGTTATCACTTAGGCAGAAATAATAGAAAAGCAAATTATTAATTTAAATGGAGAAAATTTGCAAAGTGCTGCAGTACAGAGAGACCTGGGGATCCTTGTGCATGAAACACAAAAAGTTAGTATGCAGGTACAGCCAATAATCAGGAAGGCAAATGGAATGTTGTCCTTTATTGCAAAGGGGGATAGAGTATAAAAGCAGAGAAGTCGTGCTACAACTGTACAGGATATTGGTGAGGTCACATCTGGAGTACTGCGTGCAGTTTTGGTCTCCGTATTTAAGGAAGGATATACTTGCATTGGAGGCTGTTCAGAGAAGGTTCACTAGGTTGTTTCTGGAGATGAGGGGGTTGACTTATGAAGCTAGGTTGAGTAGGTTGGGCCTATACACATTGGAGTTCAGAAGAATGAGAGGTGATCTTATTGAAATTTATAAGATAATGAGGGGGCTCGACAAGGCGAATGCAGAGAGGATATTTCCACTCATATGGGAAACTAAAACTAGGGGAAATAGTCTTAGAATAAGGGGCCGCCCATTTAAAACTGAGATGAGGAGAAATTTCTTCTCTCAGTGGGTTGTAAATCTATGGAATTTGCTGCCTCAGAGAGTTGTGGAAGCTGGGTCATTGAATATACTTAAGGTGGAGATAGACAGATTTTTGAGCGATAAGGGAGTGAAGGGTTACGGGGTGGGGGCAGCGAAGTGGAGCTGAGTCCATGATCAGATCAGCCATGATCTTATTGAATGACGGAGCAGGCTCGAGGGGCCAAATGGCCTACTCCTGCTCCTATTTCTTATGTTCTTATAGCCTACTTTTACCAGCATAAGAGTTTTATACATAGAAGAACATATAAAAATAAATTTTTGAAAAACACGTTTTAATGTTAAAAACCCTGCCCACTATGGGAAGTTTATTTTAAACCATAATTAAAAAATTTGAAAAAAAAATTCAGTGTAATATTTTTTTTTCTAAGACATTTGTTAACTTTAATTTAAATTAATGTTAAATATGTGATGGCTTTTTTATCTATTTTTATTGCCATTTTGGTGTTGCGATGGGGGGCGGGGGTGGTGTTTCTCAATCATAATAATGAGAACACCTACTTACGAAGTTCCCATTATTATGAATGAGGAAATACTTTACCTGGATTGGCTGCCCAGAGCCATGTGACTTCTGTTCCAGCTCGATGTCCGTCCACACATGCACGCGCTCCAATGCGCAGGGAGAGGAGGCCTCAGGACCTGGATCTCTGCTGGGCGCAGAAGCAACTTTTCTCTAGAATTGAGTCGAACGCCCGCGGGAAGAAGGAACTGGGACTTCAGGGCCATAGTTTCTGTAAAGAGCTGTGACCCATTTGAGATTAAATTAAGTTACTAATGAGGTTTATAAACCAAATACAACTCATGAATTCTTAGTAAATCTCATGATTGTGTCTCCTGATTTATGAGGTGGTGAGGTTGACAATTCTGCATTTATATAGTGCCTAAAACATCCAAATGTGAGAATATTTTGTAAAATAAACAAAGAGTAGCGGCATTTCAATTGCAAAGTTACACTTTAGAACAGGCTGATGATCAAACATGCGACCTTCTAGTCTAAGTGTACAGCAGGCTGTGCCTTTGCATACCAGTCCGTTAAAAGGAGACCTGTTGGGGGTAAAATTGCCCAGTGCCCTGATTGAGAGCGGGACTTCCTGCAATCTCGTGTGCTCCACTTCCTTTAGAGGCGGTTCCCGGGGCACTACTGGGGCACTGAGAGAAGCACCACGCACATGCTCCACGTAGCGCTGACGCACTTCAATGAACCTCCCCTTTCGGGCCGCTGCACACTCTGCAAGGCTTCTGATAGCCACCAGGGCAGCGTGGTACTGGGACTGCAACCCGGCACCCAAAACCGAGTGCAGGGCTGCACGATGGCAGCCCAGACCATGCCAGGGCACCATCCGGGAGCCGACCCGAGAGTCAACACTCCAGAAAACATGACGCGCAGGGCACTGGCGCCCTCCTCTTTAAGTAGTGCCCCGAGAGTGAATGTCGGCCAGCCCCGTGGCCTGCGGGGCAATTTCCCCCATGGGGCAGTAAGGGCTCACCGCGGGTCGATGAGGGCGCTAACCCTCTGCAAACTCCCAGGCAACTTCCCAGGAGCCAGTAGCGCCGCTCCCCCCCATCCCACTCCAGGTGAAAAGTCTCCTCCGCCCTGTTAGTGCCCTCCGCAGGCACTAACGGATCTCTAAAAAAGGGGCAATTTCGCCTCCTTCATTTTTTGTCAGGAACTTCACTTCATTAATAATGCTGAAATTACACACAGGCTATACTAATCAGTAAAGTATTGCCACATGTTGGCTGTTATTTGCCACATAAATAAGTACTCTAAGACACGGGCTGGGTCCAACATTCTGTTCTCAATGTCTCTCGAGGCGATTAACCATTAGGCAGCTCTGAGACTTTCACTGATATATACATTACAATTCAGCGTTGAGACTGATTCACTTTAAGTAAGTGTAGATCATTCAACAGATTGCACTATTTTCTGGTAACAGTAGTTGAGGATTAACATCAGTTATCAGCAAGCTTTATTCAGATTATTTCCTTACTCTTTACGACCTGTATTTTGTTTATACTTTTTGGGGGGAAAACCCACATCTCCTTTTTCCACCAATTAAATGTGCAGCATTGTGGAACTGGCAACCAATGTGGATCAATGAGGACAGGGAAAGGTGGGCTAGGGTATTGGCAGCAGAGCTTTGGATGAACTGAAGTTTATTTATGGAACGTGCCAGATGGGAGACTAACCAGGTGAGCATTGGAATTGTCGAGTCTGGCCATGACAAAGGCATGCTTGAGGGTTTCAGCAGCTGATGGGCTGGTGTCGGGGCAGACGTAGGTGATGTTACTGAGATGGAAGTAGGCAGTCTTTATGATGGAGAGGATATGGGGTCGGTAGCTCAGCTTGGGGTCAAATAGATTGTTAGGGCTGTGAACAATCTGGGTCAAACTGCTCCATGACTGTTATCAATGCCACTCCAACACCAACCATCAGGGAATGTGATTCAGACAAAGCCTGGGAAGCAGTCAGTTTTGATGGAATCCCCACGCATGATGGTAAGACCAACCAGGCAAAGTGTTTATATTTTCAGTTTCTGTTGGACATTCAAAATCTTTCCAGTCATTAACATCTGCACCTTTTTAATCTCTCATATCCATAATGCCATACAGCTGTCATTTTTAATTAAGGGCAGATCCAAACAGCTCGAGTGGTTAAACGTTTAACTCTAAACTTGAACTGTCAGCATGTTGCTAAAGGTGAATTGCCATGTGGCTTGAAGTGGATTTATGCGCCTATCAGTAGAGAGCTGGGTCCAACTAAACTGTGGTGCTTAGCACCCTAGAATAATTTACTGGCATTTATGCGCACAGACAATAAATTAGTTTGAAGTGTAAGCGAACATGCATAGCAAACTGATGCTGGTTGAGGGGGGAATGCTGGCCAGGACACAGAGCTCTCGAACATCCATTTGAACAATAGTAACAGAAAGATAGGGCCTGGGTTTAACATTGCAGAGTTGATTTTCTTCTTCTCCCAAATAGTGGCCAAAAATGGGTGCAATGCATAGGCAAATGGTCACTAATCCTTTGTTCCCATTCTGCTCCTGCATTGCATTGTACCTGAACTTTCTCCAAGGCTCTTCTAGTGTCTTCATCTGACTGTGCCTGAAGAGGGAACAGCAATGAAAATTACAAACCAAGGACTTTGCACACAGATCTTCTCAGTGTCAGCTGTGGCTCAGTAGGTAGTACCCTTGCTTCTGAGTCAGAAGGTTGTAGGTTCAAATTCCCCCGCCCCTCCCCCAAGGCACTTGAGCACATAAATCAAGGCTGGCACTCCAATGCAGTACCGAGGAAGTACTGCACTGTCAGAGGTGCCATCTTTAGAATGAGATGTTAAAATGAGGCTCCGTCTGCTCTCTCAGGTGGACATAAAAGATCCCATGGCACTATTTCGAAGAAGAGCAGTGGAGTTATCCTTGATATCCTGGCCAAAATTTATCCCTCAATCAACATCACTAAAAAACAGATTATCTGGTCATTGCTGTTTGTGGGAACTTGCTGGGTGCAAATTGGTTGCCCCGTTGCCCACATTCCATAGTGACTACACACTAAAAGTACTTCATTGGCTGTAAAAAGTTTTGAGACGTCTGGTGGTTGTGAGAGGTGCTATATAAATGCAAGTCTTTCTTTTTAATAGCATCAGGTACAAATCAGGGGAAGACTGCTCCTGTAAAAACCTGGAACTGCTGTTTCCTTAGCTGCCCCATCTGCCTTAAACATTGGAGCTGATCAGTGAATTTTAGCTGTTTCGAAAATCCAGATTTCAGCAGCGGCCTTCTACCCAGGGCCGCCTCCTCTATGGCTGCTGCTTCACACATACGTACCTGTGTTTTTCAGAATTCTCAGTCTCACAGGTAAAGTTGAGCTCTCACATACTACAGAAAGGTTTATTTCACTGCAGAAATGTACGGCTTATTAGAGAATACAGTGCTTTGACTAATTTAAAACAAGATTATGTAGCAAGTAGAGCTAGTGCGATCTGTTTGAAATACTTTAAGTCAACTATCAAACTTCCTATTACTTTTGATACCGCTAAACCATTCTTGTTATGTATTTAACCCTTTGTAACTTGCATTACACCTGACCACCAGAGGGTCCACCTGTTGGAGTCCCAAGGGATGCTGGGATCCCTTGGGAGCACAGTATATAAGCAGGCCACCCACGAGGTACCTGCACTGTGGAACCTTAATAAAAGAGCTAAAGTCACACTTGCTCATTACACACAGTACTCAGTCTCACCATTTATTATGAGTGTAACAATTGGCGATGAGGTGACGAACAACCACGCGAAAATGCAAAGAAAAGTCGGCAGCCTGGAGAAGTTCTCAGAAGGGGACGATTGGGAGACCTTCGTGGAGAGACTCGACCAATATTTTGTGGCCAACGAGTTGGAAGGGGACAAGAACAGCTCAGAAGGCATTTTGACAGATTGGCAGCCTCTGCGGGGAATAGAAACCAGAGGTGCAGGCATGAGTCTGCAGGCAATCGATGGAGCAGCCCAACTCCTGCCCCCATTTGATGCCACACAAAGTGATGTTACGTGATATAGTTGTGAGGAGGGGCTGCTGAAGTGGAGGATGTTCTGCAGGATTGGTGCTATGTTTGTCACTTCACAGCCCCATCTCCTTGGCTCAACATTGCGGCGTGACTGCAAGGGAGAGACAGCAAGTTTGAGGTCACAGCCGACAGGCACGGTCACTCACTGTACCAACTTTAGAAAGCACGTTAGTTCCAGATATTCCTACTGCATCTGCTTCTTTGACTTGTTGAAAATAGTCCAACACCATCACTACACATGGTCATTGGCACATTGGCAGGTACACCTCACAAAGAAAGACTTGCATTTATATAGCGCCTTTCACGACCACTGGACATCTCAAAGTGCTTTACGGCCAATGAAGTACTTTTGGGGGCCACAATTGTCCTTCTCCTTAACGTCTGTTACCATCGCAAATTGGCGGCCACTCTGCGCAGTGGAGTGGCCGCTAACTTTTCGCGGAATGGCTGCTAATAACCCAATAGCTGTTCCAAAGTTTCCCGGCGATGTCCCGATTCCCCCCCTCGCCCCCACCGCCTGCCACCCCACCGCTCCGCTGCTGCCGAGCCGTCTAAGTGCGTTATCACTGTGCGCATTGCCAATCTAACACTCCAACAGCGACATTCTCCTCTGAAAATCTTCGGCCCGTCCAGCGGTGCCAAAACCTGTTTTTTCTGAGTAGTCCAGTGAGACTTTGGCCTTCTGCAAGGGCGGTGCGGCTTCCCTTAAAGGGGAGGATGCACTGCCGCTGCCGCCATGTTTTTTTTTGTTGGCTGACTGCCATGTCGGTCCGACAATTATGCCCCTGGGTTTGGCCGGGCTGCCAACAGACAACCTAGCACCAACTCTTGGGTGCCATACCACTGGCCCGGCCAAAACCCTCCCTGGTCGTCCAGTGGGCCAAAGTCTTAAAATCACGAAGGCTCTCCCCTTTAAGTGAAGGGGAGAGCCGGGGTTACTTGGTACCATGATGACGTCATCATGGCGGTCACTCCGTACTGCCCCCAACTTCCGCCCCTCAGGTGTTGCCACCATCGCATGTCCACCCCTCTCGTGTAGTCACCATCCCCATTAAGAGCGAATTCCGGATCCGAATTTTAAAAAACAGCAAAGAGCGGAATTTCGCTCAAGAGGTGGCCTCAAACACAGCTGCGGTAAAAACCATTGAAACGGGGTGCGGGTGCCCAATTTTGGGTGGGAGGCAATTGCTACACCTTGGGAGTGTAGTCACTGTTGTAATGTGGGAAATGAGGCAGCCAACGCACAGCACTCCCACAAACAGCAATGTGATGTGAGAGTGCCCGGTGTGCAAAGTGCGAGATGTGAGAGTACGAGGTGCGAGGTGCGAGTGTGCGGCAGCGAGGGTGTGAATGTGCGTGATGTGTAAGGTGTAAGGTGTGAGATGTGAGAGTACGAGGGTGCGAGTGTGCGAGTGTGCGAAAGCGAGAGTGCGAGGTGCGAGTGTGCAAGAGCAAGTGTGTGAGGTGCAAGAGTTGGAAGTGTGTGAGGGTGTGAAGTGTGAGTGTGCAACAGCGAGGGTGCAAGTGTGCAAGATGCACGTTGTAAGTGTACAAGATGTGAGCGTACGAAGTGCGAGAATGAGGGTGCGAGTTTGCTAGGTGCGAGGTGTGTCAGTGAGCGATGTGAGGGTGCAAGTGTGCGAGAGCGAGGGTGCAAGGTCCGAGTGTGCGAGATGTGAGTGTGTGAGGGGTGCGAGGGTGTGAGTGTGTGAGAGCGAGTGTGCAAGGGGTGCGAGGTGCTAGTGTGCGAGATGTGAGTGTGCGAGGATGTGAGTGTGCAAGAGCGAGGGTGCGAGGTGTGAGTGTGCGAATGTGCAAGGTGCATGATGTGAGTGTACGAGGGTGCGAGATGTGTGAGAGCAAGTGTACGAAGTGTGCAAGGTGCAAGTGTGCGAGGTGTGAGGGGTGTGAGTGTGTGAGAGCAAGGATGCGAGTGTGCAAGATGTGCGAGTGCGAGATGTGCGAGTGTGTGAGAGTGAGCATGTGAGTATGTGAGAGCGAGGGTGCGAGTGTGCGAGATGTGCGAGTGCGAGATGTGCGAGTGAGCGAGGGTGCGAGTATGCGAGGTGCGCCAGGTGCAAGGGATGAGAGTGTGTGAGTGTGCGAGTGGGCGAGTGGGTGGGTGTGCGAGTACGAGGTGCGAGTGTGCGAGATGTGAGTGTGCGAGAGTGTGAGGTGCGAGTGTGCGAGAAGTGATTATGCGAGTGGGCGAAGGTGCAAGTGTGTGAGAGCGAGTGTGCGAAGATTGCGAGTGTGCGATACGTGAGTGTGCGAGAGCAAGTGTGCGAGGTGCAAGGGTGTGAGTGTGTGAGATGTGAATGTGTGAGGGTGCAAGTGTGCTAGAGCGAGTGTGTGAGTGTGCGCGAGCGAGGGTGCGAGGTGCTAGTATGCGAGAACGATGGTGCGAGGGTGCGAGTGTGCAAGGTGTGCGAGTGCGAGATGTGAGTGTGCGAGAGCGAGGGTGTGAGTCTGTGAGATGTAAATGTGTGAGGGTGCAAGTGTGCTAGAGCAAGTGTGTAAGTGTGCGAAGTGTGTGAGTGTGCGAGGGTGCGTGTGTGCGAGAGCAAGGGTGTGAGAGTGAGGGTGCGAGAGCAAGGGTGTGCGTGTGCGGGATGTGAATGTGTGAGGGTGGGAGTGTGCTAGAGCGAGTGTGCGGGTGTGCAAGGTGTGTGAGTGTGCAAGGTGTGAGTGTGCAAGGGTGCGAGAGCGAGGGTGCGAGAGCGAGGGTGTGAGTGTGTGATATGTGAATGTGTGAGGGTGAAAGTGTGCTAGAGCGAGTGTGCGATTGTGTGAAGTGTGCGAGTGTGCGAGATGTGCGTGTGCGAGAGTGCAAGTGTGCGAGGTGCGAGTGTGCGAGGTGCGAGTGTACTGCCCATTGAGCCACAGCTGAGCGGACAGTAACTCTGACTCTGAACAATCTCCTGGAACTCTTTCTGAAGAACTGCAAGAAAGTAAAACAGTTCCCCTATCCATGGGTTTTGTATGTCAATATCAATGTGTGTAGGTTATCCAATTCAACTGAATTGAAAAAGCACAACACAGTCCCTGTAACGACATGAATTTCCCTTCCTGAGAACCAGCAGCCAGATTCTGTTTAAATAAGGAGACTGGCGAGCTAATTCAGAGCTGGAACTGAATGGATTCCCAAGGGTTTCAGATAATGAACTTTAGCGCTGGTGTGTAATAAAGTAACTTCTGCAACAATACAACAACAGAGAGCAGATGGGGTTGCTACCTAAAGAGGGAGTTGCACTATCATTATCTCTTTTAAACATCAAACACTTCCAAAGGTTTATCATTAACTCTGAAATAGCTTTTTAAATCCAGTTTCCTCCATTTGTTTTAGTCCTTTTAATGTTCCTTTAGGCTGAAATCCCGCAGGGATCCCAGCCAGCTCCTGCTGTGACTCCGGTGGGACACTGGCCAACAGTCTCCTTGAGGAATTGGCTGTTGACTTCATTTCCCTCGGTGTTCTGATTTTGGTTCCACTGAACCCAAGGTGAAAGTGAAAATTACCATCAGTGTCTTCAGGAGAGAATGAGAGGACATTGGGGTAATACAAGTTTTTCAAAGATAATGTTACTGGAAGTTCGACATGAATTAGGACAATCAAAACAAATTGTGATCCCAGAAACATTTCAACCATATCTTCACCATGACAGTACGCTCACATCGTAAGGAAGTGTTCTGCTACCAGCTGCAGGGTAAAATGTTATCGAGGATGCTAACGTTGGTGCGTCTGTCCTCCCAGGGGATTTGGAGGATCTTGCGGAGACATCGTTGGTGGTATTTCTCCAGCGACTTGAGGTGTCTACTGTACATGGTCCATGTCTCTGAGCCATACAGGAGGGCGGGTATTACTGCAGCCCTGTAGACCATAAGCTTTGTGGTGGATTTGAGGGCCTGGTCTTCAAACACGCTTTTCCTCAGGCGGCCGAAGGTTGCACTGGCGCACTGGAGGCGATGCTGAATCTCGTCATCAATGTCTGCTCTTGTTTGATAAGAGGCTCCCAAGGTATGGAAGGTGGTCCATGTTGTCCAGGGCTGCGCCGTGGATCTTGATGACTGGGGGGCAGTGCTGTGCGGTGAGGACAGGCTTGTGGAGGACCTTTGTCTTACGGATGTTTAGCACTGACCACACTTGATCAGCTCCGCTGGGCAAGCCACATTGTCCGTATGCCCTCAGGATGCTCCCAAAGCAAGCGCTCTACTTGGAACTCATTCACAGCAAACGAGCCAAAGGTGGGAAGAGGAAACGTTACAAAGACACCCTCATAGCCTCCCTGATGAAGTGCAACATCCCCACCAACATCTGGGAGTCCCTGGCGAAAGACCACTCTAAGTGGAGGAAGTGCATCCGGGAGGGCACTGAGCACCTCGAGTCTCATCGCTGAGAGCATGCAGAAATCAAGCGCGGGCAGCGGAAAGAGCGTGCGGCAAACCAGTCCTACCCTCCCTTTCCCTCAACGATTATCTGTCCCATCTGTGACAGGGACTGTGGCTCTAGTATTGGACTGTTCAGCCACCTAAGGACTCATTTTTAGAGTGGAAGCAAGTCTTCCTTGATTCCGAGGGACTGCCTATGATGATGAGAATGTTGTAAAACAAATGCTACCCAGACACGCAGCAAAAACAGCTTATTCCATTTTGCTAAATGTGTCTGATGCAAGATTGTCATCCAAAGAGCATAAAAACTCCGCCCACCCTACAAGCGCTAGGAAGAGCTGTATGTTCCTCTGACTGCAGCCTCTTGCGGCCCGCCTCTCCCTCTTGCCCACCTTTAGCAGCTGTGCCTTCAACCACTTAGATCCCAGTCTCTGGAATTCCCTCCCCAAACACTGCACCTCCTTCTCCTCCACAAGACCCTCCCTAAAACCCGTCTCTTTGCTCAAACCCCTTTGATCACCCTTCACAATCTCTTGGACATGGCGCCTGTTTCAAACAAAACTTTTCTGAAGCGCCATGGGACTTTCTCTCTACATTAAAGGCACTATATAAATGCAAGTTGTTGTTGTCACAAACCTTTTGCAGAATTCAGCCATTAAAAAGTGATTGGTAAACATTCTTTTTGGTGAGACAGAACAGCTTGAAGAGCTATGCGTTATTTTTTGTCATGATAACTAGTATGTGTTTCTGTTGCATAAAACAATTTTAGTTATTATTTTTTTTTATTACTTAGTTTTGCCGATGAAACAGGTTTTGTTTTTATTATAGATATAATTAACAAAAATTATTGTTCACTGTAAGCTGACGATTTTGGTCCTGGTTGTGGGACAAGAAATTACAGTTGGATGAATGTTAAGTGTATTCATTTGATATTCTCTATTTTAACTTTGAGATTAATCTATTTATTTACTATTTCCAGCCTACAGTTAACTCCATTCTCACTGACAATGGCATCTTGTCTCAATGATTAATTTTGTATCATTGCCTCCAAGGCAAAATCCATGACACGTGCTCCCAGCGGGAAAGCTGCAGTCAGAGGTGCAGCTACATGGTGCTGCTCAGGTATAAAAGGCCAGCCATTTTGAGAGTCAGGCACTTTGGGCCAAAATAAAGCCGAGCCAAGGTCGCACCTTGCTTAATTAAACAGTACTCGGTTTGAACCTTTATTGCATACATCACATTTGGCGACGAGAATACAAGAACCTTTGTTTGCAAAATGAGCATGATTGGATTTTTAGAGCGATTCATGGAGGGAGAAGATTGGGCAGACTTCGTGGACCATTTGAACCAGTACTTTGTGGCCAACAAAATGAAGGGGGTCGATGATGCAGATCAGCACCGGGTAGTGTTCCTCACTGTGTGCGGTTCAAAGATCTACAGTCTGATAAAGAATCTACTCCTGCCTAGTGATCCAACAGAGGAAACATACGAGGAGTTGCGTACACTGGTACGGGAGCACCTCAAGCCAGACCACGGCAACATCATCTCGAGATACAGGTTTTATACACACGTTCAATCGGAGGGCTAGAGCACGGCGGAATTCGTTGCCGACCTGAGACGTCTAGCAGGACCGTGCAAGTTCGGGACGGTGTTGGCAGACATGCTGCGGGACTTCTTTGTTATCGGTATCAACCACGAGGTGATCCTGCACAAACTTCTGGCGGTGGAGGAGTTGGATTTAAAAAGGGCCATCCAGATCACTCAATCATGTATGACGACGGACAGGAGTTTAAAGCAAATATCGGTGAAGATCCGAACCTCGGCAAGTACTGTAAATGCGATTGATTCGGCGTTCGGCAGAGCGGCATATGGCAGGGCCTATCCGGCTGCGTTTGTAAAACCTATGGCTGCCCAAAGTCTGCCAGCGGGAATGTATCCGACTTCTCCGTGTTGGCGTTGTGGGGGAAATCATCGGCACCAGCAGTGCCGATTTAAGCAATATAGTTGTAAAGGCTGTCTGAGAGTGGGGCATCTCCACAGATGAGCAAGCGAGCTGCGACACACCACGTGGAGGATGAGAGTAAGACTAGCGCGGATCCGGATACGCAATCCAAGATGCCAGAGGAGGAAGTGTATGGACTGTACTCCTTCCTAACCAAGAGCAAACCAATTTTGATTAACGTGAAGTTTAACGGGATACCGGTATCGATGGAACTGGACAGAGAGGTGAGTCAATCGATCATGAACGAGAGGGCATTTAATAAGCTGTGGGATACTAAGGCTGAGAGGCCCAGGCTGAGCCCTGTTAACGCCAAGCTGTGCACATACACCAAAGAACTGATAAAGGTGATTGGCAGTGCACAAATTAATGTGTCATATAACGGTACGGTTCACGAGTTACCGCTGTGGATTGTTCCAGGCAATGACCCATCGCTGCTCGGCAGGAGCTGGTTGGATAAAACCAGATGCGACTGGAACGACATAAAGGTGTCGTCATCGGTGAAAGATACATGTGCCCAAGTATTGAGCAAGTTTCCCTCGCTGTTCGAACCGGATATCAGCAACATCACGGGACCAAGGTGCAGATCCACATGGACTCAGATGCAAGACCCGTCCATCATAAAGCTCGGGCAGTGCCGTATATGATGAGGGAGAAGGTCAAAATTGAACTGGACAGACTCCAGCGTGAAGGGATCAAATCACCGGTCGAATTTAATGCATGGGCCAGCCCCATTGTTCCTGTGCTGAAAAGTGATGGCACAGTCAGAAACTGTGGAGACTACAATCAACAGGGTTTTGAAACAAGATCAGTATCTGTTACCGAAGGCTGATGACCTGTTTGCGTCACTAGCCGGAGGGAAGTCGTTCACAAAACTGGACTTAACATCGGCCGATATGACACAGGAGTTGGTCGAGACATCGAAGAGACTTACGTGCATTAACACGCACAAAGAACTGTTTATTTACCACGGGTGCCCTTTCAGAATTCGCTCGGCTGCAGCAATATTCCAGAGGAATATGAAAAGTCTACTGAAGTCTGTTTCCAGAACCGTCGTGTTCCAAGATGACAACCTGATCACTGGTCGTGACTTCAAGGAACATCTGAACAACCTGGAAGAGGTTCTACTGCTTTTGGATAGAGTGGGACTCAGACTGAAACGCTTGAAGTTTGTCTTCATGGCACCGGAGGTCGAATTCCTCGGGAGGAAAATCGCCACTGATGGCATCAGACCTACTGACGTGAAAACCAAAGCCATCAAGAATGCACACAAGCCGCAAAATGTGACAGAGCTGCATTCGTTGCTGGGTTTACTCAAGTACTTTGGTAACTTCCTACCTAAATTGAGCACCTTACTAGAACCACTGCACATAGAAACATAGAAACATAGAAAATAGGTGCACGAGTAGGCCATTCGGCCCTTCTAGCCTGCACCGCCATTCAATGAGTTCATGGCTGAACATGCAACTTCAGTACCCCATTCCTGCTTTCTCGCCATACCCCTTGATCCCCCTAGTAGTAAGGACTTCATCTAACTCCTTTTTGAATATATTTAGTGAATTGGCCTCAACAACTTTCTGTGGTAGAGAATTCCACAGGTTCACCACTCTCTGGGTGAAGAAGTTTCTCCTCATCTCGGTCCTAAATGGCTTACCTCTTATCCTTAGACTGTGACCCTCGGTTCTGGACTTCCCCAACATTGGGAACATTCTTCCTGCACCTAACCTGTCAAAACCCATCAGAATTTTAAACGTTTCTATGAGGTCCCCTCTCATTCTTCTGAACTCCAGTGAATACAAGCCCAGTTGATCCAGTCTTTCTTGATAGGTCAGTCCCGCCATCCCGGGAATCAGCCTGGTGAACCTTCGCTGCACTCCCTCAATAGCAAGAATGTCCTTCCTCAAGTTAGGAGACCAAAACTGTACACAATACTCCAGGTGTGGCCTCACCAAGGCCCTGTACAACTGTAGCAACACCTCCCTGCCCCTGTACTCAAATCCCCTCGCTATGAAGGCCAACATGCCATTTGCTTTCTTAACAGCCTGCTGTACCTGCATGCCAACCTTCAATGACTGATGTACCATGACACCCAGGTCTCGTTGCACCTCCTCTTTTCCTAATCTGCCACCATTCAGATAATAGTCTGTCTCTCTGTTTTTACCACCAAAGTGGATAACCTCACATTTATCCACATTATACTTTATCTGTCATGCATTTGCCCACTCACCTAACCTATCCAAGTCGCTCTGTAGCCTCATAGCATCCTCCTCGCAGCTCACACTGCCACCCAACTTAGTGTCATCCGCAAATTTGGAGATACTACATTTAATCCCCTCGTCTAAATCATTAATGTACAGTGTAAACAGCTGGGGCCCCAGCACAGAACCTTGCAGTACCCCACTAGTCACTGCCTGCCATTCTGAAAAGTCCCCATTTACTCCTACTCTTTGCTTCCTGTCTGACAACCAGTTCTCAATCCATGTCAGCACACTACCCCCAATCCCATGTGCTTTAACTTTGCACATCAATCTCTTGTGTGGGACCTTGTCGAAAGCCTTCTGAAAGTCCAAATATACCACATCAACTGGTTCTCCCTTGTCCACTCTACTTGAAACACCCTCAAAAAATTCCAGAAGATTTGTCAAGCATGATTTCCCTTTCACAAATCCATGCTGACTTGGACCTATCATGTCACCTCTTCCCAAATGCGCTGCTATGACATCCTTAATAATTGATTCCATCATTTTACCCACTACTGATGTCAGGCTGACCGGTCTATAATTCCCTGTTTTCTCTCTCCCTCCTTTTTCAAAAAGTGGGGTTACATTGGCTACCCTCCACTCGATAGGAACTGAGTCAATGGAATGTTGGAAAATGACTGTCAACGCATCCGCTATTTCCAAGACCACCTCCTTAAGTACTCTGGGATGCAGTCCATCAGGCCCTGGGGATTTATCGGCCTTCAATCCCATCAATTTCCCCAACACAATTTCCCGACTAATAAGGATTTCCCTCAGTTCCTCCTCCTTACTAGACCCTCCGACCCCTTTTATATCCGGAAGGTTGTTTGTGTCCTCCTTAGTGAATACCGAACCAAAGTACTTGTTCAATTGGTCTGCCATTTCCCCTGATTCTGACTGCAGGGGACCTACATTTGTCTTTACTAACCTTTTCCTTTTTACATATCTATAGAAACTTTTGCAATCCGTCTTAATGTTTCCTGCAAGCTTCTTCTCGTACTCCATTTTCCCTGCCCTAATCAAACCCTTTGTCCTCCTCTGCTGAGTTCTAAATTTCTCCCAGTCCCCGGGTTCGCTGCTATTTCTGGCCAATTTGTATGCCACTTCCTTGGCTTTAATACTATCCCTGATTTCCCTTGATAGCCACGGTTGAGCCACCTTCCCTTTTTTATTTTTATGCCAGACAGGAATGTACAATTGTTGTAGTTCATCCATGCGGTCTCTAAATGTCTGCCATTGCCCATCCACAGTCAACCCCTTAAGTATCATTCGCCAATCTATCCTAGCCAATTCACGCCTCATACCTTCAAAGTTACCCTTCTTTAAGCTATTGAGAAAAGGCGACAACTGGGTGTGGGGCGCATCACAAGACAGAGCTTTCGAGAAAGTCACAAATCTGCTTTGCTCAAACAAGCTGCTGGTACATCATGACCCATGTAAACGTTTAGTTTTGGTCTGTGACACATCGTCATATGGAATTGGTTGCGTGCTCCAACAAGCCAATGAGTCGGGGAAACTTCAACCTGTCGCGTATGCATCCAAAAGTTTGTCTAAAGCAGAAAGAGCCTACAGCATAGCAGAAAAAGAAGCTTTAGCGTGTGTGTACGGTGTTAAAAAGATGCCTCAATACCTGTTCGGTCTGAGGTTCGAATTAGTGACGGATCACAAGATCCCACACACTCACAGGGGTCTCGCCTGCTGAACTCATGATGAAAAGAGGTCTCAAGACCAAGCTATCTCTGCTACACCAGGATTTAAATAATCATGTTGAATACAGAAGACAAAGTCAACAAGGCTACCACGATCGCGCAACTGTGTCATGCGAGATTTCTGTTAATGATCCTATATATGTGTTGAACTATGGTCAGGGTCCCAAATGGATCACTGGTATGGTCATGGCCAAGGAAGGCAACAGAGTATTTGTTATTAAGCTCAAGAATGGGCAAACTTGAAGAAAACACATTGATCAGACAAAGCTGAGGCACACAGACGAGCCAGAACAGTCAGACGAAGAAACCATCGACGACCAACCAACCTACCAGCAACCTTCAATAGACGCAAGGGTCATCAGTGAACCTGGAATTTCCATCACAGACCTGTTCATTAAAAATGGACTTGAAATTCCTGACATGGCCACTGCCACCCCAACGAGTCAGTCATCCAGCCATCAGCCACAACAGACTCCGCACACTGACCCAAAGCTGGAATCGAACTGAGACGGTCAACCCGGGAGCATAAAGCACCGGACTGTCTCAACTTGTGAAAGACTGTGATAAGATCTCAGAGGGGGGTTTAGTCATGTATGTACATTCTGCTAGTAGCCACCAGATGGCGTCATTATTGGAGGCCACTGAGCAGCACGCACATGGTGCTGCTCAGGTATAAAAGGCCAGCCATTTTGAGAGTCATGCACTTTGGGCCAAAATAAAGCGGAGCCAAGGTCGCACCTTGCTTAGTTAAACAGTACTCAGTTTGAATCTCTATTGCATACATAACACCTTGTTTTTCATAAATGTAGTGCTATGCCGATTTAGGAAGCATCAACATTTTAGCAGCTTATGTATGAATGAGTTTTCGGATAGTCTCTAGCCATGTGATCCCTTTGGCACTAAACCTGCGCTTTAGCCCAAGTATCTGCTTATGGAGGGGCAGAGGTATGAATCTTTGCATTGTAGATTAAACAAGATATTATACACGGACAAATCAACTGACAACATGTTTGAAGAGCTAATCAGCATTAAAAAGAACATGAAGCAATGCAATACAAATCCCGGCTCAGTTATATTGCAACACAACTTCAGGCAGCGGTCTTCAATCCTGCTCTGGCTCGCAGAGCTGCGCAAAGCACTAGTTTATGGTGGTAAGCATTGAACAAAAGTTGTTCGAAAAATCTAAATTTACAACTATGTATCTGGCCATTGTTGGTTTCCCATATGACTGCAGAGAGTCCATACAGGACACAGGGAGAGTCCATACAGGGCACATGGAGAGTCCATACAGGGCACAGGGAGAGTCCATTCAGGGTTCAGGAAGAGTCCATAAATGGCACAGGGAGCGTCCATACAGGACACAGGGAGAGTCCATAGAGTGCACAGGGAGCGTCCATACAGGGCACAGGGAGAGTCCATAGAGTGCACAGGGGGACTCCACAAAGGGCAGAGGGGGAGTACATTCAGGGCATGGGGAGAGTCCTTCCATGGCACAGGGCGAGTCCATACAGGACACGGCGGGAGTCCATGCAGGGCACAGGATGAGTCCATTCAGGGCAGGGGGAGTCCATCCAGGGAGGGGGAGAGTGCATAAAGGGCATGGGGAGAATTCATACGGCGCACAGGGTGAGTCTATACAGGACACGGGGGGGGGTGGGGAGTCCATACACGGCCCTGGGAGGGGAGAGGTTGCAAGTCCTTACACGGCACAGGGTGAGTTCATAAAGGGCAGGGAGAGAGTCCATACAGAGCACAGGGAGAGTCCATACAGAGCACAGGGAGAGTCCATACAGAGCACAGGGAGAGTCCATACAGGGCACAGGGGTAGAGTCCATACAGGGCACAGAGAGAGTCGATAAAGGGCACACAGGGAAAGTCCTTACAGGAAACAGGGGGAGTCCATACAGGGCACAGGGAGAGACCATAAAAGGCAGGGGGTGAATCCATGCAGAGCACAGGGAGAGTCCATACGGAGCACAGGTAGCATCCATACAGGGCACAATGAGAGTCCATACAGGGCACAGCAGGAATCCATGCAGGGCAAAGGGTAAATCCATAAAGGTCACAGGGCGAGAGTCCATAAAGGGTAGGGGTAGAGTAGTAAAGGTCACAGGGGGAGTCCATACAGGGCATGTGCGGGTCCATACAGGTCACAGGGGTAACCATACAGGTACAGGGAGAGTCCATACAGGGCACAGTGGGAGTCCATACAGTACACAGGAGGTAGGGGGAGGGGGTGGGGGTCCATGCAGGGCACAGCATGATTCCTAAAGGGGCTCAGGGAGAGTCCATATAGAGCACAAAGGGGGAGTCCATGCAGGGCACAGGGTGACTCCATACAGGGCACAGAGGGAGATTCCATAAAGGGCTGGGGGCAGAGTCCATAAAGGGCATGGGGAGAGTCCTGATAGGGCACAGGGGGAGAATCCATAGAGGGCACAGGTGGAGACCACAGAAGGCAGGGGGAGTGTCTGTATTGGGCTCTGGGAGACTCCATACAGGTCACAGGGAGAGTCCATATGGAGCACAAAGGGGGAGTCCATACAGGGCACAGAGGCAGTCCGTACAGAGCACAGGGGGTGTCTATTCAGGGCACAGGGAGAATCCATACAGGGCACAGGGAGAGTCCATAGAGTGCACAGGGGGACTGCACAAAGGACAGGGGGGGAGTCCATTCAGGGCATGGGGAGAGTCCTTCCAGGGCACAGGGTGAGTCCATACGCGGCCCCGGGAGGGGAGAGGTTGCGAGTCCTGACACGGCACAGTGAGAGTGCATACAGGGCATTGGGGAAAAGTCCATAAAGGGCAGGGGGAGAGTTCATACAGGGCACAGGAAGAGTCCATACAGAGCACAGGGAGAGTCCATACAGGGCACAGGGGGAGTCCATATAGGGCATAGGGAGAGTCCATACAGAGCACAGGGAGAGTCCATACAGGGCATAGGGAGAGTCCATATAGGGCACAGGGGGAGTCCATACAGGTCACAGGAGGAGTCCATACATGGCACAGGGAGAGTCCATAGAGAGCACAGGGGGATAGCCCATAGAGGGCACAGGGGGAGACCACAGAAGGCAGGGGGAGTGTGTGTGCAGGACACAGGGAGAGTCCATACAGGGCACAGGGTGACTCTAAACGGGGCAGAGAAGGAAATTCCAGAAAGGGTTGGGGAGAGTCCTTCCAGGGCACAGGGTGAGTCCATACAGGGCACAGGGAGTGGAGTTCCTGCAGTGCAGGGGGAGAGTCCATGCAGTGCACTGGGAGTATCCATACAGGGCACATGGAGAGTCCATACAGGGCACAGGGAGAGTCCATACAGATTTCGGGGGGAGTCCATACAGGGCACAGGGGGAATCCATACAGGACACGGCGGGAGTCCATGCAGGGCACAGGGCGAGTTCATTCAGGGCAGGAGGAGTCCATCCAGGGAGGGGGCAAGTGCATAAAGGGCACCGGGAGAGTCCATATGAGGCACAGGGGCAGAGTCCATATAGAGCACGGGGAGAGACCACACAGAGCACAGGGAGAGAGTCCATGCAGGGCACAGTGTGACTCCATACAGAGCACAGAGGGAGATTCCATAAAGGGCTGGGGGGAGAGTCCATAAAGGGCATGGGGAGAGTGCATAAAGGGCACGGGGAAGAGTCCATACTGGGCACTGGGAGAGTCCATACAGGGCACAGGGAGAGTCCATACTGGTCATAGAAGGAGTCCATACAGGGCAAAGGGGAAGAGTCCATACATAGCACAGAGAGGGTCCATAGAGGGCACAGGGGGAGTCCATACAGGGTACGGGGGAGTCCATACAGGGCTCAGTGGGAGAATCCACATGGGGCACAGGGGGAGTCCATAAAGGACACGGAGACTCCATAGAGGGAACAGGAAGAGTCCATACAGGGCAAGGGGAGAGTCCATACAGGGCACAGGGGGAGACCATAGAGGGCACAGGGCCAGTCCATACCGGGCACAGGGGGAGAGTCCATACAGGGCACAGGAGGAGTCCACAAAGGGCAGGGGGAAGTTCATTCAGAGCACAGGGAGAGTCCATACAGAGCACTGGAGAGTTCATACAGGGCACAGGAAGAGTCCATACAGAGCACAGGGAGAGTCCATACAGGGCATAGGGAGAGTCCATACAGGGCACAGGGAGAGTCCATACTGGTCATAGAAGGAGTCCATACAGGGCAAAGGGGAAGAGTCCATACATAGCACAGAGAGGGTCCATAGAGGGCACAGGGGGAGTCCATACAGGGTACGGGGGAGTCCATACAGGGCTCAGTGGGAGAATCCACATGGGGCACAGGGGGAGTCCATAAAGGACACGGAGACTCCATAGAGGGAACAGGAAGAGTCCATACAGGGCAAGGGGAGAGTCCATACAGGGCACAGGGGGAGACCATAGAGGGCACAGGGCCAGTCCATACCGGGCACAGGGGGAGAGTCCATACAGGGCACAGGAGGAGTCCACAAAGGGCAGGGGGGAAGTTCATTCAGAGCACAGGGAGAGTCCATACAGAGCACTGGAGAGTTCATACAGGGCACAGGAAGAGTCCATACAGAGCACAGGGAGAGTCCATACAGGGCATAGGGAGAGTCCATACAGAGCATAGGGAGAGTCCATACAGGGCACAGGGGGAGTCCATACAGGGCACAGGGGGAGTCCATACGGGTATAGGGAGAGTCCATACAGGGCACAGGGGGAGTCCATAAAGGACACAGGGAGAGTCCATACAGCGCACAGGGTGAGTCCATACAGGGCACAGCGGGAATCCATGCAGGGCAAAGGGTAAGTCATAAAGGGCACGGGGAGAATCCACACAAAGCACGGGGAGTGTACATACAGGGCACGGGGAGAGACCATAAAGGGCAGGGGGAGAGTCCATACAGGGCAGGGGGGAGAGTACATAAAGTGTACTGGGAGAGTATATACAGGGCACAGGGGCAGTCCATATAGAGCACAGGGTCAGTCCAATAGGGCACAGGGGGAGTCCATACCGGTCACAGGAGGAGTCCATACAGCGCACAGGGAGAGTCCATAGAGGGCACAGGGGGAGTCCATACAGCACACGAGGGGGGGGCTCCATACAGGGCACAGGGGGAGTCCATACCGGTCACAGGAGGAGTCCATACAGGGCACAGGGAGAGTCCATAGAGAGCACAGGGGGAGAGTCTATAGAGGGCACAGGGGGAGACCAAAGAAGGCAGGGGGAGTGTGTGTGCAGGACACAGGGAGAGTCCACACAGGGCACAGGGTGACTCCAAACGGGGCAGAGAAGGAAATTCCATAAAGGGTTGGGGAGAGTCCATACAGGGCATGGGGAGAGTTCATACAGAGCACAGGGGCAGTCTGTACAGGGCACAGAGAGAGTCCATAGAGTGCACAGGGGAACTCCACAAAGTGCAGGGGGAGAGTCCATGCAGTGCACTGGGAGTATCCATTCAGGGCACATGGAGAGTCCATACAGATTTCGGGGGGAGTCCATGCAGGGCACAGGGCGAGTTCATTCAGGGCAGGGGGAGTCCATCCAGGGAGGAGGCAAGTGCATAAAAGGCTAGGGAGAGTCCATACAGGCCACAGGGACAGTCCATACAGGGCACCAGGTCAGTCCATATGGGGCACCGGGAGAGTCCATATGGGGCACAGGGGCAGAGTCCATATAGAGCACGGGGAGAGACCACACAGAGCACAGGGAGAGAGTCCATGCAGGGCACAGGGTGACTCCATACAGAGCACAGAGGGAGATTCCATAAAGGGCTGGGGGGAGAGTCCATAAAGGGCATGGGGAGAGTGCATAAAGGGCACGGGGAAGAGTCCATACTGGGCACTGGGAGAGTCCATACAGGGTACAGGGAGAGTCCATATAGGGCACAGGGAAGAGTCCATACAGGGCACGGGGAAGAGTCCATACAGGGCACGGGGAAGAGTCCATACCGGGCACAGGGGGAGACCAAACAGAGCACAGGGAGAGCCCATAGAGGGCACAGGGAGAGTCCATACAGGACACAGGTAGAGTACATACAGGGCACAGGGAGAGTCCATACAGGGCACAGGGGGAGTCCATACTGGTCATAGGGGGAGTCCATACAGGCAAAGGGGAAGAGTCCATACATGGCACAGAGAAGGTCCATAGAGGACACAGGGGGAGTCCATATAGGGTACGGGGGAGTCCATACAGGGCTCAGTGGGAGAGTCCACACGGGGCACAGGGGGAGAGTCCACACGGGGCACAGTGGGAGTTCATAAAGGGCACAGGGAGATCCATAGAGGGAACAGGAAGAGTCCATACAGGGCAAGGGGAGAGTCCATACAGGGGACAGGGGGAGACCATAGAGGGCACAGGGCCAGTCCATACCGGGCACAGGGGGAGAGTCCATACAGGGCACAGGAGGAGTCCACAAAGGGCAGGGGGGAAGTTCATTCAGGGCACGGGGAGAGTCCTTACAGGGCATAGGGTGAGTCCATACAGGGCGCATGGGAAGACCAAGCAGGACACAGCGGAAGTCCATAGAGGACACTGGGGTATTCCATACAGGGCACAGTGAGAGTCCATACAGGGCACAGGAGGAGTCCATAGCGGACACAGGGGCAGTCCATAGAGGGCACAGGGAGAGTCCATACAGGGCATAGGGGGAGTCCATAGAGGGCACAGACGCAGTCGATAGAGGGCACAGGGCGAGTCCATACCGGGCACAGGGGGAGAGTCCATACATGGCACAGGGAGAGTCCATACATGGCACAGGGAGAGTCCATACAGGGCTCAGTGTGAGAGTCCATTCAAGACACAGGGGGTTACCATAGAGGGCACGGGGCGAGTCCATAAAGGGCACAGGGAGAGTCCATAAAGGGCACAGGGAGAGTCCATAGAGGACACAGCGAGAGTCCATAGAGAGCACAGAGAGAGTCCATACAGGGCTCAGTGTGAGAGTCCATTCAAGACACAAGGGGTTACCATAGAGGGTAAGGGGCAAGTCCATAAAGGGAACAGGGAGAGTCGATACAGGTCACAGGGAGAGTCGATACAGGGCACAGGGTGTGTCTATACAGGGCACAGAGAGAGGCCATACAGGTCACAGGGAGAGGCCATACAAGTCACAGGGCGATAGTTCCCACAGGGCACAGGAAGAGTCCACACAGGGCACAGGGGAGAGTCGATACAGGTGCACAGGGAGAGTCCATACAGGGCGCAGGGGGTGACCATACAGGACACAGGGAGAGTCTATAGGGGGCACAGGGTCAGTACCTACGCAGCACATGGGGAGTCCATACAGAGCACAGGGAGAGGCCAGACAGGGCACAGGGAGAGACAATACAGAGCACAGGATGAGTCCATACAGATTTCGGGGGTACAGGAGGAGTTCATACAAGGCACGGGGAAGAGTCCATACAGGGCATAGGGGTAGTCCATACAGGGCGCAAGGGGAGACCATACAGGACACACGGGGAGTCCATAGAGGGCACAGGGTCAGTCTCTACACAGCACAGGGGGAGTCCATAGAGGGCACAGGGAGAGGCCATACGGGGCACATGGGGAGAGTCCATAGATGGCAAAGGGAGAGTCCTTACAGAGCAAAGTGGGTGAGTCCATAAAGGGCAGGGGGGGAGTTCATTCAGGGCACAGGGGGAGTCCATAGAGGGCACAGGCTCAGTCCCTACACAGCACAGGGCGAAGCCATACAGAGCACAGGAAGAGTCCATACAGGTTTCGGAGGGGTGCATACAATGAACACGGCGAGTCCATACAGGGCGCAGGGGGAGATCATAGAGGGCACAGGGGGAGAGTCCATACAGGACACAGGGGAATAGTCCATACATGGCACAGGGAGAGTCCATAGAGGACACAGGGAGAGACCATACAGGGCACAGGGGGGGGGAGTCCACACAGGACACAGGGGGAGACCATACAGGGCACAGGGGGAGTCCATAACCGGCACAGGGAGAGTCCATAGTGGGCACAGGGAGAGTCCATACCTGGCACAGGGAGAGAATCCATACAGGGCACAGGAGGAGTCCAAAGAGAGCACAGGGGGAGTCCATACAGGGCACAGGGAGATTCCATACAGGGCACAAGGGGAGAATCGATACATAGCAAAGGGGAAGAGTCCAAACATGGCACACAGAGGGTCCATACAGGGCACAGGCGGAGTCCATACAGGGCATGGAGAAGTCCATACAGGGCACAGGGGGAGACCATAGAGGGCACAGACGGAGATGATAGAGGGCACAGGGTGAGTCCACACCAGGCACATGGTGAGAGTCCTTACAGGGCACAGGGAGAGTCCATACAGGGCACAGGGCAAGTCCATACAGGACACAGGGGAGTCCATACAGGGCACAGGGAGAGTCCATAGAGGGCACAGGGAGAGTCCATACAGGGCATAGGGAGAGGCCGTACAGGGCACAGGGAGAGTCCATACAGTTTTCGGGGGGTGGAGGAAGTCCATACAATACACAGGGGGAGTCCATACAGGGCACAGGGGGAGTCCACAGAGGGCACAGGGGGAAGAGTCCATATAGGGCACAGGGAAAGTCCATAGAGGGCACAGTGGGACAGTCCATACAGGGCACCAGTCGAGTCCATACAGGGCACAGCGGGAATCCATGCAGGGCAAAGGGTAAGTCCCTAAAGGTCACAGGGGGAGAGTTCATAAAGGGCACAGGGGAGTCCATACATTGCACAGGGAGAGTCCATACAGGGCACAGAGAGAGTCGATACAGGGCACATGGGGAGAGTCCTTACAGGAAACATGGGGAGTCCATACAGGGCACATGGAGAGACCATACAGGGCACAGGGAGAGTCCATACAGGGCACAAGGAGAGTCCCCACAAGGCTGAGGGAGAGTCTATACAGGGCACAGAGAGAGTCCATACAGGGCACAGGGAGAGTCCATACACGTCACAGGGAGAGTCCATACAGGGCACAGGGAGAGTCCATACAGGGCAGAGGAAGTCTATACAGGGCATAGGGGTTATCCATGCAGGGCACTTGGGGAGTCCATACAGGGTACAGGGAGAGTCCATACAGGGCACATGCGGGTCCATACAGGTCACAGGGGGAAACCATACAGGTTGAGGGAGAGTCCATTCAGGGCACAGTGGGAGAGTTCATACTGGACACACGGAGACTCCATATAAAGCACTAAGGGGCAATCCATACAGGGCACAGGGAGTGGAGTCCCAGCAGTGCAGGGGGAGAGTCCATGTAGGGTATTGGGTGACTTCATACGAGGCACAGAGGGAGATTCCATCAAGTGTTGGGGGTAGAGTGCATAATGTGCACGGGGAGAGTGCATAATGTGCACGGGGAGAGTCCATACAGGGCACGGGGAGAGTCCATAAAGGGCACGGGGAAGAGTCCACACAGGGCACAGTGAGTGTCCATACAGGGCACAGGGGGAGTCCATACAGGACACGGCGGGAGACCATACAGGCAGGGCACAGGGAGAGTCCATAGAGGGCAGAGTGCAAGTCCATATTGGGCACAGGGAAAGTACATACAGGGCACAGGGAGAGTCCCTACAGGACACGGGGGTGGGGGGGAGTCCATACACGGTCCCGGGAGGGGAGGGGTTGTGAGTCCTTACACGGTACAGGGAGAGTGCATACAGGGCATTGGGGAAAAGTCCATAAAGGGCTGGGGGAGAGTTCATACAGAGCACAGGGAGAGTCCATACAGGGCACAGGGAGAGTCCATACAGGGCATAGGAAGAGTCCATACAGGGCACAGGGAGAGTCCATACAAGGCACAGGGAGAGTCCACACAAGGCACAGGGGTGTCCATTCAGGGCACAGGAAGAGTCCATACAGGGTACGGGGTGTCCATACAGGGCAGTGGTAGAGCTCATACAGGGCAGAGGAAGTCTACACAGGGCATAGGGGTTATCCATGCAGGGCACTCGGGGAATCCATTGATGGCACAGGAGGAGAGTCCATACAGGGCACAGGGAGAGTCCATACAGGAAACAGGGAGAATCCATACATGGCATCGGAGGAGTGTCCACACAGAGCACAGGGAGAGTCCATACAGCACACAGGGTGAGTCCATACAGGGCACAGAGGGAGTCCATACAAGGGCATAGACGGGGAGACCTTGCAGGCATGGGGAGAGTCAGCAACGGTCACGGGAAAGAGTCCATAAAGGGCACAGTGGGACAGTCCATACAGGGCACAGTGGGACAGTCCATACAGGGCACAGCGGGAATCCATGCAGCGCAAAGGGTAAGTCGATAAAGGGCACGGGGAGAGTCCACACAAAGCACGGGGAGTGTACATAGAGGGCACGGAGAGAGTCCATAAAAGGCAGGGGGAGAGTCCGTAAAGGGCATGGGGAGAGTCCATACAGGGCAGAGGGAGTCCATCCATGGCAGAGGGAGATACATAAAGTGCACTGGGAAAGTATATACAGGGCACAGGGGCAGTCCATATAGAGCACAGGGAGAGTCCATACAGGGCACAGGGGGAGTCCATACAGCACACGGAGGGGGGGGGGGTTCCATACAGGGCACAGGGGGAGTCCATACAGCACACGGAGGGGGGGGGGTCCATACAGGGCACAGGGGGAGTCCATACCGGTCACAGGAGGAGTCCATACAGGGCATCGGGAGAGTCCATATGGGGCACAGGGGCAGAGTCCAGATAGGGCACGGGGAGAGAGCACGGGGAGAGAGTCCATGCAGGGCACAGGGTGACTCCATACAGAGCACAGAGGGAGATTCCATAAAGGGCTGGGGGGAGAGTCCATAAAGGGCAAGGGTTGAGTGCATAAAGGGCATGGGAAAGAGTCCATACCAGGCATAGGGGGAGACCATACAGGGCACAGGGAGAGTCCATAGAGGGCACTGGGGCAGACCACAGAAGACAGTGGGGTGTCTGTACAGGGCAAAGGAAGAGTCCATACAGGGCACAGGGAGAGTCCATACAGGGCACAGGGGGAGTCCATACTGGGCACAGGGGGAGTCCATACAGGGCAAAGGGGAAGAGTCCATACAGGGCAAAGGGGAAGAGTCCATAGAGGGCACAGGGGGAGTCCATACAGGGTACGGGGGAGTCCATACAGGGCTCGTGGGAGAGTCCACACAGGGCACAGGGGGAGTCCATAAAGGGCACAGGGAGAGTCCATAGAGGGAACAGGAAGTGTCCATACAGGGCATGGGGAGAGTCCATACCGGGCACAGGGGGAGAGTCCATACAGGGCAGAAGAGGATTCCACAAAGGGCAGGGGGTAAGTTCATTCTAGGCACGGGTAAGTCCATACAGGGCATAGGGTGAGTCCATATAGGGCGCATGGGAAGACCAAGCAGGACACAGCGGAAGTCCATAGAGGGTACAGGGGGAGTCCATACAGAGCACAGGGAGAGTCCATACAGGGCACAGGGGCAGTCCATAGAGGGCACAGGGAGAGTCCATAGAGGGCGCAGGGGGAGACCATACAGGACACAGGGGGAGTCCATGGGGGCACAGGGGGAGAGTCCATACATGTCACAGGGATAGTCCATACAGGACACAGTGGGAGTCCAAACAGGGCACAGGGGGAGAATCGATACATAGCAAAGGGGAAGAGTCCATACATGGCACAGAGAAGGTCCATACAGGGAACAGGTAGAGTCCATAGAGGGACAGGAAGAGTCCATACAGCGCATGGCGAGAGTCCATACAGGGCACAGGGTGAGACCATAGAGGGCACAAGCAGAGTCCATAAATGGCACAGGGAGAGTACATACAGGGCACAGTGGGTGAGTCCATAAAGGGCACAGGGAGAGTCCATACAAGGCACAGGAAGAGTCCATAAGGGCACAGGGGAACTCCACAAAGGGCAGGGTGGCAGTTCATTCAGGGCACGGGGAGAGTCCTTACAGGGCACAGGGAGAGTCCATACAGGGCATAGGGAGAGTCCATACAGAGCACAGGGAGAGTCCATACTGATTTTGGGGGGAGTGCATACAATGCACAGGGAGTGTTCATACAGGGCATGGGGGAGTCCATACAATGCACAGGGGGAGTCCATACAGGGCACAGGGGGAGACCATACAGGGCACAGGGAGAGTCCATACAGAGCACAGGGAGAGTCCATAAAGGGCACAGGGAGAGTCCATATAGAGCAAAGGGGGAGTCCATAGAGGGCACAGGGGGATTCCATAAAGGGCAGGTTAGAACTTCATTCAGGGCACGGGGAGAGTCCTTACAGGGCGTAGGGAGAGTCCATACAGGGCGCAGGGGGAGACCATACAAGACACAGGGGGAGTCCATAGAAAGCACAGGGGGAGAATCCATACATGGCACAGGGATAGTCAATAGAGGGCACAGGGGAAGAAACAATACATCGCAAAGGAGAAGAGTCCAGACATGGCACAGAGAAGGTCTATACAGGAAACAGGGGGCGTCCATACAGGGCTCAGGGGGCGAGTCCATACATGGCACAGTGAGAGTCCATACATGGCACAGGGAGAGTCCATGCAGGGCTCAGTGTGAGAGTCCATTCAAGACAGAGGGGGTTACCATAGAGGGCACGGGGCAAGTCCATACAGGGCACAGGGAGAGTCCATAAACAGCACGGGAAAGTCCATACAGGGCACAGAAAGAGTCCATACAGGGCACAGGGGTAAAGTCCATACAGGACACAGGGAGAGTCCATAGAGGACAAAGGGCGAGTCCATTGAGGGTACAGGGAGAGTGCATACAGGGCTCAGTATGAGAGTCCATTCAAGACACAGATGGTTACCATAGAGGGCAAGGGGCGAGTCCATAAAGGGCATAGGGAGAGTCGATACAAGTCACAGGGAGAGTCGATACAGGGCACAGGATGTGTCCATACAGGGCACAGAGAGAGGCCATACAGGTCACAGGGAGAGACAATACAGAGCATAGGGAGAGTCCATACAGATTTTGGGGTGTGTGCATACAATGCACAGGGGGAGTTCATACAGGGCATGGGGGAGTCCATACAATGCACAGGGGAAGAGTCCATACAGGGTGCAAGGGGAGACCATACAGGACACACGGGGAGTCCATGGAGGGCACAGGGTCAGTCTCTACACAGCACAGGGGGAGTCCATACCTGGCACAGGGATAGTCCATACAGGGCACAGTAAAGTCCATACAGGGCAAAGTGGGTGAGGCCCTAAAGGGCAGGGGGGTGGGGGAAGTTCATACAGGATACAGGGCACAGGGAAATAGTCCATACATGGCACAAGGGGAGTCCATACAGGGCACAGGGAGAGTCCATACAGATTTTTGGGGGTGTGCATACAATGAACACGGGGAGTCCATACAGGGCGCAAGGCAAGACCATAGAGGACACAGGGGGAGAGTCCATACAGGGCACAGGAGGAGTCCATAGAGGGCACAGGGACAGTCCATACAGGGCAAAGTGGGTGAGTCCATAAAGTGCAGGGGGGGAAGTTCATTCAGGACACCGGAATAGTCCTTACAGGGCACAGGGGGAGTCCATAGAGGGCACAGCGAGAGGCCATACAGAGCACAGGGAGAGTCCATACAGGTTTCGGGGGATGTGCATACAATGAACACGGGGAGTCCATACAGGGCGCAGGGGGAGACCATAGAGGGCACAGTGGGAGAGTTCATACAGGGCACAGGAGGAGTCCATAGAGGGCACAGGAGGACAGTCCATACAGGACACAGGGGAATAATCCATACATGGCATAGGGAGAGCCCATAGAGGGCACAGGGAGAGTCCATATTGGGCACAGGGAGAGTCCTTAGAGGGGACAGGGAGAGTCCATAACCGGCACAGGGGGAGAATCGATACATAGCAAAGGGGAAGAGTCCAAACATGGCACAGAGAGGGTCCATACAGGGCACAGGCAGAGTCCATACAGGGCATGGGGAAGTCCATACAGGACTCAGTGGGAGAGTCCATACAGGGCACAGGGGGGGGAGCATAGAGGGCACAGACGGAGATGATAGACGGCACAAGGCGAGTCCATACCAGGCACAGGGTAAGAGTCCATACAAGGTACAGGGAGAGTCCATACAGGGCACAAGGGGACTCCACAAAGGGCAGGGGGGAGTTCATTCAGGGCACGGGGAGATTCTTTCCAGGGCACAGGGCGAGTACATACAGGACACAGGGGAGTCCATACAGAGCACAGGGAGAGTCCATACAGCTTTTGGGGGGTGCAATGAGTCCATACAGGGCAAGGGGGGAGTTCATACAATGCACTAGGGGAGTCCATTCAGGACACAGGGGGAGTCCACAGAGGGCACAGGGGGAAGAGTTCATACAGGGCACAGGGAAAGTCCATAGAGGGCACAGGGAGAGGCCATACAGGGCACAGGAGGCAAGTCCATACAGTGCACAGGGGGAGACCATAAACGGCACAGGGAGAGTCCATACAGGGCAGAGAAAGAGTCCATACAGGGCACAGGAAGAGTCCATTCAAGGCACAGGGGGCGAGTCCATACAGGGCACAGGCAGAGTCCATAAAGGACACAGGGGGAGTTCATTCAGGGTACAGGAAAGTCCTTATAGGGCACAGGGCGAGTCAATACAAGGCATAGAGGGAGTCCATACAGGGCACAGGGATAGTCCTTCCAGGGCACAGGGCGGGTCCATACAGGGCACAGGGAGTGGAGTCCCTGCAGTGCAGGGGGAGTGTCCATGCAGTGCACTGGGCGTGTCCATACAGGGCACAGGGAGAGTCCATGCAGGGCACAGGGGAAGAGTCCATAAAGGGCACAGGGAGAGTTGATACCGGGCACAGGGCTAGAGTCCATACAGGGCATAGGGGGCGTCCATAGAGGGCAGAGGGGAAGAGTCCATACAAGGCACAGGGGAATAGTCCATACATGGCACAGGGGGAGTCCATACAGGGCACAGGGATAATCCATAGAGGGCACAGGGGGAGACCATAGAGGGCACATGGGGAGAGTCCATACAGGGCACTGGGAGAGGCCATACAGAAATTGGGGAGAGTCCATACAGGTTTCGGGGGGGTGTGCATACAATGAACATGGGGAGTCCATACAGGGCACAGGGAGAGGCCATACAGGGTACAGGAATAGTCCATACATGGCAAAGGGAGAGTCTAAAGAGGGCACCGGGAGAGGCCATACAGGGCACAGGGGGACAGTCCATACAGGGCACAGGGGGGATCATACAGGGCACAGGGAGAGTCCATAACCGGCACAGGGAGAGTCCATACAAGGCACAGGGGGACTCCGCAAAGGGCAGGTGGGAAGTTCATTAAGGGCACAGGGAGAGTCCTTATAGGGCATAGGGAGAAGGCATACAGGGCGCAGGGGGAGTTCATACAGGACACAGGGAAAGTCCATGGAGGGCGCAGGGGGAGAGTCCATACAGCGCACAGGAGGAAACCCCATAGAGGGCACAGGGGGAGTCCATACAGGGCACAGGGAGAGTCCGTACAGGGCACATGAGGAGTCCATAGAGGGCACAGGGGGAGTCCAAACAGGGCACAGGGAGAGTCCATACAGGGCACAGCGAGACTCCATAAATGGCACAGGGAGAGTCCATATAGGGTACAGGGGGAGAGTCCATACAGGGAACAGGGGGAGACCATACAAGACACAGGCAGAGTCCATACAGGGCACAGGGGGACTCCACATAGTGCGGTGGGAGAGTCCATACAGGGCGCAGGTAGAGTGCATACAGGGCACAGGGAGAGTCCATAGAGGGCAAAGTGCATGAGTCCATAAAGGGCAAGGGGGGAGTTCATTCAGGGCACGGGGATAGTCCTTACAGGGCACAGGGGGAGACCATACAGGACACAGGGGGAGTCCGTAGAGGGCACAGGATCAGTCCCTACATAGCACAGGGGGAGTCCATTCAGGGCACAGGGAGAGGACATACAGAGCACAGAGAGAGTCCATACTAATTTCGGGGGGGGTGTTTCATACAATGAACACGGGAGTCCATACAGGGCGCAGGGGGAGACCATACAGGGCACAGGGGGAGAGTCTATACAGGGCTCAGGGGGAGAGCCCATTCAAGGCACAGGGTGAGTCTATACAGGACTCAGGGGGCAAGTCCATAGAGGGCATAGGGAGAGTCCATACAGGGCACAGGGAGAGTCCATAACCGGCACAGGGAGAGTCCATACAAGGCACAGGGGGACTCCGCAAAGGGCAGCTGGGAAGTTCATTAAGGGCATAGGGAGAGTCCTTATAGGGCATAGGGAGAAGGCATACAGGGCGCAGGGGAAGTTCATACAGGACACAGGGAAAGTCCATGGAGGGCGCAGGGGGAGAGTCCATACAGCGCACAGGAGGAAACCCCATAGAGGGCACAGGGGGAGTCCATACAGGGCACAGGGAGAATCCGTACAGGGCACATGAGGAGTCCATAGAGGGCACAGGGGGAGTCCAAACAGGGCACAGGGAGAGTCCATACAGGGCACAGGGAGACTCCATAAATGGCACAGGGAGAGTCCATATAGGGTACAGGGGGAGAGTCCATACAGGGAACAGGGGGAGACCATACAAGACACAGGCAGAATCCATACAGGGCACAGGGGGACTCCACATAGTGCGGTGGGAGAGTCCATACAGGGCGCAGGTAGAGTGCATACAGGGCACAGGGAGAGTCCATAGAGGGCAAAGTGCATGAGTCCATAAAGGGCAAGGGGGGAGTTCATTCAGGGCACGGGGATAGTCCTTACAGGGCACAGGGGGAGACCATACAGGACACAGAGGGAGTCCGTAGAGGGCACAGGATCAGTCCCTACATAGCACAGGGGGAGTCCATTCAGGGCACAGGGAGAGTGCATACAGGGCACAGGGAGAGTCCATAGAGGGCAAAGTTCATGAGTCCATAAAGGGCAAGGGAGGAGTTCATTCAGGGCACGGGGATAGTCCTTACAGGGCACAGGGCGAGTCTATGCAGGGCATAGGGGGAGTCCATACAGTGCGCAGGGGGAGACCATACAGGACACATGGGGAGTTCGTAGAGGGCACAGGATCAGTCCCTACACAGCAAAGGGGGAGTCCATACAGGGCACAGGGAGAGGCCATACAGAGCACAGGGAGAGTCCATACTAATTTCGGGGGGGGTGTGCATACAATGAACACGGGAGTCCATACAGGGCTCAGATGGAGACCATACAGGCACAGGGGGAGAGTCCATACAGGGCACAGGGGGAGACCATAGAGGGCACAGGGGAATAGTCCATTCATGGCACAGGTGCGTCCATACAGGGCACAGGGGAAGAGTCCATATATGGCACAGGGAGAGTACATACAGGGCACAGGTAGAGTCCATAGAGGGCACAAGGAGAGGCCATACGGGGCACAGGGGGAGAGTTCATACAGGGCACAGGGGGACACCATACAGGGCACAGGGGGAGTCCATAGAGGGCACAGGGGGAGAGTCCAAGCAGGGCACAGGAGGAGTCCATAGAGGGCACAGGAGTCCATAGAGGGGATGGCGGAGTACATACAGGGCACAGGGGCTGTCCATACAGGGCACAGGGGTAGTCCATACAAGGCACAGGGTGAGGCCATACAGGGCACAGGGAGAATTCATACAGGGCACAGGGAGAGTCCATGCAGGGCACAGGGGGAGAGCCGATACAGGGCACAGGTGGACTCCACAGAGGGCACAGGAAAAGTCCATACAGGGCACAGCGGGGTCCATACAGGGTCAGGTCGAGTCCATACAGGGCACAGGATGAGTCCATTTAGGCAGGGGGAGTCCATACAAGGCCGGGGGAGAGTCCATAAAGGGCACGGGGAGTGTCTATAAAGGGCACGGGGAAGATTCCATACAATTCACAAGGGGAGTCCATACAGGGCACAGCGGGATTCAATACAAGGCAGGGGGTGTCCATGCAGGGCTCAGATGGAGACCATACAGGCACAGGGGGAGAGTCCATACAGGGCACAGGGGGAGACCATAGAGGGCACAGGGGAATAGTCCATTCATGGCACAGGTGCGTCCATACAGGGCACAGGGGAAGAGTCCATATATGGCACAGGGAGAGTACATACAGGGCACAGGTAGAGTCCATAGAGGGCACAAGGAGAGGCCATACGGGGCACAGGGGGAGAGTTCATACAGGGCACAGGGGGACACCATACAGGGCACAGGGGGAGTCCATAGAGGGCACAGGGGGAGAGTCCAAGCAGGGCACAGGAGGAGTCCATAGAGGGCACAGGAGTCCATAGAGGGGATGGCGGAGTACATACAGGGCACAGGGGCTGTCCATACAGGGCACAGGGGTAGTCCATACAAGGCACAGGGTGAGGCCATACAGGGCACAGGGAGAATTCATACAGGGCACAGGGAGAGTCCATGCAGGGCACAGGGGGAGAGCCGATACAGGGCACAGGTGGACTCCACAGAGGGCACAGGAAAAGTCCATACAGGGCACAGCGGGGTCCATACAGGGTCAGGTCGAGTCCATACAGGGCACAGGATGAGTCCATTTAGGCAGGGGGAGTCCATACAAGGCCGGGGGAGAGTCCATAAAGGGCACGGGGAGTGTCTATAAAGGGCACGGGGAAGATTCCATACAATTCACAAGGGGAGTCCATACAGGGCACAGCGGGATTCAATACAAGGCAGGGGGTGTCCATGCAGGGCAGGGGGTGTCCATACAGGACACAGGGGGTGTCCATACCGGGCTCCAGGAGATGCCATATCGAGCACAAAGTGGGAGTCCCGACAGAGCACAGGGAGTGGAATCCCTGCAGTGCAGGGGGAGAGTCCATGCAGGGCACAGGGTGACTCCATACAGGGCACAGAGGGAGATTCCTTAAATGGCTGGGAGGAGAGTTCATAAGGGCACGGGCAGATTGCATAAAGGGCACAGGGAGAATCCTTATACGGCACAGGGAGAGTCCATACAGGGCACAGAGGGAGAGTCCATACGGGGCACAGGGGGAGTCCCTACAGGGCACAGGGGGAGTCCATACAGAACACAGGAAGAGTCCATACAGGGCACAGAAAGAGAGTCTGTACGGGGCACAGTGGGAGTCCCTACAGGGCACAGGGGGAGACCATACCGGGCAAGTGGAATCCATTCAGGGCACATGGGGCGGAGTACCTGCAGGGCAGGGTGAGAGTTCATGCAGGGCACAGGGAGAATCCATAAGGGGCAGGGGGAGACCCCATAAAGGGCATGGGGAGAGTCCATACAGAACACGGGGAGAGTCCATAAGGGGCATGCGGAGAGTCGATACAGAATATGGGGAGAGTCCATACAGGGCACAGGGCGAGTCCAATAATGGCACAGGGATAGACCATAGAGGGCACAGGGGGAGACCATAGAGAGCACAGGGGAGAGTCCATACAGGGCACAGAGAAAGTGCATGCAGGGCAGGGGGAGAGTCCATACAGGGCACAGGAAGAGGCCATACAGGGCAGAGGGAGAGTCCATACAGGGCACAGGGAGAGTCCATACAGGGCACAGGGGGAGTCCATACAGGGCACAGAGCGAGTCTATACAGGGCATAGGAAGAGGTCATACAGGGCACAGGGAGAATCCATACAGGGCACAGGGAGAGTCCATAAAGGGCACAGGAGGAGCCCAGACAGGGCACAAGAAGAGGCCATACAAGTCACAGGGAGAGTCCATAAAGGGCACAGGGTGACTACATACGGGGCAGAGAAGGATATTCCATAAAGGGTTTGGGGGAGAATGCATAAAGGGCACGGTGAGAGTCCATACAGAGTTCGTGGAGAGTCCATACAGGCCATGGGATAGAGTGCATACAGGGCACAGGGAGAGTCCATACAGGGCACAAGGAAGAGTCCATACAGGGCACAGGGAGAATCCATAGAGGGCACAGGGGAAGAGTCCATACAGGGCACAGGGAGAGTGCATACAGGGCACAGGGAGAGTCCATAGAGGACAAAGTGCATGAGTCCATAAAGGGCAAGGGAGGAGTTCATTCAGGGCACGGGGATAGTCCTTACAGGGCACAGGGCAAGTCCATACAGGGCATAGGGGGAGTCCATACAGTGCGCAGGGGGAGACCATACAGGACACATGGGGAGTCTGAAGAGGGCACAGGATCAGTCCCTACACAGCACAGGGGGAGTCCATACAGGGCACAGGGAGAGGCCATACAGAGCACAGGGAGAGTCCATACTAATTTCGGGGGGGGGTGTGCATACAATGAACACGGGAGTCCATACAGGGCGCAGGGGGAGACCATAGAGGGCACAGGGGGAGAGTCTATACAGGGCTCAGGGGGAGAGTCCATTCAAGGCACAGGGTGAGTCTATACAGGACTCAGGGGGCGAGTCCATCGAGGGCACAGGGAGAGTCCATACACTGCACAGGGAGAGTCCATAGAGGGCAAAGTGCGTGAGTCCATAAAGGGCAAGGGGGGAGTTCATTCATGCATGGGATAGTCCATACAGGGCACAGGGGGAGACCATACAGGACACAGGGGGAGCCCATACAGTGAGCAGGGGGAGAACATACAGAACACAGGGGTGTCCATAGAGGGCACACGGTCAGTCCCTACACTGCACAGGGGGAGTCCATACAGGGCATGGGGAGAGTCCATAAAGGGCACAGGGAGAGTCCATAAAAGGCACAGGTAGAGTCCATACAGGGCACAGAAAGTGTCCATACAGGGCACAGGGAGAGTCCGTAAAGGGCTCAGGGGGAGAGTCCATTCAAGCACAGGGCGAGTCCACACGAGGCACAGGGAGAGTCCATACAGGGCACAGAAAGTGTCCATACAGGGCACAGGGAGAGTCCGTAAAGGGCTCAGGGGGAGAGTCCATTCAAGGCACAGGGTGAGTCGAGACAGGGCACAGGGGGAGAGTCCATAGAGGGCACGTCGAGAGTCCATAAAGGGCACAGCGAGAGTCTATACAGGGCACAGTGATATTCCATAGAGGGCATGGCGAGTGTCCATAAAGGGCACAGGACAAGAGTCCCTACAGGGCACAGGGAGAGGCCATACAGGGCACAGGGGGAGAGTCGATACAGGGCAAACAGGGAGTCCATACAAGGCACGGGGAGTGTCCATAAAGGGCACAGGGCAAGAGTCCATACAGGGCACAGGCAGAGTCCATAAAGGGCACAGGGTGTGTACACACAGGGCATAGAGGGAATCCATACAGTGCACAGGGGGACTCCACATAGTGCAATGGGAGAGCCCATACAGGGCGCAAGCAGAGTGCATACAGGGCACAGGGAGAGTCCATGCAGGGCACAGAGGGAGAGCCGATACAGGGCACAGGGAGAGTACATAGAGGGCACAAGGGGAGACCACAGAAGGCAGGGGGAGTGTCTGTACAGGGTACAGGGAGAATCCATACAGGGCACAGGTGGACTCCACAGAGGGCACAGGGAAAGTCCATACAGGGCACAGCGGGGTCCATACAGTGTCAGGTCGAGTCCATACAGGGCACAGGATGAGTCCATTTAGGCAGAGGGAGTCCATACAAGGCCGGGGGAGAGTCCATAAAGGACACGGGGAGAGTCTATAAAGTGCACGGGGAAGATTCCATACAATTCACAGGGCGAGTCCATATCGGGCACAGGTAGAATCCATGCAATGCACAGGGGGAGTCCATACAGGGCATAGCGGGATTCAATACAGGGCAGGGGGTGTCCATGCAGGGCAGGGGGTGTAGGACACAGGGGGTGTCCATACCGGGCTCCAGGAGACTCCATATCGAGCACAAAGTGGGAGTCCCTACAGAGCACAGGGAGTGGAATCCCTGCAGTGCAGGGGGAGAGTCCATGCAGGGCACAGGGTGACTCCATACAGGGCACACAGGGAGAGTCCATACAGGGTACAGAGGGAGAGTCCATACGGGGCACAGGGGGAGTCCCTACAGGGCACAGGGGGAGTCCATACAGAACACAGGAAGAGTCCATACGGGGCACAGAAAGAGAGTCTGTACGGGGCACAGTGGGAGTCCCTACAGGGCACAGGGGGAGACCATACCGGGCAAGTGGAATCCATTCAGGGCACATGGGGCGGAGTACCTGCAGGGCAGGGTGAGAGTTCATGCAGGGCACAGGGAGAGTCCATAAGGGGCAGGGGGAGACCCCATAAAGGGCATGGGGAGAGTCCATACAGAACACGGGGAGAGTCCATAAGGGGCATGCGGAGAGTCTATACAGAATATGGGGAGAGTCCATACAGGGCACAGGGCGAGTCCAATAATGGCACAGGGATAGACCATAGAGGGCACAGGGGGAGACCATAGAGAGCACAGGAGAGAGTCCATACAGGGCACAGAGAAAGTGTATGCAGGGCAGGGGGAGAGTCCATACAGGGCACAGGAAGAGGCCATACAGGGCAGAGGGAGAGTCCATACAGGGCACAGGGAGAGTCCATACAGGGCACAGCGGGAGTCCATACAGGGCACAGAGCGAGTCCATACAGGGCACAGGAAGAGTTCATACAGGGCACAGGGAGAATCCATACAGGGCACAGGGAGAGTCCATAAAGGGCACAGGAGGAGCCCAGACAGGGCACAAGAAGAGGCCATACAAGTCACAGGGAGAGTCCATAAAGGGCACAGGGTGACTACATACGGGGCAGAGAAGGATATTCCATAAAGGGTTTGGGGGAGAATGCATAAAGGGCACGGTGAAAGTCCATACAGAGTTCGTGGAGAGTCCATACAGGCCATGGGATAGAGTGCATACAGGGCACAGGGAGAGTCCATACAGGGCACAAGGAAGAGTCCATACAGGGCACAGGGAGAGTCCATAGAGGGCACAGGGGAAGAGTCCATACAGGGCACAGGGAGAGTGCATACAGGGCACAGGGAGAGTCCATAGAGGGCAAAGTGCATGAGTCCATACAGGGCAAGGGAGGAGTTCATTCAGGGCACGGGGATAGTCCTTACAGGACACAGGGCAAGTCCATACAGGGCATAGGGGGAGTCCATACAGTGCGCAGGGGGAGACCATACAGGACACATGGGGAGTCTGAAGAGGGCACAGGATCAGTCCCTACACAGCACAGGGGGAGTCCATACAGGGCACAGGGAGAGGCCATACAGAGCACAGGGAGAATCCATACTAATTTCGGGGGGGGGTGTGCATACAATGAATACGGGAGTCCATACAGGGCGCAGGGGGAGACCATATAGGGCACAGGGGGAGAGTCTATACAGGGCTCAGGGGGAGAGTCCATTCAAGGCACAGGGTGAGTCTATACAGGACTCAGGGGGCGAGTCCATCGAGGGCATAGGGAGAGTCCATACAGGGCACAGGGAGAGTCCATAAAGGGCTCAGGGGGAGAGTCCATTCAGAACACAGGGGTGTCCATAGAGGGCACAGGGAGAGTCCATACAGGGCACAGAAAGTGTCCATACAGGGCACAGGGGGAGAGTCTATACAGGGCTCAGGGGGAGAGTCCATTCAAGGCACAGGGTGAGTCTATACAGGGCACAGGGGGAGAGTCCATAGAGGGCACGTCGAGAGTCCATAAAGGGCACAGCGAGAGTCTATACAGGGCACAGTGATATTCCATAGAGGGCATGGGGAGTGTCCATAAAGGGCACAGGGCAAGAGTCCCTACAGGGCACAGGGAGAGGCCATACAGGGCACAGGGGGGAGTCGATACAGGGCAAAGAGGGAGTCCATACAAGGCACGGGGAGTGTCCATATAGGGCACAGGGCAAGAGTCCATACAGGGCACAGGCAGAGTCCATAAAGGGCACAGGGTGTGTCCATACAGGGCATAGAGAGAATCCATACAGGGCACAGGGGGACTCCACATAATGCAGTGGGAGAGCCCATACAGGGCGCAAGCAGAGTGCATACAGGGCACAGGGAGAGTCCATAGAGGGCACAGCTGGAGACCATAGAGGGCAAACGGGGAGAGGACATACAGGGCACAGGGAGAGTCCTTAAAGGACACAGGGAGAGTCCATACAGGGCACAGGGGTATTCCACAGAGGGCATGGGGAGAGTTCATAAAGGGCACAGGGAGAGTCGATACAGAGCACAGGGAGAGAGTCGATACAGGGCACAGGGGAGAGTCCATACAGGGCACAGTGAGAGGCCATACAGGTGCACATGGAGAGTCCATACAGGGCACATGGAGAGGCCATATAGGTCACAGGGCAGGAGTCCTTACAGGGCACAGGGCGAGTCCATACAGGGCATAGGGGGAGTCCATATAGTGCGCAGGGGGGACCATATAGGACACATGGGGAGTCCGTAGAGGGCACAGGATCAGTCCCTACACAGCAAAGGGGGAGTCCATACAGGGCACAGGGAGAGGCCATACATAGCACAGGAGAGTCTATACTAATTTCGGGGGGGGGTGTGCATACAATGAACACGGGAGTCCATACAGGGCGCAGGGGGAGATCATAGAGGGCACAGGGGGAGAGTCTATACAGGGCTCAGGGGGAGAGTCCATTCAAGGCACAGGGTGAGTCTATACAGGACTCAGGGGGCGAGTCCATTGAGGGCATAGGGAGAGTCCATACAGGGCACAGGGAGAGTCCATACACTGCACAGGGAGAGTCCATAGAGGGCAAAGTGCGTGAGTCCATAAAGGGCAAGGGGGGAGTTCATTCAGGGCACGGGATAATCCTTACAGGGCACAGGGGGAGACCATACAGCACACAGGGGGAGCCCATACAGTGAGCAGGGGGAGACCATACAGGACACAGGGGTGTCCATAGAGGGCACACGGTCAGTCCCTACACAGCACAGGGGGAGTCCATACAGGGCATGGGAAGAGGCCATAAAGGGCACAGGGAGAGTCCATAAAGGGGACAGGTAGAGTCCATACAGGGCACAGGGGTATTCCACAGAGGGCATGGGGAAAGTTCATAAAGGGCACAGGGAGAGTCGATACAGGGCACAGTGAGAGGCCATACAGGGCACAGGGAGAGTCCATACAGGGCACAGAGGGAGTCCATACAGGGCACAGAGGGAGTCCATACAGGGCACAGTGAGAGGCCATACAGGGCAAAGGGAGAGTCCATACAGAGCACAGGGAGAGGCCATATAGGTCACAGGGCAAGAGTCCCTACAGGGCACAGGGAGAGTCCATCCAGGGTAGAGGGGTAGAGTTGATACAGGGCACAGGGCGAGTCCGCACGAGGCACAGGGAGAGTCCATACAGACTACAGGCAGAGTCCATACAGGGCACAGGGGGACTGCATACAGGACACAGGGATGTCGATAAAGGGCACACGGGGAAACCATAGAGGGCACACAGGGAGAGTCCATAGAGGGCACAGGGAGAGTTGATACAGGGCACAGGGGGAGAGTCCATACAGGGCACAGGGGAATAGTCCATTAATGGCACAATGGGAGCCCATACAGGGCACAGGAAGAGTCCATAAATGGCACAGGGGGAGTCCATACAGGGCACAGTGAGAGTCCATAGAGGGCACAGGGGGAGTCCATACAAGGCACAGGGTGAGGCCATACAGGCCACAGGGAGAGTTCATACAGGGCACAGGGAGAGTCCATGCAGGGCACAGGGGGAGAGCCGATACAGGGCACATGGAGAGTACATAGAGGGCACAAGGGGAGACCACAGAAGGCAGGGGGAGTGTCTGTACAGGGTACAGGGAGAATCCATACAGGGCACAGGTGGACTCCACAGAGGGCACAGGGAAAGTCCATACAGGGCACAGCGGGGTCCATTTAGGCAGGGGGAGTCCATACAAGGCCGGGGGAGAGTCCATAAAGGACACGGGGAGAGTCTATAAAGGGCACGGGGAAGATTCCATACAATTCACAGGGCGAGTCCATATCGGGCACAGGGAGAATCCATGCAATGCACAGGGGGAGTCCATACAGGGCACAGCGGGATTCAATACAGGGCAGGGGGTGTTCATGCAGGGCAGGGGGTGTCCATACAGGACACAGGGGGTGTCCATACCGGGCTCCAGGAGACTCCATATAGAGCACAAAGTGGGAGTCCCTACAGAGCACAGGGAGTGGAATCCATGCAGTGCAGGGGGAGAGTCCATACAGGGCACAGGGTGACTCCATACAGGGCACAGAGGGAGATTCCTTAAATGGCTGGGAGGAGAGTTCATAAGGGCACGGGGAGATTGCATAAAGGGTGCAGGGAAAATCCTTATAGGGCACAGGGAGAGTCCATACAGGGCACAGAGGGAGAGTCCATACGGGTCACAGGGGGAGTCACTACAGGGCACAGGGGGAGTCCATACAGAACACAGGAAGAGTCCATACGGGGCACAGAAAGAGAGTCTGTACGGGGCACAGTGGGAGTCCCTACAGGGCACAGGGGGAGACCATACCGGGCAAGTGGAATCCATTCAGGGCACATGGGGCGGAGTACCTGCAGGGCAGGGTGAGAGTTCATGCAAGGCACAGGGAGAGTCCATAAGGGGCAGGGGGAGACCCCATAAAGGGCATGGGGAGAGTCCATACAGAACACGGGGAGAGTCCATAAGGGGCATGCGGAGAGTCTATACAGAATATGAGGAGAGTCCATACAGGGCACAGGGCGAGTCCAATAATGGCACAGGGATAGACCATAGAGGGCACAGGGGGAGACCATAGAGAGCACAGGGGAGAGTCCATACAGGGCACAGAGAAAGTGCATGCAGGGCAGGGGGAGAGTCCATACAGGGCACAGGAAGAGGCCATACAGGGCAGAGGGAGAGTCCATACAGGGCACAGGGAGAGTCCATACAGGGCACAGGGGGGGTCCATACAGGGCACAGAGCGAGTCCATACAGGGCACAGGAAGAGGCCATACAGGGCACAGGGAGAGTCCATACAGGGCACAGGAGGAGCCCATACAGGGCACAGGAAGAGGCCATACAAGTCACAGGGAGAGTCCATAAAGGACACAGGGTGACTACATACGGGACAGAGAAGGATATTCCATAAAGGGTTTGGGGGAGAATGCATAAAGGGCACGGTGAGAGTCCATACAGAGTTCGTGGAGAGTCCATACAGGCCATGGGATAGAGTGCATACAGGGCACAGGGAGAGTGCATACAGGGCACAAGGAAGAGTCCATACGGGGCACAGGGAGAGTCCATAAAGAGCAAAGAGAGTGTCCATACAGGGCACAGGGAGAGTCCATCGAGGGCACAGAGGAAGAGTCCATACAGGGCACAGGGAGAGTGCATACAGGGCACAGGGAGAGTCCATAGAGGGCAAAGTGCATGAGTCCATACAGGGCATAGGGGGAGTCCATACAGTGCGCAGGGGGAGACCATACAGGACACATGGGGAGTCCGAAGAGGGCACATGATCAGTCCCTACACAGCACAGGGGGAGTCCATACAGGGCACAGGGAGAGGCCATACAGAGCACAGGGAGAGTGCATACTAATTTCGGGGGGGGGGGGTGTGCATACAATGAACACGGGAGTCCATACAGGGCGCAGGGGGAGACCATAGAGGGCACAGGGGGAGAGTCTATACAGGGCTCAGGGGGAGAGTCCATTCAAGGCACAGGGTGAGTCTATACAGGACTCAGGGGGCGAGTCCATCGAGGGAATAGTGAGAGTCCATACAGGGCACAGGGAGAGTCCATACACTGCACAGGGAGAGTCCATAGAGGGCAAAGTGCGTGAGTCCATAAAGGGCAAGGGGGGAGTTCATTCAGGGCACGGGATAGTCCTTACAGGGCACAGGGGGAGACCATACAGGACACAGGGGGAGCCCATACAGTGAGCAGGGGGAGACCATACAGGACACAGGGGTGTCCATAGAGGGCACATGGTCAGTCCCTACACAGCACAGGGGGAGTCCATACAGGGCATGGGGAGAGTCCATAAAGGGCACAGGGAGAGTCCATAAAGGGCACAGGTAGAGTCCATACAGGGCACAGGGGTATTCCATACAGGGCACAGAGGGAGTCCATACAGGGCAGAGTGAGAGGCCATACAGGGCACAGGGAGAGTCCATACAGGGCACAGGGAGAGGCCATATAGGTCACAGGGCAAGAGTCCCTACAGGGCACAGGGAGAGTCCATACAGGGCATGGGGAGAGTCCATACAGGGCACAGGGCGAGTCCACACGAGGCACAGGGAGAGTCCATACAGACTACAGGCAGAGTCCATACAGGGCACAGGGGGACTGCATACAGGGCACAGGGATGTCCATAAAGGGCACACGGGGAGACCATAGAGGGCACACGGGGAGAATCCATACAGGGCACAGGGGAAGAGTCCACAGAGGGCACAGGGAGAGTTGATACAGGGCAAAGGGGGAGAGTCCATACAGGGCACAAGGGAATTGTTCATTGATGGCACAGGGGGAGCCCATAGAGTGCACAGGAAGAGTCCATAAATGGCACAGGGGGAGTCCATACAGGACAAAGTGAGAGTCCATAGAGAGCACAGGGAGAGGCCATAGCGGCACAGGGAGAGTCCATACAGGACACAGAAAGTGTCCATACAGGGCACAGGGAGAGTCCGTAAAGGGCTCAGGGGGAGAGTCCATTCAAGGCACAGGGTGAGTCTATACAGGGCACAGGGGGAGAGTCCATAGAGGGCACGTCGAGAGTCCATAAAGGGCACAGCGAGAGTCTATACAGGGCACAGTGATATTCCTTAGAGGGCATGGGGAGTGTCCATAAAGGGCACAGGGCAAGAGTCCCTACAGGGCACAGGGAGAGGCCATACAGGGCACAGGGGGAGAGTCGATACAGGGCAAAGAGGGAGTCCATTCAAGGCACGGGGAGTGTCCATAAAGGGCACAGGGCAAGAGTCCATACAGGGCACAGGCAGAGTCCATAAAGGGCACAGGGTGTGTCCATACAGGGCATAGAGGGAATCCATACAGGGCACAGGGGGACTCCACATAGTGCAGTGGGAGAGCCCATACAGGGCGCAAGCAGAGTGCATACAGGGCAAGGGAGAGTCCATAGAGGGCGCAGCTGGAGACCATAGAGGGCAAATGGGGAGAGGACATACAGGGCACAGGGAGAGTCTATAAAGGACACAGGGAGAGTCCATACAGGGCACAGGGGTATTCCACAGAGGGCATGGGGAGAGTTCATAAAGGGCACAGGGAGAGTCGATACAGAGCACAGGGAGAGAGTCGATACAGGGCACAGGGGGAGTCCACAGGAGGCACAGGGAGAGTACATACAGAGTACAGGCAGAGTCCATACAGGGCACAGGGGGACTCCAAATAGTGCAGTGGGAGGGTCCATACAAGGCACAGGGAGACTGCATACAGGGCATAGGGAGTGTCCATAGAGGGCACAGGGAGTGTCCATAAAGGGCACACAGGGAGACCACAGAGGGCACACGAAAAGAGTCCACACAGGGGCAGGGAGAGTCCATAGAAGCACAGGGAGAGTCCATATAGGGCACAGGGGAAGAGTCCATAAAGTGCACAGGGAGAGTTGATACATGGCACAGGGGGAGAGTCCATACAGAGCACAGGGGGAATAGATCATACAGGGCACAGGGCAAGACTCCATAAAGGGCACAGGGAGAGTCCATTAAGGGCACAGGGAGAGTCCATACAGGGCACAGGGAGGGTCGATACTGGGCACAGGGAGAGGCCATACAGGGCACAAGGAGAGCCTATACAGGGCACAGGGCAAGAGTCCATACAGAGCACAGGGAGAGTCCATAGAGGGCACAGGGGGGAGACCATACAGGGCCCAGGGGGAGAGTCGATACATAACAAAGGGGAAGAGTCCATACATGGCACGGAGAGAGTCCATACAGGGCACAGGGGAGTCCATACATTGCTCAGTGGGAGAGTCCACACAAATGGCACGGGGCGAGTCCAGACCGGATACAGGGTGAGAGTCCATTCAAGGCACAGGGAGAGTCCATTCAAGGCACAGGGCGTGTCCATAAAGGGCACAGGGAGAGTCCATACAGGGCACAGAGAGAGTCCATACAGGGCACAGGGAGAGTCCATACAGATTTCGGGCTGAGTGCATACAATGCACGGGGGGAGTCCATACAGGGCATATTGGGAGTCCATACAATGCACAGGGAGAGTCCATACAGGGCTCAGGGGGAGACCATACAGGCACAGGGGGAGAGTCCATACAGGGCACAGGGGGAGACCATAGAGGGCACAGGGGGAGAGTCCATACAGGGCACAGGGGAATAGTCCATTCATGGCACAGGTGAGTCCATACAGGGCACAGGGGAAGAGTCCATATATGGCACAGGGAGAGTACATACAGGGCACAGGTAGAGTCCATAGAGGGCACAAGGAGAGGCCATACAGGGCACAGGGGGAGAGTTCATACAGGGCACAGGGGGAGACCATACAGGGCACAGGGAGAGTCCATAAACGGCACAGGGAGAGTCCATACAGCACACAAGGGGAGTCCACAAAGGGCAGTTGGGAAATTCATTCAGGACACGGGGTGAGTCCTTACAGGGCATAGGGAGAGTCCATACAGGATGCAGGGGGAGACCATATAGGACTCAGAGGGAGTCCATAGAGGGCACAGGGGGAGAGTCCATAGAGGGGATGGGGGAGTTCATACAGGACGCAGGAGGAGACCATACAGGACACAGGGGGAGTCTATAGGGGGCACAGGAGGATAGTCCATCGAGGGCAAAGGGGCAGTCCATACAGGGCACAGGTAGAGTCCATACAGGGCACAGGGAGATCCATAAAGGGCACAGGGAGAGTCCATAGAGGGCACAGGGGAAGAGTACTTACAGGGTAGAGGGGCTGTCCATACAGGGCACAGGGGCTGTCCATACAGGGCACAGGGTGAGGCCATACAGGGCACAGAGAGAGTTCATACAGGGCACAGGGAGAGTCCATGCAGGGCTCAGGGGGAGAGCCGATACAGGGCACAGGGAGAGTACATAGAGGGCACAAGGGGAGACCACAGAAGGCAGGGGGAGTGTCTGTATAGGGTACAGGGAGAATCCATACAGGGCACAGGTGGACTCCACAGAGGGCACAGGGAAAGTCCATACAGGGCACAGCGGGGTCCATACAGGGTCAGGTCGAGTCCATACAGGGCACAGGATGAGTCCATTTAGGCAGGGGGAGTCCATACAAGGCTGGGGGAGAGTCCATAAAGGACACGGGGAGAGTCTATAAAGGGCACGGGGAAGATTCCATACAATTCACAGGGCGAGTTCATATCGGGCACAGGGAGAATCCATGCAATGCACAGGGGGAGTCCATACAGGGCACAGCGGGTTTCAATACAGGGCAGGGGGTGTCCTTACAGGTCAGGGGGTGTCAGGACACAAGGGGTGTCCATACCGGGCTCCAGGAGACTCCATATCGAGCACAAAGTGGGAGTCCCTACAGAGCACAAGGAGTGGAATCCCTGCAGTGCAGGGGGGGAGTCCATACAGGGCACAGGGTGACTCCATACAGGGCACAGAGGGAGATTCCTTATATGGCTGGGAGGAGAGTTCATAAGGGCACGGGGAGATTGCATAAAGGGCACAGGGAGAATCCTTATAGGGTACAGGGAGAGTCCATATGGGGCACAGAGGGAGAGTCCCTACATTGCACAGGGGGAGTTCATACAGGGCACAGGAAGAGTCCATACGGGGCACAGAAAGAGAGTCTGTACGGGGCACAGTGGGAGTCCCTACAGGGCACAGGGGGAGTCCAAAGCAGGGCACAGGGGGAGACCATACCGGGCAAGTGGAATCCATTCAGGGCACATGGGGCGGAGTCCCTGCAGGGCAGGGTGAGAGTTCATGCAGGGCACAGGGAGAGTCAATAAAGGGCAGGGGGAGACCCCATAAAGGGCATGGGGAGAGTCCATACAGAACACGGGGAGAATCCATAAGGGGCATGCGGAGAGTCTATACAGAATATGGGGAGAATCCATACAGGGCACAGGGCGAGTCCAATAATGGCACAGGGATAGACCATAGAGGGCACAGGGGGAGACCATTGAGAGCACAGGGGAGAGTCCATACAGGGCACAGAGAAAGTGCATGCAGGGCAGGGGGAGAGTCCATACAGGGCACAGGAAGAGGCCATACAGGGCAGAGGGAGAGTCCATACAGGGCACAGAGGGCGTCCATACAGGGCACAGAGCGAGTCCATACAGGGCACAGGAAGAGTCCATACAGGGCACAGGAGGAGGCCATACAAGTCACAGGGAGAGTCCATAAAGGGCACAGGGTGACTCCATACGGGGCAGAGAAGGATATTCCATAAAGGGTTTGGGGGAGAATGCATAAAGGGCACAGGGAGAGTCCATACAGGGCACAAGGAAGAGTCCATACGGGGCACAGGGAGAGTCCATACAGGGCACAGAGAGTGACATACAGGGCACAGGGACATCCATACAAGGCACAGGGTGAGGCCATACAGGGCACAGGGAGAGTCTATACAGGGCACAGGGAGAGTCCATACAGGGCACAGGGGGAGAGTCCATACAGGGCACAGGGGGAGTCAATAGAGGGCACAGGGTGAGTCAATACAGGGCACAGGGTGAGTCAATACAGGGCACAGGGGGAGAGTCAATACAGGGTACAGGGAGAGTCCATAGAGGGCAGGGGATGTCCATACAGGGCCGGGGGAGAGTCCATAAAGGGCACGGGGAGCGTCTATAAAGGGCATGGGGAACATTCCATACAATGCACACGGCGAGTCCATATAGGGCACAGGGAGAATCCATGCAGGGCAGGGGGTGTCTATACAGGGCACAGGAGGTGTCCATACCAGGCTCCGGTAGACTCCATATCGAGCACAAAGTCGGAGGCCCGACAGAGTCTAGGAAGTGGAATCCCTGCAGTGCAGGGGGAGAGTCCATACAGGACACCAGGACAGTCCATACAGGGCACCGGGAGAGTCCATATGGGGCACGGGGCAGAGTCCATATAGGGCACGGGGAGAGACCACACAGAGCATGGGGAGAGAATCCATGCAGGACACAGGGTGACTCCATACAGGGCTCAGAGGGAGATTCCTTAAATGGCTGGGGGGAGAGTCCATAAAGGGTACAGGGAGAGACTATACAGGGCACAGGGAAAGTCCATGCAGGGCACAGGGAGAGTCCATGCAGGACACAGGGAGAGTCCATAAAGGGCACAGGGACAGTCCATAGAGGGCACAGGGGGACTCCACAGAGGGCACAGGATGAGTCGATTCAGGGCATGGGGAGTCCATACAGGGCAGGGGCAGAGTCCATAAGGGGCATGGGAAGAGGCTATACAGGGATCACGGGGGTCCATACAAGGCACAGCATGAGTGCACACATGGCACAGGGATAGTCCATAGAGGGCACAGGGAGAGGCAATAGAGAGCACAGAAAGAGTGCATGCAGGGCATAGGGTGAGTCCATAAAGGACACAGGGTGACTCCATACAGGGCAGAGAAGGAGATTCCATAAAGGGCTTAGGAGAGAGTCCAAAATGGGCAAGGGGAGAGTTCATAAAGGGCACGGCGAGAGTCCATACAGAGTTCGGGGAGAGTCCATACAGGGCACAGGGGGAGAGTCCATACAGGGCACAGGGGGAGAGTCCATACAGGGCACAGGGGGAGAGTCCATACAGGGCACAGGGGAAGACCATAGAGGGCACAGGGGGACTCCACAGAGGGCACAGGTCAAGTCCATACAGGGCACAGGGTGAGTCCATTCAGGGCAGGGGGAGTCCATACAGGGCCGGGGGAGAGTCCATAAAGGGCACGGGGAGTCTATAAAGGGCACGGGGAAGATTCGATACAATGCATAGGGCGAGTCCATACAATGCACAGGGCGAGTCCATACAGGGCACAGGGAGAGTCCATATTGGGCACAGGGGTAGTCCACATCGGGTACAGGGGGATTCCATACAGGGGGTGCCCCTACAGAGCACAGGGAGTGGAGTCCCTGCAGTGCAGGGGGAGAGTCCATGCAGGGCACAGGGTGACTCCATACGGGGAACAGAGGGAGATTCTGTAAATGGCTGATGGGGGGGGAGGGGCGGGGGGAGTCCATAAGGGCACGGGGAGAGTGCATAAAGGGCACAGGAGAGTCCATACAGGGCACAGGTTGAGTCCATACAGGGCAGGGGAGTCCATACAGGGCAGGGGGAGTCCATACAGGGCACTGAGTGAGGACATAACTGTTTGTTACTTGCATATGGCAGACTGACAGCCAGAAAATCCCCCTGCCCTGTATTGGCAGTCTCCAACAGAAACACCATGCGGATTCTCTTCCTTGGAGTAAAAGTTGTATCAGAAATATTACGCTCCGACAACGCAATACTACCTTTGTATTGTGCTGTGGTGTCAGCCTAGATTGTGTACTTAAACACTGCTCAAGCAGTGAGGCTTGAATCCACAGTCATTTGACTCAGAGGAGAGAATGCTACGACATGGGCCAAGAGAAATAGCTCCAACTATTCACAGTCGATATCAGTGGTTTGGATGAGGCGACCAAATGTAATATATTCAAGTTTGTTGATGATACAAAGCTAGGTGGGAATGTAAGTTGTGAGGAGGGTGCAAAGAGGCTGCAAGGGGATAGACAGGCTAAGTGAGTGGGCAAGAACATGGCAAATGGAATATAATGCGGAGAAATGTGAAGTTATCCACTTTGGGAGGAAAAATAGAAAAGCAGAGTCATTTTTAAATGGTGAGAGATTGGGAAATGTTGGTGTTCAGAGGGACCAGGGTGTCCTTGTAAACAAATCACTAAAAGTTAACATGCAGGTACAGCAAGCAATTCAGAAAGCTAATAGTATGTTGGCCTTTATTACAGGAGGATTTGAGTATAAGAGTAAAGACATCTTATTGCAATTATATAGGTCCCTGGTGAGACTGCACCGGGACTATTGTGTACAGTTGTGGTCTCCTTACCGAAAGAAGGATATACTTGCCATAGAGGGAGTGCAACGAGGGTTCACCAGACTGATTCCTGGAGTGGGGGGGGAATTGTCCTATGAGGAGAGATTGAATAGACTAGGCCTATATTCTCTAGAGTTTAGAAGAATGAGAGGTGATCTCATTGAAACATATAAAATTCTTACAGGGCTTGACAGGGTAGATGTGGGGAGGATGTTTCCTCTGGCTGGGGAGTCTAGAACCAGGGGTCACAGTCTCAGAATAAAGGGTCGACCATTTATGACTGAGATGAGGGGAAACTTCTTCACTCAGAGGGTGGTGAATCTTTGGAATTCTCTATCCCAGAGAGCTGTGAAGGCTCAGTCTTTGAGTATATTCAAGACAGAGATCGATAGATTTTTGGATATTAAGGGAATCAAGGGATATGGGGATAGTGTAGGAAAGTGAAGTTGAGGTAGCAGATCAGCCATGATCTCATTGAATGGTGGAGCAGGTTCGAGGGGCTGAATGGCCGCCTCCTGCTCCTAATTCTTATGTTCTTATTACAGAGATGCCAGCTTGAACAGTGTAGTAGGCAGCTTCCAGCATCTAACAACTGATACCCATGCCTTCCACATCCGTTGATCCAAACAGAACGTGACCCCTCAGCAATTCTTCAGAAGTCTGCGCCTCCTCATGACACATCAATTGAGTTATGACAGCTGCAAGACAGCTTTGGGCACTGTTCAGAAGGGACACCTTCAGCTGACTAAGATCTTCCTTTATATTCATTCTCGGGATGTGGGCATCACTAGTAAGGCCAGAATTTATTGCCCATCACTAATTGCCCTTGAGAAGGTGGTGGTGAGCCACCTTCTTGAACCACTGCAGTAACAATACCGTTGGAAAGGGAGTTCCAGGATTTTGACCCAGTAACAATGAAGGATGGTGTGACTTGCAGGGGAACTTGGAGGTGATGGTGGTTGCATACATCTATTGTTCTTGTCCTTCCAGGTGGTGGACATTTCAGAGGCACACTTCACAGTACCACTTTGGCAACAACCTAAACTCAGTCACTTGATGGCCTATAGCTTTCCCCCACAATTACCAAGGCTCCCACTTGCAAATTGTTATTTTACTTTGTCATTCAGCACATACCCTCTCAATGTCCAAAAATCATCACTGCAATCAAATCTGAAAATCTTTGTACTGTTTAAATCGCCATGCCTCCCTTAGTCCCTATTCTTGTGTTGCAGGGGCCCGCGCTCCAGTTCTTTTATCCTCCCAACCTGCAGTGGTGTCCTCTTGCAGGTCAGGGTGGCTCACACAACATCGTGGGCCACTCCGACCTGCGAGAGAACACCACCGCAGGTTGGGAATAATGTGTCCTTACTATACAGCACAAATGCACACAAGGCCCATACTTGAGAGAAGGTCACTCTGTGGCCAGTAACCTTTATTAGCCAGCACTGAAGTGGAGAAGGTGGGTGGAATTTCCCCTTTTGTACCTGAAAGTCCAGGTTAGGAGTCTCTCCCACAAGTTCACCCCCTAGTGGTCAGTGTTATCACAGTGTACAACTTAGGTCAGTTTATACATGGGGTACAATGACAGTTGAATGCATGACATCACCTCCCCCCAAAGTCTTATTGGGACCACAGGTTACGTCTCTCTGGTGGTTTACATTCCCTTGTAGAGCGCCTGAGTTGGGGCTCCGGTTGTTGGGCGCTGGCCTGAGTGTCTGCTGTTTGCGGTGCCTCAGGCATGTCCAGACTGCCCAAAGTGACTGGGCTCTGCTCCTCTTGGTTCTGGTGTTCGGTCATCTGTGGTGGAGTGAACTCTACATCGTGTTCTTCCTCTGCTTCTTCTATGGGGTTGCTGAACCTCCTTTTTGTTTGATCCTTGTGTTTGCGGCAGATTTGTCCATTGTTAAGTTTAACTACCAGAATCCTATTCCCCTCATGAGCAATAATAGTGCCTGCTTGCCATTTGGGCCCTGCAGCGTAGTTGAGGACAAAGACAGGGTCATTGACATCAATACATCGCATCCTCGCTTTCCCATCATGGCAGTCACATTCTGACCAGCGCCTGCTCTCAACAATTTCTTTCATGGTGGGGCGTATAAGGGATAACTTGGTTTTGAGCGTCCTTTTCATTAGCTGGTCTGTGGGTAGAACCCCTGTGAGTGAGTGTGGTCGGGATCTATTGGCCAACAGGAGGCATGATAAGCGGCTTTGTAGGGAACCCCCTTGGATTCTGAGCATCCCCTGTTTGATTATCTGCACTGCTCGTTCCGCCTGGCCGTTTGAGGCCGGCTTGAACGGGACTGTTCTGACATTGTTGATACCATTTCCTGCCATGTCGTCTTGGAATTCAATGCTTGTAAAGCACGGGCCATTGTCGCTGACCAAGACGTCCGGTAGACCATGGGCGGCGAACATTGCTTGTAGACTTTCTACCGTGGCAGAGGATGTGCTTGAATTGGGAATGTCACACTTGATCCATTTGGAGTAGGCATCTACTACAACCAAAAACATTTTTCCCATGAAAGGACCTGCATAGTCCACATGGATGTGAGACCATGGCTTGGCAAGCCAGGACAGGGGCTAAGGGGGGCTTCCCTGGGCGCATTGCCAAGCTGGGCACAAGTGTTGCACCTGCGAACACAAAGTCTGCATCTATCCCTGGCCACCAAACGTGTGATCTGGCAATTGCTTTCATCATGACAATGCCCAGGTGCTCATTGTGGAGTTCTCGAATGCCATCTGGGGCATAACTACTCAGTTTCCCTATAGTAGGCAATCGGCCTGAATCGAGAGTTCATCCTTGCATCTGTGAAATGGTTCAAATTCCTCAGGGCATGCACCATACGTGGCTGCCCAGTCCCCATTCAGGACACATTTCTTGACTAAAGACAGTAGCGGGTCTCTATTTGTCCAGACTTTGATCTGATGGACTGTCACGGGTGAGCCTTCACTTTCGAAAGCTTCAACAGCCATGACCATCTCAGCAACATGCTCAATTGCCCCATCAGTGGTGGCTAGTGGGAGCCTGCTGAATGCATCGGCGCAGTTTTCAGTGCCCGGTCTGTGCCGAATTGTATAGTCATAGGCGGCTAACGTGAATGCCCACCTCTGTATGCGGGCCGACGCATTTGCATTTATGGCCTTGTTGTCAGCCAAAAGAGACATTAGGGGTTTGTGATCTGTCTCCAGCTCAAACTTCCTGCCAAACAGGTACTGGTGCATTTTTTTTACAGCAGAGACACATGCTAGCGCTTCCTTTTCTACCATCCCGTAGCCCCTTTCTGCCTGGGACAGACGTCTGGAGGCATAAGCTACCGGTTGTAACTGACCCTTGGCATTAACATGCTGCAATACACACCCGACCCCATAGGACGACGCATCGCACGTTAAAACAAGTTTCTTACATGGGTCATATAGCGTTAACAGATTGTTGGAGCATTACAAATTGCGTGCTCTATCAAAAGCCCTTTCCTGGCTGCCCCCCAGACCCATTCGCGACCTTTGCATAGGAGCACGTGTAGCGGCTCTAACAGTGTGCTCGATTTGGGAAGAAAGTTACCAAAATAGTTCAGGAGCCCCAGGAACGAACGCAGCTCCGTCGTGTTACGGGGTCTGGGTGCTCTCTGGATCGCTTCCGTCTTGGACGCAGTAGGGCTGATCCCGTCTGCTGCTACCCTCATCCCCAGGAATTCTACCTCTGGAGCTAGGAAGACGCACTTCACCTTTTTCAGTCGCAGACCTACCCGGTCCAGTCTGCGTAGCACCTCCTCCAGGTTGTGGAGGTGTTCTTCAGTATCGCAACCCGTGATGAGGATGTCATCTTGAAAAACCACGGTCCTTGGAATCGACTTGAGGAGGCTTTCCATGTTTCGTTGAAAGATCGCGGAGGCTGAGTGAATCCTGAATGGACATCTGTTGTACTCAAACAACCCCTTGTGTGTCGTGATGGTGGTCAGCTTCTTCGACTCACTCGCCAGCCCCTGGGTCATGTAAGCTGAGGTCAGGTCCAATTTTGAAAAATGTTTGCCACTGGATAGCGTCGCAAAGAGGTCCTCCGCTCTTGGTAGCGGGTACTGGTCTTGGAGTGACAACTGATTGATGGTGGCCTTGTAATCGCCACATATCCTGACCAACCCATCCGCCTTGAGCACCGGCACAATCGGGCTCACCCAGTCACTGAATTCGACTGGCAAGATGATGCCTTCCCTCAGCAGGTGGTTCAATTCGCCTTCTATCTTTTCCCGCATCACGTACGGCACCGCTCTGGCCTTGTGGTGTACTGGCCTGGCGGCTGGGTTTATGTGAATCACTACCTTGGTCCCCATGAAAGTGCCAATGCCGGGTTGAAATAGTGAGTCAAATTTATCCAGGACCTGTGAGCATGATATTCGCTCCACAGAAGAAATTGCATTGACATCGCCCCATTTCCAGTTCATGACAGCAAGCCAACTCCTCCCCAGCAGTGCGGGACCGTCCCCTGGGACAATCCAGAGTGGCAATCTGTTCTCCGAATCTTTGTGGGTCACGACTACCGTGGCGCTGCGTAGCACCGGAATGACCCCCTTTGTATATGTCCGTAGCTGTGCGTCAATCGACACTAATTTTGGCCTCCTGGCCTTGGATGCCCACAACTTGTCGAACTGTTTGATACTCATCAGGAACTGGCTGGCCCCCGTGTCTAGCTCCATTGATACTGTGATGCCATTGAGGAGCACTTTCATCATTATCGGTGGAGTCCTGGTGTATGAACTGTATATGTGCTCCACATGAACTCACTGAACTTCAGCTTCCAGCGATTTCCCCCAGTGTCCATTTGGCCTCGTAGGGCTTACATCGGGCCCGTCCTCCTCGTACATCAACCTGGCTGCAGGCTTCCTACACATACGCACCAAGTGACTGCTAACGTTGCAGTTTCTGCAGGTATATTGCTGATGCCTGCAAGCTCTGGCTGTGTGTTTACCTCCACACTTCCAACATGAGCCATTGTTGGAAACAAAAGGTCCATTACCAGTCGATCGTCTCTGACTGTCTCTGTAACTGTCCTTAATCGCACCATTGACAGGTGTTGATGGCCCCATTACTGGCCGCATTGTCCCTTACGATGGCATGAATCGCCGTTCAGCTAGCGATTGTTTCTGTTGAATTCCCCCTTTGGATTCGACTATAAGCTCGGGCATGTCCGATTGCCCCTGTCTGCCTGGAGAACTGTGTGCCACGTTAACAATGTTGACTCCCTGTCCATTTGCTGCATTTAAACCCAGATTTTTGTCAAACATCATTCTGGTCTCTTCCTCCCTTGAGATAAATGTATGGGTCATCAAAGCCGCCATTTCCAGGGTCAAGTCTTTGGTCTCAATCAGTTTCCTGAAAACCCCAGCGTGCCCGATGCCCTCAATAAAAAAGTCTCGCAGCATCTCTGCTCTGCATGCATCTGGGAACTTACATAGGCTCGCCAGTCGCCGGAGGTCTGCCACAAAGTCTGGAACGCTTTGCCCTTCTCGCCGCCGGTGCGTGTAAAACCGGTGTCTCGCCATGTGCATGCTGCTCGCCGGTTTAAAGTGTTCCCCGATCAACTTACTGAGCTCTTCAAAAGTCTTGTCCGCCGTCTTCTTTGGCGCTAGACGGTCCTTCATCAGAGATTAGGTCCTGGATCCACAAACCGTCAGGAGATGAGCCCTGCGTTTGTCAGCCGAATCTTGTCCCAGCCATTCCTTAGTGACAAAACTTTGCTGTAGTGTCTCAATAAAATCATCCCAATCATCACCAACACAGTACCTCTCATCTGTGCTGCTAGTGGCTATCCTCGCGTGGTTTAAATCCCAGTTTCTCGTCGCCAATAATATGTCCTTACTATACAGTATAAATGCACACGAGGCCCACACTTGAGAGAAGGTCACTCTGTGACCAGTAACTTTTATTAGCCAGCACTGAAGTGATGAAGGTGGGTGGAGCTTCCCGTTTTATACCTGATAGACCAGTTTAGGAGTGTCTCCGAAAAGTTCACCACCTAGTGGTCAGTGTTCTCATGGTGTACAACTTAGGTCAGTTGATACATGGGTTACAATGACAGTTAAATTCATGACAGCTCCCACTTGCAAATTGTTCTTTTCCTTTGTCATTCAACACATATCCTCTCAATGTCCACAAATCGTCACTGCAAACAAATCTGAAAATCTTTGTACTGTTTAAATCGCCATGCCTCCCTTAGTCCCTATTCTTGTGTTGCAGGGGCCTGCGCTCCAGTTCTTTTATCCTCCCAACCTGCAGTGGTGTCCTCTTGCAGGTCAGGGTGGCTCACACAACATCGTGGTCCACTCCGACCTGCGAGAGGACACCACCGCAGGTTGGGAAGATAAAAGAGCTGGAGCTTGCCACTACAACGTCCAGCGCGAGCTGCTCCAAGTGTGCGACAACTTCGAGGTGGGTGGGTGATGGCATCAAAACCCAGGTCGGCGTTTGGAACGTGGGCAGGAACATGGACAGGGCCCAGGTACAGCAGAGGAGCAGGAAAGTCGGGGCGGATGAGTGGCGAGAAAGCGTGGTGGAGGTGTGGCGAATGTTTGAGGCGGAGAAGTGGCAAGAGATCGAGGCAGAAATGCAGCAAATGATCGGGGCGGAGGAGCGGTGAGAGACCGTGGCTGAGATTCAGCGCATGATCGTGGCAGAAGTGCGACAAATGTTTGGTATGGAGGTGCGGTGAGAGATCGTGACGGAGGTGCGGCGAAAGTTTTGTGGCGGAGGAGCGGCGATAGATCATGGCGGAGGTGTGGAAAGTGAGGGTACAGGGCCTAGAAGAGCAGAGGGCCCAGGGGCAGCACGGGCCAGTCCACACTGCAATATGTGTGCACACTAGGTCCGTGCAGCAGAGCAGATCTCCAGTCGTCCTGATTAACCCTTGCCACTGGATAAAGGCCTAGCTCTGTCAAGCCTGTGTGCTGGCTGGTGTGCAACATTCACCACATGTTAAAAAAATCCACGCACAGGCATCTTAGAAACATAGAAACTTACAGCGCAGAAGGAGGCCATTTCGGCCCATCGTATCCATGCCGGCCGACAAAGAGCCATCCGGCCCTCGGTCAGCAGCCCTGAAGGTTACATATAAACCTATGAACAATGAACAATGGCAGAAAGGCAAAAAGTACCCAACCCAACCTGTCCAGCTCACACAACTGCGACACCCCTTATACTGAAACGTTCTACATTCCACCCCAACCGGAGCTATGTGATCTCCTGGGAGAGGCAAAAACCAGATAAAAATCAGGGCAATTTAGGGAGAAAAATCTGGGAAAATTCCTCTCCGACCCATCCAGGCGATCGAAACTAGTCCAGGAGATCAGTCTGGCTGTATTTGATTCCCTGCAGTACTTACCATCATATCTGCGCCGGCCAACAAAAGGTCATCCAGTCTAATCCCAATTACCAGCTCTAGGTCCGTAACCCTGCAGGTTACTGCACTTTAAGTGGTGAGGGTTTCTGAATCCACCACTCTTCCAGGCAGTGAGTTCCAGATCCCCACAACCCTCTACATAAAGAACCCCCTCCTCAAATCCCCTCTAAACCTTCCACCAACCACCTTAAAACTATGCCTCCTCATCATAGATCCCTCCACCAATGGAAATAGGCTCTTATTATCCACTATGTCCAGGCCTCTCAATATTTCGTACACCCCAATGAGATCTCCTCTCAACCTCCCCTGTTCCAATGAGAACAAACCCAGCCTATCCAATCTGTCCTCATAACTAAGATTTTCCATTCCAGGCAGCATCCTGGAGTTCACGACTGGAATATTGGGTCCTTCATTGAAACATCTGCGAACTCATCCCTTTTGGTGTGGAAGCAAGTCATCCTCGTTCGAGGGACTGCCTATGATGATGATGATTCTTGTGTGTCCTTTCAGTTCTTCTCCAACAGCAGGAGATTCTTATGTGGATGACTGATGATTTGCAGCAGAAACCTTGGGAGATTGTTTTTGAATGTGGGTCATTTGTCCTTTAACAAGGAAGTGAAGAGTGTACCATTATGTAGAATGCAACCCAGGCTTCAGAAGACATTCCTAAATGAGGATGAGAACAGCTACTAGTAATGAGATGCCTATCACATGAGCCTTCTGCTGCTTCCCTACAAAGGAACATTTGCAGGAGAACGAAGTGGATGTGAAGGGTATTGCACATTGGTGGTAAATTGCAAATGGTTTACAATGTAGTGAGGGCGAGGTGGCTATGTGGGAAAAATACTTATTACAGTGTATCGTTACAAGGTGTGACTGCCTCCTGTTACATTGGATGTCCTAGGGAGGTCAGTGGACCTCTTCTGGCCATATGGAGGTTGCTAGAGGTAGCACTAGCTGCCAAGGCCACTTCCTTCGCTGAGCCATGGGCTTCTTTCCCTCAGAGCCAGAACGTTGGGTCCTCCTTTGCCTGGTTACAGACAGCAATGCTTCAACTAAAGAGTCTTTAAATTTATAGGCTTTGTGCCCCCAATAAGCACTAGTCTCAGATTGACAGTGGCCACAGAATGGCTGTCTTGATCCGTTCCACTGCTCCAGAAGCTCTTGATTTTCCTCCCCACCTTCTGAGGTGGTCTTCTTATAAAGGGCGCTAATAGTGCTGGGAGAGTGCCTTAAATATTTAATGCAGATATGTTGTTGCAATTTATTGCCTAGGCTTACATATTATGGATAACCTGTACCTGTGGAACTGTATCCCAGTAAGATTCAGTAACTTCAGGAGATGGGGGTGATATTGCCCCTTTTTATTGCCCCATTAGCACCTCTGGGGGGCGCTAACAGGGCACAAGACACTATTCACCCGGGGAGGGGGACGCTACTGCCTCCCGGGAAATTGCCCGGGAGTTTGCGGAGGCACAGCCACAGCAGCGTCACGCCTCGCGGTAAGCACTCCGGGCCACCACGCAACTACTGATGATGTCATCGCCGTGCACGGCAACCCCTCACCGCCCCACGCCAACCCCTTAATGCCCCACAGGTCAGGCTGGTGCGAACAGATGTCAACACTGGCTTTGCGGGTTGCGAAGCCGGTGGACATTCGCTCTCGAGGCACTCCTTAAAGGGGAGGGCGCCAGTGCTCCGGGCTGCCGTCTTTTTTTGTCTGCCGACTCTCGGGTCGGCTCAGCAATGGCGGCCCTAGCAAGGTCCGGACTGCCTTCATCTTGTGTGCTGGGCTGCAGCCCCGGTCCCACGCTGACCTGGTGGCCCAGTATAGGCCATCAGAGGCCTTGCAGAGTGCGCAACGGCCATCTCCTTTAATCTAAGGGGAGGGGCGTTGAAGCGCTACATGGAGCATCTGCGTAACGCTTCCTTCAGCGCCCCAGTAGCGCCCTGGTTACCACATCTAAAGGATTGCACTCCGCTTCCTTTGAGAGGCGGTAAGGGTAATTCTGTGGCGGAGGTGGACTTCTGCGCCGGGCACAGAATGTCCCGGCCCCAGCTGGTTACCGCTCCCAATTGGGGCACAGGGCAATTTTGCCCCCAGTGTCCCTTTATACTGCAAACTTGTGTAGTATTGGTTGCCTTTCAAACCAAGACAATCAATAATTCTGTAGCTCAAATCTCCTGCTAACTTCCACTTATTTCCCCAAATGGATTCCTTGCTGTGGTACAGTTCCAATGGCACCCCTTGGTGTTTTGCCCAAGCAGTTATTATCCATCTGAGTGCCTTAGCAGTGATTGACAGCAGGCTATTCAACGGTGGGTGGAATCACATCCAAATCCACTTCTGTCTTCTCCAGACTGGCCAATTCTTCCTCTCCTTAACCTGAGAGCATTTGTACAGTTTCCAAACAACCTTAGTTGAGTTGTGTAATGTCTGTAGCTTCACACTGTGGACGTATTGTGTTACTGCATCAGGGTGTTGAATAAACAAGTCAGGTCACCTGACAAGAAGCAGCTTCCACAGAAGGTTCCAGAAAGATGCTCCATCTTAAAAGCTGGTATGCTGTGTGGCTCTGTGAATCTATCACAAGTTGAGCTTGCCGAGCACAGATCAGGACTCAGATTTGGGACATTCCAGGTTGGGATGGCTCAGCTACTCACTGGATAAACTGATTGAGCCAAGAGGGGGATGAACATTGGCTTTTTAATGGGCTTCCACTATTGAGACAAGCCAAGCTGATCAGATGGTAGTTAAGCTTTGATAAATTGTACTGATTTCCACTTTTTGGGGGTTCTTTGTAATGTGCAATATTTCCAATGGATTATTAATTCATCTTGACCCATTTAGCTAAGGGAAGTAGTTCATCCAACAATGATCACTTTAAAAACGCTATATTTATACTCAGTAACCGCGACTTGATCATTGGAAATTTACTTTCTGTACCAAATGTTGAAACAAAAGAAAAACCAGTTGCGCACTAAACTTGTCACTGCCAAATGCATATAATGTAAGATGATGGCCCAATTGTGTGCCAATGCTAACTAGAAGAGATTGTTGAGGTATACATTACTCTCCCCAATTCTACGTGTAGCGAGACCCTGATATCAACTGGACTGTCTGGGAAAAGGGCCAGACAGAGGCAATGTGTTTCATCGCAGGTAGTGAGGGGAGAGCGCCAACCTTTGGCGCACGCACACATCCCAAAGTGGATCATTATAATTTGCAGTTAATAAAAGGTCTATGAGTGGGTCATTGGCTTTTTCTCACAGACAGGAAGTGGTGTATGGCACAGAAAAGACTTGCAGGCAAGAAAATTACTCACAAAAGAAATACATATCAAATAGTACTAATACTTAAATACAACTGTCTCTTAGTGGCCCTCCTTTACACCTAAAGCTATAATAATAAAGGATTAGAATTATCCAAATCAAAGAGATTACAGTACTGTATACAACAAACACAACTCTGCAAGGATGAATTCCTCAGTAATAACATCAAGTGCAGTACAATTAAAATATTTCTAGCCCCATGTCATTTTTATACACAGACGTCTAACAAAGCACTTTAACTGAAAACAACATAAGCACTAATGCGTAGCTATTTAAAAATACCTTCGGAACAACCCCCAAAATGCTCTTGATTAAATACTTCCCTCCCAGTTCATTTAGAGACTTGCTCTAATTTGTTAAAGGAGATTTGTCCTTCGAAAGGATTTCTATCAATTATGTTAACTGACTAACAAAGACCACAACAAACAACCATTGATCTGAACGATTGATCGTGGATTTAATTCTGGTTTACTAAAACACAATTTCTTTACCCCATGATCTTATTAAAGTTCCTTATTCGCTTTAGACCTGCTTTAGTCAATGATACAGAATATGTTTTATCACCCAACGTAAAGGCAAACTTTTATGAGTGAATGTTACTCAAACTCTATTTACCTTTCGCCACAGTCGTGTCCCAGTGAGAAGTTTCTCTCGTGGTCACTTCAGACTTTGCAGTCCACAAACTCCAGCTGGAAAGCTCAAGCCCTTTTCATAGCCTCTCTTATCAGAATGCCTTGTCCCTGAGAGCAAGAACAGTGTGGGGCCTCCCTTAAGAGTTTCCCAGCTTAAAAAGCTCATCAAACTGGAAAGGAGGAAAGATAAACAGCAAAACTGGAGATCAAAGCAGCTCCCAGCTCTGTGTGCACTCAGCATTGTGACAACACCTCCCCAGCTTTACAATTACACTGGGGTGGGAATGGGGGCAGTCATTACTTTTCATCTGATTAACTTGATGCAAATGTAAAACGGGAGTTTATGGGTCATGAGGAGCAGACAGCATAACTGAGACAGCTGTGTTTTGTGTGTTTTGTAAAGATTGTCACTTTGTGTTGGGTCTACATCAGAGTTCCATTCAACAAACGTTTAACCCTTTCTCCAATGCACAGCTCAATAAACACTCAAATGCTTTTATTTTTGCATATTTTTGAAAATAATGTTATTAGAGTTTGATGCTACATTTAATTGATTGCCATTTGGAATTACAATGGCATCTCGGATCCTGACATTCTACCAAAATATATGTAAATTATAATCAATTCCCAATTAAATCCTGACATGATTTATTATTAAAGAAATACTTATATTGCTCCTTTCACGACCACCGGATGTCTCAAAGCGCTTTACAGCCAGTGAAGTATTTTTGAAGTGCAGTCACTGTTGGAAAAGTCCAATCTAGATTTGACTATTCCAACACACTCCTGGCAGGCCTCCCACATTCTACTCTACGTAAACTAGAGGTGATCCAAAACTCGGCTGGCCATGCCCTAACTCACACCAAGTCACGTTTACCCATCACCCCTGTGCTGACCTACACTCACTTCCAGTTAAACAACGCCTCGATTTCAAAATCCTCATCCTTATTTTCAAATCTCTTCATGACCTCGCCCCTCCCTATCTCTCTAATCTCCTCCAGCCCCACAACCTCCGAGATGTCTGTGCGCCTCTAATTCTGCCCTCCTGAGCATTCCTGATTGTAATCGAACCATTGGTGGCCGTGCCTTCTGTTGCCTAGGCCCCAAGCTCTTGAACTACCTGCCTAAACCTGTTCGCCTCTCTACCTCTCTTTCCTCTTTCAAGATGCTGCTTAAAACCTACCTCTTTAAACAAGCTTTTGGTCACCTGCGCTAATTTCTACTTATGCGGCTCAGTGTCAAATTTTTAATGCACAATACTCCTGTGAAGAGCCTTGGGACGTGCCACTACATTAAAGGCGCTATATAAATACAAGTTGTTGCTGTTGTTGTAATGTGGGAAAAATTAGGATTTTTTTTTGGTCACAACCTATTTCATTCAACTGCATGTCATTGTAAACTATGGGGGTTGAATTGGCGAGCTCCTGCAAACATCGTAATGATTGCTGCGTACAGCCAATGCTACCCATGCTGTTCATTGGCTGCATGCAGAGGGATCAATATCATTAGTAACTTGCACTAATTAAAGCTAGCCTGTAATACTTAAAGCCAGCCTCCACCTCTTAAAGGAGAGGTGCACTGTGGCTGGAGCAGGTGCTGGGAGTCGTTCTACAGCTGAATCTGACCTGGGAAAGGGTGAATAAAGGCTGACATTGATGCATTGGAGGTGGAGGTGGTGGAGAGTAGGAGAGAGGTCGTCTATCCACACAGGGCCAGGAGGTCCTCCAGACAAACCCAAATAAGGCAGTCGGAGAAGATAATCATAGTGGCCAATGTTGGGAGTCAAGCCTCGAGGACCTGAGGTTTAATGACCTCACACTAGTGGTCGAAAAAAAGAAAAGTAAGATTTGCATTTCTGTAGCACCTTTCACAACCACCGGACATCTCAAAGCATTTTACAGCCAGTGAAGTACTTCTGGAGTGTAGTCACTGGTGTACTATGGGAAATGTGGCAGCCAATTTGAGCACAGCAAGCTCCCAAAAACAACAATGTGACAATGACTAGATAATCTGTTTTGTTATCGTGATTGAATGATAAATATTGGCCCCAGGACACCAGGAATAACTCCCCTGCTCTTCTTAGAAATAGTGCAATGGGATCTTTTATGTCCACCTGAGAGAACAGACGGGACCTCGGTTTAATGTCTCAGCTGAAAGACGGCACCTCTGACAGTGCAGCGCTTCTTCAGTACTGCACTGTAGAATCAGCCTAGAGGTTAGTGAACACATCTTAAAATGCCATATCCTGCCAACTGCACCACTAGCCTCACACACTGCTTAATGCACCACATCCCCATCACTCACCTGCCAACAATCTCTATCAATCAGGACTCTTGCCTGACATTCATATGTTTCACCTCACCCTCACATACTTAGTGCTGCTGCAAGCCTCACATCTTATACCGTGCACACACTGCCAGCTACTCAAACATGACAGTCACATCATCCAAACATATTCGGGTCGAAATTTGCTCACGCCATTTTTGATGCGGTGTGACTGCATGACAGAACTTTTTAACACATGACTTCGGGCGCTCCACAAATTCAATGTTGACGCCGAAAGAATTGATAGGAGCGTTAAATCATGGCGTTGCACACTTACCTGGAGGTGCTACGCTGCACTAAGTGGGCTGTTAAAGGTGGGCTCAACATCCAGGACTCAGGCAGCACTTGGAGCTGCTCCACAGACATAGTGCACCACCCGGATTGAATTGAGGCGTTGATTGGCCGGCTCAACGCCTTGTGGCTATATTCGCTTCCTACACACTCACTCAGAGCGTGAGCATGTCAAACCCAGCAGCAGCAGCTCGTCAGTGTGCTCATTGGTTCACAGACGCCGCACTGGATGCACTCCTTGATGCCCTGGAGAGGCGGCGGCAGGTGCTGAGGACCGAGGCTGGAGGAGACCCCAACCCCAAACATACCGAAGGCTATGGAGGGAAATAGCGGAGCAAGTCTGCGAGTGACACGTGCCAAGGACAGCGATGCAATGTCACAAAAAGTGGAACGACCTGACACAGATAATGAGGGTGAGTATCTTTAACTTCAAACTTCAACATGCTATGCTCTGACCTCAATGTGCACTCTATGCTCAATGTAGTGTTTCCAAATCCATGTTCTAAGTGGGTGAGGCCACATTGAAGGTTTCCATTTGCAGCCTCACCCACTGCAAGGGCCTACATATGCTGTTAACTTTGCTGCTCGGCTCTGCAGACCCACTCCTCATGTTGTTTACTCCCCAGTCTTCATATGTGTGTCCAAGACAGTAGCCTCCCCATTACTCTGAGGTCCTGGCCACCTAATTCAAGAAATGGCACAGCAAATCCACACCCCAAACGGTAGTTACATCGAGTCGTGAAGACTGTCATAGAGTAAAATGTACTAAAGTATGTAAGGCACTTGGGACACACTGATAGAAGGCCTCTAACTCCGACTTTTTCTTTAATGTTACAGGCGAAGCTGGCCCACAACCGACAGGAGCAAATGTGGACTGGTGGAGGGGAGCCAGACCTCCAAGTGCTCACTCTGTTGGAGGAACAGACAGCTGCTCTGATGGGCATCCAAGTTGATAGTGGCAGTGGGTGCGGCCAACCTCCTTGGGACAGTGACGGTATGTTGAGTTCTTTTGCAGCGACATACAGGACACTTGGCCCTAACAACTTCAACGTGCAGCTATTTCCATGGAATTGGCATTCATAAATGCCTTTCCCACTCCTGACCTCGTCCCCTGCAGGTAACCACTGTTCTGTGTTTGTGCTTTCAGATGACCAGCCAGATCCACTGGGGCCTTCTCGGGCGTCTCCCATAGGTGCAGAAGGTGGCAATGACCCAGAGGAGGAGGAGCAGGAGGACCACACCCCCTTCAACCTCACGCAGGAGGCTGCGCCGTCGGAGAGCGGGGCCAGCAGCGATGTTGACCAAGGGGTGGTCGGGGAGGCGGAGGTGAGTGATGCTCTGGGACCCAGTGGCCTCCAGCTACACCACGGGGGAGGAGAAGCCCGGGGACCAGCTCTGTGGAGGGTGAGTGCACGCCTGAGTGATGCTCGGCAGCACTCTGACAATGAACCCGACCTAGAGGTTGTCGCAAGACAATCCCTGCAGTTGTACAGCGATCTGCTGGGTGTAATAGCCACGGTGCCCCAGAATCTCGATGCACTAGCTGTGAGGGTGGAGAAGTCTGCCTCAAACATTGCTCATGCCTCTCAGTAACCCAACAGATGTCAACGGATGCTGGATGCAAACAGTAACCATGGGATCCCAGACATGGTGGCATGGGCTATGGCTGATGGTGCAGTGGCCATTGAGCACCAGGCCGATGCTATTGTAGGTCTCCATACTCAAATGTCATCAGTGCGTGGTGTCCTCAGTCAGCTCTCTGGTGCACTGCAGTTGCATGTTACTCTTGATGCAGAGGCAAATAAATTCAATGGACGCACTGACCGCTGCCATCCGGTCTGGGGCAATAGGGACCTAACCTTGCCGACCCAGTGCAGGATTCTCACCTCACCCAGATTTCTGCTGAAGATGATGCTCTGCCCCAGGAGAGTATCAGCCTGTTGGGCCAATTGGACTGCGATGTCCTTCCTCAGGACAACATCTTTCTGCCTTTGCACCTGCCGCTGTCCGCACCCCATCCACAACAGATTGCTTTGCTTCCAGCCTTGCTGAGGTTATGCAGTCTGCAGCCGGGTCTTCAAGGCCCCGAGCTGGTTGAGGACGTCCTGCTAGGCCATCATGTGTGGCTGAGGATCGAAGACAGCAATCGACTACCAGAATTGCTAAAGGCCCTGAGACCCCGTTGCGGAGGAGCAGTGGGGAAGCGGGGGGGGGGGGGGAAGGGGGCGGGTGTGGGGGATTTGGAAGGGAAGGGGTCGTAAAGCCTTCTTTAAGACAAAGTAAAGATCTTTGGGAAGGTGGCCACATATTCTCACCTTGTGAAGATATGAGCTTTTAACATTAATTGCTCTTGTATAATGCACCAAACACTTGGTTCATAGTCAACAGAAATAGCTAGGTTGTTGCAATGTGAGCTCATGTAAATTGTTGCATTTCGATGAATGATCCGCCAATTGTTTGGTACTTCCCAGAGATGGCTACCTTGTTACAAAATGAACTGGTGTCAATCGGCCCATTTGGATGTCTATGAGAAGTATGAAGGGGTTTGCAGGTATGATGATGTGTTGGGGATGAAGTTGTTGTCTTGTGGATGTTTTCAGCACACATGATTTATGTTTGCAATAAAGCAAGTTTGGATTGTTCACATGATGAGGCACTGATTACTTAAGACGGAGGGCTGCAGGGTGTGTAGCGATGTGTTGAGTTGATGCCCAGGGGTATAGGTTGGCCATTCAGAACGTCAAGCACTGACTGAGACTCTGGCCCCAAGATGGATAACTTAACACTTCACCAAATTGTATTCCATTTGCCATGTTCTTGCCCACTCAGTCAACCTATCCATATCTCTCTGCAGCCTCTTTGTGTCCTCACAGCTTACTTTCACACTTAATTTTTATCATCAGCAAACTTGGATAGGTTACACTCAGTCCCTTCATCTAAGTCATTAATATAGATTGTAAATAGTTGAGACCCAAGCACTGATCCTTGCGGCACCCCACTAGTTACAGTCTGACAAACTGAAAATGATCCGTTTATTCCTATTCTCTATTTTCTGTCCATTAATCAATCCTCAATCCATGCTAATATATTAACCTCAATCCCATGAGTCCTAAGTTTGTGTAATAACCTCTTGTGTGGCACCTGATGGAATGTGTTTTGAAAATCCAAGTAAACCACATCCACTGCTTCCCCCTTATCCATCGTGCTAGTTACATCTTCAAAAAGCTCTAACAGATTTGTCAAACATGATTTCCCTTTCATAAAACCACGTTGACTCTGCCTAATCATATTACAATCTTCTAAGTGCCTTGTTACCACGTCCCTAATAATAGATTCTAGCATTTTGCCTACTACTGATGTCAGGCTAACTGGTCTATAGGTCTCCATTTTTTTCTCTTGCTCCTTTCTTAAACAACGGGGTTATGTTTGCTACCTTCCAATCCGTGGAGGCTGTTCTAGAATCTAAGGATTAATACCAATGCATCCACTATCTCTTCAGCTACCTCTTTAAAAGCCCTATGATGCAGGTCGTCAGGTCCAGGGGATTTGTCGCCACTTAGTCCCATTCATTTCTCCAGTACTAAGTGTTTACTTATACTGATTTATTTAAGTTCCTCATTCTCACTGGACCCTTGGTTCTCCATTATATCTGGAATTTTTCTTTGTCTTCTACATTGAAGACAGATACAAAGATTTTCTTTAATATCTCTGCCATTTCCTTATTGCCCATTATAATTTCTCCTGTCTCTGCCTCTACTGGCCCATGTTTACTTTCAATTTAACGCTCAAGCTTGCTCTGCTAGCTTCTCTCTATGAATGAAATGAAGTTATCTCTATTTGCATGAAAAGCCTCAGTGAAATCCTTTATATGACAGTGGACGATGAACTGCATGATGTTGCTAATGGCCCAGAAATCCCGGTTTCTCCTTCCGACGGGCGTTCGACTGGATTCTGGAAAAAAGAAGCGCACCTACCTGAAGCTGCTGTGCCTATGTGAGATCCCCGTCCGGAGGCCTCTCCTGACTGCACGTCGCAGCCCGTGCACACTGGGACGTGCGCAGGCCTGGAGCTGGAGTCACATGGCTCTGGGCAGCCAATCAGGTGTAGTATATTCTCATTCATAGTAATAGGAGTTTCATAAGTCTGAAACTCCTATTCCTATGAATGAGAAACACCCCCAAACGCTACATAAAACATTAAAAAAACACCTCACATAAATTTACTATAGAAATTAAAGTTGATAGAAATGTTTTTGAAAAAAAAAATTTGGCAATTTTTAAAAAAAGTTTTAATTACGGTTTAAAATAAAATTACCTGAGTGGAAAGGTTTTTAACATAAATATGTATTTTTAAATTTTATTTTAATATATTTTTGATATTTTTTAAACTCTTATGCTGGTAAAAGTAGGCTATAAGCATATTCGCAGGGCAAGAGATTGGCAAATAGCCCGATCTCTGCCGTGGGAATGTCCTCGCTCCTGATAAGCGGGAGATCTGTCAAGCTAGAAATTTGACAGATCGGGAAAGCCGGTTTTCAGCGCATGTGCATTGCGCATGTGCATTGGCTTTTCCGATGCCTTCCCGGATCCATAGAAACTCCGTACAGATCCGGGGATACCACGATTTCTGGGCCATTATCTCCAACATCAGCTTGGAAGGAGCTATCACTAAGCTCATGGTCTACAGGGCTGTAGTAATACCCGCTCTCCTGTATGGCTCAGAGACATGGACCATGTACAGTAGACACCTCAAGTCGCTGGAGAAATACCACCAGCAATGCATCCGCAAAATCCTGCAAATCGCCTGCGAGGAAGATGCACCAACATTAGCGTCCTCGACCAGGCCAACATTCCCAGCATTGAAGCACTAACCACACTTGATCAGCTCCGCTGGGCAGGCCACATTGTCCGCATGCCAGACACGAGACTCTCAAAGCAAGCGCTTTACTCGGAACTCCTTCATGGCAAATGAACCAAAGGTGGACAGAGGAAATGTTACAAGGACACCCTTAAAGCTTCCATGATAAAGTGCAACATCTCCACCGACACCTGGGAGTCCCTGGCCAAAGACTGCTCTAAGTGGAGGAAGTGCATCCGGGAAGTCGTGAGCTCCTTGAGTCTCATCGCCAACTGCATGCAGAAGACAAGGGCAGGCCGCGGAAAAAACGTGCGGCAAACCTGTCCCACCCAACCCTTCCCCTCAACGACTATCTGTCCCACCTGTGACAGAGACTGTGGTTCTCATATTGGATTGTTCAGCCACCTAAGAACTCATTTTAAGAGTGGAAGCAAGTCTTCCTCGATTCCGAGGGACTGCCTATGATAATGATGAAGAAGGAGTCAGACGCATAAAGGTTCATCACCATGGTCACCTTCACAGTCACTGGCAATATGGTCCTTGCCCTGCTCTGAGGTTGAAGTTGTGGCTGCAGCAGGTGGCAGATTTCAGTGAGGCCCTCCTTAGTGAAGCACAGATATCTAACACACTGTTCCTCGCTGAGGTTCAGGTAGGAGAATTGCTCTTTGAACACTCTGGGTGGATATGGCCTCCTGCTGAGAGCCTTTCTTCCTACCCCCACCTCTCCTCCTCCTCCCTCTTCTCACAGCTTGTCCTGCTCTGCATAGCCTCTGCTCATTCTCCAAGAGGAAGGCCGACTAATACACCCATGCCTGGGAGCAACTGGTTTGTGCAGAAGCCTTGAAGTCAGCAAAAGGTATTTCAGTGCCTCCAACACCATTCCCTGTAGACTTTAGAAAGTTGAAACAACTATAGAAAGCAGCAAAAATGTATAGAATTGTAGCAACAGCCAGAAGAAATCCACCAGCAAGTAACCTGCAAGAAGCATTCCCTTTAAGCTGCATCCCCGCGTAGCCCCCGCCCAGCCCCCACCTCGCTCCTGCCCAGCTCCCGCCCTGCTCCAGCCCAGCCCCCAGCCTGCTCCGGCCCAACACCTCGCAGCCTCCCACCCTGCTCCCGACCAGCTCCCCCCCAACCCTCAGCTCCCGCACAGCCAGTGAGCCGGCTTTTAAACAGGAAAAACGATGCATACTGATTGACACTGATTGACGTCATGATCTGCCTGCTCTGCAGGCTGCCGATGGTCATTAGTTACGCACGCACTAAACCCTTTATTAATATGCCGTCCTGTGCACTTCGCATCAGAAGTTTTGCGTGTGCACCACGGACACCATTTTGGAACCTTAAGGGGTCGAGTAGCATCCAAAAAACAGGCGCTAGCGAGCCCAATTTCACCCCCCCCCCCCTCCCCCAACGGTCCTAAAAACATAAATGTTCCACAGGATTATTACAAATCTCTCCCCAGGAATGTGATGACTAACTGCAGTGATAATAATATTAGCTGGTGATAACCACCTCCTAACATGTAAATAGCAGTGCTGTGGAACACATTGAGGAACTGATTAGATAACCCCCTTGAACTGTTACAGCAGCATCATCATGTAAAATGTATTCAAAATATATTTTTAATTTGAGAAGAGAGAAGAATCATGCATCTGTCTTTTTCACACAACCCAATTGCGTGTTTTGATGTGATGTACATCATTGTGTTACATGCTTGTTTACAAATGAAAGAAATGGAAATAACAACCTTTTAACAACGTTATTACGTTCCCTACTTTGGAGGGGAGATGATTTTGTGACTGCTGGTAACTTTGTCACTGACATCACCATATGGAACATACAAAGTGAGTTTGACTCACTGGTTTGATCACCAGGCTTTATTTTTCAATATATGATGGTAATGTTTTTCTACCCACTGACTTGAAATTAAAGCCAATATTGGGTGGGTTAATTGTTGTCATTTTATGAATCATTATGTGGCTTTCTGTATGTACACAGGAAGGAGATAAGTCTCATTAGAACGGGATTACATGGAATGCATAAGATAGCAAACCCCAGCAACAGGGCATTTTATCCGACAATCATTATTTTTTAGGCGGTTTGGAGACACAAGATAGGGAACTATCTGAGGGAGAGGTCGACAGTGACGATGTGTTCAAGAAAGGGTAGCAAATATGCTCTGTGACTTGAACTGCTCTGTTCATAGCGATGAAATTAGATTATTCTTTTTGCGAGTTTGTTATTCTAATCACTTGGAAAAGGATTTTGCAACCATTATGGGGCTTTATCCAAAATTTTTGCACATCCATAAAATAAACAGGAGAGACAATTGTGTGTCATTGGTATTTCTGAGGGATCTTGTGTGTAACTGACTGTAACACTGTGAGGGTCAGAGTGCCCATGCTAATGGCATGCAGCAACCACAAAGGCTTGCACTCACTCAACACGGAAGTCTGTACATACAAAGAAGGATGTTATGTCTCCCATGTCACAACAGAATTGCTTCCCCTTTGGTCAGTTGACACTGTCTATCTTGGTGCGGCGATCACTTGTTGCAGAGAAAAGGGGGGCTTTGCAGTATGAGTCAGGTCAATGTGCTACATTTATGGTCTGTTGCATGCTGCTCAAATTGCCACCTAGAGTGATACGAATCTCCTTTGGTGGCCATGGCTCCGTGGTCGTACTGTCAGATGATTCCATGTTCAACCCCCATTGCAGGACTTGAATACATAATCTACAGGCTGACACTTCAGTGCTGTAATGAGGGAGTGCTGCATTGGTAGAGGTGGCGTCTTTCAGATGAGATTTTAAACCAAAGCACCATTCAGGTGGATATAAAAGATCCATGACATTATTTGAACAAAAGCAGAGGAATTCTCAGTGTTCAAGCCAACATTTATCCCTCAACCACCAAAGCACATTAACTAGCTAATTATCTGATTACTGTTTTTGGGCCCTAGCTGTGTGCAAAGTGGCTGCTGCACTTACCAATAATGAGAGTGACTGCAATACTGGGATGGGGTCTCAAGGTATTCTGAGGGGGGTCCCAGATCTGGGAGCACTGGGAGGAAAGGTGCCAGAGTTCAAGGAACACTGGAGAAACAGATACTAAAAACACAAAGGTAGGTCGTGGGATTTGGGATTACGGGAAATAGGATCCTGGTATGTGGGGGGCATTCGAGAGAGAGAGGGCACCAGGCTGTGTGCAATTGAGAAGTTGCGAGATCAGAGAGCACTGGGATTGCAGTTGTCGTCTTGGGGGTTACCAGGAGTGAGAAGGAGGTCTGGGTTCACATCTAACAAGGTGAGAATGGGCTGTTGGAAAGCTAAGAAGCCAAAGTCTAGCAGGATGGGTGAGTGGGGGGTTACTGGGATCTGGCAGAATCAGGGAAAAAAGCATGGCCTAGCAGCTTTGTGAGGGAGGGGTGTCCCAGGAGAATGGGCCTCAAATTGCCCTTCGCCCCCTTTGAACCATCAGGCCCCTTTCCCCACCATGTTCTTACCCATTAGCCTTCTCCCTCCGACCCATCTACAACTCCTTTTGTGGCTTCAGATAACCTCAGCGCTTCCACTTTTCCCATCGTTGGCTAGTTCCTAACCTCAAAATCATTGGGCGGCAGTGCACACTTTCCTCATGTATACGATTTCCAGCATACACCAGTGCAAAAGCAGCAAAGGTAGTGGTGAGATAAGGGGGCGGGGGGGGAGGTCTTCACCAGAAACCATGCCTACATGTGTAAATATGGTTTCCACTGAAGTATGTTGGTGGAGTTGAAGAAGCCCCATGGAAATTCACCTCCATACATTTGCTGACTTCTACAGTATTTGATAAACATAAATGCTCAAAATATACACAAAAGCAAAATACTGCGGATGCTAGAATCTGGAATAAAATCAAAAAATGCTGGAAATCGCAGCGGGTCAGGCAGCATCTGTGGAGAGGAAGCAGAGTTGACATTTCAGGTCGATGACCCTTCGTCAGAACTGGAGAGTGTTCAAAAAGAACAGATTCTTAAGGAGCACTGAAAGGGGGAGGGGAAGAAAGAACAAAAGGGAAGGTCTGTGATAGGGTGGAAGACATGAGAGATTAGAGAGACAAAAGGGATGATGGCCCAAATTCAAATGCTAATGCCAGGAGTTAGAAAAACATTAGTTGAGATTTTTGCAGGGCGACAGCTGCAGGAAAAATGCAGGGATCAGCGCCAGCCCTTATACATGGCCTTCTTCTACCTTACAAAGGACTTTGACACTGTTAACCGCCAGAGTCTGTGGAGCGCCCTCCTCCGTTTCGGATGCCCCAAAAGTTCATCAGCATCCTCCGCCTGCTCCACAACGACATGCAGGCTGTGATTCTTACCAACGGATCCAGTACAGACCCAATCCACGTCTGGACCTGGGTCAAACAGGGCTGCGTCATCGCCCCAACCCTCTTCTCAATCTTCCTTGCTGCTATGCTCCACCTCACAGTCAACAAGCTCCCCGCTGGAGTGGAACTAAACTACAGAACCAGGGGGGACCTGTTCAACCTTCACTGTCTCCAGGCTAGGTGCAAGACCACCCCAATCTCTGTTATCGAGCTACAGTACGCGGACGACGCCTGCATCTGGCAACATACAGAGGCTGAACTCCAGGACATAGTCGACGTATTTACTGAGGCATACTAAAACATAGGCCTCACGCTAAACATCCGTAAGACAAAGGTCCTCCACCAGCCTGTCCTCGCCGCACAGCATTGATCCCCAGTCATCAAGATCCACGGCGCGGCCCTGGACAACGTGAACCATTTCCCATATCTCGGAGCCTCTGATCAACAAGAGCAGACATTGATGACGGGATTCAATACCGCCTCCACTGCACCAGTGCAGCATTAGGCCACCTGACGAAAAGAGTGTTCGAAGACCAGGCCCTCAAATCTATCATCAAGCTCATGGTCTACAAGGCTGCAGTAATACCCACCCTCCTGTATGGCTCAGAGACATGGACCATGTACAGTAGACACCTCAAGTTGCTGGAAAAATACCATCAACGATGTCTCCGCAAGATCCTACAAATCCCTTGAGGACAGATGCACCAACATTAGCGTCCTCGACCAGGCCAACATCCCCAACATTGAAGCACTGACCACACTTAATCAGCTCCGCTGGGCAGGCCACATTGTCCGCATGCCAGACACGAGACTCCCAAAGCAAGTGCTTGGAACTCCTTCACGGCAAATGAGCCAAAGGTGAGCAGAGGAAATGTTACAGGGACACCCTCAAAGCCTCCCTGATAAAGTGCAACATCCTCACTGACACCTGGGAGTCCCTGGCCAAAGACCGCCCTAAGTGGAGGAAGTGCATTCGGGAGGGCGCTGAACACCTCGAGTCTCAGCGCCGAGAGCATGCAGAAATCAAGCGCAGGCAGCGGAAAGAGCGTGCGGCAAACCAGTCCCACCCTCCCTTACCCTCAACAACTATCTGTCCCACCTGTGACAGGGACTGTGGTTCTCGTATTAGATTGTTCAGCTACCTAAGGACTCATTTTAAGAGTGGAAGCAATTCTTCCTCGATTCCGAGGGACTGCCTATGATGATGGTGATGATGATGATATGACCAACTGCCATTAGAGACAAGGAGAAAAAAAGAAACAGGCTCTGAGGGGGGGCGGGGGTGGTGGGGAAAAGGAGCCAAAGATTGGCATGGCTATGCTCTAAAATGTTAAGTACAGAAGGCTGTAAAGTGCCAAAACAAAAGATGAGGTACTGTTCCTTGAGCTTGCGTTGAGCTTCGTTGGAGCAGTGCAGAAGGCCAAAGATAGAGAGGTCAGAGTGGGAGTGGAGCGGAGAATTAAAGTGACAGGCGACCGGAAGCTCGGGATCACACTTACGGACTGAATGGAGATGCTCCGCAAAGCGGTCACCCAATCTACGCTTGGTCTCCCGAATGTAGAGGAGACCACATCATGAGCAGCAAATAGAATATACTAAATTGAAAGATAAAAGCTCACGGGGTTTGGGGTAATATATTAGCATGGATAGAAGATTGACTAACTAAAAGAAAACAGAGAGTCGGGATAAAAGGGTAATTTTCCGGTTGGCCAACGGTAACTAGTAGGGTGCCACAGGGATCGGTGCTGGGGCCTCAACTATTTACAATCTACAATAATTAATCGATGAAGGGACTGAGTGTAATGTAGCCAAGCTTGCTGATGATACAAAGATGGGTGGGAAAGCAAGTTGTAAGGAGGATACACAAAATCTTCAAAGGGATATAGACAGGCTAAGTGAGTGGGCAAACATTTGTCAGATGGAGTATAGGGCCCAAAATTCCACATGGACTTTTTTGGGTGCCGTTGTAGAGGGGTACATCTGATTTTTTTAGTGGCCCGACTGTGCCAAAAAAAAAGTTCCAAGTTTCGCTGGCATAACATTTCATTTTGGAGCAGCGCAGATTGTCCTTAAGCTCTGTGGGTGGAGCTTTAGGTCTGCGCCGAAAAACTGAGGTTACCAGGGTAACGAGGTCTGAGGCACAAATAAAGCATTTCCCCTTTGTAAAATAGATCACTAAGTGAAACTTGGGACAACAGACTGAAATCTCAATATATGAAACAATATGAAATTTCTTTATTCCTTTTTAGCATTTATAGATTTTTTTCACCTCTGCAGTGTCGGTGCCGAATGGCCATCCACCGCCCCCCCCCCCGACCCACCCCCACACCAAGCCATGCCGCTGCAATCCCAGACCGAAAGGCCCCTCACCCCCGGTGCCATGTCTTCAGCTCTGCTAAAACAATAGCGTCTTCTCTGTGCCGATTTTCTCTTTTCTGCACTGATTTTCTTAAGTGTAGGGAAGGTTTTTCAGAACAATGTTCTGCGCCATTTTTGAAAAAATTGTACTTGACCAAACTCACTTAAATGGCCAGAAATGGCGCACCCGGCAGTTTCCACCCCTAGTGACGTCAAATAAATAGGGATCTAAAAAAAATCGGGCGCAAGCACTTTTGGATGGCTCAGAAACTTTGGCGAAACTTGCAGATTTTAGTCTGCTCCAAAAAAAATAGCGTCGGCCAAAAAAACGAAACAGAATGGTGGTGAAAATTCAGCTGTATGTGGGAAAATATGAGTTTATCCACTTTGGCAGGAAAATTAAAATAGCACATTACATTTAAGTGGAGAGACATTACAAAGTGCTGCAGTACAGAGAGACCTGGGGTCCTTGTTAATGAAACACAAAAGGTTAGTATGCAGGTACAGCAAGTAATCAGGAAGGCAGGAATGTTGGCCTTTATTGCAAGGGGGGTGGAGTATAAAAGCAGAGAAGTCCTGCTACAACTGTACAGGGTATTGGTGAGGCCACACCTGGAGTATTGTGTACAGTTTTGGTCTCTTTATTTAAGGAAGGATATATTTGTATTTGAGGCAGTTCAGAGAAGTTTCACTAGGTTGATTCCTGAGATGAAGGGGTTGACTTATGAAGAACGTTTGAGCAGGTTGGACCTATAATCATTGCAGTTTACAAGAATGAGAGGTGATTTTATTGAAATATATTAGATACTGAGGGGGCTCGACAAGGTGGATGCAGAGAGGATGATTCCCCTCGTGGAGGAATCTAGATCTAGGGAGCATAGTTTTAGAATAAGGGGCCGCCCATTTAGAACTGATATGAGGAGGAATTTCTTCGCTCAGAGGGTTGTAAATCTGTGGAATTCTCTACCCCAGAGAGTTGTGGTGGCTGGGTTATTGAACATATTTACGGTGGAGATAGACAGACTTTTGAGTAATAAGTGAGTGAACGGTTTTTGGAAGCGGGTAGTGAAGTGTAGCTGAGCCCAAGATCAGATCAGCCATGATCTTATTGAATGGCGGAGCAGGCTTGAAGGGCCAAATGGCCTACTCCTGCTTCTATTTCTCATGTTCTTATGTTCTTATGTTTACATTTCTACAAAGGTTTCATCAGTATCAGTGTTTACATGTCCACAAAAGGTTTAGTATCATTTCCATTGTGTTGGGGTTTCTCTACAGATTAACATTAAACATTTTAAACAGGAGTTTCCAAGAGTTCTTACATCTTACAGGAAGTCAGTATTTACTGCTTTCGTGTTTTACGTACTTTATACTGAATGTTTAAAAAGGTTAATTACAGAGTTTGATTTTCTGGGCCTTACACTGGGTTCAAGCCCAACACCTGCATGCTAACTTTTTTGTGTTTCGTGTACAAGGGCCCCCAGATCTGTCTGTACCTCAGCATTTTGTAATTGCTCCCCATTTAAATAATAATTTGCTTTATTATTTTTCCTACCAAAGTGGATAACCTCATATTTTCCCACATTTTTGCCCACTCACTCACTTAGCCTGTCAATATCCCTTTGAGGATTATTTGTGTCCCCCGCAGAACTTGCTTTCCCACCTATCTTTGTATCATCAGCAAACTTGGCTACATTACACTTGGTCCCTTCATCCAAGTCATTAATATAGATTGTAAATAGGTGAGCCCCAGCATTGATCCCTGTGGCACTAGTTACCCCACTAGTTACAGTTTACAAATCTGAAAATGACCCACAGCCAAGAGGTAAGTGATTGGCTGGTGGATTGGTGAGTATTTAATCTTTTTCTTTTTCTTTTTTGATCAGTAAGTAATCTTTGGCGTTGTTATCAATTAGGTTAATTTAAGGGTTAATCCATGGCATGAGAGCCCAGACCCGTGTCATGCTCCTCCTGTGCTATGTGGGAAATCAGGGACACTTCCAGTGTCCCTGACAACTACATGTGCAGGAAGTGTGCTCAGCTGCAGCTCCTGACAGACCGCATTGCGGGACTAGAGCTGCGCATGGATTCACTCTGGAGCAACTGTGATGCTGAGGATGTCATGAATAGCACGGTTAGTGAGTTGGTCACACTGCAGGTAAATGTTACACAGCCAGATAGGGAATGGGTGACCATCAGGCAGAGCAGGAGTAGGAATGTAGTGCAGGGGTCCTCGGCGGTCATCTCCATCCAAAACAGATCTTGGGTACTGTTGGGGGAGATGGCTCATCAGGGGAAGGCAGCAGCAGCCAAGTCCATGGCACCAGGGGTGGCTCTGCTGCACAGGAGGGCAGGAAAAAGAGTGGGAGAGCGATAGTGATAGGGGATTCTATTGTAAGGGGAATAGACAGGCATTTCTGCGGCCGCAAACGAGACTCCAGGATGGCATGTTACCTCCCTGGTGCAAGGGTCAAGGATGTCTCGGAGCGGCTGCTGCGCATTCTGGAGGGGGAGGGTGAACAGCCAGCTGTCGTGGTACATATAGGTACCAACGATATAGGAAAAAAATGGGATGAGGCCCTACAAGCTGAATTTAGGGAGCTAGGTGTTAAATTAAAAAGTAGGATCTCAAAGGTAGTAATCTCAGGATTGCTACCAGTGCCACGTGCTCGTCAGAGTAGGAATTACAGGAAAGTTCACATGAATACGTGGTTTGAGGAATGGTGCAAGGGGGAGGGATTCAAATTCCTGGGACATTGGAACCAGTTCTGGGGGAGGTGGGACCAGTACAAACTGGACAGTCTGCAGCTGGGCAGGACCGGAACCGATGTTCGAGGCGGAGTGTTTGCTAGTGCTGTTGGGGAGGGTTTAAACTAAAAAGGCAGAGGGATGGGAATCTATGCAGGGAGGCAGAGCGAAGTAAAAAGGGGGCAGAAGCAAAAGGTAGGAAGGAAAAAAGCAAGAGTGGAGGGCAGAGAAATCAAGGGCAAAAATCAAAAAGGGCCACATTACAACATAAGTCTAAAAGGACAAAGAGTGTTAACAAAACAAGCCTGAAGGCTCTGAGTTTCAATGCGAGGAGCATTCGTAATAAGGTGGATGAATTAACTGCGCAGATAGCTGTTAACGGATATGATGTAATTGGGATTACGGAGACATGATTCCAAGGGAACCAAGGCTGGGAACTCAACATCCAGGGATATTCAATATTCAGAAAGGACAGACAGGAAGGAAAAGGAGGTGGGGTAGCATTACTGGTTAAAGAGGAGATTAACGCAATAGTAAGGAAGGACATTAGCGTGGATGATGTGGAATCTATATGGGTAGAGCTGCGAGACACCAAAGGGCAGAAAACATTAATGGGAGTTGTGTACAGACCACCAAACAATAGTAGGGAGGTTGGGGATGGCATCAAACAGGAAATTAAGGATGCGTGCAATAGGGGTATAGCAGTTATCTTGGGTGATTTTAATCTGCATATTGATTGGGCTAACCAAACTGGTAGCAAAACTGTGGAGGAGGATTTCCTGGAGTGTATAAGGGATGGTTTCTAGACCAATATGTCGAGGAACCAACGAGAGAGCAGGCCATCTAGTCTGGGTCTTGTGTAACGAGAAAGGATTAATTAGCAATCTGGTCATGCGGAGCCCCTTGGGGAAGAGTGACCATAATATGGTAGAATTCTTCATTAAGATGGAGAGTGACACAGTTAATTCAGAGACTAGGGTCCTGAATTAAAGAAAGGAAACTTTGACGGTATGAGACGTGAACTGGCTAGGATAGACTGGTGAATGATACTTAAAGGGTTGATGGTGGAAAGGCAATGACAGACAGTTAAAGATCACATGGATGAACTACAACAATTGTACATCCCTGTGTGGCATAAGAATAAAAAAGGGAAGGTTGCTCAACCGTGGCTAACAAAGGAAATTAGGGAAAGTGTTAAACCCAAGGAAGAGGCAGAAAAAGCAGCAAACCTGAGGACTGGGAGAAATTTAGAATTTAGCAGAGGAGGACTAAGGGTTTAATTAGGAGGGGAAAAATAAAGTATGAGAGAAAGCTTGCAGGGAACATAAAAACTGACTGCAAAAGCTTCTATAGATATGTGAAGAAAAAAAGATTAGTGAAGACTAATGTAGGTCCCTTGCAGTCAGAAACAGGGGAAATCATAATGGGGAACAAGGAAATGGCAGACCAATTGAACAAATACTTTGGTTCTGTCTTCACTAAGGAAGACACAAATAACCTCCCGAAAATACTAGGGGACCGAGGGTCTAGCAGGAAGGGGGAACTGAGGGAAATCGTTATTAGTCAGGAAATGATGTTAGGGAAATTGATGGGACTGAAGGCTGATAAATCCCCAGGGCTCCAAGGGCCGAATGGCCTACTCCTGCACCTATTTTCTATGTTTCTATGTTTCTATGTCATCCAGGGGGCTCTACCTTTGGCAGTTCTACCCTTTTTGTTTGCAGGAGCATTTTTACTCTGAACTCCATGTACCTCCCTCTTGAATGCCTCCCACTGTTCTGACACTGATTTACCTTCAAGTAACTATTTCCAGTCCACTTTTACTAAATCACTTCTCAGTCTCGTAAAATTGGCTTCCCCCAATTTAGCACCCTTACTCCCGTTTTTTCTTTGTCCTTATCCATAATTATGCTAAAACTAAGTGAATTATGATCACCACCACGAAAATGCTCTCCCACTGCTACTCCTTCTTCGTGATATGGACCATGACCTCTGGCTGTTCACCTTCTCCCCCGAGAATGCTCTGCAGCTGCTCAGTGACATCCTTAACTCTGGCACCAGGGAGGCAACATACCATCCTGGAGTCACGTCTGCGGCCGCAGAAATGCCTGTCTCTTCCCCTAACTATCGAATCCCCTACCACTATTGCTCTTCCACTCTTCTTCCTCTTCCCTCTGTGCAACGGAGCCACCCGTGGTGCCATGGACTTGGCTCTGGCTATAATCCCCAGAGGCACCATTAGAACAGAGTATTGGTTTTAGAGCGAGATGGACTCAGGGAACTCCTGCACTACCTGCTTGGTCCTCCCCTTCTCTATGGTGGTCACCCACTTCCTCTCTGCCTGCATACTCTTAAGCTGTGGGGTGACCTCCTCTAGAAACGTGCTATCCACGACATTCTCAGCCAGGGTGCACGGTGTCAAGTGAACTAAATGTAGCCATGGTGAGTCCATTCCTGGCCTCCCAGGCAGCAATGTGGTCGGGTGCTGATGCCCTGTGTCCTGTGCAGCATCAGGTGATTGTGGAGAATTTTGATGTTATTGTTGATGATGCTGGTGTGTCTGGTGCTGGAGTTGGGGCTGATCATTGTGGGATTCTGAAGACCAAGGTGAGATTTTGTCAAGGGCACCGATGCTGCTGAAATAAATGGCAGGTGAGGTTGAAATGACAGAAACGATCTGTCAATGGTGAGAAAGGTTGCTCCAAGGAAGTGACACTGAATAGAGTTCACTGCAAATACTTCCAACCTGCATACAGCTCAAAAGTTTTTTTCCAAATCCTGAAGGCTTCAGCTTCTGACTTTTGAAAGTGAACAGCTGTGAAATGGTAGTTTTTATACCAGTTCTTCAGCTGTCAACTTGCCAAAGCAATAGTCACTGAGAATCCGACTCCACTTATCTGGCATGTTCCCTGAGGGACGAGAAACCAGTCAAAAATTGTAACTGCCTGCTTTTAATCCTCTTAAATAGCATTAAACTACCTGTAAAGTACCTAATGGGTTCAATTTTCCCTGGTCATTTGCATCGTATTTTTGGCGTGCGCCATTTTTTCTGGTGTAATTATTTACTTCAAAGATTCCCCCTGGAATCTGCGCCGGTGTAACTGCTTTAGGTGCGATTTTTCTAGGTTAGGTTTTTTTGATGTCTTAGGGGGTATTCCCTCATGTCGACGCCAGTTTTCAGCATTTTTCGCAATTTGCCCCAAAAATGTTATCCTAAGTCAGCGTATCTGGCCACTCCCGAAAAGCTTTCTGGTGAGTTAACAGAAAGCAGCGCACATTGAAAAATCGGCACTGAAAGACGCCATTGTTTTTCATTGAAGTATTTGGAGGGAGTCTCTAACACTTGAAATATCCATAATAAGTTACATTTTTTTACTTTTCAACGGAGCACATGGAAGTTTCTTGGATTTCTGAAGTTTTCATTTTTTTTTTACTCGCACGCCATCACCGAACGTCTTCAAGCAGGGCTGGAGGGTGTCATAGCGTCGGCCGTCAGAATCAGCCCCGCGCCCGGACACAGGGGCTCTGGGCTTGGCTGGAAAACAAACCGTGGGGGAGGGGGGGGGTGAGAGGTGGTGATCGAAAGGCACTGAGCCCAGGGGGGGAGGTGGTGATTTAAGGCTTCTTCACTCGGCATAAGACTGCAACGTGTTGGGGGGGGGATGGGGGGAAGAGAAGTCAATCCATACAGACATTGGGGAGAGAGAACAAAGAACCTGTCCTGCCTGCTGTGCTAATGATGGAACTAATAATGAAAATGATTCAGATTTAATGTAAAATATATTTTATTCAAAAGTTTAACAGTTCTTTGTACTTAACTTAACTTTAATAAAATTATTCTTGTATCAAACTGTAAAGTTTTCTGTTACGATCACTTACAAACTCTAAGATCACTTAAAAACGTTTAAACTTATAAATTCACATAACTTACAAAAATCTTTTAATTTGAGAACAACAATTACACCAGAAACAATAACAGCAGCAGCAGCAAAGAAAGGCTGCACCCTTCTCTCCTCCACCTTATTGTAAGACAAGCCCACAGCGCTTGTTCTTGGCTGACTCCACCACCCCGCCCGCAGGCGCAGTGTTTCTGGAGTTGGGACCAAGCTTATTCTTTCTAAGATCTCGGGTAGTGCGCATCTGTTGGGGGTGGGGGGGGTGCGGGGGGAAACGGCAGGTGGCAATGTGGAGGGCCCGACTTGGGGTTCTTAAGAGGCTGGTCTAGGGATTGGAATGGGAGTGGCAATTGATTCTGTCAATGGGCGCGGGGTCTGCGCGTGTTCCCTTATTGCAGCAGCTAACTCCAACATGCCATCACTCATGTGCCCTGACAGTGTCTCAACTACCTGTGACATTCCCTCCCTCATGTTGAGTAATAGTGTTTACAGCATCTCTGACATTCCCTCCCTCATGTTCAGTGACAGCGCATCAGCTACCTGTGACATTCCCTCCTGCATGGTCACTGACATGGTTTCAGCTGACTGAGATATTCCCTCACTCATGGTCCCTGACATCGTTCCCATTTCTCGTGAGATTGTTGTTACTTCTCCTGACAGTCCCGCTACCTCATCGCCCACCCCATTGATGGTGTCTAGGAGTGATCGGGTAAGGTCAATGCTCTCCGCACTCATTGCCATCATCTGAACCACATCTGTTAGATCCTGCACCTCAGGAGAGCGCAGTCGAGCTCTCCTTCCCCTCCTCCCCATGGGTGTGGCTCGCACCCCACCACTGGGACCCACAGCCTCGGACGTTAGGAAACCATGGAATGTCCCACCAACACTCAAATCACTAGTCACAGAAGAGGCTAGTACCTCACTGGGTGGCCACCAAAGTCAGTAAAACAGTGGGGGCTTCATCCATCTCCATCCCCTCCCCCTCCCCTCAACCCCATGCTCTTGGTCTTGAGGGTGGGATTGGAAGATATTCGCCTCTTCAGGCTCGTCCTCATCTGAATCTTCTGCATCGTCAGGGTCGGCATCAAGTGCTGCAAAATATAACAGAACACAGACAAATGGTTAGCAGCAGAGGAGGGGGCAGGGTGGGTGACATGAGTAGGCTCACACAGCGCAGGCAGCAGGCTGATTTGAAGGACCACGATGAATAATAACACATTGCATCAACCGAAGCGTTGCTGACGGAGACATCCCCATGAACCGAAGCATGGCTAGCCATGCAGTACTTAACATTTAGCAAAGCCAGACTGTGGAATTTGCAGGACTTGCACTCTCCCTCGAGTGTGGGCCCAGCTTGTGCAGTGGTGGTTGCTTTTCTCCAGGCAGGACCCATCAAAGCAGTGAACCTCTCTTCAAATGCTGTCAGTGGCGGCAGATTAACCTGGACTCCTCCTGTTCGAGTTCTTTCCCTTTTATTATGTGTCACCTTCCTCTGCAAAGATGAAAATTTAAAGAGGGTGTCTTTCTGCTGGGTGGGACATATACAGCTGGCCACATGTACAATTGCAATTCCATTGAATAACTGAAAATATTACTTACATTAACTACTTGACCAAGGTCTTGCCACTTCTCTTTTACACTGGCCTCCAGATCTCCTGGTGGTCACCATTGCGCAGAATCTTTTGCAGCTTGGTTCCAGCATTTTTTCTCTTCTTTGGGTGCAACTTTTATGCGACCTCTGCTGATGCCCAGCTCCTGCCATCGGATCTCAATCACAATAACTAGTGCCTCCACTTCATCCTGTAAGAAATTCTTGCTCCTTGCACCACATTGCATCTTGTATTGCTGCAGATCCGATTTTTCCAATGCTCTGACACAGCTCTCCTTCTCACACACACAACTGGCGCTTTAAAAATGGCCGATTGCCAACCCGGAGCTGTACTGCGCTTGCGTGTCCATTGAAATAACGTCAAAAAGTCACTTTTGTTGGTTGCGCAAGTGCAGAAGGTGTGGCATCGTTTTTCCGACGCAGACAGCAGGCTCCAACCCCTAAGGCGACTGGACACGCTGTGCGCCGCCAAATTTGAATTATACATCAGGGAAACTTTGAAAAAATATTTCTGCCGCATTTCTGGCCTAGAAAAACAGGCATAACTCTGGCAATACGCCAGAAAACGGGCTTGGGCAAAATTGAGTCCTATGAAGTGGTCCGCCGCTTGGAGTCGGGTCTGCAATCCGCACACAGACCCAACAGTTGAGAAACTGACATGGAGGTGGGTTCAGAGTGGGATCCTGACCCGCTGTCAATCAGGGCTATCTTGAAAGCAGGCCTGCTTCCAAACCCTCTCTCACAGGGCTGGGAAGATTCCTGCCGAGGTGTGCTCTAATCCAGGTTCTATATAAGTTTAACAGAACTTTTCTGCTTTGGAATTCTATTCCTCTTGAAATGAACAAGTGCTGTGTTTGCTCTTTTTATGACTTTGTTAATCTGCATCACTACTTCTAATGATTTGTGCATCTGTACCCCTAGATCCCTTTGCACCTCTATGCCATTTAGACTCCTATTTTCCAATGACAATATGGCCTCCTTATTCCTCCTACCAAAATGCACCACCTCACACTTACCTGTATTGAAATTAATTTACCATTTACATGTCCATTCGACAAGTTTATTTTTGTCTTCTTGTATTTTGTTATAGTCCTCCTTGGTATTAACTATACCCCCAATTCAGAGTCATCTGCAAATGTTGACAGTGTACTTCCAATTCCTGAGTGCAGTTCCTTTATGTAAATAATGAATAACAGTTTTCCCAGCACCGATCCTTGTGGAACCCACTTCCCAACTTTTGCCAGTCTGAGTAACTACCCTTAACCTCTAATCTCTGTTTTTTGCTTTGTAGTCAGCTTGTTATCCATTCTGCTACTTGTCCCCTGACTCCACAGGCTCAAAAGGTAGATATGGGTCTATCTTATCGAAAGCTGTTTGAAAGTCCATGTATATCACATATACTGCATTACTCTTGTCTACTGTTTATAGTCCCGTTAATCTGTTCGGCCATTCAATGAGATCATGACTGATCTTCAAAGAATTCAATAAGGATGGTCAAGCATGACCTTCCCTTTTGAAATCCGTGCTGACTATTCTATATTATATTTTTAGTTTCTCGATATTTTTCTATTACGTCTTTGAGTAAAGATTCCATTATCTTTCCTATCCACCAATGTTAAGCTAACTGGCCTATAGTTCCCTGTTATAAATTTGAACCTCGACTAGCAGAATGGATAGCAAGCTGGCTACATAACAGTGAATGGGTGTTAAAAAGAAAAAAGGGAGAATAACATTTCATGTCAACAGGGTATACTGTTCAGAATACATTGATGTATCAATGAAACTCAATTGATAGCACTCTGGCCTCCCGAATCAGAAGATTCACCACCCCCCCCCACTACAGACTTGTACCCAGTACACACTTAAGTGCAATACTGAAAAGTGGTGCATTGTCAGATGTGATGTAATTCAGATGATGTATTAAACTGAGGTAGGCCCTGTCTGCCTGTTTGGAGGTAAAAGTTTCTATGGCATTATTCAAAAATTGCAGGGAGTTTACTCTCAACCAATATTGCCAGAAGACAGATTATGTGGTTATTCAATAACTTGTGGGATCTTGCTGTGAAAATTTGAAATGATGTTCCACAGTGATTAGTGCTGGGACCACTGTTGTTCACAATTTATATAAATGATTTGGACTCAGGAATGAGAAGTACAATTTCAAAATTTGTGGATGACACCAAATTAGGGAGTACAGTTTATACTGAGGAGGACTGCAACATACAAATATAAGACCAAATTACAAGATATGAATAAACTTGCAGAATGGCATGTAATTGGACAATAAATTTCAAATAAGTGTGAGGTAGCTCTTTTTGGTAGGAAGAATAAGGAAGCCACATACTCCTTGGAAAATAATAGTCCAAATAGGGTAGAGAAGCAAACGGATATAGGGGTACAGATACAAATCACAAATCACAGATTAGTAAGGCAATAAAAAAGCAGCAAAAAAAAAGCACTTGGGTTCATTTCTTGAGGAATGGAATTGAAGAGAAGAGGATTTATATTAAACTTGTATAGAACCTTGGCTAGACCACACTTAGACTACTGTATACAGTTCTGGGCTCCATATTACAAAAGAAATGTAGAAACACTGGAGAATTTGCCAAGCAGATTTATAAGGATGATACCAGAACTGAGAGGTTATGCTTATCTAGCAAGATTGAACAGGCTGGGGCTCTTTTCTCTAGAAAATAAACGGCTGAGTAAGTTACCAAATAGAGGTCTTTAAAATTATGAAGGGGTTTGATAGGGTAGAAGCAGAGAAGATATTTCCACTTGTGGGGAGGCCAAAACTCAGGGCCATAAATAGAAGATAGTCACCAATAAATCCTTAGTGCAACTTCTTTACCAAAGAGTGGTCAGGTTGATGAGTCACAGGTACAAGATGCTACATGGGGTTATGATGTAGTGGCTATAACTGCTGCCCTTGACCTGCCGACCTCGCTGCTGGCCCGCTGGCCGTATTATATCTTGCCTGGGTCCTGACCTCACTGCTGGCCCGTGCCGAACCTTTCCTGGATCCTCAGGAGCAGATGGAATCCCGGCCAAAAGCATGGCAGAGAAATACTCTTGGCGCGGACCCATGACCTCATCTTTCTTATCTGGAAGGAGATCATGTCAGGGGATCTCAGATGCCATAATCGTGACCATCTTCAAGAAACATGAAAGTCCAATTGCGATAATTACAGTGGCGTTTCCCTGCTGTCTACCACAGGGAAAATCATCGCAAGAATCCTCCTCAATCGTCTCCTCCCAGTGACTGAAGAGCTCTTTCCGGAGTCGCAATGTGGATTCTGCCCACTAAGGGGCACAACGGACATGATCTTCAATGCACAACAAATCCAAGAAAAATGTAGGGAGCAGCATTAACCTTTCTTTAAACTCACAAAGGCCTTCAACTCTGTCAACCGTAAGGGATTATGGAGTGTCCTTCTCAAATTCATCTGTCCTCAAAAATTTGTCACCATCCTCTGCCTGCTTCATGATGACATGCAAGCCATGATCCTTACTAACAGATCCACCACAGACCTAATACAAGTGCAGACTGGGGTCAAGCAAGGCTGTGTCATCGTACCAACGTTCTGCTCAATCTTCCTCGCTGTAATGCTTCATCTCATCTTTAACAAGCTCCCCGCTGGAATGGAGTAAATCTACAGGACAAGCGGGAAATTGTTCAACCTCCGACGCTTCCAGTCCAGATCCAAGGTTGTTCTAACCTCTGTCATTGAAATACAATATACAGATGATGCTTGCATTTGTGCAAATTTGGAGGCTGAACTCCAAACCATCGATAACACCTTCACTGACGTGTACCAGAGTCTGTGCCTCGCATTAAACATCAGTAAGACTAAGGTTCTCTACCAACCTGCCCCCGTCACACAGGACTGCTCCCCAATTATCAAGATCCATGACGAGACCTTGGACAATGTGAACCATTTTCCATACCTTGGGAGCCTACTATCAGCAAGGACAGATATTGATGACAAAGTCCAACACCGCCTTCAGTGTAACAGTGCAGTCTTCGGCCGCCTTCAGAAAAGAGTGTTTGAAGACCACAATCTCAATCCTGGCACCAAGCTCACGGTCTACAGAGCAGTAGTGATACCGGCCTTCCTATAAGCTTCAGAGACATGGATTATGTACAGAATGCACCTCAAAGCAGTGGAGAAGTACCACCAACGCTGCCTCCGCAAAATCCTGCAAATTCATTGGCCGGATTGGCGCACCAACATCAGTGTTCTCTCTCAGGTCAACATCCCCAGCATCAAGGCATTGATCATGCACAATCAGCTCCGATGGACGGGCCACATTGTCCGCATTCCCGATACTAGACACACAAAACAAGCACTCTATTCCAAGCTACGTCACGGCAGGCGAGTCCCAGGAGGGCAGACAAAATGCTTCAAGGGCACCCTCAAAGCCTCCTTGAAAAAATGTAACATCCCCAATGACTCTTGGGAATCCTTGACCCAAGACCACTCAAAATGGAGAAGCATCCGAGAAGGCGCCGAACACTTCGAGCACGTGGAAGCCAAGTACAAAGAGTGGAAGGAACATATGACAAATCAAGCTCCCCATCCACTCATCCCTTCAACCACCATCTGCCCCACCTGTGACAGAGACTGTAGGTCCCACATTGGTTTCATCAGTCACCTTAGAACTCATTTTAGTGTGGAAGCAAGTCATTGTCGACTCTGGAGAACTGCCTAAGAGGAGAAGATAACGGAGACCTGGCTTAAACATGGGCAGGAATGGGAACTAAACATTCCGAGCTACAATTTATTCAGGAGGGACAGGGAAGGGAAAAATACAGAGTTGGGGGCGGCGGGGATAATGTTCTAGTTGTACAGAGCGGCAATACATTAGAGGGTTCAAAGACTGAGTCTATCTGGTTAGAGTTATGGATCATAAAAGCAGCTGTTATATTGCTGGGTGTTTACTAAAGACCCCCAAATAGTGAGAAGGAGTTAGAGGAGCAAATCTGTAGGCAAAATTCAGAGAAATGTAAAAATAATAAAGCAGTATTCAGAAGGGACTTCAGTCACCCTAATATAGACTGGGAAAATCGAGAGTAAAGGAGAAGGAGGTTGACAAATTACTAAAATGTGCACAGGAGTATTTTCTTATCAGTTTCTAGCCCAATGAGGAAGGAAGGAGTGCTGCATCTAGTTCTGGGCAATGAAGCAGGGCAAGTGGACTGTGTTTTGGTGGGAGAACATCTGGGTAATAGTGATCAGAATATAATTGGGTTTAAAGTAGTTATGAAAAGGGACACAGAAAAATCAAAGTTGAAAGTACCCAACTGGAGCAGAGCCAATTTCAGTGATTGAGAAAGGATCCAGCACAAGTGGACTGGGAAAGAAGATTGGCCAGGAAAAGAGTAAATGAGCAATGACAGGCCTTCAAGGTGGAGATAGTTCAGATACAAGCCAAGCATATTCCCAAAAATAGGAGAGATTGGGCATCCACAGCTAGGGCTCCCTGAATCATAGAATCATAGAATAGTTATAGCATAGAAGGATGCCATTCGGCCCATCAAGCCCGTGCCATCTGTCTGGAAGAGCACTAGAGCTAGTCCCACTCTCCTGCGCTTTCTCTGTATCCCTGCAATTTTTTTTCTTTCAGATACATAACTAATTCCCTTTTGATGGCCATGATTGAATCTGCCTCCACCTCCCTTTCAGGCAGTGCATTCCAGATCCTATCCACTCGCTGCGTAAAAAAGTTTTTCCTCATGTCGCCTTTGATTCTTCTGCCAAGCACCTTAAATCTGTGCCCTCTGGTTCTCGACCCTTCCACCAATGGGAACAGTTCTCTCTATCTACTCTGTGCAGATCCCTCATGATTTTGAACACCTCTATCAAACCTCCTCTCAATCTTCTCTGCTCTGAGAACAACCCCAGCTTCTCCAGTCAGTGGGCCCAATTTTCGGGCCGCGCCTAGAACGGCGCAGCTCCGGCCGGGACGCCCGTTTTTCATGCCACAAAGTGCGCCTAAAAAAATCTTACAGATTTTCCGGCTCCCTGCTGGTCCTCTTGAGTCGGGCACGGCACAGCACGAGCTGTAGGGGGCGGAGCTAGGTCCCTGCACTGAAAACAGTGCCAGGATCTCTGCACATGCGCGCTACAGTGGGCGCGCATGTGCAGTAGCTCCAGGCGCCCAAAACTGTGTGGGAGGGGCCCGAAGCACGCAGCCCCTAGCCCTGGCCCAATGGCCTCACTGGGGCTGTATGCATAAGACTGCCTCCCATGCCCAGCTCCTGCTTCCTCTCGACCCGACTCGACTCCCGCTTCCCCTCCCGCCCCCCCCGACAGGACCCGACCCCGACACCGACCCGACTCCCGCTTCCCCCCCCGCCACTGCCCCCCACCCCCGGACCGGACCGGACCCGCGCTCCCCCCGACCCGACCCGCGCTCCCGACCCCGGACCCGACCGGACCCAACATCACCTATCTGTAAATCTGGTGCTGGGGACGGGCCCGGCCAGGCCCGGCCCGTTCAGCCTCCCCCCCCGCTTCTCCTTCCCCTCCCCCCCTTCTCCTCCCCCCCCTTCTCCTTCCCCCTTTCTCCTTTCCCCCTTCTCCTTTCCCCCCTTCTCCTTTCCCCCCTTCTCCTTTCCCCCTTCTCCTTTCCTTTCCCCCCCTCTCCTTCCCCTTCTACCCCCCTTCTCTTTCCCCTTCTCTTTCCCCTTCTCCTCTCCCCCCTTTCCTTCTCCTCTCCCCCTTCCCCTTCTCCTCCCCCCTTCCCCTTCTCCTCCTCCCCCCTTCCCCTTCTCCTCCCCCCTTCCCCTTCTCCTCCCCCCTTCCCCTTCTCCTCCCTCCTTCCCCTTCTCCCCCTCCCCCTTCTCCCCTTCCCTCCCCCTTCTCCCCCATCCCTCCCGCTGCCCCCCTCCCTCTAACGCCCCTCCTCCCCCTCCCCTCACTGTCAGAAACACAGACACTGACAGACAGAGAGTGAGAGACACACACAGACAGACAGACAAAGAGATAGAGACACTGACAGAGACATACTGCGGGGGGCATCCCAGCACGCTGTTTGAGGGCTCCCGGTGCTGCAGTCGGTAAGTAGAAAATGTTTTATTTATTGATTTAAAAAAAACATTATTTCTTATGAATTTTTTTTGATTGATTTATTGGTTGATTTATTGATGTTTTTATCATTTATTATTGATGATGGCTCTTTATTTGTAAAACTGAAGTGTTTAATGTTTGTAAACTTCCCCCCCCACCATTCCCTATGCCTGATTTGTAAACTACGCCTGATTTTCTAAAGTGTCGACAAGGTTTTTTCGAGCGTAAAAAATCTTCACTTACTCCATTCTAAGTTAGTTTGGAGTAAGTTTTCACTGCTGAAACTTTGAAAACAAGCGTAAGTGGCCGGACACGTCCCCTTTTGAAAAAAAAAATTCTGTTCCAAAGTGAAACTGTTCTAACTGACTAGAACTGGAGCAAACTAAATGCTGAGAATTTGAATTTCTAAGATACTCCGTTCTACACCAGTTGCTCCAAAAAATCAGGAGCAACTGAGGCCGAAACTTGGGCCCAATCTATGCAACTGAAGTCCTTCGTCCCTGGAGCCATTCTTGTAAATCTTTTCTGTACCCTCTGATGCCTTCCTAAAGTGCAGTGCCAAGAATTGGACACAATACTCCAGTTGAGGCCAAACCAATGTTTTATAAAGGTTCATCATAACTTCCTTGTTCTTGTACTCTGTCTCTATTTATAAAGCCGAGGATCCCGAATAACAAAGGAAACTGGTTAAATTAACTCAGAAAAAGCAGATTCATGACAAATGTCAGGTCTTGAATACAATAGAAAACAAGGCAGAATCCAGAGAATGCAGTGGGAAATTGAAAAAGAATATACGAAGGACAAAGATGAAGTACGAGATAGATTAGCGGGTAACATAAAAGGGACCCCAAAGATCTTTTATAAACATGTAAAAGGATAGTTAAAAGAATGAGTGGGGTCAGTTTGAGACAAAAAAGGAAATCTTCTTGTGGAGGCAGAGGGCATGATTGAGGTACTGAATGAATACTTTGCATCTGTCGTCACAAAAGAAGAGGATGAAGTTAATGTCACTGTAGAGGGTGGGGGAGACATTGGATAGGATAAAAATAGATAGAAAAGAGGTGCAAACTAAGTTGGCTTCACTCAAAGTTAAGAAGTTATCTGGTCCAGATGGGACACATCCTAGGTTGCTGAGAGAAGCTCGGGTGGAGATAGCAGAAGCTCTGACCACAATCTTTCAATCCTCCCTGGATTTGCCGTGGTGCAGGAGGACTGGAGGATCGCAAATGGATCAAAAAGGCAGAGAGATAAACCTGGCAACTACAAGCCAGTCAGTCTAACATCACTGGTGGGAAAACTGCTAGAGAACATTGTCAAGGACCATATTAATTCTCACTTGGAGAAGCATGGATTAGTAAGTAACAGCCCACACGGATTTGTTAAAGGCAAATCCTGTCTGACTAACCTGAGTATGTTCTTTGATGAAGTAACAGAGAGGGTTGATGAAGGCAGTGTAGTAGATATTTTATATATGGGGGGAGAAATTTGGGGCATTTGCATCCCATTAGCACCCCAGGGGGCACTAACGGGGCAGCGCTGATGACTCCCGCAAAATTCTGCATGAGTTTAGTGCCGGTGGTAACCGGTTGCGCCCTGCTCCGCTGCGCCGGTGATGACAATGTCAACACTGTGAGCAGCGATCCATTTGTGCCCTGGAGCGAAAGCTTGTTTGCGCCCCCTGAAGGAGAGGGTCCTGTCTACGCAGCAGCGCTATGCGTCCCACCTTGTAGTACTGCGCCCCTCACTGATTCTTTCCGCTCCGCTCGTGCTCCACAGAGAAAGTGCAGTGCAATATTTTGTGCTCCGCTTGCTCTCGGGGGTGGTAACCTGAATTTAGGTCGCGGGGCGGGAATTCCATGCCTGGCACAAGAAATCCTGCCTCGCAGCTGATAGCGCCCCCAAACAGTGCTACACAATTTCACCTCCATGGACTTTCAAAAGGCATTTGATAAAATACCTCAAAACAAACTTACTTGGAAAATAGAAGCACATAGAATGAAGAGGATAGTGGTAACTTGGGTACATAATTTGCTAAAGGATAGGAAGCAGAGAGTAGTGGTTGTTATATATGTGCACTTGTATTTACTCTGTACAGCCACCAGAGGGCTCTATCCCTGGAGTCCCAAGGGATCCCATAAATAACTTCGGAGCACATGTATTTAAGGAGGCCTCACAGGTTGGAGAGGCATTCTGGAGACCTGCAATAAAAGACTACGGTCACACTTTACTTTGAGCTTCCATGTGTTCAGTCTGACTCTTTCTCCATACATAACAACTGGCGACGAGATACAGATAGCGAACCAAAAGATGTCGAGAACAGTGTGCATCCTGGAGAAATTCTTGGAGGGAGATGATTGGGAAACTTTTGTGGAGCGACTCGACCAATACTTTTTAGCCAACGAGCTAGATGGGGAAGAGAATGCGGCCAAACGAAGGGTGATACTCCTCACCATCTGTGGGGCACCAACATATGGCCTCATGAAGAATCTGCTCACTCCAGTGAAACCCACGGAGAAATCATACGACGATTTGTGCACACAGGTTCGAGAGCATTTGAACCTGAAGGAAAGCGTTCTGATGGCGAGGTACCAGTTCTACACCTACAAAAGATCTGAAGGCCAGGAAGTGGCGAGTTATGTCGCCGAGTTAAGCTGCCTTGCAGGACATTGTGGATTTGAAGGACATTTGGAGCATATGCTCAGAGACTTTTTCGTACTTGGCATTGGCCATGAAACCATACTTTGCAAACGTTTGACTGTAGAGACCCCAACATTGAGTAAAGCCATAGCGATAGCTCAGGTGTTCATTGCCACCAGTGACAATACGAAGCAAATCTCTCAGCACAAAAGTGCTGCTACAAGTACTGTGAACAAAGTGATGTTGTTTTCGAATCGTAACCTACAGGGCAGGTCACACATACCTGCAGCTGCACGTCTGCAAATGTCTCAGAGTCCACCATCAATGGTGATGAATGCAAGGCCATTAACACCTTGTTGGCACTGTGGGGGTGATCATCGTTTCCATTCATGCTGATTCAAAGGATACGTTTGCAAGGGCTGTGGAACAATGGGACACCTCCAACGAGTGTGCAGGCGAGCTGCAAATCCTGTTACACCTGCAAATCACCATATTGCACAGGAGGACAGATCCACGGAGGATCACTATGAACCGGAGCCTCAGACCAAGGAGGCAGAGGTACATGGGGTGCATACATTCACCACGAATTATCCCCCGATAATGCTGAATGTTGAATGAAATGGACTCCCGGTGTCAATGGAGCTGGACACGGGTGCAAACCAGTCCATCATGGGCAAAAAGACTTTCGAAAGATTGTGGTGCAACAAGGCCTCAAGACCAGTCTTAACTCCAATTCACACAAAACTAAGCCCTTACACAAAAGAACTGATTCCTGTAATCGGCAGTGCTACCTTAAAGGTCTCCTACGATGCAGTGATGCACAAGCTACCACTCTGGGTGGTACCGGGCGATGGTCCCACACTGCTCAGCAGGAGCTGGCTGGGAAAGATACGCTGGAACTGGGACGACGTCCGAGCGCTATCGCCCACTGATGACACTTCGTGTGCCCAGGTCTTAATCAAACTTCCTTCGCTGTTCGAACCAGGCATCAGGAAATTCCAAAGAGCAAAAGTGCCGATCCATCTAATTCCGGGGGCGCGACCCATCCATCATAAGGCGAGAGCAGTACCGTACATGATGAGAGAAAGGGTAGAGATCGAGCTAGACCTGCTGCAACAAGAGGGCATCATTTCACCGATCGAGTTCAACGAGTGGGCCAGACCGATCGTTCCTGTCCTCAAGGGAGATGGCACCGTCAGAATCTGTGGCGATTACAAAGTAACTATGAAGCGTTTCTCCCTGCAGGACCAATACTCACTACCAAAAGCCGACGACTTCTTTGCAACGCTGGCGGGAAGAAAGACATTCACGAAGCTGGATCTGACTTCAGCCTACATGATGCAGGAACTGGAGGAATCATCGAAGGCCCTCACCTGCATCAACACGTACAAAGGTCTTTTTGTTGATAACAAATGCCCGTTGGAATCTGATCAGCAGTGGCGATATTCCAGAGAAACATGGAAAGTTTACTGAAGTTGGTCCCGCACACCGTGGTCTTCCAGGACGACATCTTGGTCACAGGTTGGAACAGAGTCAAGCATCTGCAGCACTTGGAGGAGGTTGTTAGTTCACGCAACAGCGTGGGGCTCAGGTTAAAATGCTACTAGTGCATTTTCCTGGCACCTGAAGCGGAATTCTTGGGAAAGAGGATTGCGGCGGACGACATCAGGCCCACCAACACGATGATGGAGGCAATCAAGAATGCACCAAGACCACAGAACGTGACGGAGCTGCGGTGGTTTCTGGGACTCCTTACCGGGTCTTAGCACACTGTTAGAACCACTGCATGTTTTACTACGGAAAGGGGACGAATGGGTTTGGGGCAAAAGCCAAGAAAATGCCTTTGTAAAAGAGAGAAAGTTGTTATGCTCAAACAAATTGCTTGTGTTGTATGATCCATCTAAGCATTTGGTACTAGCATGTGATGCGTCGTCATATGGCGTCGGGTGTGTATTGCAACAAGCTAATGATTCTGGGAAACTGCAACCGGTTGCTTATGCATCCAGGAGTCTGTCTAAGGCTGAGAGAGCTGACAGCATGATTGAGAAGGAAGCATTAGCGTGTGTCTATGGGGTAAAGAAAATGCATCAATACCTGTTTGGGCTAAAATTCAAATTGGAAACTGAACATAAGCCACTTATATCCCTGTTTTCCGAGAGTAAAGTGATAAATACCAACGCATCAGCCCTCATCCAGAGATGGGCGCTCACGTTGTCTGCATACAACTACGCCATCCACCACAGGCCAGGCACAGAAAACTGCGCCGATGCTCTCAGTAGGCTGCCATTGCCCACCACGGGAGTAGAAATGGTGCAGCCCGCAGATCTAGCCATGGTTATGGAAGCATTTGAGAGTGAACAATCACCCGTCACTGCCCGGCAGATCAAAACCTGGACAAGCCAGGACCCCTTATTATCTCGAGTCAAAAGCTATGTGCTTCACGGGAGCTGGTCCAGTGTCCCAGTGGAAATGCAGGAGGAGATAAAGCCATTCCAGCGGCGCAAAGGTGAAATGTCTATATAAGCAGACTGCCTTCTGAGGGGCAATCGAGTAGTGGTCCCCAAGAAGGGCAGAGACACCTTCATCAATGACCTCCACAGTACCCACTCAGGCATCGTGATGATGAAAGCGATAGCCAGATCCCACGTGTGGTGGCCCGGTATCGATGCGGACTTAGAGTTCTGCGTTCACCAATGTAATACATGCTCGCAGTTCAACAATGTACCCAGGGAGGCGCTGCTAAGTTTATGGTCTTGGCCCTCCAAACCGTGGTCTAGGGTACACGTCGACTATGCAGGCCCGATCTTGGGTAAAATGTTCCTTGTGGTTGTAGACGCGTACTCCAAGTGGATTGAATGTTAGATAATATCGGCTCGCACATCCGCTGCTACTACTGAAAGCCTGCGGGCCATGTTTGCCACTCATGGCTTATCCAATGTCCTGGTGAGTGACAATGGGCCATATTTTACCAGTGCTGGGTTCAAAGAATTCATGACCCGTAACGGGATCAAACATGTCACAATTACCCATTTAAACCAGCGTCCAATGGTCAGGCAGAGGTTCCACAGGAAATTTTAAAAGGCAATTGAACAAGTACTTGAAAAGCTCTAACCGACAGGATTATGGGGAAAAAGATGGAGTGTGGGACTAAATTGGACAGCTCCTCCAAAGAGCCGACACGATGAGCTGAATGATCTCTTTCTCTGTTGTAAGATTCTATGGGGTCGAAATATGGTTGATAACACATGCTGAAAGTGCCGGTGTTCGGTGTTAACGGGGATTTAGGCGTCTGGGATTGGCACTTGGTGCTGTTCACGCCTGACGCGAAATTCAGTTGACATTTTTTAGGGGCGTAAAAATGTAACATCCCGCCAGCTAACGCCATGGAAATCATGACGTCAGTACGCGTGCAATGCCTCCTTGGCGCCCTTATCGCCACATTCACTTTTGCCTCAATTAACGGCTGTCCATGACGCCTGAAAAGGTTGGACTGCACAAGGCGGAGAAAAAATCGGGGGCGTTATTTAAAGGGAGTTGCAGCCGGCACTCAGAGCTCTCGGTAAGTGCTGCGTTTGATGCTCACAGATAGTACGGTGTTGGCCTCGCATTGCTGTGGACTCGTCAGATTGACTACTAATATCGCGGGCACATTGCTGGGTTCGATATCGGAAAAAAGTGAACGTTGGATTTCGCTGTGACCGGTGCCAAGTGATGGGGGCAGTGATCACACACCGCGTAGTCCTGCGGCGCTGACTTGAAAGGCGCCGGCTGCAGAGACGGTGTATGGCAAATGTGGATCCTCCCCAGAGGAGAGGCCCCAAACGGCAGGGCAGGAAGCTGTACACACACAGGATTTACTGTGCGCATTACCCTTATCTTGAGATGTCCGAGGAGCAGTGCTTAAGAATGCTGAGGTTCCTCAAGGAGTTGATCATGGAGCTTTCAACCTCCTGCATACATACCTGGCAGCTGACATCGGCACCAGGACCTTGCTGTCAGTGGCAGTGAAAGTGACACTCGCACTGAACGTCTATGGTACCGGCTCCTTCCAGTCTCCTGTAGGCGATATATGCAACATCTCGCAGTTTGCAGTACATTGCTGCATTCGCCAGATTACAGACGCTCTCTACAGCAAATGAATACACTAGATCAAATTCAGCGTGTCCAGGGAAGACGTGGATGAGCACAACCGTAGCTTTGCCATGATTGCGGACTTCCCCGGGGTTTGGGGAACTAATGATTGTACTCATCTGGCATTGCGGGCTCCACCTCACCTGGCCATCTGCTGAAGACATCGCGCCCTATCTTCCAAGCCTCCGTGCATACAAACGGCAACAAAAGATTGTGACAAATGAAATAAATTTTTATTGTCACAAAACATCAGTGTGCTGTGAAGAAACACTAAAGGACACCATCATCCACAGCAAACAATAATTGAAACCAGTCCCCTTGAAACGTTATCACCCACATGCACGTGCAACTAACTATTCACATTACTTCATCATGGAACAAGGACAGCACCTCTGGCCAGCATCACATAATTTATTGGCTCATCCAACTGCAACTATCTACAGTAGTTCATATTAGAGCAAGGTGACCACTTCTGGCCACTAGCACGCACATAATTACAGGCTCTTTCTCAGTGCTTTCCCACCCCTTCCCTTCTCTGCCTCCCAGGCCTACTGCTCCTCCTCAATGGGGTCTCAGTGCCTGCAGCAAGGCTGGTAGAAGGACACTGTGTTGACGTCACTGCCACAGCTGATGGCCTAGCAGAACGTTCCGCACCACCTCAGTCCCTAGAAAGGCCGGCTGCGGACTGCATCACCTCAGCATGCACGGCAGCATTCTGTGGAGGATGGGTTTCAGAGAGCGGCAGGGGCAAGAGTGGAATGATGTCATCCTGAGAAAGGACATCACGTTCCAACAGGCCCGACACACTGCTACTCCCCCGGGGCAGAGCCTCAGCATCTGGAGCTATCTGGCTGAGCACAGTTTGCTGCCATGCATTGCCAACATTAGTTCCCCGTGCAACTGATGGCAGCGGTCAGTGCCTGTGTGAATTCAAGTTGGCTCTGCATCAGGGCAGACTGTGACTGCAGTACACCACGGAGCTGATTGATACCACCACGCACTGACGACATGACAGTCTGCAGGCCTACTATAGCATCGGCCTGGTGCTCAATGGTTACTGCCACATCAGCCAAAGCCCGTGCTATCATGTCTGGGACCCCATGGTCACTTGAAGCATCCAACATCCATTGGTATCTATCAAGGATCGGCTCGATGGGCTGCTGAGGCACAAATGCAATTGTTGAAGCGGCCTCCAACACACTAAAAGCAAGTGCATCGACACTCTTGGGCACACTTGACAACATACCCAGCAGATAGCTGTGCATCTGCAATAACTGGTGAGATCCTCAAAGTCGGCTTGATCATGAGAGTCCTGCTGAGCATCACTCAGGCACACACTCACCCTCCGTGGAGCTGGCCCCCTGATCTCCCCTCCCCCATGGCATTGCTGCAGGCCACTGGGTCCCTCCACCACCTCCACCTCACCGACCACGCCTTCCGACAAAAAGTTGTTGGCCCCACTCTGTGAGGACGCTGGATCATCAGTCACGTCCAAAGAGGCGTTCTCTGCCTCCTCATCCTCTCCACCATCACCTGCAGTGGAAGGCTGACGTGCCGGCCCCTGGCCGTCTGAGTCATCATCTGAAAGAACAAAGCCAGAGAAGAGTGGTTACCTGCAGGGGAGGGAGCCAGGAGCGGGAAACGCTTTCGAGAATGCCAGTCTCATGGAAAGAGCTGAAGGATTGTGGTGTCAGGCCGCAGCAAAATAACTCAACATACCTTCACTGTCCCCAGGGGGGTCGGCCTCAACCACCGCCATGCCACCAACTTTAATGTCCATCAAGGCCGAGACACATTCCTTGAATGGAATCAGAACCTGCAGGTCAGAGTCCCCTCCTGCAGTCTGCATCTGCTCCCCATGGTTATGGTCGAGCTTGTCCTGTGAGATTAAAGAGAACATCTGAGTTGGAGGCCCGATTGCCTAACATAGTTTCGTACATGTAACTGTATGAGAGTCTTCACAGCTCGATGTAACTTCTATTCGCTGTGTGGTCTTGCTGTGGCAATGCTTGAATTCGGGGGCCAGGATCTAACAGTAACACGGAGGCTACAATCTTTGAGAAGCATATGAAGACTGAGGAGTCAACAACTTGAAGGGTGGGTCTGCAGAACCGAGTAGCAAGGTTAACATGGCATTCAGGGCCTTGCAGTGGGTGAGGCTTCAAATGGGAACCTTACATCTGGCTTCACCCAGTAGAGCGTGGATTCCCAGACACAACATTGAGAGAGCGCACAGTGAGATCAGAGCTTAGCATCTTGACGGTTCAAATGAAAGATACTCACCCTCACCAGCCGCATCATCTCGTTCCTCTTTTGTACGCATTTAGTGGCTGATATCCCTCCATTGGCCTCTGGGAGTTGCTAATTTCTCTTCTCCAGGGCATCAAGGAGAGCATTCAGGGCGCCGTCCAAGAACCGGTGGGCACACTGACGAGTTGCTGCCATGTTCAGCTTCTGAATGAGTGCGTAAGAAGCAAATATACCCATGAGGTGTTGAGGTCCCAATCAACGCCTCAATGGAATCCAGGTGGCACCATAGGGCCCAAGTTTCCACATGATTTGTGCCTGCCTCTCTTCCGCTCTTACATCCGGTCCAGGGTGTCCTTGGAGATGGAGCACGCGGTGTCCACCGGTACGCTCGCGGCCTTCCGCGAGAGGTGGGCACCGGAGGGACTGGAGTGCATCATCACGCCCGGCAACCAAATTTTAATTTGATTTTACGTTTTAAAGTTTAATTTGTTTTCATTGCCGGTGCTTTTAGTGTCCCCCTCCCCTTTTATAGGGGGCACTGGAAAAATTTGATTTTAGCGCCCCAAAAAAAACCAAAAAAAAAAAAAGAAAAAAAAAGGGGCCTTGAAAATGTCTGCTGTGTCACCCAGGCGGGTGGCATGGTTTTAATGTTTATGTTTATTTTCAGGTAAACTCAAAAGAGTTTCCACATGATTTGCGCCTGATTTTTAGGAGCAACTGGTGGAGAACGGACTATCTTAGAAATCGCAATTCTCCACATTTTTTTTTCTGCAGTTCTCATCAGGTAGAACAGTTCTACTTTGGAACAGAATTTTTTCTTCAAAAGGGGGCGTGTCTGGCCACTGACGCCTGATTTCAAAGTTTCCACAGTGAAAACGTACTCCAAACTAACTTAGAATGGAGCAAGTGAAGATTTTTGTAGAACTGAAAAAACCTGTTCTACACATTAAAAAATCAGGCGCAGGTTACAAATTAGGCGTCCAGAACGAGGTGGGGGGGGAGGGGGGGGGGAAGGGAAGTCATTAAATTATACAATAAATCCTTATTTATACTTCTACAAATATTATACAAATAAATCCAACCTGAATAAACATTTATAAGCAAAGAAAAGATTAAATAAACCATCTTCCTACCTGTGTGAAAGTGCTTCAGGCAGGGAGAATGCTGCAGGCGTTCGTTCCCGCGGGGGGGGGGGGAAGGAAACAGCCGTTCGTTCCTGCGGAGCGGGAGGGGGGGAGGAGGAGACAGCCGTTCGTTCCTGCGGAGTGGGAGGGGGAGGAGGAGACAGCCGTTCGTTCCCGCAGGGGGGTGGGGAAGGAGACAGTGAGAAGGCTGCAGGAAGCCTCAGTGCTGATGTGCTGATGGCAATGTGCTTTTATTAAAAAATGTTCAAAAATTAAACAGCTACAAAAAATTACAAAAATGGCCAAGTGCCAATGTTTCCTTCACACTGAGCATGTGCGAACGCTCCAATGCGCACGCGCAGCGTTGCCGGCAGGAAAAAAAATAATTTAAATGGTACCCGCCCCCTCCCACTTACAAAATCAGCGCGAGTGTAGGCTCCGCCCCCCTGGGCGCCGCGCCAAACAGACAAGGAGCTGCAAAGCGCTCCAGAACCGCGCGTTTTTTTTCCGCCGCCGTTTTAGGCGCGAAAAACGGGCGCCCAGCTCGGAGGGGCGCCCGTTTTTTATCGTATGGAAACTTGGGCCCATAATGTGCATGGCACAGCCCCAAGTGCTGCCTAAGTCCTGGATGTTGAGCCCACACTTAACGGCCCACTTAGCGCAGCGTAACACCTCCAGGTAAGTGTGCAATGCCCTGATTTTACACTGCTATCAATTCTTTAGGCGTCAACACTGAATTTCGCGTTTGGGGAGAGCGTCTGATGCGACGTGTTAAAAATTTCTCTCATGCGATGAAACTGCCTTAAAAATGGCGGTACAAAATTTTGGCCCCTATAAATCTATGGCCTATAAATTCCAGATTGCAGGAAACCTGCTTGGGGTATCGCATGCCATATTTAACGGCTGCCGAAATTTATAGTGTTGGCAGCGCCGAGACATTGGTGCTGCCTGATAATTAACAGTAGCCCAGCGCTAAACATACTGTGGAAGGTCGCTTTTCATGGCAGTTTTCCCAGCAGGAGGCCCAATGTAGCTTGGACGTAGCAACAAGAACAGCTTTCTCTTAAAGCAAGGCTCGCATTTCAGAAAGCAGTGCAGTCCCTTAAAGGGGAACTGCCTTCTAAAATGAAAAAATTAAAATAATTTAAAAATAGGCAGTTTTTAGCCCTTAGAGCTGAACTGCCTTCTGAAGAAAAAAAATAAACATAAAAGAATTCCCAAATGGCTGTCTTCAGCTCTTAAACCTGAACTGCCTTCTGCACTTAAAAAAAGGAAACTGCTTCAGCACTAACACAAATGGCTCAGCAAGCCAAGGAAGGTCAGTGAATGCCTTTTCAAAAGCTGTCTCCTACCAACTACATCACTGGCCTCACACACAACTCAATGCACGACCCCATCCCCTATCACTCACCTACCAACATTCTGTACCAATCACGAGGCACATCTCCCATTCCTAGCTTCACCTCACCCCCTTGGAGGAGATGGAGCAGGGCAATCTTAGTAAAGGCATGGCTGAGCCCTTGGCCAGTGGTGGGACTGAAAGGATACAAGATGCTGGAATCCTCATACGTTATCCTCCTTCTCACATGCACCTCTTGCTTTCCCGCCCTCCCTTCACCACAACTGCACCCTTGTGCTTTCTTCATTTCAGACACCCAAGAAATCCAGCCAGCCCAGTCAGTGGTTGACTAAGAAGAGGGAGAGGAGAGTGAAGAAGAAGAAACACCGTCACTCAATTTCACACCCAGCCACCAGCTCCTCAAGGTCGTCCTGCAAGGCCATCCCCACTGAAAGTCAGCCGCCTTCCACAGCCATGCTGCAGACACTGGAGTAACACTGCGTGACATCAGTAGGATAGGCAAAGGCGCACACAAGTCAGTTACTAATGGAATGCACAAGGGTGATGAGTTGATTCCTTGATGTCATATTGGAAGGATAGATGGGCCAAAATGGCCTCCTTCTGCGCTATAAATTTCTATGTTTCTATAAAATTGGATTGTAACGTTTTTTTATGGTGGCTTTTATTTCAGCATCGTGGCCAAGAGGACATTGTGATGGTCAATAAGAGAACGAAGGTAAGGTGTGGGACTAATATTGAAAGGGAAATTTAGGTTGTGGTCACTGGTACCGCGGGCTAAGAAGGCATACGGAATATTTGCCTTTATTAGCCGAGGCACAGAATTCAAGAGCAGGGAGGTTATGCTTGAACTATATAAAACACTAGTAAGGCCACAGCTAGAGTACTGCATGCAGTTCTGGTCACCACATTATAGTAAAGATGTGATTGCACTGGAGAGAGTACAGAGGTGATTTATGAGGAAGTTGCCTAGACTGGAGAATTTTAGCTATGAGGAAAGATTAGATAGGCTGGGCTTGTTTTCTTTGGAACAGAGGAGGCTGAGAAGAGACCTTTTTGAGGTGTATAAAATTATGAGAGGCCTAGATAGAGTGGATAGGAAGGAGGAAGGATCTATTTCCCCTAGCAGAGGCGTCAACAACCAGAGGGCATATATTTAAAGTAACTGGTAGAAGGTTTAGAGGGGATTTGAGGGGAAATTTCTTCACCCAGAGGGTTGTGGAGGTCTGGAACTCACTGCCTGAAAAAGTGGTAGAGGCAGAAACCCTCACCACATTTAAAAAGTACTTGAATGTGCACCTGAAGTGTCATAACCTACAGGGCTACGGACCTAGAGCTGGAAAGTGTGATTAGGCTGGATAGCCTCATTTTGGCTGGCGCGGACACAATGGGCTGAAATGGCCTCCTTCCGTGCTGTAAGTCTCTGTGGTTTGGAGGTCCCCGTGCAGGCCACTCACCGGCTTTTTAATGGAAGAAAACACACGTGTGAAAAATTGAATGGGTGGCACAGCTAATGAAAGGGACCGCGCACGAAGAAACATTAGAGGGAATATTGCTCGTACCATAAGGAGTCGTTGAGACGAATAGCATAGATGCATTTAAGGGGAAATTAGATAAACACGTGAGGGAGAACGGAATAGAAGGATTTTCCAATAGTTTTAGATGAAGAGGAGTGGGCGGAGGCTCGTGTGGCGTATAAACATCGGCATGGAACATGTGGGCTGAATGGCCTGTTTCTGTGCTACAATTTCTACGCAATTCTACAAATTCTACGTAATTCTATCAGTGAATCTGATTGTCATAAAAACCCACCTGCTTCACTAAAGTCCCTAAGGGAAGGAAACCTTCTTCCTTACCTCCTCTGGCCTACATGTGACTCCAGTCCCACACCAACATGGTTGACGCTTAACTGCCCTCTGAAGTTGCCCAGCAAGCTGCTCAGTTTTATCAAATTGCTGCACACAGCGGATCAACAAGGAGGCCCACCATCACTTTCTCAATGCATCTAGGGTTGGGCAATGAATACTGGCTTTACCAGCAAGTCTCACATCCCGACAATTACATTTTAAAAATTAAATGGTTGGAAAATCATGTGCTGCGCATACCCAGATTTCTGATATGTGCACCTTGTGGGAGTGGCTCTGCAGTGGGAGCAGTAACTCACAAAATGATCCCTGTAGTGATATCGACTGTACATTGACAGCACGGTATATCCAGGAGATTTTAGGTCTCATCCATGTTTGCCTGAACTGTTTCAGGGAAGGGTATTGTTATTCTGAATTTAGCCAGTACCTTGCTGGTAGTGAGGCAGAATATAGAAGTAAATTCAGATATTACAGAAGGCTACTATGTTTAGCAGCAGTTGAGAACGAGTTTTCACTAACTCCTTTGTCGACAGATGGAACTGATTAAACAGAAGTAGCAAATCTGACTTTTTTAAATTTTAAACTGGGAATTATTTCACAATCCATTCCACTATACACTGGTAATACATACACTGTTATCCAGCCTTTCGCTTATCTCTGAAAAATACATCTCAGTCATTGTCTAATTCCCCAGTATGTAATCATTTCACCAACAGGACTTGAAGAGTAGAAGGTTCTGTCTCTTCACCCTGAGGATTTGAATGGTTCTCTGATTTTTCTAAAAGACTTTGAAATAAATTGGAGGCTGAATATGCAAAGCTTTATTTCTGGCAAGCCTGACATTTATTGAAATTAATCATTAATGAATACAATGAACTATTCAGACAGACAACACCCGTGAACAATGGCACGGGCAATTGTGGTTTCTGTATTGATGAATCGATGAGGAAACGAAGATTGTTCATCGAGAACTTTCTTTTTTAGAAAATCACCTATTTCTTTCTGTTGAAACTTCAGTTTAAAAAATCCCTCCTGAACCATATTGGAGGCTTAAGGAAATAAAAGAACTTGGAAATGATGTATATTTTGAGTAATAATAACAGAGAATGCTGGAAATCGCAGCAGGTCAGGCAGTATCTGTGGAGAGGAAGCAGAGTTAACGTCGATGACCCTTCGTCAGAACTGGAGAGTGTTCGAAAAGAACAGATTCTTAACAAGCACTGAAAGGGGGAGGGGAAGAAAGAACAAAAGGGAAGGTCTGTGATAGGTGGAAGACAGGAGAGATTAGAGAGACAAAAGGGGTGATGGTCCAAATTGAAATGGTAATGCCAGGAGTTAGAAAAACATTAGTCAAGATAGGGTGTGAATGGCAGGATAATGACCAACTGCCATGAGAGACAAGGAGAAAAAGAGAAAGAAACAGAGGGGCGGGGGGGGTAAAAGGGCAGGTGTTGCATCTCCTGCGATTGCACGGAAAGGTGGCGTGGGAAGGGGAGGGGGTGCTGGGGGTGACTGCAGAAGGGACCAGGGCGTCGCGGAGGGAGCGGTCCCTTCGGAATGCTGAGAGGAGAGGGAGGCGAAGATGTGATTGGTGATGGGATCACGCTGGAGGTGGAGGAAATGGCGGAGGATGATCTGTTGAACGTGGAGGCTGGTGGGGTGAAAGGTGAGGACAAGGGGCACCCTGCCGTGGTTCTGAGAGGAAGGGGAAAGGGTGAGAGCAAAGGTACGAGAAATAGAACAGACACGGTCGAAGACCATGTTAACCACGGCGGAGGGGAATCCTCTGTTGAAGAAAAAGGAAGACATGTCAGAGGCACTAGTGTGAAAGATGGTGTCACCAGAGCAGATGCGACAGAGACAGAGAAACTGGGAGAATAGAATGGACTCCTTACAGGATGCAGGGTCCCTTCCCACGACACCGTCCCGTGCAAGCGCAGGAAATGCAACACCTGCCCTTTTACCTCCTCCCTTCCCACTGTCCAGGGCCCCAAATATTCCTTCCAGGTGAAACAGCAATTTACTTGCAGTAACCTTTCATGTGGCACCTTATCAAATGCCTTCTAGAAATCCAAATACCCCACATCCACTGGTTCCCTCTTATCCACCCTGTTCTTTACATCCTCAAAGAACTCCAGCAAGTTTGTCAAACATGATTTCCGTTTCATAAAACCATGTTGACTCTGCTTGACTGTATTATGCTTTTCCAAATATCTTGCTGCTGCATCCTTAATAATGGACTCCAGCATTTTCCCAACGACAGCTGTTAGGCTAACTTGTCCATAGTTTACTGCTTCCTGTCTGCCTTCTTTTTTAAATAGGGGCACTACATTTGCAGTTTTCCAATCTCCTGGGACCTCCAGGGAATTTTGGTAGATTACAACCAAAACATCCACTATCTCTCAAGCCACTTGTTTTCAGAACCTAAGATGCAAGCCATTAGGTCCAGGGAACTTGTCCACCTTTAGTTCCATTATTATACCGAGTACGTTTTCTTTAGTGATTGTTTTAAGTTCTTCCCTCACTATAGCCCCTTGATTATCGATTATTGGGATGTTTTTAGTGTCTTCTACAGTGAAGACCAATACAAAATATTTGTTCAAAGTCTCTGTCATTTCCCTGTTCCCCATTATTAGTTCCCCAGTCTCATCCTCTAAGTGACGAACATTTACTGAGGGAATGATCAGCCATGATCTTATTGAATGGTGGTGCAGGCTCGAAGGGCCGAATGGCCTACTCCTGCACCTATTTTCTATGTTTCTATGTTTTTACTTTAGCTACTCGCTTCCTTTTCCTGTAGAATCTCTTACTATCTGTTTTTATATTTCTTGCTCATTTACTCTCATAATCTATCTTTCCTCTTTTTATTATTTATTAGGTCATTCTTTGCTCATTTAAAACATTTTTCCCAATCCTCTGTTCTCCCACTAATCTTGGTCACTTTGTATGCCATTGTTTTCAATTTGTTAGCCATGGAGGGTTATCCCTTCTCTTTCAGTCTTTCCTTCTCACTGGAATATATTTTTGTTGAGAGTTATAAAATATCTCCTCAAAGGTCTGCCATTGCTCATCAACCATCTTACACTTTAATCTATTTTCCCAGTCCACTTTAGCCAACTCTGCCTTCATATCTTTGTAATCTCCATTATTTAAGATCAGGACATTGGTTTTAGATCCAACTTTCCACCCTCCAACTAAATTTGAAATCCAACCATGTTATGATCACTCTTTCCAAGAGGATCCTTTACTAAGAGATCATTTATTAATTCTGTCTCATTACACAGTACCAGATCCAAAATAGCCTGCTCTCTGGTTGGCTCCACAATGTACTGTTCAAGGAAAGCATCCCGGATTCAATCTATGCACTCTTCCTCAATGCTACTGTAGCCAATTTGGTTTGTCCAATCAATATGAAGATTAAAATCGTCCATGATTATTGCCGTACCTTTCTTACAAACCTCCATTATTTCTTGATTTATACTCCGTCCAACAGTGCAGCTACTGTTAGGGGACCTATAGACTATGCCCACCAGTGACTTCTTCCCCTTATTATTTTTAACTCCACCCAAACTGATTTTACATCTTGATCTTCTGAGCCAATATCATTTCTCACTACTGCATGGATCTCATCCTTTATTAACAGAGCTACCTCACCTCCTTTTTTCCTTTCTGTCTATCCTTCCGAATTGTCAAATATCCCTGAATATTCAGTTCCCAGCCTTGGTCACCTTGCAACCACATCTCTGTAATGGCTAACAAATCATATCCAATTATATTTATTTGTGCCGTCAACTCATCTATCTTGTTACGTATGCTGCATGCATTCAGATAAAGAGCTTTTAAATGTTGTCTTTTTACCATTTTTCCCTGCTTTGACCCCACTTTCTGATACACTCTTATTTTTATACATTCTGACCCTTCCTGTCACACTCTGGTTATCATTTCCCCCACTGCTACCCTGCTCTATTGCCTTCTCCTTGCTCTTTGACTTTTTAAATTTCCACTCACCTGAACCCTCCCCCACTATTTAGTTTAAACACTGATACTGAACACAGTGAGGTCCATGATATCGTTTGATTAGACAATAGGCCAGTTTCTGAAGTGCTAAAGAATTCAATAGCCATGGAAACAACACCTGAGAAAAGGCGAGGACAAACACACAGACGAAGGGATAGCAGCCCGCAGTCATCAGAGAAAGGTGACGTGGTCAGTCATCAGAGGTTCTGCTCCATGAACCTGTCAGACCACCGGGCCGATCGTGAGTGCGCAGGGAAACTGAGGCAGAACTCAGCAAAGATGAGTGGGAACACGGCTGCCGTCAAGGAAGGGTGACCCGGTCAATCATCAGAAGATGCGCATCACGACATGTCAACGGACCACTGGGACGATCGTGAACACGCAGCAAACTGAGGAACTGGTAACTATAACATAGCCTAGCAGCTCATGGGACAGATTGATAGATATAATGTTGATATCAGGTTGATCAGTACACAGTAAAGACTGCCATGCACAGTGGGAACTATACTTATTGGTGTCTTGTCTTTATTTTCCAGAGTTGAACTCTGAGAAGTAGCCGGTAGTGTTAACTAATTGTTCTTGCCCACTACTAATTAATCCGGGACAAAACCATCGTCCTACACAAGGTGCGGCAAGTAATTAGGAAGGCAAATGGAAAGTTGGCCTTTTTTGCAAGTGGGATGGAGTATAAAAGTAGGGATGTCGTGCTACAACTCTAGAGGGCATTGGTGAGACCATACCTGGAGTATTATGCACAGTTTTGGTCTTCTTATTTAATGAGGGATATACTTGTATTGGAGGCAGTTCAAAGAAGGTTCACTAGGTTGATTCCTGAGATGAAGGGTTTGTCTTATGAAGAAAGGTTGAGCAGGTTGGGCCTATACATATTGGAGTTTAGAAGAATGAGAGGTGATCTTATTGAAATATTTAAGATTCTGAGGGGGCTTGACAGCATTGATGCAGAGAGGATGATTCCCCTCATGGGGGAATCTAGAACTAGGGGGCATTTAAAACAGAAGTGAGGAGGAATTTCTTCTCTCACAGGGTCATGAATCTTTGGAATTCTCTATCCCAGAGAGCTGTGGAGGCTGGGTCTAGGTTAGGTTTACGATGGAGATAGACAGACTTTTGAATGATAAGGGAGTGAAGGGTGAAAGGGAGCAGACAGGGAAGTACAGTTGAGGCCATGATCAGATCAGCCATGATTTTATTGAATGGCAGAGCAGGCTCAAGGGGCCAAATGGCCTAGTCCTGCTCCTATTGCTTACGTTCTTATGAATGGCCTGTTCTGTGCTGTAAATTTGACGTAAATCTATTCTATGTTACTTTCTATTGGGGATTGTGATTAGGCCTGGCAATGAATCCTCCCTAGCCCAGAGGCACAAAGGCCCAGACATCATTGTCAGCTTCACACTGCTCCACAAGAATAAAAGAGCTAATTCAGCAAAGGACTGGAACTGCACCTGGCAACCTCAGGTCTGTATGGCTCCATACCACAGCATCGACTGCACTTACCCACTAAGCCTTCAGGAGGGCTGTTTTGGTTTTTCTTTTGAATATCTCAATCAGAGATCCTTACTCAATTTTAATTGACAGTTTGACAGTTTTACTTAAAGGAATTGTTGCTCACTTAATGTAAATACTAGAAACGAATCTAAAATACTAAAAAACAATATCTCCAAATGTTCTCTGTTTCCTGAAGGCCACAGTCATACTGGAGTATGGTTCCATGGGTTCCGGCAGCCCTCCATGCATTGTTCACACCTGAACCTAGATGGTGGGTGTCGCAAGCTCATTTGATCCTAACGCATCACAGTCAAACCCAATTCTGTCCTTCCCTTGCACAATGTCCACATTCAATGCACTTTCCAACAGGAGTCACTGGACAGTGATCATGAACAGAATCCTGGCTAATTTATTTTGCCAGCGGAGTTGAAGCCAACTGTTGCACCATTTGCCGCTGGCTTGGCTGAGGTAAATGTTATGATATATATTAACGGGTATACTTAGGTATACAGGGCATAATTTCAAAGTTTGCAGATGGTGCAAAACTCAAAAATGTAGTAAATAGTGAGGAGGATAGTAGCAGACTTCAGGAGCAATAGACAGACTGATGAAATGAGCGGACACATGGCAGATGAAATTTAATGCAAAGAAGTGTAAAGTGATTCTTTTTGGTAGGAAGAATGTGGAGAGGTAATATGAACTAAATGGTACAATGGTACAAAAAGATATTGAAAGGTCAAAATTCACGGGACCCCCTCCCCCCGCAGTGTTTGGCCTCTTTGGAAAGGAAATTTAATTTGGGACTATCTACCGGAAAGTTTGAAATCCTAAAGTGCTTATGGAAGAAACTACGAACTTTAATCAAATTTTGGACTTTTACAAGACAAATTCAAGTCTGTAGGCGGGCCGAAGGAACTAAAGAAGCCAACTTGATTATTGGAACTGTCTGGGTGTTGGGACTAAGGTAAATTGTCTGGAGAAATGGATACTCGAAAACCCTTCTCCACAAGAGGCATTAACATTACAATAATAACTCAGAGATGGCCAGCCATCAAACTGAACCGAGAAAAGCCATCTTCAACATGAATAAGAACAAAGGGCCCACTACAGCCTGTGTGCGAAAACCAAGCACAAAAAGGACATTGCGATTACCAAGCTAATATTTCTATCAGAAAACAGATTTAGAAGAGCAACCCACCCAAGACATATTAACTTTTAATGAGCCCGCCAAAATATTACAAAGAAATATCAAGCCCGCCAAATTTAAACAAAGAATTCTGGACTGATTTGGCACGAAGATTAGGACAATTCAAACCGTATAACTGGCCCCCTGTTTTAACAAAGGGTGTGCCATATTACACCAGGTGCCATACTGCGATTAGGCCATCAAGAAGGGAGAGAAACCAACGCGACAGTTGAAAACTAACTTCTCCAGCCTCGAAGTCCTGAAGTCCAAAAGGAAGGAAGAACATCACCATCGCGGCAGCAACTGACCACAGCCAACATGGTACCACCGAAAGATCACCGCGATCAGCCAATTTCAAAACGAAACTCCACAAGGAAGAAACCGAAGAATCGAAAAGTTTCCACTCTACAATCTAAGGCCTGACTACCAACAGGTGAAAACATTACCTAAAGAGACTTTGAACCTATTTCTAACGAAGGAAACCGGGTACTTAACCCATAGATCCAAAATGCGCCTTACCGCATCAGCGGATTCAACCCAACTGAAGATTGCGCAGTAAGAAGTCTTCTCCGACGTTTGGGGTACGGCAAGCAGAACCTACAGAATCCAACGAACCGCGAAATTGCGAACTACCGCTAACTGACCAGAAAGGATTGGTAAGCATAGTCCCTGCCTGCCCTGGAGTCTAACCTAGCTAGGATTAGGTATTGGGAGGTGGGAGGTGTAATTCTTACTGTAACCCCCTTTGAATGTGTAATATATTGTTCTTTATTAGAGTGATTATAATGTTTGACATTGTACTTTTCTTGTCTGCAATAAGTCAAAGTTCTTTTGCATCAAACCAGTTGTCCTTTGCACTTTATCACAGCCCCCAAATAAATCCAGAGTCCAGAACCTAAGGGAGTGGGAGCGATTCGAACCGCTCAAGTAGGTCAGAGGTGAACCTGACCCCCGGGACCACCCCTTACAACATTAGTAAACTTGAAGAATGGGCATATAAATGGCAAATGAAATTCAACACATACATTTTGGTAGGAAGAATAGGTGGGTGGGGGTGGGCGGGTGGGGGGGGAGTGGTGGGGGGAGGGATCACTTATTACTTGGAGGGTACGAGTCTAGGTGTGGTAGATGAGCAAAGGGATCTCGGAGTACAAATACACAAATCACTAAGATTTGTGACACAAGTTAACAAGTCCATAAAAAAAGCAAACCAGGCACTAGGGTTTATTTCTAGAAGGATAAAATTGTAAAGTAGTGAAGTTATGTTAAACTTATATCAAACCTTGGTTAGACCACACTTGGGTATGAATTTTTGTTTTTTTGCCTGCCTTCTTAGCACCCCGGATTGGTGGCAATGGCGGCAGAAAGCACTTGTGCCCGAGCGGCCAGCGTCTAGCACCCCGTTGGCACATTCAGTGCCGTGTCTGAGGGGGCTCGGAGCAGTACCACCCGAGAGAGGCGAGCCGTGTACAACGTCACCAATTGTGACAGTGGCTCGATATTTAAATCACAACAGCTTCGTAGCACTACGTAGCATGTCTGGGTGGGAATGCTAGTGAAAGCTGTGCTGGCCGAAGTGATTGAAGAAATGTCTACCTCAGGTAAGTGTCATTGTTTTTCTTTTTTTAATTTTTGTGATTTATGTTTGGGTGGTACCAGTAATAAATTGGGAATGTTTTTGTTGTTTTTTTTCCAGGCTTTTCTTTCTCTATGGAAGCCTCTCTTAGGGCGCTCCCAGGCAGGCTGTTTAGCTCAGGATTTTCAGTGGCTCAGCCGGCCTAGTGCCCTAAAAGAGGTGTGGAATGCCTCCTGTAGCGCTGTGCTCCAAACTCCAGGCACAGCTGGTGAATTTTGTGGCTGGAGACGCAAACCATTTCCCGTCGCAAAAGTTGCCGCTCCGCCCAGGACAACGCTGCAACTAAGGCGTGACCGAATTTCTCCTCCTTGGAGTACTGCGTATAATTCTGGTCACCATATTATAAAAAGAATATAGAGGCACTGGAGAGGGTGCAAAAAAGATTTACAAGGATGATACCAGAAGTGCGAGGGTATACCTATCAGGAAAGGATGAATATGCTGAGTCTCTTTTCTCTTGAAAAGTGAAGTCTGAGGGGTGACCTAATAGAGATCTTTAAAATGATGAAAGATTTTGATAGAGTAGATACAAAGAGAGTGTTTCCACTTGTGGGGAAGAGCGTAACTAGAGGCCATCAATATAAGATAGTCATCAAAAAATCCAATAGGGAATTCAGAAGAAACCTTTTTACCCAGAGGCTGGGTGAGAATGTGAAACTTGCTACCACAGGGAGTAGTTGACGTGAATAGTATTGATGCATTTAAGGGGAAGATAGATAAGCATATGAGGGAGAAGGGAATAGAGGTTATGCTGATAGATTTAGATGAAGAAAGACGAGAGGAGGCTCGAGTGGAGCGCAAATGCCAACATGGACTGGTTGGACCGAATGACCTGTTTCTGTGCTGTATATCCTGTGTAATCCTATGTAATTTTAAAGGGGGTTGAGGAACTGAGAGACCTGGGTGTGTAAGTACACAAATCTTTGAAGGTGACCAGACAATTTGAGAAGGCAGCTAAAAAGGCATAAGGGATCCTTAGCCTTATAAACAGAAAACACAGGCTAAAAATTCGACGGCGCTAACGTGAGGCGCAAATTACCCGTATTTCTCCCCCATAGAGTACAAAAACAAAGAAGTTATGCTGAACCTTTATAAATCACTGGTTAGGCCCCAGCTGGAGAATTGTTCAATTCTGGACACCACACTTTAGGAAGGATGTCAAGATTTTAGAGAGGGTGCAGAGGAGATTTACTAAAATCGTAGCAGGGATGTGGGACTTCAATAAAGTAGAGAAACTGGGGTTGTTCTCCTTGAAACAGAGAAATTTAAGGGGAGATTTGATGGAAGCGTTCAAAAGCTTGAAGGATAGATAAGGAGAAACAGTTTCAAGTGGCAGAAGTGTCAGTAACCAGAGGACACAGATTTATTATCAGCATAGGCAGTCCCTCGGAATCGAGGAAAACTTGCTTCCACTCTAAAAATGAGTCCTTAGGTGGCGAACAGTGCAATATGAGAATCACAGTCCCTGTTACAGGTGGGACAGATAGTTGTTGAGGGAAAGGGTGGGTGGGACTGATTTGCCGCACACTCTTTCCGTTGCCTGCGCTTGACTTCTGCATGCTCTCAGCGATGAGACTCGAGGTGCTCAGCGTCCTCCCGGATGCACTTCCTCCTCTTAGGGCGGTCTTTGGCCAGGGACTCGCAGGTGTCAGTGGGGATTTTGCACTTTATTAGGGAGGCTTTGAGAGTGTCCTTGTAACGTTTCCTCTTCCCACCTTTGGCTCGTTTGCTGTGAAGGAGTTCCAAGTAGAGCGCTTGCTTTGGGAGTCTCGTGTCTGGCATGCGAACAATGTGGCCTGCCCAGCGGAGCTAATCAAGTTTGGTCAGCGCTTCAATGCTGGGGATGTTGACCTGGTCAGGGACGCTAATGTTGGTGCGTCTGTCCTCCCAGGGGATTTGTAGGATCTTGCGGAGACATCGTTGGTGGTATTGATGACGAGATTCAACACTGCCTCCAGTGCACCAGTGCAGCCTTCAGCCGCCTGAGGAAAAGAGTGTTTGAAGACCAGGCCCTCAAATCTGCCACCAAGCTCATGGTCTACAGGGCTGTAGTAATACCTGTCCTCCTATATGGTTCAGAGACATGGACCATGTACAGTAGACATCTCAAGTCGCTGGAGATATATCACCAACACAGATTTAAGGCAATTGGCAAAAGAACCAGATTATCAGAAGGGCGGTGGAAGCAGAGTCATAATTAACATTCAAAAGAGAATTGGATAAATATTTACAAGGCAATGGGCAACGAGCAGGGGAGTGGGACTAATTGGATAGCTCTACCAAAGAGCCTGCACAGGCACGATGGGTTGAATGGCCTCCTTCTGTGCTGTGTCATTCTATGGTTCTATCATCAAACCCAATATGGACAAAGGATAAAATCAAGTACCTTTCCGATCTGAAGGGTTCAGCATCACATTGGGCTATGCATTAACCCACATGAGAATATCAAGAGTGGGAAACCTTCTTTGCTTTTTTATAGACACAGAATCATGCTAAAAAGTATCAATGTCTCCAATATTAACTGAGGCATGGTTTCAGAGTGGGGAGGAGTTATAGGTGGGAAACCTGGAAGTACAGGTTTACCCAAACGCCATGGAGTTTTAACTCCAGGCCATTGGTTTCCATATTTACAAAAGGATATACTTGCTTTGGAGGCAGTTCAGAGAAGGTTCACTAGGTTGATTCAGGGGATGAGAGGATTGACATGAGGAAAGGTTGAGTAGGTTAGGCCTCTACTCATTGGAATTCAGAAGAATGAGAGGTGATCTTATCAAAACATGTAAGATTATGAGGGGGTTTGACAAGGTGAATGCAGAGAGAATGTTTCCACTGATGGGGGAGACTAGAACTAGTGGGCATGATCTTAGAATAAGGGGCCACCCATTTAAAACTGAGATGAGGAGAAATTTCTTCTCTCAGAGGGTTGTAAATCTGTGGAATTTGCTGCCTCAGAGAACTGTGGAAGCTGGGACATTGAATAAATTTAAGACAGAAATAGACAGTTTCTTAAAAGATAAGGGAATAAGGGGTTATGGGGAACGGATGGGGAAGTGAAGCTGAGTCCATGATCAGATCAGCCATGGTCTTATTGAATGGCGGAGCAGGCTTGAGGGGGTGTATGGCCTTCTCCTGCTCCTATTTCTTATGTTCTTATGTGTAAATGTTTCTCCCTTGTTCCCTGTCCGAAAGCCAGCTTGTTTGGCAGCCAATGAGCAGATAGGTTTCTCCCTTTCCTGGCAGTTACCTCTCCGCAGATGACTAATTCTTTGTGTAAATCTGGTCATCTGATTGGGTGCAAATCTAAACCATCCAATCAAGTAGCTTGAAAGAAGGGGATGCGCTTCATGAACAAGTTAACATGCTATAGGGTGTGCTATTTTGTAAAGACTGCTTATTTGTGGAACTGGGCAAAGCAAATCCAGCAGAACATCAATAAATGTCACCTCCCCTCCTCCAAAAGAAATGGTACACCAAAATAAAATTAAAACAGATATATAACTATATAACAGATATATGAATTAACTGTGCAATTAGATGTTAACAAATATGATGTGATTGGGATTACGGAGACGTGGCACCAGGATGATCAGGGCTGGGAACTCAACATCCAGGGGTATTCAACATTCAGGAAGGATAGAATAAAAGGAAAAGGAGGTGGGGTAGCAGTGCTGGTTAAAGAGGAGATTAATGCAATAGTTAGGAAAGACATTAGCTTGGATGATGTGGAATCTATATGGGTAGAGCTGCAGAACACCAAAGGGCAAAAAACGTTAGTGGGAGTTGTGTACAGACCTCCAAACAGTAGTAGTGATGTTGGGGAGGGCATCAAACAGGAAATTAGGAGTGCATGCAATAAAGGTGCAGCAGTTATAATGGGTGACTTTAATATGCACATAGATTGGGTTAACCAAACTGGAAGCAATACGGTGGAGGAGGATTTCCTGGAGTGCATAAGGGATGGTTTTCTAGACCAATATGTCGAGGAACCAACTAGGGGGGGGGAGGCCATCTTAGACTGGGTGTTGTGTAATGAGAGAGGATTAATTAGCAATCTCATTGTGTGAGGCCCCTTGGGGAAGAGTGACCATAATATGGTGGAATTCTGCATTAGGATGGAGAATGAAACAGTTAATTCAGAGACCATGGTCCAGAACTTAAAGAAGGGTAACTTTGAAGGTATGAGGCGTGAATTGGCTAGGATAGATTGGTGAATGATACTTAAGGGATGACTGTGAATGGGCAATGGCAGACATTTAGAGACCGCATGGATGAATTATAACAATTGTACATTCCTGTCTGGCGTAAAAATAAAAAAGGGAAGGTGGCTCAACCGTGGCTATCTAGGGAAATCAGGGATAGTATTAAAGCCAAGGAAGTGGCATACAAATTGGCCAGAAATAGCAGCGAACCTGGGGACTGGGAGAAATTTAGAACTCAGCAGAGGAGGACAAAGGGTTTGATTAGGGCAGGGAAAATGGAGTACGACAAGAAGCTTGCAGGGAACATTAAGGCGGATTGCAAAAGTTTCTATAGGTATGTAAAGAGAAAAAGGTTAGTAAAGACAAACGTAGGTCCCCTGCAGTCAGAATCAGGGGAAGTCATAACGGGGAACAAAGAAATGGCAGACCAATTGAACAAGTACTTTGGTTCAGTATTCACTAAGGAGGACACAAACAACCTTCCGGATATAAAAGGGGTCAGAGGGTCTAGTAAGGAGGAGGAACTGAGGGAAATCTTTATTAGTCGGGAAATTGTGTTGGGGAAATTGATGGGATTGAAGGCCGATAAATCCCCAGGGCCTGATGGACTGCATCCCAGAGTACTTAAGGAGGTGGCCTTGGAAATAGCGGATGCATTGACAGTCATTTTCCAACATTCCATTGACTCTGGATCAGTTCCTATCGAGTGGAGGGTAGCCAATGTAACTCCACTTTTTAAAAAAGGAGGGAGAGAGAAAGCAGGAAATTATAGACCGGTCAGCCTGACCTCAGTAGTGGGTAAAATGATGGAATCAATTATTAAGGATGTCATAGCAGCGCATTTGGAAAATGGTGACATGATAGGTCCAAGTCAGCATGGATTTGTGAAAGGGAGATCATGCTTGACAAATCTTCTGGAATTTTTTGAGGATGTTTCCAGTAAAGTGGACAAAGGAGAACCAGTTGATGTGGTATATTTAGACTTTCAGAAGGCTTTCGACAAGGTCCCACACAGGAGATTAATGTGCAAAGTTAAAGCACATGGGATTGGGGGTAGTATGCTGATGTGGATTGAGAACTGGTTGTCAGACAGGAAGCAAAGAGTAGGAGTAAATTGGTACTTTTCAGAATGGCAGGCAGTGACTAGTGGGGTACCGCAAGGTTCTGTGCTGGGGCCCCAGCTGTTTACATTATACATTAATGATTTAGATGAGGGGATTAAATGTAGTATCTCCAAATTTGCGGATGACACTAAGTTGGGTGGCAGTGTGAGCTGCGAGGAGGATGCTATGAGGCTGCAGAGTGACTTGGATAGGTTAGGTGAGTGCGCAAATGAGTGGCAGATGAAATATAATGTGGATAAATGTGAGGTTATCCACTTTGGTGGTAAAAACAGAGAGACAGACTATTATCTGAATGGTGACAGATTAGGAAAAGGGAAGGTGCAACGAGACCTGGGTGTCATGGTACATCAGTCATTGAAGGTTGGCATGCAGGTACAGCAGGCGGTTAAGAAAGCAAATGGCATGTTGGCCTTCATAGCGAGGGGATTTGAGTACAGGGGCAGGGAGGTGTTGCTACAGTTGTACAGGGCATTGGTGAGGCCACATCTGGAGTATTGTGTACAGTTTTGGTCTCCTAACTTGAGGAAGGACATTCTTGCTATTGAGGGAGTGCAGCGAAGATTCACCAGGCTGATTCCTGGGATGGTGGGACTGACCTATCAAGAAAGGCTGGATCAACTGGGCTTGTATTCACTGGAGTTCAGAAGAGTGAGAGGGGACCTCATAGAAACGTTTAAAATTCTGACGGGTTTGGACAGGTTGGATGCAGGAAGAATGTTCCCAATGTTGGGGAAGTCCAGAACCAGGGGTCACAGTCTTAGGATAAGGGGTAAGCCATTTAGGACCGAGATGAGGAGAAACTTCTTCACCCAGAGAGTGGTGAACCTGTGGAATTCTCTACCACAGAAAGTAGTTGAGGCCAATTCACTAAATCTATTCAAAAGGGAGTTAGATAAAGTCCTTACTACTCGGGGGATCAAGGGGTATGGCGTGAAAGCAGGAAGGGGGTACTGAAGTTTCATGTTCAGCCATGAACTCATTGAATGGCGGTGCAGGCTAGAAGGGCTGAATGGCCTGCTCCTGCACCTATTTTCTATGTTTCTATGTTTTTCTATAACTAGTTATTTCCAATCAAAATCATCAAATTCAGATTGATAATGCAGTCAATTCTGTGCAGTATTAAATCAGTTGTGCTGTCACCTGAAATGGCTTGGATTATAAAGAACTTGCATTTATACATTATCTTTCACAAGCTCAGAACATCCCAAAGCACACCACAGCCACTGTCCTGCATTTTGAAATTAAGTTGCTGTTTTAATGTAGAAAATGCGGCAACTAATTTGCATTCAGCAAGGTTCCACTAACAGCAATAAGATAAATGACCAGAGGGTCTATTTCAGTGGTGTTGGCTGTTGGATAAATATTGTCTGGGCCACCAGCAAGAACTCGCTTGCTCTGCTCTTACTATTGCCATGGGATTTTTTTACATCCACTTGTGAAGTCAGCTGGGCCCTCATACTGTATCTGAATGATGACACCTGTGAAAATGCTGGGGAAAAGGGAAAGCGTGGCTAAATGCAGCAGGGAGAAGCAGATAGAACAGGATAAAGGCCAAGGCGAAGGTGTTGGTAAATGCACTAGCCAGTATCAAACTGAACCAGTGACCAGCAGACATCGGTTTCAATTCCATCTATGCTCAGTTTGTGAGGCAACAGGACAAGTTCTTTGTATCTTAGTGAGAGAAGAAATCAGATATGGTTCCTGCTCCTGATAACTGTCCAGCCACTCCTACGAGGGTCCATGCACATGGAAGTTTGGCAGAAAACAGGAATCGGCTCATTTGTGAATCCCCCTTTCCAATGGACAAAACAGTCTTCAAACACTCACTGCCCAGGCTCCTACATGAAGAATGGCCACTTGGATGAGGAATCAGAGAGAAGCCTGCACCTATGGAACTGTACTCTGGCATGGGGTAGCAACTTCAGAAGAGAGCATTGAAGGGAAGGGGAGTCTCAGCCCAACAGAACAATATAAAGCGTGGAACTGGCTTCCCAAGTATGTCTACTGGATAAATTTATTTACTCTCAATCATGTTCCTCATGTACCTTTCATTTTTACTGACCCTGAAATGAGCTTCCAACCACATATCCACGGCATAACTAAGACCGCCTATTCCCACCTCCGTGACATCACCCGTCTCCGCCCCTGCCTCAGCTCATTTGCTGCTGAAAACCTTATCCATGCCTTTTCTACTGTTATGTTTAGAATAACTCCACAAGACTGAGTACTGTAAGCTTAAACTGATGTGACCTTAGTCTCTTTAATAAAACTCCAGAGTGCCAAAGCAGCATGGCAGACAACCTTTTATACTCGCTTGCATGAGATGTTCAGGTGACCCTTGGGCCTCCAACGGGTGCGCCCTCTGTTGGCAAGTCTTACACAGTTATGATGTTTACATACATAACACCGCCCCCCACCCCCCCCGCCCAAAAGTCTTTTTACAAGTTATTTACAAGTTGAGGCGGTCCGAGGCCCTTCGCTCCCAGTTGAACGTCTGAGTTCGAACCCTGCCATGGGTGAGTTGGTCGGGCCATTGCTGCACTGCAGCACGGCTGGTCTGACCGGACTGTTGGGAATGGTAGGTTCGTCCTCTTGATTGACGGCGAGGTCGATTGCTGGTTGGGTGTGTGTTGGTGGATTGATGATGGTGATGTCCTCTTCAAGTTGTTCCTGGTTGTCAGTGAATGGCAGTTTGGTCTGATCCAAATGCTTTCTGCACGTTTGTCCATTACATAGTTTGACAATAAACACTATTCCCCTCCCTTCGCCAAGACAGTGCCAGCAACCCATCTGGGACCATGACCGTAATTAAGGAAAAACACGGGTCGTTTCCATCAATGTCACGCGATACAGCTGCATGATCGTGATACATATTTTGCTGGTGACGCTGGGTTTCCACATGATCATTAAGATCCGGGTGGACTAAGGAGTGCCTGGTTTTGAATGCTCTCTTCATTAACAATTCCGCCGGGTGAACCCTGCTAAGTGAGTGGGGTTGCGTCCGGTAGCTGAGCAGAACCCGAGATAAACGGGTCTGCAGGGAGCCGTCTGTCACGCGTTTCAAGCTCTGCTTGATAATTTGGACTGTCTGTTCCGCTTGACCGTTGGATGTGAGCTTAAACGGGGCAGGCCTGACATGCTTAATGCCATTGCGGGTCATAAACTCGTTGAATTCCGAGCTGGTGCAACACGGTTCATTGTCACTGACAAGGACGTCGGGCAAGCCATGGGTGGTGAACATAGCCCGGAGGCTTTCAATGGTGGCAGTGGACGTGCAGGATGACATGATTACACAATCAATCCATTTATAGTAAGCGTCCAATACTACTAAGAACATCTTTCCTAGAAAGGGGCCAGTGAAATCTACGTGGATCCTGGACCACGGTTTGGAGGGCCATGACCATAGACTCAGTGGAGCCTCCCTAGGTGCATTGCTCAGCTGTGAGCAAGTGTTACATCGGTGTACGCATGACTCCAAATCCGAATCAATGCCGGGCCACCAAACGTGCGAACTGGTGATAGCCTTCATCATGACTGCCTGGGTGGGTACTGTGTAGGTCGCGTATAAACATTTCCCTGCCTTTTTTTGGCAAAACCACGCGATTACCCCATAAGAGACAATCTGACTGGATGGACATTTCATCTTTACGTCGGTGAAACAGTTTAATTTCATCTTGCACCTCCCGGGAACAGCCGACCAGCTCCCATTGAGGACGCAACTTTTTACCAGTGATAGCATAGGGTCCAGGCGAGTCGAGGTCCTGATCTGGCAAGCCGTGACGGGTGACCCCTCACTTTCAAAAACATCCATGAGCAAAAGCACGTCTGCGGTTTGTGCCATTTCCACCCCAGTGGTGGGCGATGGTAGCCGATTGAGGGCATCAGCACAGTTCTCCGTGCCTGGTCTGTGGCGGATTACATAGTCATAAGCGAAATATGTTCGTGCCCAGCTTTGGAGGCGGGACGAAGCATTGGTGTTTATACCTTTGCTTTCTGAAAACAGCGAAATGAGCGGTTTGTAGTTGGTTTCAAGCTCGAACCAGAGTCCAAGTAGTATTGTTGCATTTTCTTAACCCCGTATACGCATGCTAACGCCTCTTTCTCGACCATACAGTAGGCTCTTTCAGCCTTAGATAGACTTCTAGGCGCATATGCAACCGATTGCAATTTGCCTGATACATTGGTTTGCTGTAACACACACCCGACCCCATACGAAGGTGCATCACAAGCTAGCAGTAAGCGTTTACACGAGTCATACAATACAAGTAACTTGTTAGAAAATAATAGGTTTCTGGCCTTCTCAAAGGCCGTCTCTTGAGATTTATCCCAAACCCAGTCATCACCCTTGCATAGCAACATGTGCAATGGTTCCAGCAAAGTGCTCAACCTGGATAGAAAGTTACCAAAATAGTTGAGGAGTCTCAGGAATGAACACAGCTCCAACACATTCTGTGGCCTGGGTGCGTTCTTGATTGCCTCCGTCTTTGAATCCGTGGGTCTGATGCCCCAAAAATTCGACCTCTGGTGCCAGGAAAACACACTTGGAGCATTTCAGCCTGAGTCCCACTCTGTCTAGTCGACTTAGAACCTCTTCCAGGTTGTGCAGGTGTTCGGTGGTGTCACGACCGGTGATCAGGATGTCGTCTTGAAACACAACGATGTGCGGAAACAATTTCAGCAGATTCCCCATGTTTCTCTGGAAAATGGCAGCAGCCGAGCGAATCCCAAAAGGGCATCTGTGGTATATAAACAGTCTTTTGTGTGTGTTGATGCACGTCAATCTTTTCGAAGATTCAGCCAGCTCCTGTGTAATGTAAGCGGAGGTTAGATCCAATTTGGTGAACGATTTCCCCCCTGCTAATGTTGCGAACAGGTCATCCGCCTTGGGTAGTGGATATTGGATCTTATAACGAGACTCGGTTGATCATTACCTTATAGTGTCTGCAGATTCTGACCGTGCCATCGCTTTTCAACACCGGAACAATTGGGCTGGCCCACTCGTTGAACTCAACTGGCGATATGATTACCTCTTGTTGAAGTCTGTCCAGTTCGATCTCGACTTTCTCCCTCATCAATTATGGAACCGCTCGAGCCTTGTGATGAACAGGCAGTGCATCAGGGACTAAATAATCTGCACCTTGGCGCCTGTGAAGTTGCCAATGCCTGGTTCAAATAGTGACGGAAATTTGTTCAGCACTTGAGCGCACGAGGCGTCATCCACCGAAGATAGTGCTTTGATGTCTTCCCAGTTCCAACGAATCTTCCCTAGCCAGCTTCTGCCGAACAGCGTTGGGCCATCACCTGGTACAATCCACAGTGACAAGTTATGCACAGCTCCATCATACGATACCTTCACTGCCGCACTGCCAATGACTGATATGAGCTCTTTGGTGTAAGTGCACAGCTTTGTATAAATCGGGCTCAGTTTGGACCTTTGGTGCCCCACAATTTCTCAAAAGCCTTCTGGCTCATAATTGACTGACTCGCCCCATGTCCAACTCCATAGAAACTAGAATGCCATCTAATTTGACTTTAAGGATTATAGGAGGGCTCTTGGTGGTGAAGGTGTGTACCCCATACACTTCTTCCTCAGCCTCGGGTTGAGTTGCCTCTCTTACTCGTTCTGCCTGATCTGCTTTGGATCGACCATCTTCTGCCGACTCTGCCACGTGGTGAGTCACAGCATGTTTTCACATTCACTGGAGGTGCCCCCATTATTTTGCAGCCTTTGCACACGAAGTGCTTGAATCAACATTGATGGGCTCGATGATTACCCCCGCAGCGCCAACATGGTGCTAATGGATTTGCATTCACGCCCCACGGCGGACTCTGCGTCATCCTAGGTCTTGCAGCTGCAGACGTGTAGGCCCTGCCATGTACAGTTCTGCCTGCTAACGGCGTTATTTTATGCACAGTACTTGCCGGTGAGCTTCGATGCTAAGAAGATATCAGTTTAGCATTATCGTTCGTGGACATGAAAGCTCGGGCTATCGTGATGGCCTTGTTCAGGTCTGGAGATTCGGCAGACAGCATCTTGCGAAGAATGACCTCATGGCCAATTCCAAGCACGAAAAGGTCCCGCAGCATTTCCTCCAAATATCCAGCAAAATTGCAAGGTCCCGCAAGACGTCTTAGGTCGGCGACATAACTCGCCACGTCCTGGCCCTCGGAGCGATGATGCATATGGAAGCGATACCTGGCCATTAAGATGCTCTCCTTCAGCTTGACATGTTCCCGAACCAGAGTACACAACTCTGCATATGTCTTTTCCGTTGGTTTCATCGGTGCTAGCAGATGCTGAATGAGGCCGTATGTTGTAGACCCACAAACGGTGAGGAGAATCGCCCTGCACTTGATCGCTTTATCGTCCGCATCCAGCTCATTGGCCACCAAGTACTGGTCGAGACATTCAACGAAGGCTTCCCAATCATCACCCTCTACAAATCGCTCAAGAATACCAATGGCAGCCATAACTACGTGAAAGTTCGTGATCTGTTACTTGTCACCAATTGTTATGTTTAGAATAACTCCACAAGACTGAGTACTGTAAGTTTAAACTGATGTGACCTAAGTCTCTTTAATAAAACTCCAGAGTGCCAAAGCAGCATGGCAGACAATCTTTAATACTCACTTGCATGAGGTGTTCAGGTGATCCTTGGGCCTCCAACAGGTGCGACCTCTGGTGGCAAGTCTTACACAGTTATGATGTTTACATACATAACAGCTGCCTCTAGCCTTGACTATTCCAACGCACTCCTGGCTGGCCTCCCACGTTCTACCCTACGTAAACTTGAGGTCATCCAAACCTTGGCTGCCCGTGTCCAAACTTGCACCAAGTCCCGCTCACCCGTCACCCCTGTGCTCGCTGATTTACATTGGCTCCCGGTTAAGCAACGCCTCAATTTGAAAATTCTCATCCTTGATTTCAAATTCCTCTATGATCTCACCCTTCCCTATCTCTGTAATCTCCTCCAGCCACACAACCCCCCCCGCCCCCGCCGAGATATCTGCGATCCTCCAATTCTACCCTCTTGAGCATCCCTAATTAGAATTGCTCAACCATTTGTGGTCATGCCTTCAGCTGCCTAGGCCCCAAGCTCTGGAATTCCTTGCCTAAACCTCTCTGCCTCTCCGTCCTCCTTTAAGATGCTCCTTAAAGCCTACCCCTTTGACCAAGCTTTTGCTCATCTGCCCTAATTTCTCCTTATGTGGCTCAGTGTCAAATTTTTTGTCTTATAATATTCCTGTGAAGCGCCTTGAGATGTTTTACTACATTAAAGGTGCTATATAAATACAAGTTGTTGTTGTTGTTACTCTACTCACAGTTGGCTTCTATGTAAATCAATTATCAGGGCAAAGGAGTATAAACCATTCTGTATTATCAAATTATAAAATGGGATAAAAAAAGCACCAACATTTTTCATTGCATAAAGTTTGTTGGCTTCGTAATCGCGGTATCACTACATCTGGGCCTACATTTCTGAGTACCACTTTTAAAATAAATAATAATAATGCAAATTGGATTTTGGGTGGTAGCTACTTTAAGTTGGTTGAGTTAAAATGAACTGAATCCTCTTCGAAATAAACCACAACTCCCTTCAGAGTAAGTCTGCTGCTGATACCAGTTTGGACAAGTGCCAGTAGAAATGGGCAGTGGACTCACAACTCAATCCTTGCGCACGAGCTGCATTTTCCCACGTCCATGTGTCCTATATACTACATCTATTCAGTTTCAGTCAATCTGCTTTTAAATTAATCAACCCCGTGCATACTGTAGTAATGTTAAAATTTTAAAAATGCATTTCCTACCTAACTGGACATTTTCTTAGCTTTAATCTGTTTCCCACGCGTCCCACCATGAAAATCCACCATTTCAATTTTCATCTTTCTGCAGGGAGTTGCTCAGCTGCCAACAGCCTGACGCGTCACACTTATTTCCAATGACAGTTGCTGTCATGTGTAGAAAATTCCCAGCCTATTTGCATGTATCTCGCTATTAAGAAAATACTGTATTCATTTCACTGGGTTTGCAATCTATGTCATTGCTTTACACAGAATCTTTCACAGTGTCCAGTTGTCTGACCATAGCAATACTGCAACTTCACAGTCACACCGCAAAACTTCATCGTGTCCAGGGGGAAATGGCAGAGTTGATACACATGCATAGTCACTTTTTGTGCTCGCGACTAAAAGGCATTTTTCCACATCAGACCATGTCTCCTGTGTACTGAAACCTACTTCCTTATACACTCTGCGAATGGGATAAAGTCGCCAGGATTAACAATAATGGCCAGTGGTGGGAGTCAACACTGGAGATTATGTGCGATGCCCATCACGTTCCCTGACTCTTTCTAAAAGCAGAATAGCATTCCATCAGATCAATGTGCACAGGCCAAAACTGAGAGATTTATTTACACATTGAATAACACAATGAGACGCAGCATTTTTCCAATAAATTCTTGAGTTGTGGGCATCGGTGTCAAGGCCACATTTATTGCCCAACCTTGGTTGATCTGTTGTTATGGTGATGAGCCTTCTCCTTGAATTGCTGAAGTCATTGTGCTCCAGTATATTGACATTAACAGTGACACATGTCCAAGTCAGAATCGCTTGCAAACATTTCAGCCTTTTCTCTTGGGCTCACACGCTTGGCACCATCACGGTTGAGGATCTGGCTATTCATGGAATCAGCTAATCATAGGCCAGAATTTTAATAGGCAGGCGGATTGGGAGCGGGGGCGGTGGCGGGTTGCTCAGAAGCGGTCGGGAAACCAGAGAGAGTGGGTTTCCCGCAGGGCCAGCCGAATTTAAAGGCAGGGCCTGATTTGCATTGGAAGTCTCTGTTTCCTACACAGCCAGCCAGCTTGAGAGGCTGGCTGGCTGCGGGCGGGTAGGCCTGCAGCATTCAGCCTCAGAGAGGAGCGAGGGAGGAATCACTTGTGTTATGTTCAGATAAATCCACAGGACAAGCTCAAACTATTGTGACCTTGGTCTCTTTATTCAGACTCCAGAGTAAGAAAGCAGCATGGTAAATCACCTTTTATACCTGCTTTCCCCAGGCTGCATAGGTGACCCTTAGGTCTCCCACAGATGTGCCCCCTAGTGGCAAGTCTTATATTTGGTAAGATTTACATACATACATAACATCACTCCCCCCAAAGTCTTATGTTCGAGTTATTTGAAAGTTGAGGCAATCTGGCGCCCCGCATCCCCAGGTCGATCGCCTGGGTTGAAGTCCTGACGTGGTGGATTCATCCTCGTGGTTGATGGCAAAGTTGATCGTGTTAGTGGGTCGCTGGGGGCCAGGTCCTTTCACAGTGACTCCTGGTTATCCGTAGTTCGCAGTTTGGTCTTGTCCAAATGCTTTACTCGTTAGTCCGGTACATGGTTTCACAATCAAACATTCCATTTTCATCACATACACTCCATTCCCCCCTTGGCTAATGCGGTACTAGTGGCCCAACTGGGGCCCTGAACATGGTCTACATCACTTATTCTGATGTCGTGTGGAGGGGCCGTGCAATTATGGTGCATTCTCTGCTGATGGCATATGGAAGGCTCAGTTCTGAGTGATTCTGTCTAGTGACTGCGTAGCATCCAGGATAGCCAGGTCTGTAGGGGGTCTACTGTGACAGGCATGGTGCTAGGTTTAGTGATTTGGGCTGCCTGCTCTGTGCTTTTGTCACTGACCCTGAGGTCTGGCAAGCCCAGGATGGCCGCAATGGCCTTGAGGCTTTCGGTAGTAGTGGGAGGCCTAGTGGTCCCCGTGGACCTTGGGCCGTGGCATGGGGGGCCCGGACCACCGACTGTGCGTAACCGCCCTGCCTTACTTTGCAACATTGGGATGGGTCTTTCGTCTCTGCGACGGATAGGTTGCCACATCCCGTCTAGTAGTTCACCTTTGGCAGGCGGTAACGTGGGATCCTGGCTGGTCCAGGTCCTAAACTGGAGGGCCATTACGGTTGACCCCTCGCTTTCTAGCACTTCCACGACCACGAGTGGATCTGCAGGCTTCACCATTTCCATCTCGGTGGTGGGCAACGGTAGCCAACTGAGGACATTAGTGCCGCTCTCAGTGCCTGGCCTGTGGTGGATCATGTTACAGTGCACAGACAGTGTTAGACATTCTCGAAACAACGCATCGATAGTGGTGCCCCTGCTCTCCCAAGCTTGTGGGATGAGCAGCTTGTCTGACTCGAACATATATTGGGACACTCTTTGGTACGTCTCTTTAGTCCCGTGAACACAGGCTGCTGCCTTGGTTAACTTATTGGATACATGTTCAATCGTTTGGGGCTCGCCTGCTACTTTTGCTTGCTGCACAACGCTGTCGATCCTGTGCAGTCACGCCTCATTTGCTACGAATACTTTGTTTGATACATATACAACTGGTTGGGGTTCACCCGCTACTTTGACTTGCTGTACAACACACCCAACCCCATGTGATAACACATCACTTGTTACAAGTACTTTGTCAGATACATATACGACCAGTTGGTGTTCGCCCGCTACTTTGGCTTATTGGCCGCGAAAGACTGCTCACAAGGGTTACATAGTGCACACAATTTGTTGGAGCGTAGTGGGTTCCTGGCCTTCACAGCGGCCGCCCCTTACCTTTGCCCCAAACCCAGTCGTCTTTCTTGCTGGGCGACGCATTCCTCCGTGGTCTGGATGCTCTCTCGTCCCGTGGTCTGGATGCTCTTTCGTCCCATGGTCTGGATGCACCTTCGTCCCGTGGTCTGGGCACACTCTCAGCCCGTGGTCTGGGCGCACTCTCGTCCGTGTCCGTGATGCCGACTGCCGTGATCTTCCTCCCCAGGTATTTTGCCTCTGGCGTCGGGAAGACGCACTCGGATTGTTTCGGCCGGAATCCCACTCCGCATGGTCGAGCCTCTTCCATCATCGCAAAGAAGTCGTCGGCTTCAGGTGGTGGGAACCGTGCCTGTATCGCTGCTCGATTGATCTTCACTTCCTCGTGATCGTGATGAGCGGCCTGTGCCTCGGGGATCTACAAATGGATCTGCACTTCGATGCCTGGTTCAGCTGAAGGTGATGGTTTGCTCAGCCTTTGAGAAGGGGTGAACTCGTTCGCCGGAGAAGGTACGCAGAGGTCTTCCCAGTTCCATCGAATCTTCCCCTCCACCTCCTGCCAAGCAGCGTTGGCCCATCACCTGAAACAATCCACAGTGGTAAATCGTGCACCGCTCCCTCATGAGATACTCTTATGTCCACACTACCAATAACTGGTATCAGTTCCTTGGTGTAGGCGCGCAACTTTGCCTGAATCGGGATCAGCTTAAGTCGCTGTGTTTCGTCGCTCCACAGCCTCTCGAAAACCTTCTGGCTCATAACTGATTGACTCGCCCCATGACTCGCCCCCGTGTCTAGTTCCATGAAGACTGGAGTGCCATTAAGTTCAACTTTTATTATCGGAGGGCTTTTGGTGGTGAAGATGTGTATCCCATATACTTCCTCTTCATCCTCAGGTTGTGTTGCCTCTCCTGCTCATTCATTGTGATCCTCACTGGATCGGTCGTCCTTTCCTGACTCTGCCATGTGGTGAGTCAGAGGTCGTTTGCACATTCGCTGGAGGTGCCCCATTGTTCCACAGCCCTTGCACACATAGGGCTTGAATCGACATTGATGAGCTCTATGGCTGACCCCACCGCGCCAACATGGTGCTAATGAATACGCATTCACGCCCCACGGCGATCTCTGAATCGCTCTAGGCCTAGGTCTGGCCTCTGCGATTGTGTGGGCCCTGCCCTGTGCTGTTCTTCCTGCTGAAAACATTATTTTGTACACAGTGTTTGCCGTTGTGCTTCGATTCTGTGAAGATATCTGTTTCGTGTTATCACTCGTGGATATGAAGGCTTGAGCTATCGTGATGGCCTTGCTCAGATCTAGGGATTCGGCAGACAGCAGTTTGCGAAGGATGACCTCGTGGCCAATTGCAAGCATGAAAAAGTCCTGCAACATTTCCCCCAAGGATCCTGCAAATTCGCCTTGTCCCACAAGGCGTCTTAGGTTGGCGACAAAACTCGCCACGTTCTGGCCCTCGGAGCGACGGTGCATGTAAAAGCGGTACCTGGTCATCAGGATGCTCTCCTTTGGCTTGAGGTGTTCCCTGGCCAGCATACACAGCTCTGCGTAAGATTTGTCCGTTGGTTTGACTGGTGCCAGCAGAATTTTAAGGAGGCCATATACCGATGATCCACATATGGTGAGGAGAATCGCCCTGCACTTGATCTCTGTTTCAGCCATGTCCAATTCGTTGGCCACAAAGTACTGGTCAAGGCACTCAATGAAGGCTTCCCAATCATCACCCTCAACAAATCTCTCAAGAAAACCAACGGCAGCCATTACCGCGTGAAAGTTCGTGATCCCATCATCGTCGCCAATTTATTATTTTCAGAATAAATCCACAGGACTATATCGCAAGCTCAAACTGTTGTGACTTTGGTCTCTTTATTCAGACTCCAGTGTGAGGAAGCAGCATGGTGAATCACCTTTTATACCTGCTTGCCCCAGGGTGCACAGGTGAACCGTAGGTCTCCCACAGGTGTGCCCCCTAGTGGCAAGTCTTACATTTTGGTAAGGTTATGTTTACATACATACATAACAACCTGGGAGCCTGGGGTGGTCAAGAGAGGGTGAGGGGGTACGGGGACGTGTCGGGACCGATTGGAGGGCCGGAGGAGTGGGGGTGTGGGGGGTGGAACGGCCGAGCATCGAAGGGCTGGGAGCGGACCCAAACCCACGCATTTCTGTGGGGTTAAACCCCCCCGCCGCCCCCATAGAATGATACCACACAGAAGGAGGTCATTCAGCCCATTGTCCCTGTGCCGGCTCTTTGAATAGCTATCCAATTAGTCCCCAGCTATTTCTCCATCGCCCTGCAAAATTTGCCTTTTCAATTATATATTCAGTTCCTTTCTGAAAGTTACTATTGAATCTGCTTCCAACATCCTTTCAGGCAGTGTATTCCAGGTGACAACAAGCTAACCCTATAAAACCCCTCCCACCACCCCAGCTCCACAATGTTTCCCACCCTCCCCAGCGATCACCCCGCCACTATCTGTAATAATTCCTCGCACTGCGAACACGAACTCTCCCAACCACACGCTCCCCCCCACCCCCCCGCCACTACCACTAAACCTACCTGTCCCTTGGCTGCTTCGTGGCTGAGCCTTGGCTGCGATCGTGTCCCGCAACCTTACCTTCCGCCTGCGACAGGCAGCCAAGCCTATCAATCGGGCTGGCTGTCGAGCGGGGAACCTGGGGAAAAAAGTCACATGCCCTCTATTTGAATCTTCAAAGTTGCAGGTATGGGCCCTGAACTGGTGTACATTAGTCAGTTTCTTGGTAAACAAAATATTTTTTGAAGTGAAAAACATTTAAAATGTGCCATCTAGTGCCATGTATGTGCTGCTCAGTGGCCTCCAACAATGGCTACAAACAGCATGTACATACATGACAATACCCTCCTCTGAGATCTTATCACAGTCTTTCACAGGTTGAGATGAGCCGATGCTTTACGGTCTCGGGTTGACTGTCTCAGTTCGATTCCGGCCTTGGGTGAATGTACGGAGTCTGTTGTGGCTGGTGGCTGGATGGCTAACTTGTTGGGGGTGGCAGTGGCTATGTCAGGAATTGCAAGTCCATTTTCATTGAACAAGTCCGTGATGGAAATTCCAGTGTTACTGATGACTCTTGAGCCCTTTGAAGGCTGCTGGTAAGTTGGTTGGTCATTGACGGTTTCTTCGTCCAACAGCTCTGGCTCATCTGTGTGCCTCAGCTTTGTTTGATCCCTGTGTTTCCTGCAAGTTTGCCCATTCTTGAGCTGAATAACAAATACTCTGTTGCCCTCCTTGGCCATGACCATGCCAGCGATCCATTTGAGACCCTGACCATAATTCAACACATATACAGGAACATTAACAGAAATCTCGCATGACAGTTGTGCGATCGTGGCCTTTGTTGACTCTGCCCTTCTGTATTCAACATGATTACTTAAATCCGGGTGTACAAGAGATAACTTGGGCTTAAGACCCCTTTTCATCATGAGTTCAGCAGACGAGACCCCTGTGAATGTATGGATCTTGTCCTGTAACTCAGTAGGATGCAAGACAAGCAGTGACCCTTGGGTTACTCTCCTCATGCTTTGCTTGATAATTTGTACTGCATGTTCTGCTTGCCCATTGGACGCAGGCTTGAATGGTGCTGACCTTACATGTTTTATGCTGTTAAGTTTTACAAACCACTGAAACTCCTGACTGGTGAAGCACAACCCATTGTCGCTCACCATTATGTCAGGCAGACCCTGTGTAGCTAAGGTAGAAACATAGAGACATAGAAAATAGGTGCAGGAGTAGGCCATTCAGCCCTTCGAGCCTGCACCACCAGTCAAGAAGATCATGGCTGATCATTCACCTCAGTACCCCTTTCCTGCTTTCTCTCCATACCTCTTGATCCCTTTAGCCTTAAGGGCCATATCTAACTCCCTCTTGAATATATCCAACAAACTGGCATCAACAACTCTCTGCGGTAGAGAATTCCACAGGTTAACAACTCTGAGTGAAGAAGTTTCTCCTCATCTTGGTCCTAAATGGTTTATCCCTTATCCTTAGACTGTGACCCCTGGTTCTGGACTTCCCCAAAATCGGGAACATTCTTCCTGCATCTAACCTGTCCAGTCCCGTCAGAATTTTATATGTTTCTATGAGATCCCCTCTCATTCTTCTAAACTCCAGTGAATACAGGCCCAGTCGATCCAATCTCTCCTCATATGTCAGTCCTGCCATCCCGGGAATCAGTCTGGTGAACCTTCGCTGCACTCCCTCAATAGCAAGAACGTCTTTCCTCCGATTAGGAGACCAAAACTAACACAATATTCCAGGTGAGGTCTCACCAAGGCCCTGTACAACTGCACTAAGACCTCCCTGCTCCTATACTCAAATCCCCTAGCTATGAAAGCCAACATGCCATTTTCCTTCTTCACCACCTGCTGTACCTGCATGCCAACTTTCAATGACTGATGTACCATGACACCCAGGTCTCGTTGCACCTTCCCTTTTCCTAATCTGCCACCATTCAGATAATATTTTGCCTTCCTGTTTTTATCACCAAAGTAGATAACCTCACATTTATCCACATTATACTGCATCTGCCATGCATTTGCCCACTCACCTAACCTGTCCAAGTTACCCTGCAGCCTCTTAGCATCCTCCTCACAGCGCACACCGCCACCCAGCTTAGTGTCATCTGCAAACTTGGAGATAATACACTCAATTCCTTCATCTAAATCATTGATGTATCTTGTAAATAGCTGGGGTCCCAGCACTGAGCCCTGCGGCACCCCACGAATCACTGCCTGCCGTTCTGAAAAGGACCTGTTTATCCCGAATCTCTGCTTCCTGTCTGCCAACCAGTTCGCTATCCACATCAATATATTACCCCAAATAACATGTGCTTTAATTTTGCACACCAATCTCTTGTGTGGGACCTTGTCAAAAGCCTTTTCAAAGTCCAAATACACCACATCCACTGGTTCTCCCTTGTCCACTCTACTAGTTACATCCTCAAAAAATTCCAGAAGATTTGTCAAGCATGATTTCCCTTTCATAAATCCATGCTGACTTGGACCGATTCTGTCACTGCTTTCCAAATGCGCTGCTATTTCATCTTTAATAATTGATTCCAACATTTTCCCCACTACTGATGTCAGGCTAACAAGTCTATAATTCCCCGTTTTCTCTCTCCCTCCTTTTTTAAAATGTGGTGTTACATTAGCTACCCTCCAGTCCAGTCCAGAGTCGATAGACTGTTGGAAAATGATCAACAATGCATCCACTATTTCTAGGGCTACTTCCTTAAGTACTCTGGGATGCAGACTATCAGGTCCTGGGGATTTATCGGCCTTCAATCACATCAATTTCTCGGTCACAATTTCCTGACTAATAAGGTTTTCCTTCAGTTCCTCCTTTTTGCTAGATCCTCGGTCCCCTAGTATTCCTGGAAGGCTATTTGTGTCTTCCTTAGTGAAGACAGAACCAAAGTATTTGTTCAATTGGTCTCCATTTCTTTGTTCCCCATTATAAATTCACCTGATTCTGACTGCAAAGGACCTACGTTTGTCTTCACTGATCTTTTTCTCTTCACATATCTATAGAAGCATTTGCAGTCAGTTTTTATGTTCCCAGCAAGCTTCCTCTCATACTCTATTTTCCCCCTCCTAATTAAACCCTTTGTCCTCCTCTGCTGAATTTTAAATTTCTCCCAGTCCTCAGGTTTGCTGCTTTTGCTGGCCAATTTATATGCCTTTTCCTTGGATTTAACACTATCCCTAATTTACTTGTTAGCCGCGGTTGAGCCACCTTCCCCTTTTTATTTTTACTCCAGACATTGATGTACAATTGTTGAAGTTCATCCATGTGATCTTTAAATGTTTGCCATTGCCTATCCACCGTCAACCCTTTAAGTATCATTCGCCAGTCTATTCTTGCCAATTCACGTCTCATACCATCGAAATTACCTTTCCTTAAGTTCAGGACCCTAGTCTCTGAATTAACTGTGTCACTCTCCATCTTAATAATTCTACCATATTGTGGTCACTCTTCCCCAAAGGGCCTTGCACAACAAGATTGCTAATTAGTCCTTTCTCATTACACATCATCCAGTCGAGGATGGCCAGCCCTGTAGTTGGTTCCTCGACATATTGATCTAGAAAACCATCCTTAATAGATTCCAGGAAATCCTCCTCCACTGCAGTTTGGTTAGTCCTGTCTATATGTAGATTAAAGTCACCCATGATAACTGCTGTACCTTTATTACACGCATCTCTAATATTCTTGTTTGATGCTGTCCCTAACCTCACTACTACTGTTTGGTGGTCTGTACACAACTCTCACTCGCATTTTCTGTCCTTTGGTCGACCCATACAGATTCCACATCATCCAAGCTAATGTCCTTCCTTACTATTGCGCTAATTTCCTCTTTAACCAACAACGCTACCCCACCTCCTTTTCCTTTCTGTCTATCCTTCCTGAATGTTGAATACCCCTGGATGTTGAGTTCCCAGCCTTGGTCACCCTGGAGCCATGTCTCCATAATCCCAATTATATCATATTCGTTCATAGCTGCCTGCGCAGTTAATTCGTCCACCTTATTATGAATACTCCTCCATTGAGGCACAGAGCCTTCAGGCTTGTCTTTTTAACACACTTTGGCCCTTTAGAATTTTGCTGTAATGTGGCCCTTTTTGATTTTTGCCTTGGGTTACTCTGCCCTCCACTTTTACTTTTCCTCTTTCTATCTTTTGCTTCTGTCTCCCTGCATAGGTTCCCATCCCCCTGCTATATTAGTTTAATCCCTCCCCAACAGCACAAGCAAATACTCCCACTAGGACATTGGTTCCACTCCTGCCCACGTGCAGACTGTCCAGTTTGTAATGGTCCCACCTTCCCCAGAACCAGTTCCAATGTCCCAGGAATTTGAATCCCTCCCTCGTGCACCACTCCTCAAGCCACATATTCTTCTTAGTTATCCTGCAATTACTACTCTGACTAGCACATGGCACTGGTAGCAACCCTGAGATTACTACCTTTGAGGTCCTGCTTTTTAATTTAACTCCTAGCTCCCTAAATTCAGCTTGTCGAACCTCATCCTGTTTTTTTACCTATATCATTGGTAGCTATATGTACCACGATAGCTGGCTATTCACTCTCTTCCTCCAGAATGTGCTGCATCTGCTCCAAGAGATCCTTGACCCTTGCATCAGGGAGACAACATACCATCCTGGAGTCTCGATTGTGGCCGCAGAAACCCCTCTCTATTCCCCTTACAATAGAATCCCCTACCACTGTAGCTCTCCCACTCTTTTTCCTGCCCTCCTGTGCTGCAGAGCCACCCATGGAGCCATGAACTTGGCTGCTGCTGCCCTCCCCTGATGAGTCATCCCCCCCAACAGCACCCAAGGTGATGTATCTGTTTTGGAAAGGGATGACCGCAGAGGACCCCTGCACTACCTTCTTTCCACTGCTCTGCCTGATGATCACCCATTCCCTTTCTGTCTGAATAACCTTTACCTGTGTGTGACCAACTTACTATGTGTGCTATTCACGACATCCACAGCATCGTGGATGCTCCAGAGTGAATCCATGTGCAGTTCCAGTGTCGCAATGCGGTCTGTCAGGAGCTGCAGCTGGATGCACTTCCTGCACATGTCGTCGTCAGGGACACTGCGTGCACCCCTGACTTCCCACATAGCACAGAAGGAGCATGACATGGGTCTGGGCTCTCCTGCCATGACTTAACCCTTAAATTAACTTAATTTGGCAACAATAAGGAAATAAAAGAAGAAATAAAAATGACATTCAGATTCTCTATGGTTGCCGTGGACATACTGGTTGACATGATTATGCATTCTATCCGCTTCGAATAAGCATCCACCAGCACTAAAAACAACATGCCCAGGAAGGGACCTGCAAAATTGACATGGATCCTGGACCAAGTTTTGGATGGCCATGATCACATACTCAGCGGCTATTCCGCTGGTGCTTTGCTGAGCTGCATGTAGGTGTTGCACTGAGGCACGCATGCTTCCAACTCAGAATCAATTCCTGGCCACCATACTTGGGACCTGGTGATGGCCTTCATCATCACTGTACCAGGATGTGTGCTGTCTAACTTATGCACAAACTTCTCTCTCCCTTTCTTAGGCATTACAACACGATTGCCCCACAAAATGCAATCTGCTTGAATAGACATTTCGTCTTTGCGATGAATGTACGGTTTGGCCTCCTCGCACATTTGCTTAGGTATGGCAGACCAATCCCCTTTGAGGATGCAACCTTTCACCACCGATAATATCGGGTCCTGGCTGGTCCAGGTCTTAGCTTGTTGAACTGTGACAGGGGTACCTTCACTCTCAAAAGCATCCATGATTAACATTAAATCTGCCGGTTATGGCATTTCCACCTCCGGTGTGGGCAATGGCAACCAGCTCAAAGCATTGGCACAATTCTCTGTGCCAGGTCTGTGGCGAATGACATAATCATAGGCAGATAATGTCAACGTCCACCTTTGGATGCAGGATGAAGCGTTGGTATTGAAAACTTTGCTCTCGGAAAACAACAAAATGAGTGGCTTGTGATCGGTCACTAATTCGAACCTCAGACCGAACAGGTATTGGTGCATCTTTTTAACACTGTACACACATGCTAAAGCTTCTTTTTCTACCATACAGTAGGTTCTTTCTGCTTTAGACAAACTTTTGGATGCATACTCGACAGGTTGAAGTTTCCCCGACTCATTGGCCTGTTGCAACACGCAACCAATTCCATATGACTTTGCGTGACAAGCCAAAACTAAACGTTTACATGGGTCATAATGTACCAGCAGCTTGTTCGAGCAAAGCAGATTGGGGCTTTCACAAAAGCTCTGTCTTGCAATGCACTTCACACCCAGTTGTTGCCTTTTCTCAATAGCATGTATAGTGGTTCAAGTAAGGTGCTCAATTTAGGTCGGAAGTTACCAAAGTAGTTGAGTAGACCCAGGAACGAACGCAGTTCCATCACATTCTGCGGCTTGGGTGCATTCTTGATGGCCTTGGTTTTCATGTCAGTAGGTTTGATGCCATCAGTGGCGATTTTCCTCCCAAGGAATTTGACCTCCGGTGCCATGAAAACGCAATTCGAGCGTTTAAGTCTGAGTCCCACTCTGTCCAAACGCAGTAGAACCTCTTCCAGGTTGTTCAGATGTTCCTTGGAGTAATGACCAGTGATCAGGATGTCATCATGGAATCTGTCCAGTTCAATTTCGACCTTCTCCCTCATCATATACGGCACTGCCCGAGCTTTATTATGGACAGGTCTTGCATCTGAGTCCACGTGGATCTGCACCTTGGTCCCATGAAGTTGCCAATACCCAGTTCGAACAGTGAGGGGAACTTGCTCAATACTTGGGCACATGTATGTTCCTCCGACGACAACGCCTTTATGTCGTTCCAGTCGCATCTGATTTTCTCCAACCAGCTCCTGCCGAGCAGCATTGGGCCATTGCCTGGAACAATCCACAGCGGTAACTCGTGAACCGCAACTTTATACGACACATTAATTTGTGCACTGCCAATTACCTTTATCAGTTCTTTGGTGTACGTGCGCAGCTTGGCGTTAACAGGGCTCAGCTTGGACCTCACAGTCTTATTATCCCACAGCTTATTAAATGCCCTCTCGTTCATGATCGATTGACTTGCCCCTGTGTCCAGTTCCATCGATACCGGTATCCCGTTAAACTTCACGTTAATCAAAATTGGTTTACTCTTGGTTATGAAAGATTACAGTCTATACACCTCCTCCTCTGGCATCTCAGATTGCGTATCCGGATCCGCGCTATTCTGAATCTCATCCGACATGTGATGTGTCACAGCTCACTTGCTCATCTGCAGACACTTGCGCTGGAGATGCCCCATTCTCAGACTATATTGCTTAAATCGGCACTGTTGGTGCCGATGATTTCCCCCACAACACCAACACGGAGAAGTCGGATACATTCCCGCTGGCGGACTTTGGGCAGCCACAGGCTTCGCAAACGCAGTTGGATAGGCCTTGCCATGTATAGCTCTGCCGAACGCCGAATCAATCGCATTTACAGTACTCGCCGAGTTTCGGTTCTTCACTGACATCTCCTCTAAACTCCTGTTCGTCGTCATACATAATTGAGCGATCTGGATGGCCTTTTTTAAATTCAACTCCTCCACCACCAGGAGTTTGTGCAGGATCACCTCGTGGTTGATACCGATAACAAAGAAGTCCCGCAGCATGTCTGCCAACACCGTTCCGAACTTGCACGGTCCTGCTAGACATCTCAGGTCGGCAACGAATTCCGCCGTGCTCTAGCCCTCCGATTGAACGTGTGTATAAAACCTGTATCTCAAGATGATGATGCCGTTGTCTGGCTTGAGGTGCTCCCGTACCAATGTACACAACTCCTCGTATGTTTTCTCTTTTGGATCACTAGGCATGAGTAGATTTTTTATCAGACTGTAGATCTTTGAACCGCACACAGTGAGGAACACAGCCCGGTGCTGATCTGCATCATCGACCCCCTTCATTTTGTTGGCCACGAAGTACTGGTTCAAACAGCTCACAAAGTCTGCCCAATCTTCTCCCTCCATGAATCGCTCGAAAAATCCAATCGTGCTCATTTTGCAAACAAAGGTTCTTGTATTAGCATCGCCAAATGTTAAGTATACAATAAAGATACAAACTGAGTACTGTTTAACTGAACAAGGTACACTCTTGGCTCTGCTTTATTATGGTCCAAAGTGCCTGACTCACAAAATGGCTGGCCTTTTATACCAGAGCAGCACCATGTGTGTGCTGCTCAGTGGCCTCCAACAATGACACCATCTGGTGGCTACAAACAGCATGTACATACAACACTCTCTCTTAAATATATTCAGTGACTTGGCTTCCACGGCCTTCTGTGGGAGAGAATTGCACAGGTTCACTATCCTCTGAGTGAAAAAATTTCTCCTCATCTCGGTTCTAAATTTCCTACCTGAGACTGTGACGCCTTGTTCTAGACTTCCCAGCCAGGGAAAACATCCTCCCCGCATCCAGTCCATCCAAACTAGTCAGAATTTTATACGTTTCAATGAGATCCCCACTCATTCTTCTAAACTCTAGTGAATACAGGCCTAGTCGACTCAATCTCTCCTCATACGACAGTCCTGTCATCCCAGGAATCAGTCTGGTGAACCTTCGCTGCACTCCTTCTATGGCATGTATATCCTTTCTTAGGTAAGGGGACCAAAACTGCACACAATACTCCAGATGCGGTCTCACCAAGGCCCTGCATAACTGTAGTAAGACATCCTTGCTCCTGTATTCAAATCCTCTTGCAATGAAGGCCAACATACCATTTGCCTTCCTAACTGCTTGCTGCACCTGCATGTTTGCTTTCAATGACTGATGTACAAGGACACCCAGGTCCCTCTGTACATCAACTCTTCCCAAGCCATCACCATTTAAATAACACTTTGTCCTTATGTTTTTCCTATCAAAGTGAATAATTTCACATTTATCTACGTTATGCTGCATCTGCCATGTGTTTGCCCACTCACTCAATCTATCTAAATCACCTTGCAGCCTCTTTGCATCCTCCTCACAACTCACAAACTCATCTAGTTTTGTGTCATCAGCAAACTTGGAAATATTACATTTGGTTCCCTCATCCAAATCATTTATATATATATTGTGAATAGCTGGGGCCCGTGCACAGATCTCTGTGGTACCCCACTAGTCACTGCCCACAACCTCGAAAAAGACCCGTTTATTCCTACTCTCTGTTTCCTTTCAGTTGACCAATTTTCAATCCATGCCATCCATCACCTCCAATCCTATGTGCTTTAATTTTGCACACTAACCTCTTATGTGGGACTTTATCAAAGGCCTTCTGAAAATCCAAGTACACTACATCCACTGGTTCGCCCTTAACTATTTTATCAGTTACATCTTCAAAAAACTCCAGTAGGTTTGTCAAACATGATTTTCCTTTCATAAATCCATGTTGACTTTGTTTAATCCCATTGATATTATCTAAGGGTGCCATTATCACATCTTTTATAATAGACTCTGGCATTTTCCCTACTACTGATGTTAGACTAACCGGTCTGTAGTTCCCTGTTTTCTCTCTCCCTCCTTTTTTAAATAGTGGGGTTACATTTGCCACCCTCCAATCTGCAGGAACTGTTCCATAATCTATAGAATTTTGGAAGATGACAACCAATGCATCTACTATTTCCATGGCTACCTCTTTTAATACTCTGGGATGCAGATCATCAGGCCCTGGGGATTTATCTGCCTTCAGTCCCATTAGTTTCTCCAGCACTATTTTCTTACTAATAATAATTTCCTTTAATTCCTCTTGCTCACTAGACCCTTGGTTCCCTAGCATTTCTGGGAAGTTATTTGTGTCCTCTTCCGTGAAGACAGAACCGAAGTATTTATTTAATTGTTCTTTTCCTTGTTCCCCATTACAAATTATCCTGTTTCTTTCTGTAAAGGACCTACATTTGTCTTCACTATTCTTTTTCTTTTTACGTACTTGTAGAAAATTTTGCAGTCAGTTTTTATGTTCCTTGCACGTTTACTCTCATGCTCTGTTTTTCTCCTCTTAATCAATCTCTTGGTCCTTTTTTGCTAAATTCTAAACTGCTCCCAATCCTAGGTTTGCTACTTTTTCTGGCAACTTTGTATAACTCCTCTTTGGATCTAATACGATCTAATACGATCCTTAATTTCTTTTGTTAGCCATGATTGGGCCTTCACGAACCAACAGAATTGACAGAATCTTGCAATTTCAACCTGGGGACATGGCCAGTTTTGTGAGCGCGGCTTGATTTGGGCAAATTGAATCTTGGCCCAGCGTACAAGATTGAGAACAACATAAGTGTAGGTGGTTTAGGGCGTAACTGACTTACATTTCTTGCCTCGACCAATTTCACCCAGATTGTGCAGATATAAGCAGCGGAAACTTGACCCCCTCCATTGTCGCTGGAATATGATTCAGACATAATTGGGCCAGATATGCATGAGGGGGCGCGGGGCAGGGGGTAGGTGGTAATAGGTGATGATAGCTAAAACAATGGGCCAGAATTGGCTGGCAAAATAATGGCGAGTTAAAGGCTCACGCCATTAATAATTTGTGGCTAGGAAGAGATACACCGTGAGTTGTGAATTGCCACAAATTGATGGAAGTTTTGCACTGCTCTGCCATTAGCTGCATAACAATGGGATCACGTTGTAAATCTACCCATGTGTTTCAAGAATTTTTTCTATTTGCACCTTAAAAACAAATTAAACTTCCCGCTGAAAGTTAGGGCTGGTATCCAATGATGTAAGGAGCTTTTTAATGAGGAGGAGATCCAGCCTCCTGCAAGGCCACTCAGCCTCCATGGCCCAGAAAGGGAACAATTGAAACTATAGAGCCTCATTCCTGCAGGTAGTACATTGTTCCTGAAGGTTTATTTTAATTTTAAATTTAAACTTAGTTTTTTTCCTTACTTTTCCTTTTTATCTCTTTTTTTCCCTCTCTTAATCCATCTTTTATTCCATCACTTTACTTCTCTTTCTGTATTTACTGTCTCTAATTTTCCTTTTTTCCTTCTCCATTGTTCCTTTACTTGACGATCCTTAATTCTCATTGTTTAAGGAGATAGACTGTTGCTCCCATTGTTCACCAAGGTTCTGGATGTCCCGTTACCAATTTGCATTTCCAGCAATTTGCTGTGCAAAAGTTTTTCGAGCTGAAAGGTGCAGAAAAAATCCAACTCACGGGGCACGCCACAAATTCTAGCTCAATATTCCTTCTTTCACCTAAACTGATGCCCTTCTGAAATGTTACTGTCAGTGTGAAGCACAATGTCAACACCAGTGATCACTCATACCACTATGCTCTTCAACTCACAAACAGTGATGATTTTACACAATGATAGCCCCCCACCCCAACCCTACCTTGCCACCAAAGGAAGATGCGAGAATGCAGTGTGCCCATGGTATCATAGGGCTCAATTTTGGCCATGACTTGCTCCAATTATTTTGGAGTAAGTTGGTTTTTCTGGCGTAAGTTAAAAAAACGCCACTTTCCCCAATAAACTTGCTCCAGAGTAAATCAGTTAGGTATGTTTTTTTTAGTTGATTTTTTTTCCAAAAGGGGGCATTCCCAGACGCTTGTCAGTTTTGGCCATTTATGCCACTTTGGCCAGCTAAAACTTACTCCAAATCGACTTAGGTCAGCGTATGTGGCCATCTCTGAAAAACCTTGCGGACAGTTAAGAAAGTGGCGCACATTAGTACATCAGCGGACATTAGGCCAGGGATAGGGGAGGGAAGGGAACCAGAGATGACCTAAACAACCAAGCACCAAACATTGCAAGGAAAAGCTCAAACAGTTAGAAATCAAGTAAATTCTACCTTAATCTTTAAAGTTGACCCGGGAAGGCAGCGGGCCGGCCTGTGCATGAGGCCATTCGGCCTGGGATAGGGGTGGCAAGACGCGCACCGGGAGTCCAGTCGTCCAGGGCTAGGGGCAGCTGCAAATGAATGGAGGTAGGATGCGGAAGCAGAGCGACCGAACGCAGCATCGGTGGGATGGGGGTGGGGTGGGCTGGGGGGAAGAGAGAGTAAGAGATGCTGGCCTCAATATCAATGGAGGCGGGCGGGCGAAGCAGTGCAGCCAATGTGGCATGGGGGGGAGGCGGGGGTGCTGGGGGGAGAGAGAGAGAGAGAGAGAGAGAGAGAGAGAGAGATGCTGCCCTCCAAATCAACGGAGAGGCTCGGGGGGGTGGGGGCGAGGAGAGAGGCAGGTCACAAGACCCGGGGGCGGGGGGGGAAGGGGGAGAGGACAGGACAAAGGACCTTTGTGTGTGGTCCATCTGAAGAGAGAGAGAGAGAGAGAGAGAACTGCAAACCTGTGCTGTACTGCCTGCTTTGACCTTTGAAAGTTTACCTTTAAGTATGGGGGCAATACTCACAATGCCATACCTTTTGTGAGCATTCTGCATCATTGTGCTATGTCGGAGACAATTGATTGGAGCTCATCACAACAGGAACATCAGAGCCCGTAGGGTGCTGAGCAGGAGGCCTTACGCACATCGGCAATTTTGAGTCAGGCGTTCATACCTGCACCTGAGTGATGCAGACTGTGTCAGAAGGCTGCTTTTCCACACAGAAGTTGTCCGTGAGATCTGTGAGTTGCTGAGACCAGGCCTACAGCCGAGAAGCAGCAGGTGGATTGCTTTGTCAGTTGAAATGAAGCTTACAGCTGCACTTTCTTTCTATGCCTCCGGATCGTTTCAAGCTACAACTGGAGATGTGATGCCATCTCTCACCATGCAATACATATCTCCATTCACCAGGTTACGGCTGCACTTATGTGCATAGGAATTACTTCATAAAGATCCCCATGACTGGCCAAGCAATGTATGAGCAGACTGTGGGGTTCTCAAGGTTTGCTGGCTTCCCAAAGGTACAGGGCTGCATTGATTGTACCCACATTGTCTTGCAAGCAGCTTTGGAGGATGCCGAGATGTACAGGAACAGAAAAGGCTTCCACTCCATTAATGTGCAGTTTGTGTGTGCCGACATGCATTGCATCATGTCAGTCGATGCAAGATACCCTGGCAGCAACCATGATGCGTTCATCCTACGCGACAGCATTATGTCTGAAATGTTTGAGCAGCAGCCAGAAGGGAAGAACTGGTTACTGGGAGACAAAGGGTACGGCCTCACCACCTGGCTCATGACGCCCCTACGCGTAACCCGGATGGAAGTTGATCGTCAATACAACATGTCGCACATTGCGACAGCAGCTTCATAGAGAGGACCATTGGCATATTGAAACAGCGTTTCCAATGCCTGGACCATTCCGGAGGCTACTTGCTGTACTCCCCTGAGATTGTCGGTCAGTTCACTGTTGTGTACTGCATGCTGCATAACTGAGCCATCATGAGGCAGCAACCTGGTAGTGGAAGTAGACCCACCTGCGGTGAGAGTGGCTCATGATGATGATGTGGAAAATGCAGGTGGCGAGCAGAAGGATGATAATGATGATGATAATGATGATGATGACGAGGATGAGGAAACCATGCAAGTGCCTGAGGCCAGAGCAGGACATGGGAGGAGGGGGGGCCATTGTGCCCCCTTAACGATTGCTCGAGCCTTGCACCAGCAGCTCATCCGTGAATGCTTTGCTGATCCTCAACGACAACTATTCCACATGGACATGTTTATTTTTTGGAGCTGTTCCTAATCTTGTGTTGTGTTAATGGCACATGATTCAGTTTTAATGTAAAATATATTTTATTCAAAACTTTGCAATCTACTTAACTAAAGTACTTTTAGGTTGTTCTGGTCAGATCATTACCACGCAGTCGTGATGGATGGTCTGTGCCTCAGGTGCTGCGCTGGTCTGTTCTCTGGTGCCTGGCCCAAAGGAAGGTGAGGTTTTGCTCTTCCCCTGAGCACGGGGGACATCAATTGCTGGAGTGAAGAGGTCTTCCCATTTTCACTGGATCTTCCCCATCCACATTCTTCCAAGTAGCGTTGGACCATCACCTGCAACAATTCACAGAGGTAATTTGTGCACCACGCCATTATGGATTACACTTACATCCGCACTACCAAGGACTGGGATCAGCTCCTTGGTGTAGGTGCGCAACTTTTCCTGTACTGGAACCAGCTCGGGTTGTTTTTCATTCCATAGCCTCTCAAAGGCATCCTGGCTCATCACTGACTGGCTCGCTCCTGTGTCCACTTCCATGAAGACTGGAACGCTGTTTATCTCGGCTTCCATCTTCACTGGAGGACAATCGATGATGCAGGTATACACTCCATACACTTCTTCTTGGGGCTGAGCTGCCTCTCTGGCCAAAGTCATCTACCGACTCCTCTGCTAGACGACGAGTCGTATTTTTTTTACACATACGCTGGAGGTGGACCTTCGTGTTACAGGCTTTGCACACGTACTCAGCAAACCAACACTGGTGAGCCCTATGGTTTCCTCTGCAACGCCAGCATGGTGCTACTCAATTAGCACCCCTTGGCTGACTCTGAGTTCTGGAACCCTGAGGTCTGTGCTCTCTGCCCTGGGCAGAGCCACATTCTACAGTCTTGCCTGTGAAAGGCACCATTCTGTGTACAGTACTTGCCGGGTTTGAGTCCACAGGTTGAATAATTTGCTTGGTGCTGCAGGTCGAGGTCATGAATGTCTGACTGATGCTGATGGCCTTCTGCAGGTTGACGGTGGTGTCGGCAGATAATAGCTAGTGAAGAAGGCTCTCATGGCCAATTCCTATAACGAAGATGTCTCACAATGTTTTGTTGAGGTGCATGCCAAAATCACACGGTGCCACAAGTCTCCTGAGGTCGGCAGCATATTCTGCAATCTCCTGGCCCTCAGGTCCGCGATGAGTGTAGAATCTGTGCCTGGCCGTGAGGATGCTCTCTTTTGGTTTTAGTTGGTCGCAAATTAGTTTAGTCAGCTCATCGTATGTCTTATCCTTGGCCTTCGTGGGTGCCAGCAAATCCCTGACGAGGCAGTAGACCTTGGCCCACAACTGGTCAGCAATATAGCCTTGCGCTTCTCTGCCAATGTGTCCGTCTCCCCTGCCAGGTCATTTGCCACGAAATATAGCTCGAACCTTTCTGTGAAGGCATCTCAATCATCACACTCAGCGAAATCTTTTAGTGTGCCAAAGGTAGTCATAATCGCGAGAAAGTCCGTATTCTTGTCGCCAGTTGTTATGTCTGTAATGTACCTATGAATGACTCCATGAGGCAATGTGTTGTACTCAAACTGTTGTGACCTCAATCCTTTATTGGTAACTCCAGAGTGAGGCAGCCGCATGGTGGCTACCCTTTTATACAGCCCCTGCCACCAGGGCAGGAAACCCCGGTCTTCACCAGTTGCACCCTCTAGTATTGCCAGCATAGTATATACACAGTGTAAACCTTATTGATAGTACATCAGGTAAACAAGTCTCCATGTTATGCAATTATACAGTGACTACACAGAGAGTATATCTATAGTCTGCATATATAACAATAACAGAACAGTCAAATTGTCAGCAGCAGAGGAGTGGGCAAGATGGGTGACATGAGTAGGCTCACACATAGCAGGCCAGGCAGCAGGTTGATTTGAAGGGCCATGATGAATTTTCAGGACTTACCCACTTCCTCGCATGCGAGCCCAGTTTGTGCAGTACTGATGGTTTTTCTCCAGGCAGGACCCATCAAAGCAGCGACCCACTCTTCCAAGGGTGTCAGTTGGTGCAGATTTGCCGGTCCTCTTCCTGTTCGAGTTTTTCCCCTTTTGTTGTGGGACAGTTTCTTCTGCAAAGATGAAAATGCAACATTTTAGAGAGGATGTCTTTCTGCTGGGTGGGACATATGCAGCTGATCATATTTACAATTGAAATTGCATTGAATAAATGGAAATATTACTTACACTAACTAATTGACCAAGGTCCTACCACTTCTTTTTACATGGCTTCCAGATCTCTTGGTGTTCACCAATGCGCAGAATTCTTCTGCAACTTGGTTCTAGCGTTTCTTCATCTCTTTCGGTGGCACTTTTGTGCGACCTCTGCTGGTATCCAGGTGCTGCCATCTGTCTTCAATGACAGTAACTAGTGACTCGACTTCGTCATACAAGAAATTATTTGTTCTTGGTCTACGTTGCTACATTTTTGCTGCAGCTTCTCTGAGACGCTAACAGCACTTTTGTAATGCTCTGAGACACTTTTCCACTGCACTTAGACATACTGTGATTTTTCAAACACAGTCCTCTCAGACACTTGCAGCACTTTTGCAATGATCCCAAACACAGTCCTTATTTTGCATACAAACAGCACCTTCTGTCACTTTTCCAGGCATGCAGCACTTAATTTGAGGAACCAACACAGGCAGGACACTGTTGCTTGTATTCAGCAGTTAATTCAGTTCAGAGCTCTCCTTCTGGCACGAAAACAAAACCAGCTGCGATTACCTTTAAAAATGGCCGAGTGCCAAGTTTCAGCGCTGCTGAGCATGCGCGCACATTGGACCCGACACCACTGCGCATGCGGGCAGCTGCCGGCACTGTTTTTGGTGCAGGGCTGTAGCTCCGCCCCCCCACTGCACTATATACACTGCGCCAGGACTCGGGACACTCGGCAGAGCAGCCAAGATGGGGGCACATTTTTTCCACGCCATTTCCAGCGCACAAAGTCAGTGCATCTAGGGTAAGTGTGCCAAAAAAAGATTGAGGAAAATTGAACCCATAGAATGGTTGCAGCACAGAAGGAGGCCATTCGGCCCGTCAAGCCGAATGAGAGCAAAAGGAGGTGGAATTTACTCGGCTTATGGTGAAAAACTGTACATAAAACATTCAAAGGAATACGCCACAAATTAATCTAAATTGCAACTTGCATTATTCAACTCTGGAATGTTGAGTCCACAAATTGTATTCATAGTTTCAATAGCTCTAGAATCACAATCTATTGCTTCTGCCCCGTGCTTTGACTTAGAAAATTCAGTCCCTTTCCAGACCAAATATTCATCTTAAAAAAAAATTAATCAAAATAGAATTATAGAATGGAATCATAAAATCTTACAGCACAGAAAGAGGCCATTCAGCCCATCGTGCCTGTGCCAGCTCTTTGAAAGAGCTCTCTAATTAATCCCACTCCCCTGCTCTTTCCCCAGAGAGTTGCATTTTTTTCCTTTTCAAGTATATTTTCAATTCCCTTATGGAAGTTACTACTGAATCCGCTTTCACCGCATTTCAGGTAATGAATTCCACATCATAATAACCCACTGCATTAAAAACATTCCTTATCCAATTCCTGGTTCTTTTGTCAATTCTCCTAAAATTATCTATAGCATAAGTTAATTTTGCTGGAAGGCGAATCTCAAAATCAACTAGCGTGTGTGTGTGCGCCAAGAAGTGTATATTTTCAGGGGCAGATTAATGGACTGAAAATTATGTGCAATTTATGCCTGATTTCCAATGGGCACACCTGCTCTGGTGCTGAAGAGGATAATCTGCCCTTGAGAGCTTGGAGCTTGTTGATTTTTCATTTACATAAGATAAGAACATAAGAAATAGGAGCAGGTGTAGGCCATTTGACCCCTTGAGCCTTCTGCACCATTTAATAAGATCATGGCTGATCTGATCATGGACTTAGCTCCACTTCCCTGCCCGCTCCCCATATCGCTCAAAAATCTGTAAATCTCCGCATAAAATATATTCAATGTCCCGGCTTCCACAGCTCTCTGGAGCAGAGAATTCCACAGATTTGCAACCCTCTGAGAGAAGAAATTCCTCCTCATCTCAGTTTTAAATGGGTGGCCCTTTATTCTGAGACTATGTCCCCTAGTTTTAGTTTCCCCTATGAGTGGAAATAACCTCTCTGCATCCACTTGCAATCTGTTATGAATACATTTTAAGGTAAATTTACATTATCCACAGCATTTCAGCATTTTACAGAACTCGATCAAATCCCCTCTCAATCTTATCTTCTACAAAAAAAATAATTAATTCCTAAGTCTAATTTTAGCTACTTGGTGAATTCCTGCTCTCAACCCAGCCATTAGAAGAAGGTAGTTAGTTGCAGAACACGGCTGACCTCCACCCCGACTTTGGGGCCGTGCCGACACTCGGCCCACTGGGGCCGCTCCCACACCTCACAGCCCACCGACACTTCGGGTCCACACGGGGCGCCGACCTTGTCCCTCCCTCCCTGACCTCGGGCCGCCTTCTCCCCGCAGGCTGCTAACCACCCTTCATCTGGCAAAATCCCTTATTCAGCACAGGCCAGGTCCCGAGGGTGCCAGATAAGGGAGATTCAACCTGTACATTGATTCCTTAGCAAATTAACTCAGACAGAAGACCAGGGACTCCTGCGGCAAAGACCGGGGCCTCCTGCGGCGAAGACCTGGACCTGGCGATCGCTCCTTCCCAGCAGCTATCGGAACACCTCCAGCGGTGGCAGATGGGCCTCTCCTCCCCGATGACGGCTAGACCTCCTGTGGCGACAGGCAACCTCCCAACCTCCTCCTCAAAGGCGATGTGAGAACTGGGGCTCTCCTGCCCCACTGGTGACCTGGCCTCTTCTCCCCCTCCATCATGGCTATGACCCCCCTGACCTCCCACTCTGAACCCCAGTGGGTCACTGATCCTCCCAATGCCTCCCCCCAACCAAGCCTCGGACCACCTACCATCAAGAGTGCTATTCAGCGCCGAGCCTGCGGCCAACATCTTGCCATAGGCAATTAAGCCCATATAGCAGTGCCTGGTCTCCAGTCGTTTTGGACCCCCTTGCCACTGGATCAAGACCTTGCTCGGCTAAGCCCGTGTGGTAGCCGGTGTGCAATGACCACCCCACATTAAAAGAACTCACGCACCGGCATCTTCCACTCCTCTAACACGAAGTTCGGGACCTGGAACGTCAGGACACTCATGGACAACTCCAATAGTGACAGGCCGGAATGCCGCACTGCCGTAGTTGCCCGGGAACTTAGACGCTTTGATATCAACATCGCCGCCCTAAGTGAGACCCGGCGAGCAGGGGAAGGCCAGCTCAAGGAACATGGTGGAGGTTATACCTTCTTCTGGAAAGGGAAACCAGAGGAAGAACGCCACCTCCACGGAGTCAGCTTTGCCATCAAAAATGAGCTGGTCAACCGCCTCAAAGACCTTCCCCGCGGGGTTAACGAACGCCTCATGACTCTTCGACTCATCCTATCCCGGAACCAATGCACCACAGTCATCAGTGCGTACGCCCCAACACTCGATGAAAAGAATGAGACCAAAGAGGATTTTTACTCCAGCCTCGAAAAATCCCTGTCCTGCGTACCCGCGGATGACAAACTGATCCTCCTCGGTGACTTTAACACCAGGGTCAGCAAAGACACAACCCTCTGGGGAGGCGTGATTGGCAGGGGGTAGTGAAAACCAACTCCAGCAGTAACCTATTCCTGACAAAATGCCAAGAACATGAACTTCTCATCACCAACACCCTGTTCTGCCAGAGGGACAAATACAAGGCATTGTGACAACACTCGCTCCAAACACTGGCACCTGCTCGACTATGTCATCGTCTGAGCCAGGGATCGCAAGGATGTGCGCATCACCCACGCCATGATAGGAGCTGACGACTGCTGGATGGACCACTGCCTAATCCGATCCATCATTGACATCAATATAGCCCCAAAGTGGAGGGGCAGCAGAATCAGTGCCGCAATATAATCAATGCCAGGGCATTTAAGGACCCAGCTAAAAGAGCCCTATACAGTCAGTGCCTCACAGTTAACCTGGCGCGCCTTGATGACCTTGAGCTGCAGAAAGTCCATGACGCTTGGTCTGCCCTCCAGACCTCCATAACCAGTGCCTGCGAAGAGACACTTGGTCACTCAACCAGGAAACACCAGGACTGGTTCGATGAGAATGATCAGGAGATCCAAGAGCTAATAGATCGCAATTGCAGGGCATTTCTGAGCCTTAAACAACAACCCAACTAGGGAGCAGCAAAGCAGCATTACAAACAGCTAAAGGCTGAGGTCCAACAAAAAATCCGGGACCTAAAGAACAGGTGGTGGATGGAGAAAGCACAGGAGATACAGCAACTGGCCGACAGCCATGATGTGCGAGGATTCTTCATTGCAGTCAAGGCCACCTAAGGTCCAAACACCCAAGGCCCCACCCCACTGCTGGCCAAGAAAGGGGAAACACTCATCAAGGACACTGAGGCAGTCAGGGCCCGCTGGAAGGAGCACTTCGAAGATCTCCTCAATCAAGAATCTGCCTTTGACTCAAGTGTTTTCAACTCCATCCCGCAGCACCTCAGTAAAACCCCAACACTGCACGAGGTAGAAAAAGCCATAAGACAGCTTAAGAACAACAAGGCTACGGGAGCGGATGGAATCCCCACTGAGGCACTGAAGTATGGCGGAGAGGCACTGTTGGCGCGAATACATGACCTCATCTTTCTCATCTGGAGGGAGGAGAGCATGCCGGGAGATCTCAGAGATGCAGTGATCGTGACCATCTTTAAAAAAGGGGCCAAGTCTGATTGCGGTAACTACAGAGGAATCTCCCTGTTGTCAGCCACTGGGAAAGTCGTCGCTAGAGTCCTCCTCAACCGTCTTCTCCCTGTGGCCGAGGAGCTCCTCCCGGAGTCACAGTGCGGATTTTGCCCCCTACGGGGCACAACAGACATGATCTTTGCAGCGCGACAGCTGCAGGAAAAATGCAGGGAACAGCACCAACCCTTATACATGGCCTTCTTCGACCTTACAAAGGCCTTTGACACTGTCAACCGCGAGGATCTATGGCGCGTCCTCCTCCACTTCGGATGCCCCCAAAAGTTCGTTGCCATCCTCCGCCTGCTCCACGATGACATGCAGGCCGTGATCCTTACCAACGGGTCCATTACAGATCCAATCCACATCCGGACCAGGGTCAAACAGGGGTGCGTCATCGTCCCTCAAAAAACTGCCACCAAGCTCACGGTCGACAAGGCTGTAGTAATACCCGTCCTCTGTTTGGCTCAGAGACATGGACCATGTACAGCAGACACCTCAAGTCGCTGGAGAGATACCACCAACGATGTCTCCGCAATATCCTACGAATACCCTGGGAGGACAGACACACCAACATCAGCGTCCTCGACCAGGCCAACATCCCCAGCATTGAAGTATTGACCACACTTGATCAGCTCCGCTGGGCAGGCCATATTGTAAGCATGCCTGACACAAGACTCCCAAAGCAAGCGCTCTACTCAGAACTCCTTCACGACAACATGCTAAAGGTGGGCAGAGGAAACCTCAAAGCCTCCCTGATAAAGTGCAACATCCCCACTGTTGCACCTGGGGGTCCCTGGCCAGAGACCACCCTAAGTGAAAGAAGTGCATCCAGGAGGGCACTGAGCACCTCGAGCCTCATCGCCGAGAGCATACAGAAATCAAGCGCAGTCAGCAGAAAGAGCGTGCGGCAAACCAGTCCCACCCACCCCTTCACTCAACGACTATGTGTCCCACCTGTGACAGAGTCTGTGGTTCTCATATTGGACTGTTCAGCCACCTAAGAACTCATATTAAGAGTGGAAGCAAGTCCTCCTCGATTCCGAGGGACTGCCTTTGATGATGAATTCAGACAAGACCCGCTGTGCTCAATTATACTATGTGGACCATAGGAAGATGGCTGAAATGCCCAATTTAAACAAAAGTGAATGGGATGTTGGCAAGGCTGCATTTATTGGCCATTCCTACTTGCCCTGAGAAGATTGTGGTGGACCTTCTCCTTGATTTTTTTTTTTTATGTTTTATTCGTTGCCAATCTTTCCAATTCTTTGTCAGATCAACTTGTCAGATCATAAACGCCAAAGGTCACCTTGCGCCCAAACAAAGATCACTCTGCGCCAATGATTTTGCTCTTAGCCAAAAGGCCTAGAGCCAAGGCTGCACTGTTCCTGGAAGTACTGCAATACCAGGTTCGTGCCATGGAGGTGGACGGGGCAGGCCCCCCACCCACCTCCTATTTCCAAAAAGCATAGGAGAACCACCTTCCTGATCCAGGGAGAACCAATTTCTAGTCATGGTTACTCCCCTGTCAGGTCAGTTACACATGACCTTAGCCAGTCTTTGTGCTGCTGGCATTCAGTAGGGAATCACAGGATATTGATGCATCAACGATCAAGGAGAACTGATATATTTCCAGGTCAGGACGGTAAGTGAGTTGAAAGTTAAATTGGAAGTGGCAGTGTTCCAATGGCATTGTTGCTTTTTTTCCCCTTTTTCATGATAGAGATTGCAGAATTGAGAAGTGCTGTCAAAGTAAGTTTCTTGAATTACTGCAGTGCATCCTGTAGATAGTGCATATTATACCACAGGGCGAGGGTGATTGATTGCACTCCCACTGATCCTAACCTGTTCTCTCCTGGATGGGGTTCAGTTTCTTGAGCTCTGTTGCAGCTGCACCCATCCAAGTAAATGGTAAAAATTCCACCCACTCCAGATATATGCACTGCAGGGTAGGACGCTGATCTGCAGAGACCAGGAAAGGGCCTAGTTTCAGTTCCCAGTCTGTACTGAGTTGACTGATCTTAGCTGGGGTAATGGCGAGGTACTACAAAAGGTTTTAGCACTGCTCTACTAAGGAGAAGAAAAATCATAGGAACATAGGAACAGGAGGAGGTCATTCAGCCCCTCGAGCCTGTTCCGCCATGCAATGAGATCATGGCTGACCTCCGATCTAACTCCATATCCCCACCTTTCACCCATCTAACAGGATTACTGACTTTTATACTCCATCCCCCTTGTTATAAGGGCAACATTCCATTTGACTTTCTAATTATTTGCTGTACCTGCATGCTAACATTTTGTGTTTCATGTCCAAAGATTCCCAGATGCCTTTGTACTGCAGCATTTTGTAATATCTCTCCATTTAAATAAGAATTTGCTTTTTTATTTTTCCTACCAAAGCGGATAACCCCATATTTTCTCACATTATTCTCCATCTGCCAATTTTTTGCCCACTCACTTAGCCCATCTATATCCTTTTGCAGATTCTTTATGTCCTCCTCACAACTTGCTTTCCCACCCATCTTTGTATCATCAGCAAATCTGACTACATTATACTCGGTCCCTTCATCCAAGTCATTGATATAGATTGTAAATAGTTGAGGCCCCAGCACTGATCCCTGTGGCATCCCACTATTTACAGTTTGCCAACATGAAACTGACCCATTTATCCCAACTCCCTGTTTTCTATTAGTTAGTCAATCCTCTATCCATGCTAATATATTACTCCCAACCCCATGAGCTCTTGTGCAGTACCTTTTATGTGGCATCTTATCGAATGCCTTCTGGAAATTGAAATACAGTACATTTACTACATAAGAACATAAGAACATAAGAATTAGGAACAGGAGTAGGCCATCTAGCCCCTCGAGCCTGCTCCGCCATTCAAAAAGATCATGGCTGATCTGGCCGTGGACTCAGCTCCACTTACCCGTCCGCTCCCCATACCCCTTAATTCGCTTATTGAATAAAAATGTATCTATCTGTGATTTGAATACATTCAATGAGCTAGCCTCAACTGCTTCCCTGGGCAGAGAATTCCACAGATTCACAATCCTCTGGGAGAAGAAATTCCTTCTCAACTCGGTTTTAAATTGGCTCCCCCGTATTTTGAGGCTGTGCCCCCTAGTTCTAGTCTCCCCGACTAGTGGAAACAACTCTGCCTTTATCTTGTCTATCCCTTTCATTATTTTAAATGTTTCTATAAGGTCACCCCTCATCCTTCTGAACTCCAATGAGTAAAGACCCTACTCAATCTATCATCATAAGGTAACCCCCTCATCTCCAGAAACAGCCTAGTGAATCGTCTCTGTACCCCCTCCAAAGCTAGCTGTACCCCCTCCAAAGCTAGTATATCCTTCCTTAAGTAAGGTGACCAAAACTGCACGCAGTACTCCAGGTGCGGCCTCACCAATACCCTGTACAGTTGCAGCAGGACCTCCCTGCTTTTGTACTCCATCCCTCTTGCAATGAAGGCCAACATTCCATTTGCCTTCCTGATTACCTGCTGTACCTGCAAACTAACTTTTTGGGATTCATGCACAAGGACCCCCAGGTCCCTCTGCACCGCAGCATGTTGTAATTTCTCCCCATTCAAATAATATTCCCTTTCACTGTTTTTTTTTCCAAGGTGGATGACCTCACATTTTCCGACATTGTATTCCATCTGCCAAACCTTAGCCCATTCGCTTAACCTATCTAAATCTCTTTGCAGCCTCTCTGTGTCCTCTACACAACTCGCTTCCCCACTAATCTTTGTGTCATCTGCAAATTTTGTTACACTACACTCTGTCCCCTCCTCCAGGTCATCTATGTATATTGTAAACAGTTGTGGTCCCAGCACCGATCCCTGTGGCACACCACTAACCATCGATTTCCAACCTTAAAAGGACCCATTTATCCCAACTCTCTGCTTTCTGTTAGCCAGCCAATTCTCTATCCATGCTAATACATTTCCGCTGACTCCGCGTACCTTTATCTTCTGCAATAACCTTTTGTGTGGCCCCTTATCGAATGCCTTTTGGAAATCTAAATACACCACATCCATCGGTACACCTCTATCCACCATGCTCGTTATATCTTCAAAGAATTCCAGTAAATTAGTTAAACATGATTTCCCCTTCATGAATCCATGTTGTGTCTGCTTGATTTGCACTATTCTTATCAGGATGTCCCGCTATTTCTTCCTTAATGATAGCTTCAAGCATTTTCCCCATTACAGATGTTAAACTAACCGGCCTATAGTTACCTGCCTTTTGTCTGCCCCCTTTTTTAAACAGAGGCGTTACATTAGCTGCTTTCCAATCCACTGGTACCTCCCCAAAGTCCAGAGAATTTTGGTAGATTATAACCAATGCATCTGCTATAACTTCTTCCATCTCTTTTAATACCCTGGGATGCATTTCATCAGGACCAGGGGACTTGTCTACCTTGAGTCCCATTAGCCTGTCCAGCACTACCTCCCTAGTGATAGTGATTGTCTCAAGGTCCTCCCTTCCCACATTCCCGTGACCAGCAATTTTTGGCATGGTTTTTGTGTCTTCCACTGTGAAGACCGAAGCAAAATAATTGTTTAAGGTCTCAGCCATTTCCACATTTCCCATTACTAAATCTCCCTTCTCATCTTCTAAAGGACCAACATTTACTTTAGTCACTCTTTTCCTTTTTATATATCGGTAAAAGCTTTTACTATCTGTTTTTATGTTTTGTGCAAATTTACTTTCGTAATCTATCTTTCCTTTCTTTACTGGTTCCCCTTTATCCAACCTGCTCGTTACATCCTCAAAGAACTCTAGCAAATTTGTCAAACATGATTTTCCCTTTCACAAAACCATGCTGACTCTGCTTGACTGTATTATGATTTTCTAAATGTCCTGCTACTACTTCCTTAATAATGGATTCCAGCATTTTTTCAATGACAGATGTTAGGCTAACTGGTCTATAGTTTCCTGCTTTCTGTCTGCCTCCTTACTTAAATAAGGGCGTTACATTTGTGGTTTTCCAGTTCGCTGGGACCTCTCCAGAATCCAGGGAATTTTAGTAGATTATAACCAATGCAGCCAATATCTCTGTAGCCACTTCTTATAAGACTCTAGGATGCAGACCATCAGGTCCAGGCGACTTATCCACCTTTAGTCCCATTATTTTGTTAAAAGTTTAGAGGAACAAAGGGACCTTGGAGTGCAGGTACACAGATCCCTGAAATTAGCAGGCCAGGTAGATAAGGTGGTTAAGAAGGCATACGGAATGCTTGCCCTTATTAGTCAAGGCAAGAGCAAGGAGGTTATTCTTGAACTGTATAAAACACTGGTTAAGCCACAACTTGAGTACTATGCAGTTCTGGTCACCAAATTACAGGAAAGATGTGATTGCACTGGAAAGGGTGCAGAGGAGATTTACAAGAATGTTGCCCGGACTGGAGAATTTTGGATATGAGGAAAGATTGGATAGGCTGGGATTGTTTTCTTTGGATCAGAGGAGGCTGAGGGGAGACCTGATTGAGGAGTATAAAATTATGAGGGGCCTGGATAGAGTGGATAGAAAGGACCTGTTTCCCTTGGCAGAGGGGTCAACAACCAGGGGCATAGATTTAAAGTAATTGGGGAAGGTATAGAGGAGATATGAGGGGAAATTTCTTTATCCAGAGGGTGGTGGGATTCTGGAACTCACTGCCTGAAAGGGTGGTAGAGGCAAAAAGCCTGAGCACACTTAAAGTGCCGTAACCTACAGGGCTACGGACCAAGAGCTTGAAAGTGGGATTAGGCTGGATAGCTCATAGTTAGCTAGCTCGGACATGATGGACCAAAATGGCCTCCTTCTGTGCTGTAGATTTTTATAATTCTATGATTCTATATACCTGTAGAAGCTCTTACTGTCTGTTTTTATATGTCTTGCTAGTTTACTCTCATAATCTATTTTCTTTCTCATTATTTTTTTAGTCGTCCTTTGCTAGCTTCTAAAAATGTCCCAATCCTCTGGCCTACTACTAATCTTCAGAACATTGCAAACTTTTTTTTTCAATTTGATACCGTCCTTTACTTCCTTAGTTAGCCACAGATGGTTCATCCTTCTCTTAGAGTCTTTCTTTCTCTCTGAAATATATCTTTGCTGAGAGTTATGTAATATTTCCTTAAAGGTCTGCCACTGCTTATCTACTGTCTTACTCTTAATCTATTTTCCCAGTCCACTTTAGCCAACTCGGCCTTCATAGCTTTGTAATTGCCTTTATTTAAGCTCAGGACACTAGTTTAAGACCCAACTTTCTTGCCTTCAAACTGAATTTGAAATTCTAACGTGTGGTGCCCAGAACTACTCACAGTACTCCAGGTGTAGCCAGGGTTTTGTACAGCTGCAGTATAACTTCTACCCCCTTGTATTCTAGTCCTCCAAATATAAAGACCGGCATCCCATTAGTCTTTTTGATTATTTTCTGTACCTGTTCATGACATTTTAATGATGTATATTGGGCCCCCAAGTCTCTTTGGACCTCCACTGTTTTTAGCTTTTCACCATTTAGAAAATATTCTATTCTGTCCTTTTTAGGTCCAAAGTGGATGACCTCACATTTGCCTTCATTGAATTCCATTTGCCACGGTTTTGCCCATTCACTTAATCGGTCGCTATCCCTTTGTAATTTTATTTTTTCATCTACACTGCCTACAATGCCACCTATCTTTGTGTCATCGGAAAATTTGGATATATGACTTTTTATGCCATCATCTAAGTCGTTAATAAATATGGTGAATAGTTGAGGCCCCAAAACAGATCCTTGCGGGACATCACTAGTCACATACCTACCCCTTATACCTACTCTCAATCCCCTGTCACTCAGCCAATTTCCTATCCAGGTCAATATTTTGTCCTCAATCTGTGGACTTCTACCTTAGTTAACAGGTTCTTATGTGGGACTTTATCGAATGCCTTCTGGAAGTCCATATAAATAACATCCATAGACATTCCCCTGTCCACTATTTCAATCACCTCCTCAAAAAATTCAAGCAGGTTTGTCAGGCATGACCTAACTTTCGCTGTAATCGTGACCATATTCCAGAAAGATGACAAGTCCAATTGCAATAATTACAGAGGAGTTTCCCTGCTGTCTGCCACAGGAAAAGTAATTGCAAGAATCCTCCTCAATCGTCTTCTCCCAGTGGCTGAAGAGCTCCTCCCAGAGTCACGATGCGGATTCCGCCCACTAAGGGGCACAATGGACATGATCTTCACCACGTGAGAAATCCAAGAAAAATGCAGGTAACAGCACCAACCCCTGTACATGGCCTTCTTTGACCTCACAAAGGGCTTCAATACTGTCAATCATGAGTGTCCTCCTCAAATTCGGCTGCCCTCAAAAGTTTGGCACCATCCTCCGCCTGCTTCACGATGACATGCAAGCCGTGATCCTGACCAACAGATCCATCACAGATCCAATACACGTGCGGACTGGGGTCAAGTAAGGCTGTGTCATCGCACCCATGTTCTTCTCGACTTTCCTTGCTGCAATGCTCCATCTCACTCTCAATAAGTTCCCTGCTGGAGTGGAGCTAATCTACAGAACAAACAGGAAATTGTTCAACCTCCGTTGCCTCCAGTCCAGATCCAAGATCGTCCCATCCTCTGTCACTGAATTACAGTATGCAGACGACGCTTGCGTCAACGCACGCTCTTGGAGGTCGAACTCCAAACCATCGTCAACACCTTCACCGAAGCATACGAGAGTATGGGCCTTACACTATACATCCGTAAGACAAAGGTCCTCTACCAACTTGCCCACACCACATGGTACTGCCCCCAATTATCAAGATCCAGGACGAGGCCTTGGATAACATGAACTATTTTCCATACCTTGGGAACCTACTGACATCAAGGGCAGACGTCGATGACGAAGTCCAACACTGCCTTCAGTGTGCCAGTGCAACCTTCGATCGCCTGTGGAAGAGAGTGTTTGAAGACCAGGACCTCAAATCCAGCACCAAGCTCATAGTTTACAGAGCAGTAGTGATACCCGCCCTCTTATATGCATCAGAGACATGGACTATGTACAACAGGCACCTGAAAGCACTGGAGAAGTACTACCAATGCTGTCTCCGCAAGATCATGCAAATCCATTTGCAGAATAGGTGCACTGTCAGTGTTCGCGCTCAGACCAGGACCATGCTCGATCAGTTCCGATGGATGGGGCACATCATCCGCATGCAGACGAAATACTTCAAGGACACCCTCAAAGCTTCCTTGAAAAAGTGCAACATTCCCTCTGACACCTGGGAATCCCTGGCCCAAGACCGCTCAAAGTGGAAGAGAAGCATCCGGGAAGGTGCCAATTACTTCGAGTCTCTTCACCAGGAGCACGCGGAAGCCAAGTACAAAGAACGGAAGGAGCATGTGGCAACCCAAGCACCCCATCCACTCTTCCGTTCAACCATAGTCTGCCCCACCTGTGACAGAGACTGTAGATCCCGCATTGATTTCATCAGTCACCTTAGAACTCATTTTAGTGTGGAAGCAAGTCATCCTCGACTCCAGAGAACTGCCTAAGAAGAAGAAGATAACGGAGACCTGTCTTAAACATGGTGCTGGAGGACTGCTAATGTGGTACCTTTGTTTAAAAAGTGAGAAAGGGATAGACCGAGTAATTACAGGCCAGTCAGCCTAACCTCGGTGGTGGGAAAATCAATGGAAAAAATTCTGAGGGACAGGATAAATCTTCATTTAGAAAGACACGGATTAATCAAAGACAGTCAGCATGGATTTGTTAAGGGAAAGTTGTGTCTGACTAAATTGATTGAATTTTTTGAGGAAGTAACAAGGAGGGTTGATGAGAGTAGTGCGTATGATGTAGTGTCTCTGGATTTTAGCAAGGCTTTTGATAAGGTCCCACATGGCAGACTGGTCACGAAAGTAAAAGTCCATAGGATCCAGTGAAAGTAGCAAGTTGGATCCAAAATTGGCTCAGAGGCAGGAAGCAAAGGGTAATGGTTGATGGGTGTTCTTGTGACTGGAAGGCTGTTTCCAGTGGGGTTCTGCAGGGCTCGGTACTAGGTTCCTTGCTTTTTGTGATATATATCAACAATAACAACAACTTATTTATATAGCGCCTTTAACATAGTACAACTTTCCAAGGCACTTCACAGAAATGTTTTAAGACAAAACAAATAAATTTGACATCGAGCCATATAAGAAATTATGGCTAATGACTGTAAGCTTGGTCAAAGAGGTAGGTTTTAAGGAGCAATGATTTAGATTTGAATGTAGGGGGTATTATTAAGAAGTTTGCAGATGATACTAAAATCTGTTGTGTATTTGATAATGAAGAAGAAAGCTGTAGACTGCAGCAAGTTATCAAATGATCAAATGGTCAGGTGGGCAGTGGCAAATGGAAATCAATCCGGAGAAGTGTGAGGTAATTCATTTGGGGAGGGCGAACAAGGCAAGGGAATACATATTAAATGGTAGGACACTGACAAGTGTAGAGGAACAAAAGGACCTTGGCGTGCATGTCCACAGATCCTTGAAGGTAGCAGGCCAGGTAGACAAGATGGTTAAGAAGACATACGGAATATTTGCCTTTATTAACTGAGGTATAGATTACAAGAGCAGGGAGGTGATACTTAAACTGTATAAAACACTAGTTAGGCCACAGCTAGAGTACTGCATGCAGTTCTGGTCACCAAATTACAGAAAAGATTGCACTGGAGAGGGCACAGAGGAGATTTATGAGGGTGTTGCCTGGGCTGGAGAATTTTAGCTATGAGGAAAGATTGGATAGGCTGGGGTTGTTTTCTTTGGAATAGAGGAGGCTGAGGTGTTTGAGGTGTATAAAATTATGAGGGGCCTAGATAGAGTGGATAGCAAGGACCTATGTCCCTTAGCAGAGGGGTCAACAACCAGGGAGCATAGTATTGTTGTGTATGCATGCCTGTTTACTGTGTGATGTCTGTAACACTGTTATGCAACACTAAATGTACCCTTACACTGTACACACCTTACCTGTACACCAGAGGATGCTGCTGCTGGAGACCTAAGGGTTACCTGCACACAGCAGGTAACCCAGTATAAAAAGGAGCTCACAGCTTGTTGTCCTCACTCAAGGAACTGCAACTAAAGGACTACAGGTCTACACAGTTTAAGTATCATACCCTGCCTCGTGGAGTCATTACTAAAGGTGCCTACATACACTACAACTGGTGACGAGAATACGAGGTCACGAACTACACACTCAGCATGTCGAATCTCAGCATCTTTCAGCAAGTTACCGATGGGGAAGATTGGGACACTTTTGTAGAAAAATTGGAACACTTAAGGAGACTGGTTGCACCGTGCGACTTTGGCGACTACCTAAATGAAGCACTAAAGGACTCTAAACCAACGAGAGCAGTGCACCGCATTGATACTTCTAAGGGCAGAAATGCTGCCCTGAGTCCCGCAACCCTGAGTCTGCTACATGGGGCAAACCAGATGGCCCCGTACTGGTGCTGTGGAGGAAACCACAGGGCCCACCAGTGCCACTACAAAGACTTTGCATGCAAAGAGAAAAGGCACCTTCAAAGAATGTGCAAAAAAAGCTGTACTCACCACATCTCTGATGAGTTAGCTGATCACTGGGGCTCCAACACAGATGAAGGTGAAGTTGCTAAACCCCTGGAAGAAGAGTATGGAACTCATACCTGCTCCACCGAAAGTTCTCCTTGGGTGATGAAAGTAGATGTCAACGGGGTCCCAGTTTCTATGGAGAGCGACACAGGGGCGAGCCAGTCTGCGATGAGCCAAGCGACCTTTGACGAACTTTGGATGAATCCCGTCAATCGACCACAACGGCATCCTGTCCAAGCGAAGCTGCTCCCAGACCTCGAACATGGATCCATCGCTGCATCTGGAGTTTCCACTGCCCAGCTCGACTACGAGGCAAAATCTCCAGGGCCGAGGATCAAAACACCACTTTCCGGGCCAAGGCAGCACTCCAAAAGAGGAACATCGATGAAAGAAATAGATTTCCGACGTCCAGGGTCGAACCTGTGGAAGAAAAGAGCACCACAGCCTACCTGCAGCAGAGCCAGAAGATGGTTGCAATACCACGAGGAGAAAAACCTAAAGTCAAAATGGCCACGGCCATACCACGAGGGGCAGCATTGGAGGAACATCACGTGATATCGAGCGGCCAATCAGATTTGAAGGCTCCCTTAAAGGAGATTGGTAACCAAAGAAATTTAAAGGGGAAGTTTCAACTATTTGAGTACAAGGACATCAAAGCTAAAGGTGCAATTAAAGGGTGCAAGTATGAAAATGTATGCAATGTAACCATGAATTGTGATGCTGGTTTAATTAATGTGACTGATGACATGAATACAGGTGTCAGTAAGGTTAAGAACAAGTTTATTATGCTTAACAATAATGATAGAGAATGTGAACTGCATAATGTAACCATGTCTGTTGAAATCAGGACACCCAAAAGTGATGCAAATGATAGAATGTACAATGCAGGCTCGACTATGTGTGATCAGAGCCAAGGTGTCATCTATACTAGTAGGACACTGCCAAAGGACATTAGGTCCTACAGGGACCATGCTGATGCCAATGGAATCCCCCTGTGGGAGACCCCCAGGTCCAGCAGGCTACCTGAACATGTAGCCTGGACCTTTGGAACGAATGTGATGCCCCTTGCAGGACACACACACAGCCAGTGGGAGCAGACCCACTACAGGGACAGTGGTCAATGGGCAGCCCAGCTACCACCAATGGCAACCTGCACCAGACCAGTCCTACAGTCCCTGGCTACCAGGGCCAACACCAGGAGCATGAGGCCAATACCCTCCAGCTTCCCTGGCAAACCCTGTGATGATCTGACCCTCATCCCAATTGGTGGACAAGGAGCCCACCCAGTCTTGTGGCCCTGCCCACCACCCCACAACTACCCACATCACAGTGTATACACACCACCCACTACTGCCGTGGCTACCCCCCCGAGGGATCCCACAACAGTGACAGCCACTTGGTCTGTGTGTGAGGGAGGGGAAACGTACGAGGCCAGCCTCAAGCACAGGGGTCACACCTGGAAACCACACAACCCTCAGCACAACCTCCCATAGCCCACCATTGATCACCTCCCCTGGTCATGACAATAAGGATGTGAAAAATGTTCAGGGGGGGAGTGTTGTTGTGTATGCATGCCTGTTTACTGTGTGATGTCTGTAACACTGTTATGCAACACTGAATGTACCCTTACCTGTCATCAGAGGGTGCTGTTGCTGGAGACCTAAGGGTTACCTGCACACTGCAAACTGCAGGTAACCCAGTATAAAAAGGAGCTCACAGCTTGTTGTCCTCACTCAAGGAACTGCAAATAAAGGACTACAGGTCTACACAGTTTAAGTATCGTACGCTGCCTCATAGAGTCATTACTAAAGGTGCCTATGTACACTATACATAGATTTAAAGTAATTGGGGGGAGGTTTAAAGGGGATTTGAGGGGAAATTTGTTCACCCAGAGGGCATCTGGAACTCACTGCCTGAAAGGGTGGTAGAGACAGAAACCCTCACCACATTTAAGAAGTACTTGGATGTGCACTTGAAGTGTCATAACCTACAGCGCTATGGACAAAGAACTGGAAAGTAGGATTCGGCTGGATAGCTCTTTGTCGGTCAGCACGGACACGATTGGCCGAAATCTCCTCCTTCCATGCTGTAAATTTCTATGATTTTATGATTCTATGAGTAACCAATTGGGTGGGAAATTGAAGGGCCACTGCTAATCATAGAATCGTGAGTAAGCACCTTCTGGAGATAAAGGAGAAAAGCAGAAGGGACAAAGAAAAATGTTGACACATTTTTTTCTCTCTCTCTCTTCTGGTACAGTGATTCACAGTAACGATTTCTGGCAACTGTCAGGAGACACAAGTGGCTTTATTGAACATGGCTTCTGGTCCAACAATGCCTCAATTTTAAAATTCTCATCCTTATTTTCAAATTCCTCCATGGCCTCGCTCCTCCCATCTCTGCAATTTCGCGCAGTCCTCGAATCCTTCAATCTCTGCGCTCCTCCAATTCTGGCCTCTTGAAGATCCCTGATTATAATCGCTCTACCATTGGTGGCTGTGCCTTCTGTTGCCGAGGCTCTGAACTCTGGAATTCTTTCTCTGAACCTCTCCACCTCTCTAACTCTCTTTCCTCCTTTAAGATGCTCCTTCAAACCTACCTCTTTGAACTGCCTTAATTCTCCTTATTTGGCTTGGAGTCAAATTTTGATTTCAAGACATAGTAAGTGTCTTGGGATGTTTTACTACGTTAAAGGTGTTATATAAATACAAGTTATTGTTATTGACAGCTAAAAAGATTTCCTTGAATTAACAATTGTACATGCTTATTAGATTCCACATGAATGTCAATTAGATTCTGCAATGTTACCGTGATATAATTGGATATGATAATGAAAGTTCCCCAACACTGTCATAGGAGATGATATTAGCCTATCTCTAAAATAGTCCATAGAGCTAATTCAATATAATTATCCTGTCGACCTACCTCACAACTTTGTCTGACACATTATTGGAAACAGCTGGTATAAATCCAATCTCTGTGTGTTACATTAAAAAAAAGAGGGCAGTTATAAGTGTCTGGAGTGTTCCCCCAAATCGGGGCGCACTCGATCTAATGTTTATTTTGTACTCCCTAAAAAAGTTCTGTTACATTCATCATTTTGTGCGGGATCAGCAATCCTCCAGGATTTGAACAGTGCTCCCAGCTGGGAGCGGTGACTGTACCTCCTGTAGATTACAAAACCTGAACAGACTCCAGCAAGGATTTGATTGACATGTACTTTTCAGAGAAGTAAAATCCCTGCAGTCATTAAATGAGAAGGATTAGGAAACAATCTATGCACTCTCTATGGGAGACCAATCCTGGAAAATGCTATTATTTTTCTCAGTACTCATTTCTAAAGGATTCTCATTCTCTCAGTACTCCTTCCAATGGATTTGTTACACTTTTACACAAATGTGTTCTGACTGCTGACCATAAGGACAATACCACAACACTGAAACAACCACCACTCATAATTCAATTGTGAATGTAAATATTTTCAACTTTCAGCTGGGAGCCTTCGGACAAATGAAAGTGCAATAACCTGTCTGTGAAAAGTGTGCGATGTTGCATTTATATTGCAGCACCTACCCTGAAGCAGTTGCCACAATCACTGCTGCAGAAACTGACTTTCTATGGGCCCAAGTTTCGGCCTCAGTTGCTCCTGATATTTTGGAGCAACTGGTGTAGAACGGAGTATCTTAGAAATTCAAAGACTCGGCATTTAGTTTGCTCCAGTTCTAGTCAGTTAGAACAGTTTCACTTTGCAACAGAATTTTTTTTTCAAAAGGGGGCGTGTCCGGCCACTTACGCCTGTTTTCAAAGTTTCAGCAGTGAAAACTTACTCCAAACTAACTTAGAATGGAGTAAGTGAAGATTTTTGTACGCTCGAAAAAACCTTGTCTACACTTTAGAAAATCAGGCGTAGGTTACAAATCAGGCGTAGGGAATGGGGGGGGGGGGGGGTTTAAAGGATGTTTACCAACATTAAACACTTCAGTTTTACAAATAAAGAGCCATCATCAATAATAAATGATAAAAACATCAATACATCAACCAATAAATCAATCAAAAAAAATTTATAAGAAATATTTTTTTTTTAAATCAATAAATAAAACATTTTCTACTTACTGACTGCAGCACTGGGAGCCCTCCAACAGCGTGCTGGGACAGCCCCCCCTGTGTGTCTCTGTCAGTGTCTCTATCTCTCTGTCAGTCTGTGTGTGTGTGTCTCTCACTCTCTGTCTGTCTGTGTCTGTGTTTCTGACGAGGGGAGGGGAAGGGGATGGGGGGGCAGGGGGAGGGGAGAGAAGGGGGATGGATGGGGGAGAAGGGGGAGAAGGGGGAGAGAAGGGGATGGATGGGGAAGAAGGGGGAGAGAAGGGGGAGGAGAAGGGGAAGGGGGGAGGAGAAGGGGAAGGGGGAGGAGAAGGGGAAGGGGGGAAGGGGAAGAGGGGTAAGGGGAAGAGGGGGAAGGAGAAGGGGGGAGGAGAAGAAGGGGGAGGAGAAGGGGAAGGGGGGAGGAGGAGGGGAAAGGGGGGAGGAGGAGGGGAAAGGGGGGAGGAGGAGGGGAAGGGGGGAGGAGGGGGAGGAGGAGGGGGGGGGAGGAGGGGGTAGGGGAAGAGGAGAAGAGGAAAGGGGGGGAGAGGAGAAGGGGAAAGGAGGGAGAAGGAGAAGGGGGGAAAGGAGAAGGGGGAGGGAAGCTGAAGGGGGAAGAAGACTGAACGGGCCGTGCCCGGCCAGGCCCAAGACTTCGAGCAGGGCCCGTCCCCAGCACCAGATTTACAGGTAGGTGGCGTTGGGTCAGGTCGGGTCCGGGGTCCGGGGTCGGGGGCGCGGGTCGGGTCCGGTCCGGGGTGGGGGGGGTGCGGTCGGGAGCACGGGTCGGGTCGGGAGGGGGGGGAAGAGGGAGGTCGAGTTGGTTCAGGTAGGGAGGGAGCGCGGGTCGGGTCGGTTCGGTTCGGATCGGTGGGGGGGGGGCAGAGGGAGGTCGGGTCGGGTCAGTTCGTGTCGGGGGCGGGGGGAGGGAAGTCAGGTTGGGTCGGGTCCGATCCGGGTGGGGGTGGGGTCGGGGGAATGGTGGGAGGGAGGTCGGGAGGGTCGGGAGGGAGGGAGGGAGGTCAGGTAGGGTGGGGGTGGGGGGAGCGCGGGTCGGGTCCGGGGGCGGGGGTGGGGGGGGGGGGGGCGGGAGCCGGGTCCGTGTCAGGGTTGGGTCCGGTCCGGGGGCAGGCGGAGCAGGGCGGGGGAAGTGGGAGTCAAGTCGGGTCGGGAGGAAGCAGGAGCTGGGCGTGGGAGGCAGCCTTATGCATGCAGCCCCAGTGAGGCCATTCGGCCAGGGCTAGGGGCTGTGTGCTTCGGGCCCCTCCCACACAGTTTTGGGCACCTGGAGCTACTGCACATGCGCGCCCACTGTAACGCGCATGTGCAGAGGTCCCGACACTGTTTTCAGCGCAGGGACCTGGCTCCGCCCCCTACGGCTCGTGCTGCGCCGCGCCCGACTCCAGAGGACTAGCAGGGAGCCGGAGAATCTGCAAGTTTTTTTTAGGCGCACTTTGTGGTGCGAAAAATGGGCGTCCAGGTCGGGGCTGCGCCGTTCTAGACGCGGCCCGAAAACTTGGGCCCTTAATTGCAGGGAAGTTTGAAGAGCAGCCGAGTCTGCCTTAACACTACTGTGGCAACTGCTGTCGATGGCTGGAGAATTTGTATAGACCATGTTATGCTCATAATAAAGAATGAAACTGAGTATTGTATGCAATGAATAAGTGTGACCTTAACTCCTTTAATTAAACTTAAACTCCAGAGTGTTGGTATAGCGTGGGTGGCCTGCTTATATACAGTGCTCCCAAGGGATGCTGGGATCCCTTGGGATCCCAACAGGTAGGCCCTCTGGTGGTGGTGTGATCCAGGTTGCCAAGGGTTACAACATAACAGCATTCCCTCCCAAAGTCAATAGTACACTTATTTACAGGGTGTGGCGATCTGGGGCTTTTCGCTCCCTTGTCGATCGTCTCGGTACAAATGCAGGTGTAGGTGAGTTGGTTGGTTCTTCACTGGGCTGCTGGGCAGCTGGCTTTGCCGGGCTGTTGGGGATGATGAGTTCGGCTTCGTGGTCAACCGTGATGTCGGTTGCCACTTGTGTGTGTGTGTTGGAGGGTCGAAGCTGGCGGTGTCCTCTTCGGGTTGCTCATAGCTGTTAGTGAACAACAATTTGGTTTGGTCCAAATGCTTTCTGCAGGTTAGTCCATTGGCCAATTTGACCTGAAACACTCTACTCCCTTCTTTGGCTATGACTGTGCCAGCAAGCCATTTTGGACCATGTCCATAATTGAGTACAAATATAGGGTCATTGACCTCAATATCGCGTGACAAGTTTGTGCGATCATGGTACATGCTTTGTTGATGCCACCTACCCTCGACATGATCATGGACATCAGGATGGACTTGAGAGAGCTTTGTTTTGAGCACCCTTTTCATGAGCAGCTCGGCTGGGGGAACCCCGGTGAGCAAGTGGGGTCTGGTGTGGTAGCTGAGCAGGACTCGGGACAGTCAGGTCTGCAGGGTGCCTTCCGACACACATTTCAAGCTTTGCTTGGGGAATCAAGGGGTATGGTGAGAAAGCAGGAATGGGGTACTGAAGTTGCATGTTCAGCCATGAACTCATTGAATGGCGGTGCAGGCTAGAAGGGCCGAATGGCCTACTCCTGCACCTATTTTCTATGTTTCTATGTTTCTATGTTTGGACTGCTCGTTCTGCCTGGCCGTTGGATGCGGGCTCGAACGGGGCAGATGTGACATACTTGATCCCATTGCGGGTCATGAATTCCTTGAATTCAGCACTGGTGAAACACGGTGACTAGAACATCAGGCAGGCCGTGTGTGGCAAACATGGCTCGTAGGTTTTTGATGGTGGCAGTGGACGTGCTTACAGACATTATTACACATTCAATCCATTTTGAATAAGCATCCACAACAACCAAGAACATTTTGCCTAGAAATGGGCCCGCAAAGTCAACGTGGTTCCAAGACCACGGTTTGGAGGGCCACGACCACAAACTTAGCGGTGCCTCTCTGGGTGCATTGCTCAATTGAGAGCAAGTGTTGCACTGGCGCACGCATGACTCTAAATCTGAGTCGATGTCGGGCCACCACACATGGGACCTGGTTATGGCTTTCATCATTACTATGCCTGGGTGGGTACTGCGTAGGTCACGTATGAACGTTTCTCTACCTTTCTTGGGCAAGACCGCACGATTACCCCACAAACGACAGTCCGCCTGTAAGGACCTTTTGTCTTTGCCCCTCTGGAATGGCTTAATCTCTTCCTGCATCTCGGCTGGGACACTGGACCAGCTCCCATGGAGGACACAGTTCTTTTTACCAGGGAGAGTAAAAGATCCTGGCTGGTCCAGGTCCTGATCTGGCAGGCCGTACCAGGTGACTTTTCGTTTTCGAATGCATCCATCACCAAGAGCAAATCTGCAGGCTGTGCCATTTCCACCCCAGTGGTGGACAATGGTGGCCGACTTAGAGCATCACCACAGTTCTCTGTGCCCGGTCTATGACGGATTACATAGGGGTATGCCACAGCGTGAGCGCCCATCTTTGGATGCGGGCAGAGCATTGGTGTTAATCCCTTTGCTCTCTGAGAATAACGATATGAGTGGCTTATGGTCAGTTTCTAGCTCAAACTTGAGACCAAACAAATACTGGTGCATTTTTTTCACCCCGTAAACGCCGCCAGAGCTTCTTTTTCAATCATGCTGTAGGCCCTTTCGGCCTTGGACAGACTCCTGGACGCATAGGCGACCGGTTGCAATGTTCCCGATTCGTTAGCCTGTTGTAACACACACCCGACCCCGTATGACGACGCATCGCAAGCTAGCACTAACTGTTTACATGGGTTATACAGAACAAGCAGTTTGTTTGAACATAACAGATTTCTGGCTTTCTCAAAGGCAGTCTCTTGTGGATTCCCCCATACCCAGTCATCTCCCTTGCGCAGTAGCACATGTAGGGGTTCTAGCATGGTGCTTAACCCGGGTAGGAAATTACTAAAATAGTTGAGGAGTCCCAGGAACGACCACAGCTCCATCACGTTCTGTGGGGGGTTTCAGCGTGTTCTTGATGGCCTCCGTCTTGGCGTCGGTGCGTCTGATGCCATCTGCTGCAATTCTTCTTCCTAAGAACTCGACCTCTGGTGCCAGGAAAACACACTTCGAGCATTCTACCTGAGTCCCACAGAATCTAGCCGACTTAGAAACTCTTCCAGGTTCTGCAAGTGTTCGATGGTGTCCTGACCTGTGATCAATATGTCGTCGTGGAAAACCACGGTGCGCGGAACCGACTTTAGCAGGCTCTCCATGTTCCATTGGAAAATTGCTGCGGCTGAACAAATTCCAAACGGGCATCCATTGTAGATGAACAGGCCTTTGTGAGTGTTGATGCAGGTGAGGCCTTTCAAAGATTCCTCCAGCTCCTGCGTCATGTAGACCAAGGCCAGGTCCAACTTAATGAATGTCTTTCCTCCAGCCAGGGTCGCAAATAGGTCGTCTGCCTTGGGGAGTGGGTACTGGTCCTGTAGCGAAAAACGGTTAATCGTTACTTTATCGTGCCCACAAATTCTGATCGTGCCGTCACCTTTGAGTACCGGGACAATCGGACTGACCCACTCGTTGAATTCCACAGGCGCAATGATGCCTTCTCGCTGCAGCCTGTCCAGCTCAATTTCCATTTTCTCTCGTATCATATACAGTACCGCATGTGCCTTATGGTGGATGGGTCGTGTACCGGGAACCAAGTGGATCTGCACCTTCGCCCCCGAGAAACTTCTAATGCCTGGCTCGAACAACGATGGGAATCTGCTCAGAAGCTGGGCACATGAGGCGTTGTCAATGCATGAAAGCGCTCGGATGTCGTCCCAGTTCCAGCGGATTTTTCCCAGCCAGCTTCTGTCGACCAGTGTGGAGCCATCCCCTGGCACGATCCATAGTGGTAGTTCGTGCACTGCTCCATCATAGGAGACTTTTACTTCTGCGCTGCCAATTACAGGGATAAGGTCTTTGGTGTAAATTCTTAGCTTGGTGTGAATGGGGCTAAGCATGGACAAGTGTGCCTTGTTGCTGCACAGCCTGTGGAAGACCTTTTTGCTCATTATAGACTGACTCGCACCCATGCCCAGTTCCATAGCTACTGGAATTCCGTCCAGTTCAACTTTTAATATGATCGGTGGACATTTTGTGGTGAAGGTGTGTACCCCGTACACTTCTGCCTCCTCGGTTCGAGTCTCTAGTTCAGTTTGATCTGTCATGGATCGGTCTTCCTCTGCAACGTGGTGGTTTGCGGGGTTTGCAGCTCGTCTTCACATTCGCTGAAGGTGTCCCATTGTTCTGCAGCCGTTGCATGCATAATGTTTGAAGCGGCATTGTTAGGCCCGTTGATCACCTCCACAATGCCAATAGGGTGTTAACTGCCTCGCATTAACGATTGATGGTGGACTCTGGGTCATCTGAGGTCGTGCAGCAGCCGGCGTGTACATTCTGCCATGTATATTCTTGCTTGAAAACAATGTTACTGTGTGCACAGTACTAGCTGAAACCTCTTTATGCTGCAAAATTTGTTTGGTGTTATCGCTGGTGGACATAAATGCCTGGGCTATCGTTATGGCTTTGCTCAGATTCGGTGTTTCAACAGTCAATAGTATTCGAAGGATAACCTCATGGCCAATGACAAGCACAAAAATGTCTCTCAGCATTTGCTCAAGGAATCCATCGAATTCGCAATGTCCTGCAAGGTGCCTTAGTTCGGTGACGTAGCTCACCAATTCCTGGCTCTCCGACCGTTGACACATGTCAAAACGCTTTCCTTCGGATTTAGGTGCTCCCGGACCAGCATACACAATTCTTCAAAGGATTTGGTTGTTGGTTTCACCTGAGCTAGAAGATTTTCATAAGGTCATAGGTTGTTGCCCCACAGGCAGTAAGGAGGATCGCCTTTCGTTTGGCAGCGTTCTCGTCCCCTTTCAGCTCGTTGGCCACGAAGTATTGGTCGAGTCTCTCCACAAAGGTCTCCCAATCGTCCCCTTCTGAGAATTTCTCCAGGATCCCAACAGTTCTTTGCATTTTCGCGTGGTTGTTAATTTCCTCATCACCAATTGGTATGCTCATAATAAAGGATGAAACTGAATACTGTATGCAATGAGTAAGTGTGACCTTAGCTCCTTTAATTAAACTCCAGAGTGTTGGTACAGCGTGGGAGGCCTGCTTATATATAATGCTCCCAAGGGATGCTGGGATCCTTTGGGACTCCAACAGGTAGGCCCTCTGGTGGTGGTGTGATACAGGTTGCCATGGGTTACATACATAACAGACCAACATTCTCAATTATTGCTGTGCTGGTCTGATTCAACTGCTCAGCCCTGCAGAGGTCAATGTTCATGGCTGGCTCCATTTCCAAAGGCAAGCTGCTTCACATTCATGCTGTCTTTGGAGGTAGGCAGTGCTGCCATCTGAAACATGGAATCAAACCATCTCTTTTGGCGCTGTCAGCTGCTCCTCCTGGTTACTTCATCTGGCATTTATAGTTGCACGAGTTGTGACTAAGTTAGCAAACTTATTCAGAGGCCACACGATATCTGCTCTGGGAATCAGGAAATAAAAACCATACTATTGCAACAGGGGATGCTTTTCTGGAGCTGGGGTAGAACGCATCAGTGGGTCAGCTGTTGCTTAGTGTTAGCACTCTTGCCTCCGAGACAGATGACCTTCGTTTCAAACCCCACTCGAAAGACCTAAGCACAGAATCTAGGCTGACACTCCAGTGCAGTACCGAGGGAGTGCTACACTGTTGGAGATGCTATCTTTTGAGTGAGATGTTTATCCAAGATCCCGTCTGCTCTCTCAGATTGATATAAAAGATCCCATGACACTATTCAAGGAAGAGTAGGGAACTTCTCCCGGTGTCCTGGGGCCAATGTATATTCCTCAACCAACATTACTAAAACAGGTTGTCTGGTCGTTAATCTCATGGCTGCTTTTGGCTGCCGCATTTCCCTATATTACAACAGTGGCTACACTTCAGAAGCACTTTAATAGTGAGAAGGCACTTTGGGACTTCATAAGGTCATGAAAGGCAAATTATATTGCCAGTTCCTCCTTTCAAAAGTAGAGGGAGCTTTGATGTGAATGAAAGCTGTACTTTACTAGAAGTGCTTGTTGCTTACACAGGGTGAAAGAAGGTAGGGACATGTTCTAGTTGTATGGGTGCACATGTATTAATGGGCATTGAACAAACAATGGAAAAACTGAAAAATACTAAACACAATACATCATTGAAATGTAAAGATTTTCCAGTATGATTTACTAACAGCAGTGGATGTCATATGTTATGCCACACTGAGGATAAAATGTCACAGGTTGCTTTTACGGTTATACAGCCTATCCTTAATGTGGAACATCCGGCAGCCTACATACCCAAACATAACTGTTCAATATAGCTGGCTAGCTTAGCGTCATTCATTTGGACTTTTATTATCCTGAACCTCTCTAGGCAGCTAGAATTACAATTCACGTCTGTTACACAGAATGCCAACTGATTGCTGGATATAAGATATCTATTGTGTTTGGAGTTTTGTGACAATGTTAAGTCATGGTTTGCAAAGTCTTCAGAAGTCAGGTGCAATTACTGCTTTGAATCTCACTGCTTCTACCCACTCGGCTGTCAGGGTAAACCTTGTGTTTGGAATGTTAAGAATTTTTGTGCTGGGAATGGGATATTTTGCTTTTTCCACCAGTGACAATATTAAACATTCTCAGAACAGCTACATAATGGGCCAGCTACAAAACAGATAAACTGCCAGGGATGGGACTACAATGTGGATAAACCTCCAGAACATGTATAGAATGGGACAGATACAATACAGCTAAACCCATGTGTCAGGATTCCCTCAGCACATTTAAATCTAAAAGCTGGAGCATTAGTCAAGGAGGTTATCTTGCCATTGCTCTCTCAGATTCCAAGTTGTGTGGTGAAAATTTAGGAGACAGCATATGGGAGGGCCAACGCACTGTTCCAGTGTCAGCTCAGTGGGTAGCACACTCGTCTCTGAGTCAGAAGGTTGTGGGTTCAACTTGCACTCCAGAGACTGGAGCACACATATCCAGGCTGGCACACTAGTGCAGTGCTGAGAGAATGCTGCACTGTCAGAGGTGCCATCTTTTGGATGAGATGTTAAACCGAGGCCCCATCTGCTCTCTCACATGGATGTAAAAGACCCCATGACACTATTTTGAAGAGGGAGCCTGGGAGGGAGTTATCCCCGGTGTCCTGGCCAATATTAATCCCTCGAACAGCATAACAAAAACAGAATATCTGGTCATTATCATATTGCTGTTTTTGGGAGCTTGCTGTGCGCAAATTGGTTGCCCCGTTTCCCATACAACAGTGACTCCACTTCAAAAGTACTTCATTTGCTGTAAAGAGCTTTGTGATATCTGGTGGTCGTGAAAGTCGCTATGTAAATGCAAGTCTTTCTTTTTTTTCTTTATGTACATTTACATTACCGCTTGTTTAGCAGGGATTTCTGAATCCATGTGCCAGTAACCTGCATTTACATTGTTAGAAACATAGAAACATAGAAAATAGGCGCAGGAGTAGGCCATTCGGCCCTTTTAGCTGAACATGCTGAACATGCAACTTCAGTACCCCCTTCCTGCTTTCTCGCCATACCCCTTGATCCCCCTAGTAGTAAGGACTTCATCTAACTCCCTTTTGAATTGTTAAAACCAATTCCATTATCCTACTGGTAAAATTGTAAATCCACATTTTTAGACTAGTACGCGGAGCCAGCTCACAGATGCTACTCCCCTGCAATCAGGACGAAACAGGCACCAAAGTAAAAACATTTTTTAATAAGCGCTTACCTAGTGCTGTCCTAAGTTCAGTTGAGCTCTGACAAGTAGTGTTGATTGTTGTCATGCTAAACCTTTACAAACCACTGGTTAGGCTTCAGCTAGAGGAGTGTAGATTTACACACCACACTTTAAGAAGGATGTCAAGGCCTTGGAGAGGGCACAGAGGAGGTTTACCAGGATGATTCCAGGGATCAGGGACTTCAGTTCTGTGGGGAGATTTGAGAAGCTGGGATTGTTCTCTTAAAAGCAGAGATGTATTCAAAATTATGGGCAGGTAAGGAGAAACTGTTTCCTCCGGCAAGTGGGTTGGTAACCAGAGGTCATCGCTATAAAATAATTGGCTAAAGAACTAGAGGGAAAATTAGGAGAATTTTTTTCGCACAGTGGGTAGTTACGATCTGGAAAGCATTACCGGGAAGGGTGGTGGAATCAGGTTCCATTGGAACTTTCAAAAGGACGTGTACCCAAAGAGGATTGATTTGCAGGGTTATGGGGAAAAAGCTGGGGTGAGGGACTAGATTAGATAACTCTTTCAAAGAGCCAGCACAGGCACAATGGGCCAATTGGTCTCCTTCTGTGTTGTCATCACCATCATAGGCAGTCCCTCATATCGAGGATGACCTGCTTCCACGCCAAAAAGGGACGAGTTTCAATGAAGGACTTAATATTACTGGTCCCCAATTACATGTTGAAGAATGGAAGATGTCTGTGCATTGAAAGGTCAAAATTCACGGGAACCCCTCCCCCCCCCCCACCCCCGTGTTTGGGCTCATTGGAAAGGAAATTTAATTTGGGACTATCTACCGGAAAGTTTGAAATCCTAAAGTGCTTATGGAAGAAACTACGAACTTTAATCAAATTTTGGGATTTTACAAGACAAATTCAAGTCTGTGAGCGGGCCCAAGGAATTAGAGGAGCCAGCTTGATTATTGGAACTGTCTGGGTGTTGGGACTAAGGTAAATTGTCTGGAGAAATAGATATTTGAAAACCCTTTTCCATAAGAGGCATTTACATTACAACAATAACCCCGAGATGGCCAGCCATCAAACTAAACCGAGAAAAGCCAGCTTCAAAGTGAATAAGAACAAAAGGGCCCACTACAGCCTGCATGCAAAAAGCAAGCACAAAAGGACATTGCGATTACCAAGCTAATATTTCCATCAGGAAACAGATTTAGAAGGGCAACCCACCCAAGACATATTAACTTTTAACCAGCCCGCCAAAATATTACAAAGAAATGTCAAGCCCGCCAAATTTAAACAAATAATTCTGGACTGATTTGGCACAAAGATTAGGACAACTCAAACTGTATAACTGGCCCCCTGTTTTAACCATACTACGCTTATGTCATCAAGAAGGGAGAGAAACCAACGCGACAGTTGAAAACTAACTTCTCCAGCCTCGAAGTCCTGAAGGAAGGAAGAGCATCATCATTGCAGCAGCAACTGACCACAGCCAACGTGGTACCACCGAAAAATCAACGCGATCGACCAATTTCAAAACGAAACTCCACAAGGAAGAAACCGAAGAATCGAAAAGTTTCCACTCTACAATCTAAGGCCTGACTACCAACAGGTGAAAACATTACCTAGAGAGACTTTGAACCTATTTCTAACGAAGGAAACCGGGTACTTACCCCATAGATCCAAAATGCGCCTTACCTCATCAGCGGACTCAACCCAACTGAAGATTGCGCAGTAAGAAGTCTTCTCCGACGTTCGGGTTATGGCAAGCAGAACCTACAGAATTCAACGAACCCCGAAATTGCGAACTACCGCTAACTGACCAGAAAGGATTGGTAAGCATAGTTTCTGCCTGCCCTGGAATCTAACCTAGCTAGGATTAGGTATTGGAAGGTGGGAGATGTAATTTTTACTGTAACCCCCTTTGAATGTGTAATGTATTCTTCTTTATTAGAGTGATTATAAGTTTGACATTGTATTTTCGTCTGAAATAAAGTCAAAGTTCTTTTGCATCAAACCAGTTGTCTTTTGCACTTTATCACAGCCCCCAAATAAATCCAGAGTCTCGAACCCAAGGGAGTGGGAGCGATTCGAACTGCTCAAGTAGGTCAGAGGTGAACCTGACCCCCGGGACCACCCCTTACAGCATGGATTTTTTTAATGTGTGGTGGCCGTTGCACACCAGCCACCACACAGGCTTGACAGAGCTAGTAGTTCTTGGTCCAGTAGCAAGGATTAACCAAGACGACTGGAGACTAACTTTGCTGCACGGACCTAGTGCGCACACATATCGCACTGTGGGCTGGCCCGTGCTGGCCCTGGACCCTCGGCTCTTCAGGGCCCCGAACTTCCGCCTCTCCTGGGCCCCGATCACATCGCTCTATAATCTCTCGTCGCTCCTGCGCTCCAACCTCGCCGTTCCTGCATCTAACATTATCAGCATAACCCTCTATTCCCTTCTCCCTCATATGCTTGTCTCTGTGCTGTAAGATTCTATGAACTGAACAAATGACAAATTCCTATACACCTGATTACTCAAGACCATCTCTTACAGAAGATCAGAAAAGAATCGTCGGGTTCCCTTCCCCAAGATTCAATCAGTGTGTCTCTGCACTCTGAGCTGAGGAGACAATGAGACCTGCCTGGTGCTGAGTGACAGTGTCTGAACCACTGTTTGGGAATCCTAAGCCTACTTAATGACATACAGGAAACCTTCAGAGCACCTGGCTTTAAAATAATGAACACTGCAACAAAAGCTGCCAGATTCCATTCATTCACTCCAAGGGAGTGGTCCTTTAAAACTGTGTTTTTGTAATGTGCTAATTCAGGCCCACTGTGTAAAAAGGAGAGCGAAAATCTATCAGCATCTCCTGTTCAGGAAATCACTTTCAGCAGCAGGTCTTGCCGAACTACTTTAAAGGGGAACTGTCTCCTTATGGAACAGTCCTAGTGTGAACACAAAGATATGGCCAGAATAGATAGGTGGCTGGAAAGAAAGAACCTTGGTTGGTCCAAGATTAATTTTTGATACTGATTATTCAATTGTATCTTGGTATTCAATATGGATTCATCATTCTGGCCGAACAGGGTAGACTTTCAGCATAGTTTTATGAAGCAGTGTTTCTTGGGCTTTTCCAGAAACTTAGGCTGGGATTTTAACCCCCACCCAGGTTCAGCAAGAACAGTGGTCAGAATTTTCCCATTGCCAAGCGTGCGGGTTTGGGAGCAGGTTGGCAGTAAAAGTCCCAGAAATAGCAAGCGTGTTGGGAAGCCGCCGTCATCCCGCCCCCTCACATAGTTAACTCGGGTGGCATTGAAGGTGTGAAATGGACCCAAATCGACAGAAGCTGGCGACCTCATTAAAATCATTGTTGAGAAACCCTTACGAGTGATTTTAATGCCAGCTTTTGAGCTTTAATGCTGGAGCACGGGATTCACAGAGCTCAGGTACTGCCCCTGTGGAGGGGAGGGAGAAGCTCAGTGGCCATTGGCCAGTTCATTCATTGACAGCTGGGAAAAGCACAAATATTGCAACATTACACCTCATTACTTGCCACATGGAAAGCCTCTTGCTCACTCCATTTTTTCAACAGATTTGGGTGTCAGCAGTTCACATGTTATTTTTGAAACCTCGGAAGACACTCACGCCACTTAGCGACTACCTATCACAACATTGAGGGATTGCCCCTCTGATCTCACTTTACTAGAACGGCGCCTAAAAAAATCCTCGGTATTCTCCACCTACTTACAGGTCCTCTGGCCCTCGGCGCAGCCAGCACGAGCTGTAGGGGGGCGGAGCCAAGTCCCTGCGCTGAAAACAGTGCCGGGACCTCTGCACATGCGCGCTACAGTCGGCACGCAAGTGCAGTAGCTCCAGGCGCCGAACTGTGTGGGAGGGGCCCGAAGCACGCAGCCCCTAGCCCTGGCCCAATGGCCTCACTGGGGCTGCGTGAATGAGGCTCCTCCCACGGCCAGCTCCTGCTCTCCGCCCAACCAGACCCGACACTCGCTCCCACCACCCCCGCACCCGACACCCGCCCCCCGCCGCCGGACCCGACACCCGCTCCCACCCCCCCACGTCCCGACCCGAGACCCGACACCCGCTGCCCCCCCCCACCAGACACCCGCTCCCCCCCACCGACCAGGCACCCCGCTCCCCCCCGCCCCCGACCAGACACCCGCTCCCCCCGACCCGAGACCCGACACGCGTTCCCCCCGCCCCGACCCGAGACCCGACACCCCGTTCCCCCCCGCCCCGACCAGGCACCCGCTCCCCCCCGCCCCCGACCAGACACCCGCTCCCCCCCGACCAGAAACCCGCTCCCCCCCCCGACCAGACACCCACTCCCCGAGACCCGACACCCACTCCCCCCCCCGCCGCCCCGACCCGAGACCCGCGCCCCCCCCGACCCGAGGCCCGCGCTCCCCCCGACATGAGACACGCGCTCCTGTTCCCCGACCCGACCCCCCCGGCCCCCGCTCTCTCTCTCTTCTCTCTCACCCCCTCGCTCTCTCTCTCTCTCTCTCCCCCCCCCAGCTCTCTCTCTCCCCCCCTCCGCTCTCTCTCCCTCCCCCCCCGACTCTTTCTCCTCCCTCCCTCCCCCTCTCTCTCTCTCTCCCTCCCCTCTCTCTCCCTCCCCTCTCTCTCCCTCCCTCCCCTCTCTCTCCCTCCCTCTCCCTCCCTCCCCTCTCTCTCCCTCCCTCACCTCTCCC